>NC_083350.1:83094523-83737523 GCF_030254825.1 Meriones unguiculatus
TCACCAGGCTTGCTGTGTGAGTGCATCAACCTTCTGGGCCATCTCGGCCTCCCATAACATTATTGCTTTTCGGGAGAAAGTCAAATAAGTTTTGATTCCTTATCTACATTTACTAGTTACAAAAGGGAGCTGGTTATATCCAGCTTTTATAAAAAGCGAGTAACGTTTTCTGTACAGTATAATTTTAACTTTAAGTGAGCATAAACATGTACCTAATCCACATGAATTGTGACTCTTTCTATGAGTTTCTGGGGAGAGTGGGGGCCACTTTACATTTACCTTGTTTATAGGAATGAAAAATTATTTGATAATATTGTATGCTTTGAATTATTGTTTTAATTCTTTATTAATTACACTTTATTCACATTGTATCCCCCCTGTGGTTCCCTCCCTCCTCCCATCCCAATCCCTCCCTTCCTCCACCCTCTGCATGCATGTCCCTCCCCAAGTCCACTGATAAGGGAGGACTTCTTTTCCTTCCTTCTGATCCTAGTCACTTAGGTCTCATCAGGAGTGGCTGTGTTGTCTTCTGTGGCCTGGTAATGCTGCTTCCCCCTCAGGGGGAGGTAATTAAAGAGCAGGCCAATCAGTTCATGTCAGAGACAGTCCCTATTCCTATTACTAGGGAACCCACTTGGATACTGAACTGCCATAGGCTACATTTGTGCAGGGGTCTTAGGTTATCTCCATGCATAGTCCTTGGTTGGAGTATGAGTCTCAGGAAAGACCCCTGTGCTCAGATTTTTTGGTTCTGTTGCTCTCCTTATGGAGTTCCTGTCCTCTTCAGATCTTACTGTTTCCCACTTCTTTCATAAGATTCCCTGCACTCTGCCCAAAGGTTGCCCCTAAGTCTCAGCATCTACATTGATAGTCTGCAAGGCAGAGCCTTTCAGAGGTGCTCTGTGTCAGGCTCCTGACTTGTTCCCTCTTTTCTCCTTCTTCTGATGTCCATCCTCTTTGCCTGTCTAGATAGGAATTGAGCATTTTAACAAGAGTCTTCCCTTTTGATTAATTTCTTTAGGTGTACAGATTTTAGTAGGTTTATCCTATATTATATGTCTATATGAGTGAGTATAGACAGTGTGCATCTTTCTGCTTCTGGGATAGCTCACTCAGGATGATCTTTTCCAGATCCCTCCATTTACCTGCAGATTTCATGATTTCCTTGTTTTTTATTGCTGAGTAATATTCCATTGTGTAGATGTACCACAATTTCTGTATCCATTCCTCCAAGGAGGGGCATCTGGGCTGTTTCCAATTTCTGGCTATTACAAATAAGGCTGCTACAAACATGGTTGAGCAAATGTCCTTATTGTGTACTTGAGCCTCTTTTGGGTATATGTCTAGGAGTGGTATAGCTGGATCTTGAGGAAGCTATTCCTAGTTGTCTGAGAAAGTGCCAGATTGCTTTCCAGAGTGATTGTACAAGTTTACATTCCCACCAGCAGTGGATGAGTGTTCCCCTTTCTCCACAACCTCTCCAGCATGTGTTGTCTCTTGAGTTTTTGGTCTTGGCCATTCTGATGGGTGTAAGGTGAAATCTTAGGGTCGTTTTGATTTGCATTTCCCTGATGGCTAATGAGGTTGAGCATTTCTTTAAGTGTTTCTCTGCCATTCAATATTCCTCTATTGAGAATTCTCTGTTTAGCTCTGCACTCCATTTTTCAATTGGATTACTTGATTTTTTGCTGTTTAACTTCTTTAGTTCTTTATATATACTGGATATTTGTCCTCTGTCAGATATAGAGTTGGTGAAGATCCTTTCCCAATCTGTAGGCTGTTGTTTTGTTCTGAGGACAGTTTCCTTTGCTTTACAGAAGCTTTTCAGTTTCATGAGGTCCCATTTATTGATTGTTGCTGTTAGAGCTTGTGCTGTTGGTGTTCTGTTCAGGAAGTTGTCTCCTGTGCCAATGAGTTCAAGGCTCTTGCCCACTTTTTTTTCTAAGCGGTTTAGTGTGTCTGGTTTTATGTTGAGGTCTTTGATCCACTTGGACTTTAGTTTTGTGCAGCATGATACGTACAGATCTATTTACATTTTTCTACATGTAGACATCTAGTTAGACCAGCACCATTTGTTGAAGATGCTCTCTTTTTTCCATTGAATGGTTTTGGCATGTTTGTCAAAAATCAGGTGTCCATAAGTGTGTGGGTTTGTTTCTGGGTCTTCTGTTCGGTTCCATTGATCCACCAGTCTGTTTCTATGCCAGTACCATGCAGATTTTATTACTGTTGCTTTATAGTACAGCTTAAGATCAGGGATGGAGATACCTCCTGAAGATCTTTTACTGTAGAGAATTGTTTTAGCAATTCTTGGTTTCTTATTGTTCCATAGGAAGGTGAGAATTTTTCTTTCAAGGTCTGTAAAGAATTGTGTTGGCAATTTGATTGGAATTGCATTAAATCTGTAGATTGCTTTTGGTAAGATGGCCATTTTTACTATATTAATCTTGCCAAGCCATGAGCATGGGAGATCTTTCCATCTTCTGGTATCTTCTTCTAATTCTTTCTTCAGAGACTGGAAATTTTTTTCATACAAGTCTTTGACTTGCTTGGTTAGGTTTACACCAAGGTACTCTATGTCATTTGTGGCTATTGTGAAGGGTGTTGTTTCCCTAATTTCTTTCTCAGCCCTTTTGTCTTTTATAAACAGGAGGGCTATTGATTTGTTTGAGCTAATTTTGTATCTGGCCACTTTGCTGAAGATGTTTGTCAGCTGTAGGAGTTCCCTGGTAGAGTTTTTGAGGTCATTCAAGTATACTATCATATCATATTTGATAATATTTTAAATGTGATTACTCTAGATCTGTTATCTAGTGGTTTTTAAAAATATATCCTTGGGCTTCAGCTACAAAATGGATACATAATGGATACAAAACTGTAATTAATATAAAAAATAAAAATTTGATTAAAAATACATCCTGCTTGTTATAGTACAATGTAATATTTAGTGACCACAATGTAGAGACTAAATGTGTATGTAAGCTAGCAGTATACTGCTACTGCATGTGTATCTTCATAAGGCCACCAAAAAGAAGTAAATTAGTAAAAAACACAACATGGATTAAAGGAGCATACATGTGTGGATATCTTTGTGTTTCTTTATTCTTTTTTAAAATTATTTATTTATTATGTATATAGTGTTCTACCTGCATGTATACCTGTATGCTAGAAGAGGAACCAGATCTCATTATAAATGGTTTCGAGCCATCATGTGGTTGCTGGGAATTGAACTCAGGACCTCTGGAAGATCCATCCGTGCTCTTAACCTCTGATCCATCTTTCTAGCTACCTGTTTCTTTATTCTTGGCTTGGTATGTTGTCATTAAAGTTGTGACAGTTTAGGGCAGGCCTTTCCAGCCTTTTCTTTTTGAAGAAATTCCTGAAAAGACTTGACCATCTTGGTATTATGCATGAATCTAAGGATCAACTTACTGTTTCATGAAAAAAAAATGTTAATGTACTTGTATAATTTTATGGGCAACTTTGGAATAAGTATCATTTGTGTTATTGTACCTTTTCTCATAAGTATGTCACAATGCTCCCCATACGTAGATACACTTTATATGCTTCAGAACCCTATAACATATAAAATCATTGCTTACATTTTATTATATTTAAAGTATTGGTTTCTATTTTGGATATTACTTTGATTGCCTAATTATGATATATACATATTTATATATTTTATGTATATTTATCTTACACTTCATTAAATGAAATGAGCTTCAACTGAAAGGAAAACTGGATAATTTCCTGAAGAACATGTGAAGAAGTCATGTGAAAGTAAAATTTGGCCAAACTGAGATGACAGTTTAGCTGTCCTTAGCAGTGAGGGCAGGGCCCATGGTGGAGCATGAGCTACTCAAGTAGCATGCAGGATCCCTCCGCAAAGGACAAGGAACTCATTACTTGGGACAAGGTAGCATGGATAAGGCAGGTGGCCTCCTTATTGGCTGAGCACTCAACAGACTAAAAAAAAATGACTAATTTCAATGAGTATCACCTCAGCTTTCATCCAATTCTGTTTTAAAATCCACAAAAGCCTATATTACAGGCTTTTATAATATTTCTGACTTGTAGGCTCTCCTACTGTTTGGAGTTCTTTCTCACCATCCTTTCTGCTTACTCCTTGTCTGAGTTTCTGTACCTTTGGGATATGAGATAATCACCTCAGAAAGCACTAGCTCAGAGTGATTTTGTTGGACAGAGTTTCTGAGACCAGGATCTTTCCCTTAGGCAAGCCCATAAGAGCCAAAGAGCCCACATCAAAATCAGTATTGTTAAAATTACAAAGCAGAAAAAAAATGAGATGAAGTCTCACTATGGAGCCCAGGATGCCCTTGAATTTGTGATCATCCTGGCTTTCTGAGTGCCAGGATTACAAATCAATAATCATGCCCTTCTTAGAAAAACAGGTTTTGATATTGGGCTGGCCAGTTGATGGGGAGTCGACTGAACAATTATGACTGCTCAAATAAGATGGCAAATATGGCAAATGGGTGACCGCATGAATATAGGAAGCAAAGTCTATTGAGTTTTCCTTCCTTTCTTAGAGGTAAGAGTCAGAGATATGTTTCTCCACTGGACAAAACACAGGGCAATACACACTGATAGATGTTAAAGAGAAAGTTGGGAGGAGAGGATGGTGGACAACTGGAGGACAGAGGGATGCAAGCTGTACTAAGCCACAACAGCCTTGGTGCTGCACAAATGTGAAGTGTACCTTGGTTTGCTGGAACCTGCAAAGGAACCTGGTTGGAAAGCTCTTCTTTTGTGATCTTTAAATTCAGTGTTCTTAAATACGGTGATCAGTTTAAATATGTTACTGTCTGAGGTTCCAGTCAACGGAGCCAAGTCTGCCATCACTCCTTCATGCATCACTAGCAAATCTGATACTTTACAAATGATGGCCCCAGCCTTCCATCTGAAGGCTACACCACTGCCAACCATGAAAATGTATTGCTTTTTCTAGTTTGAGTTTGGAAAGGATGGATTTTGGAGCCTAACTGACATATTGGAATGAGTTAGTTCTTTCCTGGGTGAGGAAGCTAAGTCCTACAAAAGCCCAGGCACTTCTTTGAGACACACTTTAAATAAGTGGCATCTGCCGCTTCTTACATTTTCTTACATGAGACTACATGCACATCTACAGCCCAAGGAAATGATAGGTTTCTTTCAGTATGCATAATTAGGGCTTAATGAGACTTAATTATTTATAATTACCAAACTAGAGACTGCATCTAGGATATTCCACTCTGCATGCTTGAGTACAAACTTGAAAGGTCAGTGAAGTCGCCAATCAGCATCCGGAGGCTCGAGTGCACAGTAACTGCACTGTAGTTACCAAGATGGATGAGGATGATGCTATTTGCACAGAACATCATTCATTCCTCAGAGATGCTTAAGCTTTCTGAGTATAAACTCAGACTGGTTTAAAATAAGCTGGTGTAAAATAAGCTCTATAGCCAAAAATAAGTGTCATCTAGTTTCTTGGTAATTTCATTTAGATAATGTATGCTATCATTTATTGAGTCTTACCATGGATCAAAAGAATGCTAAATACTTTGGAAATTACCATACTTGCTCATTTAAATAGCTCATCAGATGTAAGTATTCCTGTTTTATAGCTGAAGCAGAGGATTAAGTGGTTATATGAACTTGGGTTTGGCCACTGACTTCTGAGGCTCTACTGTTAACCTCTGTACTGTGTAGCTTTAGTGGGTTCTTCAAATTATATATCCTCTATCTAAAATTCCAACACAAATTATTCAGCTTAGCCTTTTGGAGACTGAAGAAGTTCCCAGAACTCCACTGTCCCTGGAAAGTTCTGACACTTGATTTCTTCAAAGCAGCATCTGACCAGGGTCATTACTAAATCACTAAGCTTGTACACCTTATTTTTAAAAAGATTTATGTTGATTATTTTTAATTGTATGTACATGTGTGTCCCTGTGCCTAGATACATGCACAAGAGTGTACTGTATTATTTCTTAGCTTGTGTCCCTTGAAGTAGACTTTGAAGTGAAATCCCTTGCCAAAAAAAAGTGGAAAAGAAAACAATGCTGTCAAATTAAACAGCCCTGGTAGGAGATTCTGTGAGCCTCTGTGTACAGAATACCTGTCAATGTATCATAAATTTAGATTCCAATTAAATGTGTGACATGAAATGGTCTCCTATAAAATGTCAACACGTTGTAGACACTCTAAAACCTAAGCATGTTGCTTAATAAAAAATAGTTGTTATATAGTACCAACCAGAATAATATAGCTTTTAAGAGGAATCATATCTTTGCCTTACTTTCCCTAAGGAAATAAAATAGATTTCTGTGTAATCAGGCAAGGTTGAAAGTCTTTCCTATGTTTTCAGCTTTTACTTGAAATTGATTTCACTTTCTACATAGTAGAGCAGATTGTACTCAGGTTAAACTAGGGAAGTTCTTGACCTACTGACTTCTTCTTAGTCTGGTCACTAGCACTTGTCCTGTTCCAGCCTGAAAAGAAAACGCCAACCTTATTGACTCATGCATGAAGGGAAGAATCATAAATTTACATAAATGTGTATGTATGTAGAAGTGGTGTGTACTTTCTCGTTAGCAATGGTCCTGCCATTCCAGGTTATATTAATGTAGCCTCTCACTCATGTATGCTTTTCCTGGTCATGAGGAGATCTGAGTTAACAACTCTCCACTGTGGCCTGAAATGCATAATTGCATGCAATTATCTGGGGATTGAACCTGCAGCGTCAGACAAGCAAGGCAAGTGCTCTATCCTTGAGCCATTTTGTCTGCTCTCTCTGTACTATTATTTTAGTGACACTTATGGCAGACCGTTAAACATGAAACCTCCTGCTTTCACTTCTCATGTATGTGGCATTACTGAGTTGTGGTGCCAACCTCCAAAATGATTTTATTTATGTGGCATGATTGGGACATACTGCAACACAAGTAAGGATAATTCACATCAAGTTTTGGGAAATATTTTAGAAAGGCCTTTCATACAGAAGTAGCCTGTGGATCACTATTGAAGAGAAATATTGGTTGCTCAGCTGCATAGGGTGGAGGAGACAAATGTGCTGAGAATAGAGGGCAGATGTTTTAACACGAGAACTCAAAGCAGTCGGGGGCTCCAAATTTATATGGGTTGTGTGCATCTAAACTTGGCAGGTTGTACATCTTATCATCTGCCAAGCTTGGGAAAGCTACCCCTCAGTAATGCTACAAGTCATGAGAGCTCACTGCTGCCAGTTCACACAGTTGCATGAGCTGATTAGGAGAGACCCAGGTGGCTGGAAAGCTTTCACTGTGTGACTGTCTCACCATTCTGAAGGCCAGACATCCTACAGTGAGTCCGCAAGGCTGTGTTCAGTCCGAACGATCTAAGGAACATCACAAACCTGCCTTCTGTAGCAGTCCACGGTTCACGACTCTTCTGCCGCTGTCCCAGCCTAGCCAGCAGCGTCTGGTTGGGAAATTTCTTGTATTTTGCATCACCGCAATATCCTCTTCCTCATCTCTCCCCACAACCGTCTCAAAAGGAAACTTCCAGTCTACAATGAACCCATAACAATGGCCACACTTAACATGCTACAACCATGACTGTTATATTTGACAACAGTCTAGAATCACCTGGGCATCCTTGGGGAGGATTATTTTGTTCGCATTAGTAGAGGGGCAGAGCCTCAACCGCAGTGTGTGACTAAGCTCCTGAGCTGCAGGAATGGGGAACAAAGCCGAGCTGCCACTTGCATGCCTCCATCTCTGCTTTCCTGGTGTGGATGTGAGGTGAGCACCAGCTCCAGGCTTCAGCCATCCTGACTTCCCCTCCACGGTGCATCGTGAACCAGAACAAACCTTTTGCTGGGGCTGGAGAGACTGTCTGGCTGCCTTTTCAGAAGACTAGAGTCTGGCTCTCAGCATCCATGAGGAGTGGCTCGCAACTTCCTGTAACCCCACCTCCCGGCGATCTGACTCCTCCAGCCACTGTGGGCACTCCTACACACACATGCTCCCAGCCCCCACACACAAATACGTAAAATAAATAAAATTTAAATGGCTTAGTATAACGTTTGGGTTACGTGACCGTATGTTGAAGCTGCGGGTCCAGGAAAGCCTATGGTGTGCAAGCAAAGGCCTGACAGCTGAGGAGCCTGCTGTGCCGATTCTCTCCCGAAAGGTCAGATCCACGCGTGAAGGGAGAGAGAGGAGAGCGGTCACAGTTGAAGCGCTCAGGACGGAACCTCACCTTCCATTGCTGTTTTGCTCTCTTTGGGTGCTCGAAGGTTTTGATGATGTCGCCTTCCCTGCAAGGGTCATTTGCTTTCGTAGTCCCACCAGCTCAGCTGACAGCCTTCCAGGACACCCTCCTGGGACAGCTTGATACACCTTAAAAAACTGTGTATCTTGGCTGTTTAATGTATATCTAGCTACCCTGTAGCCTGCTCAGTTGGAAACATGAAATTAACTAGTGTAACAGCCATAAATATAATTCTTCCACACAGCAAAAAATTAAGGGGGAGGGAGAATCAGGAGTATGAACTGACTTTGCTCTGAAGGCCAGCTGATTGGGGGAGGGAGAATCTGGAGTATGAACTGACTTTGCTCTGAAGGCCAGCTGGGACAGGAGTTCTCTTAGCTTGATTTCGGCTTCTAGCTTATTCTTTTGCTAAAGTTTATCGGCAGTTCAGGGTCTGTTTTCTTTCTCCATCCCCCTTGAATCGTGCTGAATATTTTAATTCTCTCACTTTGTGCCAGATGCACATTCCTTAGGTTAAATTCATTCAGTGAGTACCAGAGCATACTAAAGATATATAATTAGTCCCCCTAAAAGCCTAAGCTAGCTGTCTGTGCCTTGATTTAACACGACGTGTGATGAGCAGACTGGAAAGGCAAAGCGAGCTCCCTTGCTGCTCGCTGTTGCCTTGTTCAGAGCTGCACTGTCGTTCTAGAGCGTAGCAGTCATGAGCCAACAAAAGGGAAGCACGCGCAGGAGAACACAGGTCTACACGTGTGAACGACTGAAATGCAAACACGTCTGTGTTTACATTACAGTACAAACCTTCCTGGTTTGGTGAGATTCTTTTTCCTCTCATATCATATGCATTAATTAAATACATGTAAAACTCTTCAAACAACCCTGGCAGACAGCAAGGCTGTGTTGTCTTGTTGTTATGGTTGCTATAACGTTTAAAATATGCTATTATAGGTCGTCACTTCATTGAAAAGGTTTTCCATGTATCAAAGCATGGATGAAGACAGTGGAGTGCCACGTTTGAGTTCTCTCATTCTATAGTTTATTTAGGGTTGAAGACACTGCTGTGTTTTCAGAATGTAGAGAATGTGGAGTTATCTAGAGTTTTCTAACTATGCTTTTCATCTAACAGTGCAGGAAATATAATGAATAGATCTTTTTTTACAAATGAATTATTAGATATACTTTTGTATGTTTTGTGGAAATAGTGGACAAAAAAGTATTTGGAAAGCAGCTGCTGAATGAAGTCTGTAGAACTAAGGAGCTCATGTAAAGGGACTAGAGCTCACACACTGAAAAGTTTTGTTCTAAAGTGCTTCCTAATCACAGAGGGTGTCCTGTGTCCTGTGACCTAGCTCTCTCACCAAAGCACAAGAAGCATGTGCTGGCAGGACTGCCTGTGACCCTTGGCAGTGAGAGTGATGGTGGACTGGTGCTACACGCAATATTTTACTTGAGTAGAAGGCATCACCCACAAGCAGTTAAAGATGCCCACAAGACATCAAACAGTGCCAGATAATGAACAAAAGATTCATTTTGAAAACACTAATTGTTTATTTATTTTTTTAATTTAGTCTGAATTAAGTTTTTTGAAATGTATACAGAGATTTCCAAATGTGCTCTGGGAAAAAAAAAGTACTGGATCTGTAATATATTTGGGGCTGTTTGAGCACAGTGTTTGTCCCAGCCCTTTGAATCTACATTTCTAAGTGATTTTGACTCTGGCTCCAAGCTGACGGGCCTCGGGGGGTTCTCCCTTCCAACTCCATTGTTTCAAATGTGAGGATGGGGTTCTAGAGAGGTTGCAATGCTTGGCTAGCATTGTGTCATTTCTTAGACACAGAAGCTGGATGAGAACACTAGTGTTTAGTTCTTTCCACGAATTAACTTCTACTTTTTTGCTCTAATTTTTGTGGACTTATGGAAGTCAAAAGCATCGCTGTGTCGCTGTGTCCACATCCCCCTTAATCTCACTTGCAGACTATAATCTATAAACACATTTATTTAAATATGATTACAGTTTCCTTCTAAGCTCCAGGACTCTCTTCTGTGCTGTTTTCCTTGCCAGAAAGCCTGTCAAGAGATGTGATTTCTCTCAAGGGTTCCCAAAGAGGTGATTGTGGGAGCCAACTGACAGAGATCCAGAGCCCCGAGGCCGTCAGCTAACATCCGTGTGTATTTGCACATTATGCTTTTATTAAACTGAGTGTTTCAAGCACAGCCCAAGTATAAGCTTTTCCCCACTGACCTCATTTAGAAAATACATTGCTGCAAAACTCCAGCCCAGCTGAGAAGGCTGCAGGAGGTTTCAGCTGTGTGGGTCACTCTGTGCTGCACCAGGCAGCCCTCTGGGGAGGAGAAAAGGTAGCCCCAGAGTTCCGGAGCTGTAAATGCTGTCATGTTTCCTGCCCTATGACTCTGCTATGGTGGACACGGGTGAGGCTGGTGAATCTGTGACCTCAGAGTCCGTATTAGTAGACATGTAAGGGCTGTCTGGAAGCACGCCAGACAGATGTCCCCAGTCAGATCATGAGTGACTAGACCTAGCCAGATTGTTTTTCTCTCAAGAATTTGTGAAAGAGAAGGGAGAAAGGATTAAGAATAGACTCGAGCTAGTACTGGGAACTGTGACTAAATCAGGAGGATGACTAAAATACCAAGACAGGAAGCAGACAGCTCACGTGCCCTGCAGCCAGTTAAACTGCAGGACAGGCTCAGTGGCAGAGCACGGTATATCTCGGTTTCTAGCATTAGAAGCAGTAGGCAGTAGTCATTGCACTGCATGTTAGGATTTAGTACATAAAATAAACAAAGCCCAAAGTCTAATCGTTTTATTTTAATAAGATAATAAGATACTGACACAATAGACAGGTTTAAAGGTGAGAAGTGCTCTATGGATTTTAACAAAGAACGCCCCTCAAGGGAGATCATGAGAAGTAACAACACTGAGAGACAGAGCAGGCTACTTCAAGAGCACTCAACGCTGTTCTTCTAAGAAAATGTTTGCACAGCACGGGAGAAAGTGAGGCACCCATGGGAACAAATGCACAGTAGGAGCTGGCTATGCTAGGTCAGATTACATGATGGCCCATGGGAATTGCAGCAGCCCAGACATGGTGCTATGACAACACTGGAAACACAGCAAGCACAATTACCAAAGCTACTCAGAAACGTCTCAAGTGGTCAGAGGAAAGGATTGACAGCCTGTGTGTCACAGAAGTGAGATGAGCTTCACCAAACACGCAGCATCTCTTAGTTGTGTAGACACACAATCTTTAAACTTCTAACAACGATACATTTCTGTGTCTTCAGAGTTTCATTTGAGGGAGTCTTTATTGTGGTGTTTTGTTTTTGCTTATCAGTTTTTGCCACTTGTATTTCATTTGTTTCTCTCTCAGCATTTCTCAGCTAAGACCTCCCATTGCATGGTGGGTAGTGGTGCTCCCAGCTGGCCCTCCTGTCTCCTCTCAAGAGCACTGTGAGCCTGGCCAACACTGCTGGGCTTCCTCCTGCCAGACACCCTTTTGAACTTCCTTTAGACGCTGAGGCTTGTGCTGTCCTGCCACAGCAGCAGGCCCTGCCCTGTCCCCCTCAGTCCTTCCAAAAACACTCTTCCAATCATCTTCTACCATGGCCTATACCACCTGAGCAGGAAAAGATACAGCTCTAAAATCAGCCTATATACATCAAGCCTAAAATCTCAAGCCTAAAATCAGACCATATGTGTGTGCATGTGTGTGTACATATGTGTGTAGTCTTTGTAAACACACACACATATGTGGTTTTTGTACAAACGTGTTTTCTTTTTTATTTTTTCTTTATTAATTACACTTTATTCACTTTGTATCCCCCCTGTGGTTCTCTCCCTCCTCCCGTCCCAATCCCTCCCTTCCCCCAAGTCCACTGATAAGGGAGGTCTTCTTTTCCTTCCTTCTGATCCTAGTCAATTAGGTCTCATCAGGAGTGGCTGCAGTGTCTTCTTCTGTGGCCTGGTAATGCTGCTTCCCCCTCAGGGGGAGGTAATTAAAGAGCAGGCCAATCAGTTCATGTCAGAGACAGTCCCTGTTCCTATTACAATGGAACCCACTTGGACACTGAACTGCCATGGGCTACATCTGTGCAGGGGTCTTAGGTTATCTCCATGCAAAGTCCTTGGTTGGAGTATGAGTCTCAGGAAAGACCCCTGTGCTCAGATTTTTTGGTTCTGTTGCTCTCCTTATGGAGTTCCTGTCCTCTCCAGATCTAACTGTTTCCCACTTCTTTCCTAAGATTCCCTGCACTCTGCCCAAAGGTTGCTCATTAAGTTGCCCATAAGCCTATCTGCATTGATAGTCTGCAGGGCAGAGCCTTTCAGAGACCCTCTGTGTCAGGCTCCTGACTTGATCCCTCTTTTCTCCTTCTTCTGGTGTCCAGTCTCTTTGCCTGTCTGGATAGGAATTGAGCATTTTAACAAGAGTCTTTCCTTTTGATTAGTTTCTTTAGGTGTACAGATTTTAGTAGGTTTATCCTATATTATATGTCTATATGAGTGAGTATATACCGTGTGCATCTTTCTGCTTCTGGGATAGCTTACTCGGGACGATCTTTTCCAGATCCCACCATTTACCTGCAGATTTCATGATTTCCTTGTTTTTTTATTGCTGATATTACTCAGCAATAAAATTATTCCATTGTGTAGATGTACCACAATTTCTGTATCCACTCCTCCACGGAGGGGCATTTGGGCTGTTTCCAGCTTCTGGCTATTACAAATAAGGCTGCTACAAACATGGTTGAGCAAATGTCCTTATTGTGTACTTGAGCCTCTTTTGGGTATATGTCTAAGAGTGGTATAGCTGGATCTTGAGGAAGCACTATTCCTAGTTGTCTGAGAAAGTGCCAGATTGATTTCCAGAGTGGTTGTACAAGTTTACATTCCCACCAGCAGTGGAGGAGGGGTTCTCTTTCTCCACAACATCTTCAGCATGTGTTGCCTCTTGAGGTTTTGATCTTGGCCATTCTGATGGGTGTAGGGTAAATCTTAGGGTCATTTTGATTTGCATTTCCCTGATGGCTAATGAGGTTGAGCATTTCTTTAAGTGTTCTCTGCCATTCAATATTCCTCTATTGAGAATTCTCTGTTTAGCTCTGCACTCCATTTTTCAATTGGATTACTTGGTTTGTTGCTGTTTAGCTTCTTTAGTTCTTTATATATACTGGATATTTGTCCTCTGTCAGATATAGGGTTGGTGAAGATCCTTTCCCAATCTGTAGGCTATCATTTTGTTCTGACGACAGTGTCCTTTGCTTTGCAGAAGCTTTTCAGTTTCATGAGGTCCCATTTATTGACTGTTGCTGTTAGAGCCTGTGCTGTTGGTATTCCGTTCAGGAAGTTGTCTCCTGTGCCAATGAGTTCAAGGTTCTTCCACATTTTTTCTTCTAAGAGGTTTAGTGTATCTGGTTTTATGTTGAGGACTTTTTTTGTTCACTTGGACTTTAGTTTTGTGCAGGGTGATAAGTATTGATCTATTTGCATTTTTCTACATGTAGATACCCAGTTAGACCTGCACCATTTGTTGAAGATGCTCTCTTTTTTCCATTGAATGGTTTTGGCATGTTTGTCAAAAATCAGGTGTCCAAAAGTGTGTGGATTTATATCAGGGTCTTCTGTTCGGTTCCATTGATCCACCAGTGTGTTTCTATGCCAGTACCATGCAGTTTTTATTACTGTTGCTCTATAGTATAGCTTAAGATCAGGGATGGAGATACCTCCTGAAGATCTTTTACTGTAGAGAATTGTTTTAGCAATTTTGGGTTTCTTCTTGTTCCATATGAAGGTGAAAATTTTTCTTTCAAGGCCTGTAAAGAATTGTGTTGTTAATTTGATGGGAATTGCATTGAATCTGTAGATTGCTTTTGGTAAAATGATCATTTTTACTATATTAATCCTGCCAAGCCATGAGCATTGGAGATCTTTCCATCTTCTGATATCTTCTTCTAATTCTTTCCTCAGAGACTGGAAATTTTTTTTCATAGCAGTCTTTGACTTGCTTGGTTAGGTTCACACCAAGGTACTTTATGTCTTTTCTGGCTATTGTGAAGGGTGTTGTTTCCCTAATTTCTTTCTTGGCCCTTTTGTCTTTTGTATACAGGAGGACTGTTTATGCAGTGGATCACATTGATGGATTTCCGTATATTGAACCACCCCTGCATGCCTGAGATGAAGCCTACTTGGTCGTAGTGGATGATAACTTTGATGTGTTCTTGGATTCAGTTTCAAAGTATTTTGTTGAGTAATTTTGCATCGATGTTCATGAGGGAGATTACCTGAAATTCTCTTTCTTTTTGGGTCTTTGTGAGGTTTAGGTACTAAGGTGACTGTGGCTTCATAGAATGAGTTTGGTAGAGTTCCTTCTGTTCCTATTTTGTAGAATAGTTTGAAGAATATTGGTGTTAGCTCTTCTTTGAAGGTCTGGTAGAATTTTGGGCTGAAGTCATCTGTCCCTGGGCTTTTGTTGCATGGTAGCTTCTATTTCCTTAGGGGATATAGGACTATTTAATTGGTTTACCTGATCTTGATTCAGCTTTGGTATGTAGAATCGGTCAAGAAACTTGTCCATTTCATTTAAATTTTCAAATTTTGTGGCATATAGACTTTGGAATTAAGACCTAATTATTGTTTGGATTTCTTCAGTGTCTGTGGTTATGTCCCCCTTTTCGTTTCTGATTTTGTTGATTTGGATAGTTTTTCTTTGCCTTTTAGTTAGTTTGTCTAAGGGTTTGTCTATCTTGTTGATTTTCTCAAAGAACCAACTCTTGGTTTCATTAATTTATTTGAATTGTTTATTTGTTTCTAATTTATTTATTTCAGCCCTAAGTTTGATTATTTCCAGCCATCTACTCCTCTTTGGTGTGTCTGCTTCTTTTTTTCCTAGGGCTTTTAAGTGAGCCATCAAGTTGCTTGCATGAGATGTTTCAAATTTCTTCTTGAAGGCACTTAGTGCTATGAACTTTCCTCTTAGCACTGCTTTCATTGTGTCCCATGAATTTGGGTATGTTGTGCCTTCATTTTCATTGAATTCTAGGAAGACTTTAATTTCTTTCTTTATTTTTTTCTCTGACCCAGCTGTCATTTGGTAGCAAGTTGTTCAGTTTCCATGTGTGTGTAGGCCTTTGGCTATTTTTGTCATTGAGGTCCAGCTTTAGTCCATGGTGATCAGACACGATACAAGGGATTATATCAATCTTCCTGTGTCTGTTGAGGCTTGCTTTGTGACCAACTATATGGTCTATTTTGGAGAAGGTTCCATAAGGTGCCGAGAAGAAGGTAAATTCTTTTGTGTTTGGGTGAAAGGTTCTATAGATGTCAGTGAGGTCCATTTGATTCATGACCTCTGTCAGAGTTATTGTTTCTTTGTTTAATTTCTGTTTTGTTGAGTGGTCCTTTGTTGAGAGTGGGGTGTTGAAGTCTCCCACTATTAGTGTGTGGGGAGACTATAATAGTCTCCAACTATTAGTGTGAAGTCTCCCACTATTATGTGTGCTTTAAGTTTTATTAAAGTTTCTTTTACAAATGTGGGTGCCCTTGCATCTATATGGGGCATAGATGTTCAGGATCGTGATATCTTCCTGGTGGATTTTTCCTTGATGAGTATGAAGTGTCCTTCTCTATCTCTTTTGATTAATTTTGGTTGAAAATCTATTTTATTAGATATTAGAATGGCTACTCCTGCTTGATTCTTGGGTCCATTTGCTTGGAAAACCATCTTCCAGCACTTTACTCTCAGGTAATGTCTATCTTTGTGATTTAGGTGTGTTTCTTGTATGCAACAGATTGTTGGGTCTTGTTTACGCATCCATTCTGTTAGTCTGTGTCTTTTTATTGGAGTATTGAATCCACTGATATTGAGTGAGATTAATGACCAGTGGCTATTAGATCCTTTGATATTGATGTTGGCTATTGTAGTGTGTTTGTGTGTTTGGCTATTTTTAGTTTTGCTGTAGTGAGTTTATTTATTTCCTGTGTTTTCTTGAAATTAGTTAGTTTTAATGGGTTGTATTTTTCCTTCTAGTGTCTTCTGTAACGCTGGATTTGTGTGTAGGTATTGTTGAAATTTGTTTTTGTCATTGAATATCTTGTTTTCTCCATCTATGAGGACTGAGAGTTTTGCGGGGTATAGTAGCCTGGGCTGACATCTGTGTTCTCTTAGGGTCTGCATGATATCTGTCCAGGCCCTCTGGCTTTCATAGTCTCTGTTGAAAAGTCAGGTGTGATTCTGATGGTTTTGCCATTATATGTTACTTGGCCTTTTTCCCTTGCAGTTTTTAGTATTTTTTTCTTTGTTCTGTATACTTACTGTTTTGATTATTATGTGATGGGAGGATCTTCTTTTCTGGTCTAATTTATTGAGTGTTCTGTAGGCTTCTTTTATTCTCATAGGCCTCCCCTTTAAGTTGGGGAAATTTTCTTCAATGATTTTGTTGAAAATATTTTCTGGGCCTTGGAAAAGGGAATCTTCTCTTTCCTCTATTCCTATTATTCTTAGGTTTTGTCTTTTTATGTAGTCTTGGATTTCTTAGATGGTTTGTGTCAGTATTTTTTTAGATTTATTATTTTCTTTGATGGATACATTGATTTCTTCCATTGTATCTTCCACCCCTGAGATTCTTTCTTCCATCTCTTGTACTCTGTTGGTTATGCCTACCTCTGTAATTCCTGTTTTTTTTTCCTAGGTTCTCCCTTTCCATGATTTCCTCCATTTGTGTTTTCTTTAATTCTTCCAATTCTATCTTCAGATCTTCAACCATTTTGTTGATTTCCTTCACCTGTCTGACTGTATTTTCCTGTTTTTTGTTCAATTCCTTCAACTGTTTGTTTGAACATTCCTCTGTTTCTTTTATTTCTTTCAGTGATTTAATCTTTTCCTCTCTGAATGCTACAAACTGTTTGGCTGCATCTTCCTGTATTTCTTTACGGATGGCCATAATATGTTTTATTATATCTTCCCCCAATTCTTTACGCATTTTATTTGCTTCCTCCGTTAACCTCTTCATAAGCATAGATGTAAGGTCTTCTTGAATTTCACTTATGTTAGGATGTCCAGGGCTACTTGCCCCTGGATAACTGGGTTCTGGGGATGCCATATTGCTTTGCATTTTGTTGGTTGTGCTTTTTCGCTGGGCCTCTACCCATCTTTCTATCTCAGGTGTTGTCTGTTAGTTTCTGGTGCCTACTGGGTCCTGGGGTGAGGAGAATCCACTTGGTGGGGTTCTGAAGTTCTCCTCTGCTTTTTGTGTATGGTCCACTAAATGGTGGTGCTTCTCAGGAATTGTCACAGTTCACTTCAGGTGTATGGACCTGTGCGGTAACTGTGGTGTTCAGGAAGGCTCTCCTCTCATCAGGAGAGGTCCTGGTGATGGCTGCCCTGCTGCTGGGTTTCTTGCTCTGAATTTAGTGAGCAGCAGCTGTTGCTCTAAAGGTGTAATTGTTGGGTGCAGCCCTCTTGAAGAACTAGGGATTCCCACAGCTTTGTCAGTTTACCTAGGGATAACTGATGGATCCTTGGAGCAGTATCTGAGGGCTGCTGTAATGGCTCTCTGGCTTTTGTAAGTCTGAGGATGCAGCTGTGTGCCCCAGTGCCCTAGAGGTACTCAATAATGGTGGGTGAGCACAGCGTTCATGCCTGCAGTAGAAGGCTAGAGCTTAGAGTCTGCGTGAATCCAGAGATTCTTTTGGAGCTGAGTGTCCTGAGCGTTGGACCTGATGATCCCTCCACTGTGGGTTTCCTCCTGCCAGGGACACCCACTCTTTGCTTTGGAGACAGCTGTTCTGTCTGTGATGGCCAGTAGAACCGCAGGCACAGACTTATGTGGCTCTGCCTTTCTGCATTTCTGGAGATTGGGTGCCTGGATGTCTGCTGAAACTGGGTAATTTTTCCCAAGACCTTTTTGGGATGGTGGTACAGGCTGAATGCTCTGAGATCAGACTAGCCATTCCCTCCTTGTGGGTTTGCACCTGGCAGAGAAAATCAGTATCTGGTGCCCTGGGGCCCACAGTTCTATCTGGGGCAGTGAATCAGGTGTGCAGGCAGGGCTCTGTGCTGGTGCCTGGGTCCCCGGCTCTGGCTCTGGGCTGGCTCCTGAGAGCTCTCAGAACCCCGAGTCTTTTCCAGGGGATGTCTGGGTGACCTAAGGTCAGTCCCAATCGTTTCTTGCACCATGGAGTGGGGTTATCTCTCGACTGGAAATTGCAGTTTCTGATGTTGTGGTGCCCACAATTATGTTTGGGACAGGGATCAGAGCACACTGGCATATGGCTCTGGGCTGGCGACCAAGTGCCTGGTGGAACTGGGATCTTCCGAGGTTTAGTGGGGTGAGTTAAAGCTGATTGAATCCCCCACTGTGGGGTATCCTCTCACCTGGGAAACATAATCACTTGTGTTTTAGGGTTGTGAGTTCTGACTGCTGGTCACTGTGCTGATCCTGCTGTGCTGCTGGTCAGAACAAGAGAGATGGTGCTGCCATCTTGTCGAATCCCTCATGTGTTTTCTTTTGAGTAACTATCTGTATGGAATTACTATATGGAAAAGGTATTTTTTTTATTTCATGAGAAATTCATTTGCTTGTTTATTCTTTTTTTATAGTATAATGCGCCAAGTTATGAAAGCTAAAATCTTCCACTTCTTTTAATCAACTTTCTTTTTCCAAGTTCCTTTTTATGCCTGCTGGGTACAAGTATTTTGTTAGAGAGTGTATGTATTCTCTCAGTTATGATCAGATCATTTCATTTTTAGTAGCATCTATCAAGGTGTTGAATTTTTTCTGATGAAATAAAGTTTATCAGATTCTATTTGTATGGTTTATGTATTTTGTCTTTTAAGAAGTTCTTTAGGCTTTTTTTTTTCTTGAGAAATGTTATTCAAAGCTGGGCGATGGTACATGCCTCTATGTGGTGAGGCAGGAGGATTATCATGTGTTAGAGGAAGCATAGAGTATAAAGTAAGTTCAAGACCAGCTTGGGATCCATAATGAGACTTTGTCTCACACCACAACAAGCAAATATTCCTTAAAAATTTACATGTGGGGTATAAGCTATTTCAAATTAATTTTTATGTGTGGTAAGAAGTAAAATTCAAATTCCATTTTCTCTGTGTTTAACTTCTGAATGTCACAGTAGCATCCACTAAAGAATTTATTTTTCTTTAATAAATTGTTTTATTTATGTGCAATGTGTAATTGTGTAATACATGTGTGTGTGCACATGCGTGCGTGCACATGCCTGCAGAGGTCCCAAGAGGGCATGTACTCCTTTGGGGCTGAAGTTAAAAGTGAGCAACTGAACACAGGTTCTGGGGACTAAATGGGATCAGCTGAAGAGCAGCAGTCTCTCTTGAGCTCTGAGCCATCTCCACAGCCCTGTTTCTTTTTTCTTTCATTTCTTTTTTCTTTCTTTCTTTTTTCCTTTTTGTGGTGAGAAGGTGATAGAGATGGACCCAAAGGCCCTGTGTATTCCAGGCAAATGTTGTATCCTCAACTCCCTTTCACTTTTTGTCTTGAGATAGTGTATGCTTGAGATAGTGTATGCCTAAATTGACCAGACTGGCCTTGAATTCATTCTTTTTTCCAGACAGGCCTTGAACTTACAACCTCCCAGGCTGATGGTGTTGCAGGCCTGTGCTGCTTCACCTTTATGGAATGATATTCTTTTCTACTTAATTTAGTTTATTTGTCAAAAATAATTAAGATTTATGAAACTTTACAAAACTTCTATACATTATTGCAACTGCTCACTGTTATAATTTGCATTTGAGATGCCCTCAAAGAATAGAAGGTTTGCTCCCAGGCTGCTGCTGGTAGGTGGCAGAGACCTCAGGAGTGCAGTTAGAGAAAGCAGTCCCTTCCTCTTTTCTCCACGTCCTGGCTGCAACAGTGCAGTGCTCTTTTGGAGCATTAGCCTCTGGTTCATCTCTCCCGGGAAACAATGGAGACTAATGGACATTTGCTTCCTGAAACCAACACTTCCCACATTCAGGCATTTTTTTTTTTCACTATTGAAATTATGTTATGGCACTACAAAGTGGAGTAGCAGCCATATGCCAACACCACGGTACTTTGAGTGCAAGAGACATTCTTGAAATAGATAGCGCTCTGTTCCCTGAATTCCTTGTACTTCAAGACTGTTTTGACTACTCTGTGTCCTTACATTCCTGTTCCTATGTTATACAACAGTGGTCAGTGCAACTACAGACTCATCTGGCTTCCATTGACTCAGCATTTTACTAATACTTTTCCTAAGTACCTGGTTTTTGTGACCACAAGGAGATTTTTCTACTTCTCAAATATTTGATTTGTTGCATTTTCTAGTTAATTCTTTAACTGCTTTATTTTATATTATAGAAAATTCCTCCTTTTGCAAATATATATTAAAATATTTTGTGAACTACAGCTAATTGGTTAAAATCTTTACACATGTCATGTTTTACCATTTGTAAAACATTAGTGTAATAACTGATTTTTTGATTGAAGGAAATATAAACTCCATTGGTAAATCCATGATTTTAGAAGATCATCACTTATTTTTCATAAGAGGTAAGAGCACAAATTAAATTTCTAAATGACAGAATTGTCCCAACATTTCTGGACACTAGAATAATACTTTTTGAGTCAAAAATTGTCATTAGAATCACCAAAAGTTATATCCATAGGGAGACTTTTTTATTGGCCAAGATTTAGCTCACAGTGAACATCATAATGACAGGATTCAAAAGATGAAGGTACATGCCTGAAGACTTAAAGTTCACTACACAGGGAGGAAATGGTTTAATGGGATAACTTCACAGATGCATAGCAGGAATCCTTGTTTTACATTTTAGAAATAAAACAGTATAGACAAAGTATTAACCACCTAGCTGTAATTTGCTATATTCATAGTAAATGTAAGGGTTCTAGTTCTTTACCTTACTTTCCTAGTTCAGGGTTACCAATGAAGAAAAGTTTCAATGACATATTGCTGTGTATTTTATATTCAATATGTTCAAAGCTCTCTGAAGCATAGTGGGCTAACAAATTCAAATTTTACTTTTAAATGATCTGTGAATTTGCGTACATTAAAGATCAGAATGGGGATCACTATAAATATAAGTATCCACGGCAGTCACTTATAGACCACACCATTTCATTAAGTCTGTCTGGCTTCCCGAATTACTCAAAAATCATAACTTCTCTTTCCTTCTTTGTTTCCCTTTTCCAAGCATGCTTCCTCTAACAGGTTGGGCTTCCTTGCTATTGCTAAAGCTCCTGTTACTCCCATCTTTATCATAAGGTTGCTTATCTGCTACTTGACTGCCATTTATTGGTCTTTCAACTATAACTCAAGGAGACGTGCATTTTCTCTTCTCTCTGTCTCTCTGAGCCATTGTTGAGGTTTACATTTTGCCTGTTCTGGGCTTTTTTTTTTTCAAAACTGAAATAAAATTGCCTTAAAAATATTAAAGACCCGGGGCAGGGCAAGATGGTGGCGCCGGGAGGACTCTCATTCTGAGCAGCAGCACAGCAGGATAGGCACAGTGACCAGCAAGCAGAACTCACAGCCATAAAACACAAGTGATTGTGTTTCTCAGGTGAGAGGATACCCCACGGTGGGGGATTCAATCAGCTTTAACTCACCTGGCTAAACCTCGGAAGAGACCCTGGTTGTGCCAGGCACTTGGTCTCCAGCCCAGAGCCACACGCCAGCATGATCTGGTCACTGTCCCAGACTGAACTGTGGGCCCACAACATCACAGACTGGATTTTCCAGTCTAGAGATAACCCCATGGTGCAGGAAACGATTGGGACCCAGACATCCCCTGGAAAAGACTCGAGTTCCGAGGGTGCCCCAGGAGCCAGCCCGGAGCCAGAGCCAGGGACTGAGGCGCCTGCACAGAGCCCTGCCTGCCGGCGCGCCTGATTTGCCGCCTCAGATAGAACTGTGGGCACCAGGGCACCAGCAAATGAGTTTCACTGTCTGGTATAAACACACGGGGAGGGAAATGGCTAGTCTGATCTCAGAGCACTCAGCTGATACCACCACCCCGAAAAGGTCTTGGGAAAATTACCTAGTTTAGACAGACACCCAGGCTCTCAATGGCCAGAAAGGTGGAGCCACGTGCGGGTGTCTGTGCCTGTGGGTTCTACTCACCACCACCCCAGACAGAAAGGCAGTCCTCAAAGCAAAGACTGGGTGTCCCTGGCAGGAGGAAACCCCCAGCAGGGGGGGGGGGATGATCATCAAGTCTAACGCTCAGGACACCCAGCACCAAAAGACTTTCTGGATTCACACAGACTCTAGGCTCTAGCTTTCTAATGCAGGCAGGAGTGCTGTGCTCAGCCACCATTATTGAGTACCCCTAGGGCACTGGGGCACACAGCTGCATCCTCAGACCTACAAAAGCCTGAGAGCTATTACAGCAGCCCTCAGTAACCAGTTACCCCTAGCTAGACTGACAAAACTGTGGGAATCCCTGGTCCTCCAAGAGGGTTGCACCCACAACGTCCAGACCAGAGCAGTGCCTGCAGCCGACATCCCAGACAGGGACACACAGCTTCCGGTCCAGACTGAGGCACCTAGGCTCCAGACCAAAGCAGCACCCCCAGGCACCAACTCAACCCAGGTGCACATTCTCCAGGCCCAGAGCAGAGCACTCAGCCTCTGGCCCAGAGACTTGCTGGGCATTCCTCTCACTTTCCTGGACAGAACTGAGTTCCCCAGGATAACACTCTGAGTTTCCCTGTTGGGAGAAAACCCCACAGCTAGGGAATCAGCAGTTTCTTCAAGAGGACTGTACCTAGAAAATTGTAACAACAGAAGCAGTTCACTAAATTTATAACAAGAAACCCAGCAGTGGGGCAGCTGTCTTGAGAACTTCTATGGGTAAGAGGAGAGCCCCCCTCCCCCGCCTAACAAAGACCACAGCTACTACTCAGGTCTATACATCTGAGGTGAGAAGTGGCAATTCCTGAGAAACCATACAGTGACCATACCCAAAAAGCAGAGGAGGGCTCCTTCAAGAAAAATCATCTTCCGGCCAAGGGGATTCTCCCTACCTCAGGACTCCAGGAAGCACAGAAATTAACAGCCAATACCTAACACAGCCTAAAGGGTAGAGGTCAGTGGAAAAGCTCAACCAACAAAAGACAGAGCAATATGGCATCTCCAGAAAGCAGCCATCCAGGGGCAAAGAGCCCTGGACAAAGCAGCATAATAGAAAATCAACAATATGACCTTACATCTATGCTGATGAAGAGGATAATAGAGGAAACAAAATAAATGCGTAAAGAATTAGAGGAAGATAAAACCAAACAGATCATGGCTATCCGTAAAAAAAATGGAGGAAGTTAAAGACAAACAGATTATAGCCACCCATGAAGAAATATGGGAAGATGCAGCCAAACAGTTTGCAGCCTTCAGAGAAGAAATAATTAAATCACTGAAAGAAGTAAAAGAAACAGAGTTGAAGGAACTAAAAGAAAAAGAGGAAAATACAATCAGACAGGTGAAATAAGTAAACAAAACAACTCAAGACCTGAAGATAGAACTGGAAAAATTAAAGAAAACACAAATGGAGGAAATAATGGAGAGGAAGAATTTAGGGAAGAAAACAGGAACTACAGAGGTAAGCATTACCAACAGACTACAAGAGATGGAAGAAAGAATCTCAGGTGTAGAAGATACAATGGAAGAAATAGATGTATCTGTCAAAGAAAATGTTAAATCCAAAAAATTCCTGACACAGACCGTCCAAGAAATCCAAGACAATATGAAAAGACAAAACCTAAGAATCATAGGTATAGAGGAAAAAGAAGACTCCCTTCTCCAAGGCCCAGAAAATATTTTCAATAAAATCATTGAAGAAAATTTCCCCAAGTTAAAGGAGAAGCCAATAAGAATACATGAGGCCTACAGAACACCCAACAAATTTGACCAGAAAAGAAAATCCTCCCACCACATAATAATCAAAACAGTAAGTATACAGAACAAAGAAAAAATACTAAAAGCTGCAAGGGAAAAGGGCCAAGTAACATATAATGGCAAACCCATTAGAATCACACCTGACTTCTCAACAGAGACTATGAAAGCCAGAAGGGCCTGGACAGATATCATGCAGACCCTAAGAGAACACAGATGTCAGCCCAGGCTACTATACCCCGCAAAACTCTCAGTCCTCATAGATGGAGAAAACAAGATATTCAATGACAAAAACAAATTTCAACAATACCTACAAACAAATCCAGCAATACGGAAGACACTGGAAGGGAAAATATAACCCAAGAAAGCTAGCTACATTCAAGAAAACACAGGAAATAAATAACCTCACTTCAGTAAAACAAAAAGCAACCAAGCACACAACCTGATGACCACAGCCAACATCAAAATCAAGAGATCTAACAGCCACTGGTCATTAATCTCTCTCAACATCAATGGACTCAACTCTCCAATAAAATTAACAGAATGGATACATAAACAAAACCCAGCAATCTGTTGCATACAAGAAACACCTCTAAGACACAAAGATAGACATTACCTGAGGGTAAAGGGCTGGAAGACGACTTTCCAAGCAAACGGACCCAAGAAGCAAGCAGGAGTAGCCATTCTAATATCTGATAAAATAGACTTTCAACCAAAATTAATCAAAAGAGACGGGGAAGGACACTTCATACTCATCAAGGGAAAATTCCACCAGGAAGACATCAGAATCCTGAACATCTATGCCCCAAATACAAGGGCACCCACATTTGTGAAAGAAACATTGATAAAATTTAAAGCACATATAGATCCCCCACACATTAATAGTGGGAGACTTCAACACCCCACTCTCAACAAAGGACAGGTCAACAAAACAGAAATTAAACAAAGAAACAATGTCTCTGACAGAGGTCATGAATCAAATGGACCTAACAGACATTTACAGAACTTTACACCCAAACACAAAAGAATTTACCTTCTTCTCAGCACCTCATGGAACCTTCTCCAAAATAGACCATATAGTGGGTCAAAAAGCAAGCCTCAACAGATACAAGAAGATTAAAATAATCCCATGTATCTTGTCTGATCACCATGGAATAAAGCTGGACCTCAACAATAACAGAAATAACAAAAAGCCTACACACACATGGAAACTGAACAACTTGTTACTAAATGACAGCTGGGTCAGGAAAGAAATAAAGAAAGAAATTAAAGTCTTTCTAGAAATCAATGAAAATGAACACAACATACCCGAACCTGTGGGACACAATGAAAGCAGTGCTAAGAGGAAAGTTCATAGCACTAAGTGCCTTCAAGAAGAAATTCGAGACAGCTCATTCAAGCACCCTAATGGCTCACTTAAAAACCCTAGAAAAAGAAGAAGCAGACACACCAAGAAGGAGTAGACGGCTGGAAATAATCAAACTCAGGGCTGAAATCAATCAATTAGAAACAAATAAAACAATTCAAAGAATCAATGAAACCAAGAGCTGGTTCTTTGAGAAAATCAACAAGATCGACAAACCCTTAGCCAGGCTAACTAAAAGGCAGAGAGACACCACCCAAATCAACAAAATCAGAAATGAAAAGGGGGATATAACTATAGACACTGAGGAAATCCAAACAATCATTAGACTTACTTCAAAAGTCTATATGCCACAAAATTTGAAAATCTAAATGAAATGGACAATTTTCTTGATCGATTTGACTTACCAAAGCTGAATCAGGACCAGGTAAATCAACTAAATAGTCCTATATCCCCCAAAGAAATAGAAGCGGTCATCAAAAGTCTCCCATCCAAATAAAGCCCAGGACCAGATGGCTTCAGCGCAGAATTCTACCAGACCTTCAAAGAAGAGCTAACACCAATTCTCTTCAAACTATTCCACAAAATAGAAACAGAAGGAATATTACCAAATTCATTCTATGAAGCCACAGTCACCTTGGTACCTAAACCTCACAAAGACTCAACAAAGAAAGAGAATTTCAGGCCAATCTCCCTTATGAACATTGATGCAAAAATACTTAATAAAATACTTGCAAACCGAATCCAAGAACACATCAAAGATATTATCCACTATGACCAAGTAGGCTTCATCCCAGGTATGCAGGGGTGGTTCAATATATGGAAATACATCAATGTGATCCACCATATTAACAAACTGAAAGAAAAAAACCACATGATAATCTCCCTAGATGCTGAAAAAGCCTTTGACAAAATCCAACATCCATTCATGTTCAAAGTATTGGAGAGATCAGGGATACAAGGCACATATCTAAACATAGTAAAGGCGATATACAGCAAGCCTATAGCCAACATCAAACTGAACGGAGAGAAACTTAAAGCAATCCCACTGAAATCAGGGACAAGAAAAGGCTGCCCACTCTCTCCATATCTCTTCAACATAGGGCTGGAAGTCCTTGCTAGAGCAGTAAGACAGTTGAAGGAGATCAAGGTGATACAAATTGGAAAGGAAGAAGTCAAATTATCACTATTTGCAGATGATATGATAGTATACGTGAGTGACCCCAAAAACTCTACCAGGGAACTCCTACAGCTGATAAACACCTTCAGCAAAGTGGCCGGATACAAAATTAACTCAAAAAAATCCGTAGCCCTCCTGCATACAAAAGACAAAAGGGCTGAGAAAGAAATTAGGGAAACAACACCCTTCACAATAGCCACAAATGACATAAGGTACCTCGGAGTAACCCTAACCAAGGAAGTCAAAGACTTGTATGAAAAAAATTTCGAATCTCTGAAGAAAGAATTAGAAGAAGATATGAGAAGATGGAAAGATCTCCCATGCTCATGGCTTGACAGGACTAACATAGTAAAAATGGGCATCTTACCAAAAGCAATCTACAGATTTAATGCAATTCCCATCAAATTGCCAACACAATTCTTTACAGACCTTGAAAGAAAAATTCTCAACTTCATATGGAATAACAAGAAACCCAGAATTGCTAAAACAATCCTCTACAATAAAAGATCTTCCGGAGGTATCTCCATCCCTGATCTTAAGTTGTACTATAGAGCAACATTTATAAAAACTGCATGGTACTGGCATAGAAACGGAAGGGTGGATCAATGGAACCGAACAGAGGACCCAGAAATAAACCCACACACAAACAGGTGTGGGCTTATAGGAAATATTATGAGAAGCCTTAACCCCCTCGTTGGAACATCCTGCATCAGTTCTAGAACTAGCAGTGGTGGTGTCTGAGGTCTGAGTAGGTTCAGGAGATCATTGCCCCCAGGGGCAAGACGTGCTCCATGTAAATTGACTAACTCCATGTTTTCCTCCACTTTTGAAAGTCATTTAAGGTTCTTAAATTATTTTTTTCCCTTTTTTTTTAAATTTTTCATCAATTACACTTTATTCATTCTGCATCCCCCCATAAGCCCCTCCCTCCTCCCCTCCCAATCCCACCCTCCCTCCTCCCTCTGCATGCATGCCACTCCCCAAGTCCACTGATAGGGGAGGTTCTCCTCTCCTTTCTGATCTTAGTCTGTCAGTTCACATCAAAAGTGGCTGCATTGTCCTCTACTATGGCCTGGTAAGGCTGCTCCCCCCCAGAGGGAGGTGATCAAAGAGCAGGCCAATCAGATTATGTCAGAGGCAGTCCCTCTTCACATTACTATGTAACCCAATTGGACTCTGAACTGCCCTGGGCTACATCTGTGCAGGGGTTCTGGGTTATCTCTATGAATAGTCCTTGGTTGGAGTATGAGTCTCTGGGAAGTTCCCTGTGTTCAAATTTTCTTGTTCTGTTGCTCTCCTTGTGGAGACCCTGTCCACTCCAGCTCTTATTATTTCCCAGTTCTTACCTAAAATTCCATTCACTCTGCCCAACAGTTGCCCATCAGGCTCAGCATCTGCTTTGATAGTCCGTAGGGCAGAGGCTTTCAGAGGCCCTCTGTGGTAGGTTCCTAGGTTGTTTCCTGTTTTCTTCTTCTTCTGATGTCCGTCCTCTTTGCCTTTCCGGATGGGGATTGGACATTTTAGTTAGGGTCCTCTCTCTTGCTTAGTTTCTTTAGATGCACAGGTTTTAGTGGGTTCGTCCTATGTTGTATGTCTATATGAGTGAGTATATACCATGTGTGTCTTTTTGCTTCTGGGACAACTCACTCAGGATGATCCTTTCCAGATCCCACCATTTACCTGCAAATTTCATGATTTCCTTATTTTTCATTGCTGAGTAATATTCCATTGTGTAGATGTACCACAATTTCTGCATCCATTCTTCAGTTGAGGGGCATCTGGGTTGTTTCCAGCTTCTGGCTATTACAAATAAAGCTGCTACAAACATGGTTGAGCAAAGTTCCTTTTTGTGTGCTTGAGCCTCTTTTGGATATATGCCTAGGAGTAGTATGGCTGGATCTTGGGGAAGCACTATTCCTAGTGCCAACACAATTCTTTACAGACCCGGAAAAATAATTTTCAACTTCATATGGAAAAACAAAAAACCAAGAATTGCTAAAACAATCCTTTACAATAAAAGATCTTCTGGAGGTATCTCCATCCCTGATCTCAAGTTGTACTATAGAGCAACAGTCTTAAAAACTGCATGGTACTGGCATAGAAACAGAAAGGTGGATCAATGGACCCGAACAGAAGACCCAGAAACAAACCCACACACTTATGGACACCTGATTTTTGACAAAGATGCCAAAACAATACAATGGAAAAAAGAGAGCATCTTCAACAAATGGTGCTGGTCCAACTGGATGTCTGCATGTAGAAAAATGAAAATAGATCCATACTTATCACCCTGCACAAAACTGAAGTCCAAGTGGATCAAAGACCTCAACATAAAACCAGACACATTAAATCGGCTAGAAAAAAAAAGTGGGGAATACCCTAGAACTCATTGGTACAGAAGAAAACTTTCTGAACAGAACACCAACAGCACAGGCTCTAAGAGCAACAATCAATAAATGGGACCCCATGAAATTGAAAAGCTTCTGTAAAGCAAAGGACACAGTCATCAAAACAAAGCGACTGCCTACAGATTGGGAGAGAATCATCACCAACCCTTTATCTGACAGAGGACTCATATCCAGTATATATAAAGAACTAAAGAAGCTAAAAGCAGCAAACCAAGTAATCCACTTAAAAAATGGAGAACAGAGCTAAACAGAGAATTCTCTGTAGAGGAATATTGAATGGCAGAGAAGCACTTAAAGAAATGTTCAACCTCACTAGCCATTAGGGAAATGCAAATCAAAACAACCCTGAGATTTCACCTTACACCCATCACAATGGCCAAGATCAAAAACTCAAGTGACAACACATGCTGGAGAGGTTGTGGAGAAAGGGGAACCCTTCTACACTGCTGGTGGGAATGTAAACTTGTACAACCACTCTGGAAATCAATCTGGCGCTTTCTCAGACAACTAGGAATAGTGCTTCCTCAAGATCCAGCCATACCATTCTTAGGCATATATCCAAAAGAGGCTCAAGTGGACAACGAGGACATTTGCTCAACCATGTTTGTAGCAGCTTTATTTGTAATAGCCAGAAGCTGGAAACAGCCCAGATGCCCCTCAACTATAGAATGGGTGCAGAAACTGTGGTACATCTATACAATGGAGTATTATTCAGCAATGAAAAATAAGGAAATCATGAAATTTGCAGGTAAATGGTGGGACCTGGAAAGGATCATCCTGAGTGAGTTGTCCCAGAAGCAAAAAGACACACACGGTATATACTCACTCATATAAACATACAATATAGAATAAACCCACTAAAATCTGTACATCTAAACACACTAAGCAAAAGAGAGGACCCTAACTAAAATGTTCAATCCCCATGCCATGCTGAAAGGCAAAGAGGATGGACATCAGAAGAAAAAGAAAACAGGAAACAACCTAGGAACCTGCTACAGAGGGCCTCTGAAAGCCAGAAGAAGAAAATAGGAAACAACCTCGGAACCTGCCGCAGAGGCCCTCTGAAAGCCTCTGCCGTGCAGACTATCAAAGCAGATGCTGAGCCTAATGGCCAACTGACGGGCAGAGTGAATTGAATTTTATGTAAGAAGTGGGAAATAGTAAGAGCTGTAGAGGGCAGGAGCTCCACAAGGAGAGCAACAGAACAAGAAAATTTGAACACAGGGAACTTCCCAGAGACTCATACTCCAACCAAGGACTACTCATGGAGATAACCTAGAACCCTGACAATGCAGCCACTTCTGATGAGAACTGATATACTAAGATTAGAAAGAAGGAGATTAGGACCTCCCCTATCAGTGGACTTGGGGAGGGGCATGCAGAAAGGAGAGGGAGGGTGTGACCGGGAGGGGAGGGGGAGTTTCTGGGGGGATACAAAATGAATAATGTGTAATTAATAAAAGTCAAATAAAAATTTTAAAAAAATAAAAAAAATATTAAAGAACTTGGGGCCATGAATTTGAGAGAGAACAAGTGGTCTTGTACATGACGAGGAATGAGAGGTGGGAAAATTATATAATTATATTTGATTTTTTTCTTTTACAAAAACAGTGATTATGGTAAGTGCATGACTAATTTCATCTAAATGTCCTGTACCATCTTGCTGCTTTCAGAGTTGATAGGTACAATCATATGATCAAGCAATGTTCTAGTCAAATCCCTTTTGAAAGGTAGACGCACATGTGACCCAACTCCAGTACTTGAGTACAAAGTCACAGTAAGGTTCAGTGGAATCCAGAAATTGAGTCTACATTGTAAACAGATCATAGGACCTGAACTTGTTCATCTTTCAGAAATAAGGGGTAGGAGGGTTATGGAACTCTGCTACCTGCCGTGTGGGATCTAGCTTCATCTACCTCTTTCTTCCCTTACACATGTCAGAGAGATTGCTCCATCCCTCAGTACATCATACAGCTCTCAGGAGTTATGTCTAGGTTTTCTATCTGCTAACCAACCAGGTTCCTCTCTGTCAAATTTCCAAAGAGGATTGGTTCTGCTCCAGATGTTTAGCCAAATCCCAGTGAGTACATTCTAGAAGCATCAGGAAGCAGTGTCTTTAGGTAATTTGTCACACCCCCAATGACATATAATCATAGAAGGGGCATGGAATTACCGACTGAGGTCTGCCACATAGAAAATACATATGCTGAAAATGTGTTAAGGAAATAAATGGAAATGAATCAGTATGGAATCTGAAGCACAGAAATACGGAAGGTAAAGTTGATGGAATCCTGTGATGTTCTAGGACTAAGGACTACACAACCACAGAAGGCACTGCCCAGCTGTACGTGTTGTAAAAAAAAAAAAAAAAAAAAAAAAAAAAAAAAAAAAAAAAAAAAACGTGCAGGAAAAAGCCATGCTCTCTGTCCAACACACACTTGCCTCACAAGCCCCTATGGTGGAGGAGCATCAGATCAGGAGAGCGGCAATGGGGATCTGTAGATCTAAATGTTAGTTGTTTTCTTTTGTTTGGTTGTTGTTTTCTTTTCTTTTCTTTTTATCTTCTGAGTTTGAAAATGCCTTCTATCATACTATGTAGTTTATGCACAAATTAAATTTTGCTTCATGGTTGTGGGAATTGTAGGAGAATGTAGTGAGCATGTTAGCAGAACTTACATTTATTAATCAGTGTTTACTCTCTTAACCTGAAAAATGAAAACCATAGATGATGATGTTTATTTGATTTAGGCATTCCCAGCATAGGGCCCTGAGGGCTCATGGCCTGGGTAGCTTGGCCTGAGCTCCCTGTCCTCACCCACTGGCTAGACCCTTGAGAGGAGGACCAGCACTTGGGAATTGTGTAAGAATGTATTGAGCATGTTAGCAGAACTTACATCTATTAATCAATGTCTATTCTCTTAGCCTGAAAAATGAAAGCTATAGATTGTGATGTTTATTTAAATAGTTTGTGGCAAAGTTCTCACTTCTAAGGATGCATTTTCTTCTGAGCTATTCTAGTTTGTTGGTGTTTTTTAGTTTTTTGTTTGTTTGGTTAGTTTTGTTTTTTTTTTTTTTTTTTTTGACAAGAGCTTTTTTAAAAATGTCCTTAGTTTTGGATTTTTTTTTCTTATTTTCTTGAGTCGTGCATAGTTTCATAAAATTTCCTATACCTTTCCCTTATTAGTGTCTGGAATTAGTTCATTCTAGATGTGTAGAGAAAATGGCTCCCTGAAAGTTCCTTTGTCCAATTCCAGGGCATGTATAAAGTTTATTTTCACTATGATTCCTTTCTATTCTGAACTATGACTGGGAGTCAGTTGGTGATCTGATTGCTCAAATGTATTCTCAGAGCTCCAACAAAGCTGTTTCTGGGACAGTTCTGTGGAGGTCTGTAGCCAAACTGTATTCACCTCTGCTTGTGCACATCTGGCCTTCACATATCTACTCTAACCCTATTGTACGATGCAAGTGTATCGAGGAACACAGGTTGGACAACCACATACCTCAGCAGTAGCTGTCAGGTAAAGCATCACAGTTACTAGGGACTACATGATCATAAGCAGTTCACAGAGCATTCCTCTACGAGTAATGCTGAAGTGTTGTTCATTCACCCCAATCCTGGGATACCAAACATTTCTTTTTTTTAAATTTTTTTAATTTTTAAAAAATTTTTCTTATTAGTTACATTTTGTTAACTCTATCCCAGCTGTATCCCACTCCCTCTTTCCCTCCCAATCCCACCCTCCCTCCCTCATCTCCTCCCTGCCCCTTTCCAAGTCCACTGATAGGGGAGGACCTCCTGCCCTTTCATCTGACCCTGTTTTATCAGGTATCTTCAGGACTGGCTTCGAAGTCCTCCTCTGTGGCCTAACAGGACTGCTCCTCCCTTAGGGGGTGGGGAGGTCAAAGAGCCAGCCATTGAGTTCCTGTCAGAAATAGTCCCTGTTCCCCTTATTATGGGAAACCAATTGGTTACTGAGCTACCACAGGCTACATCTGAGCGGAGGTTCTAGGTTATGTCCATACATGGTCCTTGGTTGAATGTCAGTCTCAGAAAAGACCCTGTGCCCAGTACTCTGCCAAAGGTTTGGTCATGAGTCTTTGTATCTGCTTTGAAACACTGATAGGTAGAGTCTTTCAGATGCTTCTGCTGTACACTCCTGTCATACGTTCAATGCACATCCCATTTGTCATTCTAAATGAGGATTGATCATCTTACCCCGTTGTCTGATTTCTTGATTATTTTTTTTCTGGGGTATAGATTTCATTATGTTTATCATATCTTATAGGTCTATATAAGTGAGTATATACCGTGTTTGTCTTTCTTCTTCTGGGATACTTTACTCAGAATGATCTTTTCTAGATCCCACCATTTGCCTGCAAATTTCATGATTTCCTCCTTTTTGATTGCTGAGTAGTGTGTAAAAATACCACAATGTCTGTATCCATTCCTTCTTTGATGAACATCTGGGTTGTTTCCAGGTTCTGGCTATTACAAATAAAGCTGCTACAAACATGGTTGAGCAAATGTCCTTGTTGTCCACTTGAGCAAATTTTGGGTATATACCTAGTAGTGGTATAGCTGGATCTTGAGGAAGCACTATTCCTAATTGTCTGAGAAAGCGCCAGCCAGATTGACTTCCAAAGTGGTTGTATCAGTTTACATTCCCACCAGCAATGGAGGAGGGTTCCCCTTTCTCCACAACCTCTCCAGCATGTGTTGTCATTTGAGTTTTTGATCTTGGCCATTCTGATGGGTGTAAGGTGAAATCTCAGGGTTGTTTTGATTTGCATTTCCCTAATGGCTAATGAGGTTGAACATTTCTTTAAGTGTTTCTCTGCCATTTGGTATTCCTCTACAGAGAATTCTCTGTTTAGCTCTGTTCCCCACTTTTTAAGTGGATTACTTGGTTTGCTGGTTTTCAGCTTCTTTAGTTCTTTATATATACTGGATATGAGTCTTCTGTCAGATAAAGGGTTGGTGAAGATTCTTTCCCAATCTGTCGTTTTGTTTTGATGATGGATACCAAACATTTCAATAGTTGTTCTACCCATTATTTCCTCCTACTTTCACTGGAGTCTCTGGAGTTAAGCTTTATTCTGAACTTTAACAAAAGCCATGTGGCCAAAAAAAGAAAAAGAAAATATATTTGAATTCTCATTTCGGTTCAGGTCTGTAGTCTAGTAGTGCTTAGGAAAAGGTGTTAACAGAGTGTTGTTTGTTGCTTCATTTATTTGTTTGTGTATCAGTGCTTTTATTATCAAACAAATTTAGCTAAGAACTTCCTAGAGTAGCTTACAAGTCTCACAATATACATTCCAGGGTCTGTATGGCATTCAGTCTTCTTAATTACAAGCAGATGTGATGATTTAATATCATTGTTGATAAGGTAGGTAATCTGGCAAATAATTGAGAGAATTCTAGGAAAAAGTAGAGAAAATTCATCCTTGGAAGAAGTCCTATTTATTTTGCTTTGAAGATGTTCTCTTTGAATGAATTTCTTAGTGTACCGTGGTGATCTGTCTCTAATGTTTTCTCTTTCTATCATTCCTTAGCAATAAAGCAGAAATAAAAAATCATTACAGGTTCTGGTGGGAATCGGATGTCAAATCCGCTAGGCTAAACTTAAAAGTGTTTTAACAGGTTAAGAAAGAGAAGATCACAGAAGCCACATGGACCACAGAAGGGAAGGAAGCTTGTTTACAAGGCCAGTTCAAAGCATCATCAAATGGATGACCTGTGTCTGGGGTAGGATTTTGCCAGAAACAGCCAAGGGCAGTGTTCATGGGAAGACTGGGGCAGGCTGACTATAAACTTAAAAGCTAACCACATGATTTAATAGGCCTTTTTTAAATAAAGAACATGAACCCTGCAGACAAATAAACCGTATGTGTAAGTGAGTAGATGCAGAGAACTGTGTGCATGCTGTGGCATGTGTGGCTGTAGGTGTACATGTGTGCACGTATGTACACATTAGTATGGTCTACTCCACTACTGGACATTAAGTTCTAGTTGATCTTTTCTCAGTTGTTTGTTCCTATTCCTTTTATGAACACTATGTTTGATTGTTTTCTTGTTGGCTTCAAATTTGATTTCTAACAAACTGGCTTCTTCCTCCATCATCAACTCTATCCCACCCTGTCTGCAAAATACCTCCACTTACTACCGTTGTTACTATAATTTACAGATTGTCTAATGTATTAAGTTATGTGCTGAAATATACTCACAATCCCTTCAGATAATAAATACAGATCAAAATTATGGATGAAGAGAAAATATACTAGGGTGTAAAGGAACTTGATCCTAACTGCACAGCCAGGATATGAGTTAGAAAACATTTTAATTTTAAATAATGTTGTCTTTCCAGGCATGAAGCCTCATACCTTTAATCCCAGCACTCAGTAGGCAGAGGTAGGAGGATCTATGTGAGTCAGGCCAACCTGCTCTATATAGCAGTATAAGACCCTTTATCAAAACATATTGCCCCTAAAAAGAATCAGAATGTTTAACAATATTCTGACTAAAGATGTGAAATGATGATCCATCAGATATATCTACCTTCCTTCCTATGAAATAAAATTAATAAAATACATTGAATAATTAAAGTATAATTTATGAAAGATCCAAGGCCAACAATAAAGAAATTAGCTCAAAAAAAATCAGTAGCCCTCCTGTATACAAAAGATAAATGGGCTGAGAAACAAATTAGGAAAACAATACCCTTCACAATAACCACAAAGGACATAAAGTACCATGGTGTTAACCTAACCAAGCAAGGCAAGACTTGTATGAAATAAACTTCTAGTCTCTGAAGAAAGAAATAGAAGAAGATGGAAGGATATCCCATGGTCATGGCTTGGCAGGATTAACATAGTGAAAATAGCCATCTTACCAAAAGCAATCTACAAATCCAATGCAATTCCCATCAAAATACCAACACAATTCTTTTTTTTTTCAGAAATGTTTTTTTAAATTTTTATTAATTACACTTTACTCACTTTGTATCCCCCCTGTAGCTCCCTCCCTTTTCCCCTCCCAGTCCCTCCTTCCCTCACCCTTCTCCACGCACGCCCCTCCCCAAGTCCACTAATATGGGAAGACTTCCTTTTCTTTCTTCTGATCCTAGTCTATTAGGGCTCATCAGGAGTGGCTACATTGTCTTCCTCAGTGGCCTGGTAAGGCTTCTTCCCCCTCAGGGGGAGGTGATGAAACAGCAGGCCAATCAGTTCGTGTCAGACACAGTCCCTATTCCCATTACTATGGAACCCACTTGGACACTGAATTGCCATGAGATACATCTATGCAGGGGTTCTAGGTTATTTCCATGCATGGTGCTTGATTGGAGTATCAGTCTCAGAAAAGACCCTGTGCCCAGATTTTTTTGGTGCTGTTGCTCTTCTTGTAGAGCTCCTGTCCTCTTCAGGTCTTACTATTTCCCACTTCTTTTGTAAAATTCCCTGTACTCTGCCCAAAGGTTGGCCATAAGTCTCAGCATCTGCAATGATCTACCTGCAGGGTAGAGCCCTCTGTGGCAGGCTCCTGACTTGTTCCATTTTCTCCTTCTGATGTCCATCATCTTTGCCATTCTGAATGGGGATTGAGCATTTTAGCCAGAGTTCTCCTTCTTGATTAGCTCTTTAGATGTACAGATTTTAGTATGATTATCCTATATCTTATGTCTAATAACCACTTATGAGTGAGTATATACCCTGTGTGTCTTTTTGCTTCTGGGATACGTCACTCAGGATGATCTTTTCCAGTTCCCACCATTTACCTGCAAATTTCATGATTTCCTTGTTTGTTTGTTTGTTTGTTTTTATTGCTGAGTAATATTACATTGTATAGATGTATCACAATTTCTGTATCCATTCCTCAGCTGAGGGCATCTGGGTTGTTTCCAGCCTCTGGCTATGACAAATAAAGCTGCTACAAACATGTTTGAGAAAATGTCCTTATTGAGTACTTGAGCATCTTTTGGATATATGCCTCCAAGTGGTATAGCTAGATTTTGAGGTAGTACTATTCCTCATTGTCTGAGAAAGCTCCAGATTGATTTCCAGAGTGGTTGTACAAGTTTACATTCCCACCAGCAGTGGAGGAGGGTTCCCCTTTCTCCACAGCCTCTCCAGCATGTGTTGTCACTTGAGATTTTGATCTTAGGCATTCTGATGGGTGTAAGGTGAAATCTCAGGGTCATTTGATTTGCATTTCCCTGATGGCTAATGAGGTTGAGCATTTCTTTCAGTGTTTCTCTGCCATTCAATATTCCTCTATCAAGAATTCTCTGTTTAGCTCTGTACCCCATTTTTAAAATTGGATTCCTTGGTTTATTTTTGCTGTTTAACTTCTTTAGTTCTTTATATAATCTGGATATTAGCCCTCTGTCAGATAGAGGGCTGGTGAAGATCCTTTCCTAGTATGTAGGCTCTCTTTTTGTTCTGATGACAGTGTCTTTTGCTTTACAGATGCTTTTCAGTTTCATGAGGTCCCATTTATTGATTGTTGCTCTTAGAGCCTGTGCTATTGGTGTTCTGTTCAGGAAGTTGTCTCCTGGGCCAATGAGTTCAAGGCTCTTTCCCACTTTTTCTTCTAACAGTTTTAGTGTGTCTGGATTTATGTTGAGGTCTTTGATCCTCTTGGACTTTAATTTTGTGCAGCATGATAAGTATGGATCTATTTGCATTTTTCTACATGTAGACATTCAATTAGAACAGCACCATTTGTTGAAGATGCTGTCTTTTTTCCATTGTATGGTTTTGGCTTCTTTGTCAAAAACCAAGTATCCGTAGGTATGTGGATATATTTCTGGGTCTTCTGTTTGATTCCATTGATCCACCATTCTGTTTCTATGCTAGTACCATGCACATTTTACTACTGTTGCTCCAGAGTACAGCCTGAAGCTCCAGGCTGCAATAAAAACATCACTGAAGGCAGACACAAAGAGGATTTAGTTTCTGCTTCCTCCTTGGTGGGGTACATTCTCACACAGAATGGTCAACAAGGAAGGACCAAGCCTGGACACACTGACCCTTGACCCTGTTCAGGTTGGGACCTAAAGGTCTGCTGGCAGAGGGCGATGCCAACAGACAGCACCCAGACTAGTTCCTTTAAGAACATCCCAAGCCAAGCATGGGAGCTTGAGGCAGCTTTCCTCATTCACTGTAAGGACTACCTGTGATCACTGTGGTGCTTGAAATGGATTGTGCAAATTTTCAAACAGTTGGGGGAAAGTTCATCAGCGCTTAATAGAGATCTCCAGCTTCAAAGCCAGCCTGACAGTGGAGCCACTTTGACAGTCACCTCAAAAGATCAAATGAGAGGGTCTCCCCCAAAGGATCAGGATGCAACCCTCTCCTTGAACAGATAGAAAGTTCCAGGTTTTGTAGGCAGTTTCCCAAATTTCTCAAGAGCATGGATCTTGCCAAGTCATATGACTTTATTGTTAATTAATGGAAAAGCCTTCGTAATCCCAAATGATATCCCTGCTAAAGACTGAATGTCTAACACTTCATCTATAGTGGCAGTTTTGGAGGGACAGGACATGTCCAGTTTTGTGCCTTTTCCCTGGATGTGGAGATGTTAAATATTGAGTTTATTTTTTGGCCAATATACTAGTTCTGATGAAAACCATTCCAGAAGGGAAGTAAGAAAGTCTGACATAGAGGAGAAAGGAAAAGAGCAATTTCCCCCTATCTTCCACAAAGAAAAACACTCTCAGTTTTTCTTACTAGCAGATCCACATTCCTAGAAATTACCAAGGAACACAAGAGACTCTGGTTTCAAGGCTAAAGAGTTAGACTATGCCCCTGTGATTCCTTTTCCAATCACATCTAAAAGGTGTTCTTCTGTCTCTACAAGCTGTGGATTCACAGTACAGTTGTATGAAGCACAACTCGCTAAACCAGAAATATTCCCAAGCAGCTGCTACTGCACATCATACATGGATCCTTTTCTAAATGCAACCTCCCTGTTTCGAATTCAACTGGCATCTTTCTTATTTTTATATCAGTACATTTCATCTTTTATATTCCATGTCAGGCCCTTATATTCCTCTAGCCAGGAATTCTCAGAACTCTTAGGAGACTTTTCCTTTTGGAAGCTGAGGCCCCAGCAAGTAATGAAATTTAGGCACTAAGTCATGTAAGTGACCTGGGAAAGAACTCAAGAGTTTAGCCTTCTGAGTGCAACACATGCATCTAGCCATTGTGCAGTACTCAAATAGACTCCACAGTCTGGAGAGAGCCCCTCAGGGCTCCACAGTCTGGAGAGAGCCCCTCAGGGCTCCACAGTCTGGAGAGAGCCCCTCAGGGCTCCACAGTCTGGAGAGAGCCCCTCAGGGCTCCACAGTCTGGAGAGAGCCCCTCAGGGCTCCACAGTCTGGAGAGAGCCCCTCAGGGCTCCACAGTCTGGAGAGAGCCCCTCAGGGCTCCACAGTCTGGAGAGAGCCCCTCAGGGCTCCACAGTCTGGAGAGAGCCCCTCAGGGCTCCACAGTCTGGAGAGAGCCCCTCAGGGCTCCACAGTCTGGAGAGAACCCCTCAGGGCTCCACAGTCTGGAGAGAGCCCCTCAGGGCTCCACAGTCTGGAGAGAGCCCCTCAGGGCTCCACAGTCTGGAGAGAGCCCCTCAGGGCTCCACAGTCTGGAGAGAGCACCTCAGGGCTCCACAGTCTGGAGAGAACCCCTCAGGGCTCCACAGTCTGGAGAGAGCCCCTCAGGGCTCCACAGTCTGGAGAGAGCCCCTCAGGGCTCCACAGTCTGGAGAGAGCCCCTCAGGGCTCCACAGTCTGGAGAGAGCACCTCAGGGCTCCACAGTCTGGAGAGAACTCCTCAAAGCTCCACTTCTGTTCTTCCTCCTTCATTTGCTTCACAATTAAATTCGCATGGCATTTTTAAAACAATTCTTTTTAATAGTATTTTCCTTGGTTCTTAATCAAAATGTTGTATATAGGGAAATCCAAGATGGTGGTGCTGACCACGCAGGTATCTAAACAGCAGCTCAGCAGTGAAAGCAGAGTGACTGGCAAGCTGTACTGTGGACCCCCAAACCTCAACATCTGTGTTTTTCAGGTGAGAGGAGAACCCAAGGAAATACATGAGGGTCCATCTTCAGGCCACACTGCTAATACTGGAAAAAATTCCATAGGCTCCACCCAAGATCACCATCTGTGGATACCTTCCTGGTACTGGCACCTAGAAGCTCCTACATTGGGCTCTCTTTCTCGCTGTCCATGGAATGGATACCTTCCGGTACACCATCCTGTGGGGACCTTCTAGTACTGATTCCAAACTCAGGCCTACTCTTACCATCCCAGGCTGGCAAGCAGCTCCAACTGCAGCACCCCTGACACTCAGGACACAATGAATCAACCCCAGACACTGCTCCAAGGCTCAATCCCTCTCCCTAAGGAGACCAACAGGACCTTTGAGCTCACAGGTTCTCTAAAAAGTCTGCATCAAGCAAACACAGTGAATGAACAAAGTGCCTGGGTTCACTAACCTCAGACCAAAAAAGCCAGTGGTGGGCAGCTATCTCCGGGACTTCCCTCTTTGGAAAAAAAAAAATACAAACAAACAGGTGAAGGAAATCAGCAAAACGGTTCAAGATCTGAAGATGGAAACAAAAAAAATTAAAAAGCACAAACTGAAGAAATTCTGGAGATGGAGAATTTAAGGAGGAAAACAGGAACTACAGAGGTAAGCAACAGAATACAAGAGATGGATCTTACGTGGCGAAGACACAATGGAAGAAATCAAAGTATCCATCAAAGAAAATGTAAAATCCCAAAAAAAAAAAAATCCTGACACAAAATATCCTAGAAATAAAGGACATCATGAAAAGAAGAAACCTAAGAATAATAGCAGTAAAAGAAAGAGAAGGTTCCCAGCTACAAGCACCAGAAAATATTTTCAACAAAATCATAGAAGAAAAATTTCCCAATCTTAAGAAAGAGATGCCTATAAACATACAATAGGCCTTCATAACACCAAATAGATCAGACTAGAAAAGAAAATCCTCCCACCACATAATAATAAAAAAAAAACCTAATGTACAGAACAAAGAAAATTATTAAAAGCTGCAAAGGAAAGAAGCCAAGTAACATATATTGGCAAAACTATCAGAATCACACCTTACTTCTCAGCAGAGACCATAAAAGACAGAGGGACCAGGGCAGATGTCTTTCAAACCCTAAGAGACCACAGGTGCCAGTCCAGACTACTATACCCAGCAGAACTTTCAATCACCATAAATGGAGAAAACAAGATATTCCACAACAGGACCAAATTCAAACAATATCTATTCACAAACCCAGCCCTACAGAAGATACTACAAAGAAAACTCCCACACAAGGAAATTAACCACACCCAAAGAAAACACAAGATATAAGTAACTTCACTATAGCAAAACCAAAAGTAGACCAGCACACAAACACACTACAACAACCAACATCAAAATAAAAGTCTCTGGTGATTAATCTTTCTCAACATCAATGGACTTAACTCTCCAATAAAAATACACAGACTAACAGAATGGATGAGTAAACAGGACCAGTCATTCCACTGCAAACAAGAAACAGACCTCAGCCATAAAGATAGGCATTACCTGAAAGTAAAGGTCTGGAGAAAGGCTTTCCAAACAAATGGACACAAGAAGCAAATAGAATAGTCATTCTAATATCTAATATACATTTTCAACCAAAATTTATCAAAAGAGACAAGAAAGGACACTTCATACTCATCAATGAAAAATTCCACAAAGAAAACATTTCAATCCTGAGCATCTACACCCCAAATACAAGGGTACCCACATTTGTAAAAGAAACATTAATAATGCTTAAACAGCACATAGATCCCCACACATTAACAGTGGGAGACTTCAACACCCCACTCTCACCAAAGGACAGGTCAACAAAAGAGAAACTAAACAGAGAAATAATGACACTAAGAGACGTCATGAATCAAATGGCCTTAACAGACATCTACAGAACTTTTCACCCAAACACAAAAGAAATACTTTCTTCTCAGCACCTCATGTAACTTTCTCCAAAACTGATCATATCATTGGTCACAAAACAGGCCTCAACAGATACAAGAAGATTGAAATAATCCCTTGTATCCTATCAAACCACCATGGACTAAAGCTGGACCACAATGACAAAAAGAGCAAAAGGCCTACACACACATGGAAACTGAACAACTTACTACAGCTGGGTCAGAGAAGAAATAAAGAAAGAAATTAAAGTCTTCCTAGAATTCAATGAAAATGAAGGCACAACATACCCAAACTTATGGGACATAATGAAAGCAGTGCTAAGAGGAAAGTTCATAGCACTAAGTGCCTTCATAAAGAAATTGGAGACAGCTCATACAAGAAACTTAACAGCACACCTGAAATTCCTGGAAGAAAAAAGAAGCAACTATATCGAAGAAGAGTAGACGGCTGGAAATAACCAAACTCAAGGCTGAAATAAATAAAACAGAAAACAGAAACAAAGAAAACAATTCAGGGAATCAATGAAAACCAACAGCTGGTTCTTTGAGAAAATCAACAAGATAGCAAACCCTTAGCCAAACTAACTAAAAGGGAGAGAGACCCTATCCAAATCAAAATGAAATGAAATGGAGAATATAAGGACAGACACTGAGGCCATCCAAAGCACCATTAGGTCTTACTTCAAAAGTGTACACACCACAAAATTTGAAAATGTAAATGGAATGGACAAGTTTCTTCACAGATTTCATTTACCAAAGTTGAATCAAGATCAGATAAATAATTTAAATAGTCCTATATCCTCTAAGAAAATAGAAGCTGTCACCCAAAGTCTCCTATCCAAAAACAAAAAAAGCCCAGGGCCAGATGGTTTTAGTGCAGAAGAGGAGAAGAGGGAGGGAAGGTAGGTAGAAGTAAATGGGGGAGGAGGCTAAAACTAGGATATAAAGTGAATAAATCGATGATAATAATAATAAATAATGATAATAATAATAAACATTGAAATAAAAAATGGCCATCCTACCAAAAGCAATCTACAGATTCAATGCAATTCCTATTTAATAAACACGCACACACAATTCTTTACAGAACTTAAAAGAACAATTCTCAGCTTCATATGGAAAAAAAGAAACCCAGAATAGCTAAAACAATACTGTACAATCAAAGATCTTCTGGACCTACCTCCATCCCTGATATCAAGCTGTACTAAAGAACAACAGTAATAAAAACTGCATGGTATTGGCATAGAAACAGACTTGTGGATCAATGGAATCAATTCAAAGATCCAGAAATAAACTCACATACTTACGGACACCTGATTTTTGTCAAAAAAGCCAAAATCATACAATGGAAAAAAGATAGTGTCTTCGACAAATGGTGCTTGTCTAACTGGATGTCTACATATAGAAAAATGAGAATAGATCCATACTTATCACCCTGTACAAAATTAAGCTCCAAGAGGCTCAAAGATAGCAACACAAAACCAGATACATTAAATCTGTTACAAAAAACAGTGGGGAAGAGCCTTGAACTCGTTGGCACAGGAGACAACTTCCTGAACAGAACAATAATAGCACAAGCTCTAAAATCAACTAATAAATGGGAATTCATCAAACTGAAAAGCTTCTGTAAATCAAAGGACACTGTCATCAGAGCAAAACGACTGCCTACACAGTGGAAAAGGATCTTCATCAACCCTATATCTGACAGAGGGCTGATATCCAGAATATATAAAGAACTCAAGAAATTAACACCAACAAATCAAATAATCCAATTTAAAAATGGGGTACAGTACTAAACAAAGAATTCTCAACAGAAGAATATCAAATGGCCAAAAAAACAAAGAAATGTTCAACATCTTTAGTCTTCAGGGAAATGCAAATCAAAACAACTCTGAGATTCCATCTCACACAGATCAGAATGGCTATGATCAAAAACTCAAGTGACAACACCTGCTGGAGAGGTTGTGGAGAAAGGGAAACCCTCCTCCGTTGCTGGTAGGAGCACAAAATTTTACAATCACTTTGGAAATCAATCTGTTACTTTCTCAGAAAATTGGGAATAGCGCTACCTCAAGACCCAACAATACTAATCCTGAGCATATACATGAAAGATGCTCAACCATACAAGGACATTTGCTCAGCTATGTTCATAGCAGCTTTATTCCTAGTAGTCAGAATCTGGAAACAACCTAGACATCCCTCAACTGAAGAACATATACAGAAATTTGGGTACATTTACACAATGGAATACTACTCAGCTATTAAAAACAAGGAAATCATGAAATTTGCAGGCAAATGGAAGGAACTATTAAAGATCATCCTGTCAGGTAACCCAGAATGAGAAAGACACTAGAGTATATATTCACTTACACGGATTTTATCCATATAACATAGGATAAGCTAAATAACAAGGAGGACCCTAGGAAGAATGCTTAATTCTCATTCAGAAGGCAAACAGGATAGACCCTGGGAAACGGCAGAAGAGAGGGAACAGGACAAGTGCCTACCATAAATGTCCTCTGAATGATTCCTCCCAGCAGGGGATTGAAGCAGAATCAGAGACTCACAGCCAAACTTTGGACAGGGTGCAGGGAGTCATATGAAAGAAGGGGATTGAAGGACCTGGAGGGACAGGAGTTCTACAAGGAGACCAACAAAGCCAGAACATCTGGGAACAGGGGTTCTGCAGAGATTGATGCATCAACCAAGGACCATGCATGGAGAGGACATAGAACCCCTACTCAGATGTAGCCCATGAGCAGCTCAGTCTCCATGTAGGTTACCTAGTAAGGGGAGCAGGGAACCTCTCTGACATGAACTTGGTTCTCTACTCTTTGATCACTTCCCCCTTGTGAGGCAACCTTGCTAGCCCACAGAGGAAGAGAATCCAGGAAATACTGATGTGACCTGATAAGCTAGGGTCAGATAGTAAAGGAGGAGGATTCCCCATTTCAGTGGACTAGGGGACTGGGATGGGGGGAAAAGGAAGGGAGTGTGGGTCAGGGAGGAGATGGGGGAGGGTGCTACGATCAGGATATAAAATGAATAAATTGTAAAAAATTAAAAAAGCAAAAAACCCTAACAAAATGGTATATATACACATATAGTACCATCTCAATGTTAGTATTCAGAAGGTTTCTGTTAGAAATGGTTGATAAATACTATGTTTTAACATCTACATGGTCTAAAAAGTAGCCTCATCTTTGCCTCTGCCACAAGTCCTGATGCATGTCCACAGTGAGTCCTCAGTGTCTGCTTTACATTCTTCACCCCAAGGAAACTTCTTGCAGTAATACCAGACGTTCACACAAGGCTGATGAAGGGCGCTGGCATGTTACTGCGCTTCAGTACAGAAACTTAAAGGCACTCCTAAATGTCAGCAACAAAGGAAACACTTGTGTGTTACTCCCTCGGGAAAAACATCTTTCTCCCAGCAATAGCCAGTGATAGCAAGTTTCCTCTGAAGGTCTCATGTCAAGGCGCCAGCAGTGAGTAGATTATTTTGTTCCTCCGTGACTCTGCTTTTAGAACTGCTACAGAACATAATCACGTCCCTAGTGGCCCACTTCTTTCTTGCTAAGTTTCATAATGACAGCACAAAGATGCTGGTAGTGTGTACCCTATTAAGTATAAACAGCTTCTGAAATATGAACAATTACCAAAGGTGTGCTTAGGTTTGCTTCTAGATAACCGAGTTTCTCAGAATCCAGCATTGGGGAATTTACCAAACAAAACTAATGTGTCACCTCTAAAAAGCTTAATGAACACGCCAACACAGTGTCCTGTCGCAACCCCCACCTCCACTGCTCAGTATTGCTAGGTCATAATGTTTCCAAATACGTCTCTATAGAAAACAAAAGCATTCAATATTTAACTAATACCAAATTTATTTAATTAAATTACCAAAAGTGTCACAATGGGACTTGTGAATCATGCCCTTGGGCCATGGATGTTTCTCCTCTAGAGAGACTCAGTTACTAATGCATTGTTAAAAGCCCTCTAGGCAATCCCTCATGTAAATAGCATTGAGAACCATTAAAAGACTGACCTAAATGAGTCCCATTCTCTGCAGGAAGTGCTAGCCAACCAGGAAAGTGAATCTGACCCATTCAAATCCCCATCTGTGTGTGGCTTTCTCAGAAACTCACTAACAGTGTGTAGTTCAAGGTTTCTTCAGGCCATCGCTTAGCTAGTAGATAGATTTCTTAGCACATAAAACATTCATCTCCATGCCCACTCTCATAGACTTACAGCAGGAACCATGGTATTGATTTGTGGTTCTTATGGGGGAGAAGTAGGTTGTAATTTGAATTAAATTGCTCAGAAAATCCCCTGCTGAGTTCATCTACTAAGAGAGCATCCCTTGAGCATAAGGGAGATGCCATTCCACCCTGCGGGCTGACTCTCCCCTCCTAAGCCTACTGACAGTCTTCTGTCCAAGAGAAATTCTATCCAGGCAAGAAAGGCATCCTAGTCCCACTGGACACAAAGACTTGCACAGCCCTGTGAGGTGGGACATTAGAAGGCCAAGGGGAAGGGCAGGGGCTTGTCACACCTGCAAGAAGCCTAGAGACAAAAGCCAAGTTGGAGGAGACCATCTGAAGGGAAGGATGCCTTGGTAGTTACATAAGTAGAACTTTTATTTTTTTTTTTCTTTCTGCTAGGATTACTTGAAGAGCTTTAAAAATATTCTATCCCTCACACTTCACCTGAACCAATTAAGCCAGTGTCTTCTGTGGCATCAAATGTGTCCTTAAAACTGAGGGATAACTCAGAGATAACTCTCCGGCTGCCGCAGCTGGGAAACCAGTGCTGTGATTTCTGAAGACTAGGTGAAAAATACTGGCTATTTTATATAATATATAATATTCACTCATTTGTTTATTTATTTTTGGTTTTTATAGACAAAGCTTCTCTGTGTAGCCTTGGCTGTCCTTTGTACACCAGGCTGACCTCATATTCACAGAGATCTGCCTGCCTCTGCTTCCCTGAATATTGGCTATTTATTTTTATTGTTTGGTTTTGGTTTTGTTCTTGAGTATTGAAAAAGTCCCTCTCCCTTTTTGAGTTCATTATCTTCAATTTTTGATAATCAGGGAGCCAATGAAATCCACAGCTGTGAATAGATGGAGGACAAAGCAGCCTAGTCCTTGAGGACTATGAATCAGGTTTCCTGATGAGCATCACTCCTGAGCTCTACCTCAGGCCTTTTCTCATATGAGATAAATGTGTTCTTTAATGTTCCTTCTTCTATGTGAATGGGTGCCTTTTCCTGTCTCAGGGACACTTTTGAGCATTTTTTTCCTTTTTATTTCATGTACTTAGAGTTTTAGCTTATAAAGAAATTGCATTTCAAAAGCTCAGAAACATGATGATTACTTGTGACTCAGAAAAATTTCCTGCAGAAACTATTTAATATAGTAGGTTAGCTTTCCAGGTCAATTCATGAAAACTTTAATCCTAACTCTGCTTAAAGGACATACATAAGAGTCATGGATCTAGTTTCTAAAGCTAGAAAAACAACTGAATCTCTGCCTCTTTATCTCTCTCTCTGTGTCTCTCTCTGTCTGTCTCTCTTGAGCTCTCTTTACCCATCCCACCAAATAACTAATCATATTAGTTATATAGCTCTTCTTCTTTCTCCTAAAATCCTTTTTCATTTTTAGTCATCTGTACCACAGCAACATCTTAGAGCATTGGCATCACGGCCAACCAGCATCTCATCATCAGTGCATAGATTGATGAGTTACTCAAATTAAATTTAGTTCACAGAGTTTGAAGTAGAGACACTTCTTTTCAGACTTACATATTACAGAAGTATAGGTTCATGAAGGAAGAAAATGGCTGAAATATTCTTTTTTGCTTCCTGGAAGCATTATTTTCACCTTGTAAAAGAATGTATTTCCTCACTTAAAACTCAATTAAACACATCCAATGCATGAAACATAATCATACCAAGTAGAAACTAAGTAATTTATTATCCTCAAACCAGTGACAACATATCATTTTTAAGGTTGCCCAGCATTTTAGCAACAAACATAATGGCAGAGTGACTTCGGCCAAATTGTTGGGCCAGATGATAGATTAAAGGAAGGTTTAAGGGTGTACGGATGACACACTGGTCTGAGAAGAGATGTCCTTGTGCTGTTTAAAGATGATGAAGTTTCATCAGACTTCAGAAAATAACTGGAGGCCAAGCCACAGAGAACAAAGGCAATCAACCAGAAAAGACTGAAAAATTATGGGTACAGCCATGTGTGGGGTAGAGGGCTTACCTTTCAAGCCACATGGAGGATGCTGTCAGATGAAAGGAGGGACAACAGCTGAGGCAACAGGAAAAGAAACAAAACAGAGGTGGAGGTCATCAGAGCAGAGCTTCTGCGCTCCCAGCTTCTCCCTGCTGTACTGTGGATTTCCTTATAATTCATAAGGTCAAGATGAGGGCAGGAAAAATTTAACTTCAAATTCCTATGCAAACATGTTTCATTTCTTTAGCCACCTGCTGCCATCTGATGACATAAGAGCTGTCTGAAGGAAGCCAGAATCCAATTTTCTGTATAGGTTCCCTGCTACACTTTAACTCTGGTGGTATGCTCATCTTTTCATCCACACCTCTATCTTTCCCATCCATCCACCTTTTCAATAAACATGCAATGAACATTTACTAAGTTCTGAAAAATGTTATAATGTAGTGGATAGAGCAATAAGACAATGTGATTGCACTGTTTTTCAATGGCAAATCAGATAAATAGCAAATAAATAATTACATACTGTGTCATAGATAATGCTATATGTATAAAATATAAGAAACACGTTATTGTATGCATGTGTTCAGGGCTGACTAACTGACAATGGATAGCTCTGTGGTATGCTCTTCCCTGGAGAAGACTATTTCTCTCACTCTTAACATTCCTTAGTTACCTATAGTTTTTGGGTAAGCCACCTGGGTCTCCCCATGAATGTTAGCTGGACAAGGCTCTTCTTGTCTATGGTAAGGAAGTCATATGTATATTATAATTAACATTCTCTTGGACTGATGATGAGATGTTGCTAAATGTATTTTCATGTTTCATTGCATTAACAATATACATGCGCCGACTATGGAGCATCACAGCAACATGATACTTTTAATGTAACATCTCTTTATTAAAATGATTGCCTTATAAAAATATAATGTGGTTGAAACACCCAGATATTTCTACAGAATTGTCATGCCAAGGAGAGAATAGGATTCTGAGTGAAGAGGAGGAGGAAGTGATTGGGAAATTTGTAAGAAGGATATTTTGGGGCCCAAGCATCGCCTGTGGGAAGAAAAGCAGCATCATGTTTGAATGCAGTGGGGTGAGAGTACTGGATGAGTTCCGAGAGATGCTGAGACCTGTGAAGACTCGCAGAGAGTCTTTAAATAGAAAACACCACAATAAGGTTCAGAACAGGGAACTGTCAGAGTGATACTGTCAGAGTTTCACAAGCAGCACTGGAACATCTCATCACAACTGAATGGAAAGTTTTAAAAGAATGCCCATGCAGCAAGAAAAATGCCTTCAAACAGATGTGGATCTTTCTAAAGAAAGAAAGCAACAACAGTGTGAGTTCCGTGTGCATATGTAAAGATGGCTTCTCATGATCGTTAAAGGCCTTGGAAACGGTCACCCGTCTGAGCAGTGCTGTGGCGGAGCTCAGCTGGGCTGGCCCTGCAGTGCTGACATCGCTTTCCTCCAAATGCCTGCTCTCTGTGGATTTTACATCTTTCCCTTATATGCACCTGCTTCCTAAGCGGAAGCATCAAACCGAGACCTGGTGTTTCCTAGTATCACTTACATTTACCCTAAGAATGAGCCTACAATTTATTACTGGATGAACTGAAAACCTCACTATACTGTGCTGTCAAGAGCCTTAAAGCAACTGCGGGTAGAACTATAAATTTCCGAGTTTGCTGCCAGATACTTGGGACACGTTTATTGTTCCCATGTCTAAAATTTAGTGATAGGGAGTAGGGGACTAGATGATTCTTTTAAGCTTGAACATCTGTGTGTAAACAAATAAAAAAAAAAAAAACCTTTAGCGTTTGAATCCAGTTTCTCTCTCTGGAGACAATTCAGGGTCAGCCAACGTCTAGAGCCCCAGGGAAAAAAGATCTTGTCCAGGATGACTGGTGAGCTGAGAGCCTGATCTGGGCAGCGGAGCATGGCCAGAGAACACTTCATCACCAGCTATCATCCTTGGCTGTTACTTTGTCTTTGTCACAGGATCTCAACAATTTATAGTCCTCTCACTCTTCTCTTTCTTTTGTCGTCTTTTCTGCTTCTGAGTTAAGAACTGTTTGTGTAACACTAAGACCTAAGATCAACATGGTTATGTGGCTGCAATCAAATCTGAAGCTTTAATATGGGATACTTTATTCTCAATCTGGAGGAGATAAAGAACAAATTCACTTCAAGTTTTGTCAGCATAATTAACTTTGAAATATTAAGTGAATTCTATGCATTTAATACCTAATTCTAAACATTTGTCTATATGTTGGAAAAAAATTAACACTATGCATATGGTCCTTTATGGATGACTATTTTAAATAAAAAGGAAACCTAACATAAAAACAACTATTACTACTAAAAAATAGGAATCTCATTGTTTATAGTATACATAATTATAGTAAGGTTTCAAAAGCACAAATGATAGGAGGGAAGAAATAGAAGAATATTATTAAGACTACTTGCATAAAATAGGTTATAGAATAGGACAGTTGAAAGTAGACTATTGCACATAAAAATATTATACTGAAAATGCTCAATAAACTAGTAAAGAATAATACAAAGCTTGAGCAGAAAGGCAGAAATGAAGCTAAGACAGAATCAAATGATAATTCAATCCAAAATTATACAAAAATATAAGAGAAACATCAACAAAGAACAAAAGGGCATAAGTAGTCTTCCAGACACCCCTCTTTTCTGACCTTGCCTGAGTTTTCTTATTGGTATACCAATAAACTCAAATTAAATACCATCCAACTCATGTGCATAAGTGAGAGCCTCCTCCTGTAGCTGGGGTTGTACTGTGAGTTTTATTATCCCCAATGATCTTTTCAGTTTAGAAAATATGCTTAAAATCTCATCAAATAATCTTTTTCATTTTAAACTTCTTTTATTTTAGCTTTTACATTGCTCACAATATAGATACAGAGTACTTACTTATTAGGATGTTCAGATTGTAATCTGCTGTCTGCCTGCCACAGGGAAGTCTCAACCGGCCATATGTATATTTATGAAGAAATGCTAAAGAGGTGCTCAATGGTTCATGACACTGTATATCCTCACAATTCTTTCAGTATCTCTACATTTTGTATATTAATAATTGCTAACATTTTACCAACCAAAAGAACAAAGCTATGATGCTAAATAACATTTCCATCATATTTCAACCTACTGTATATATTCTAGAGCACTATTTTGATCTTTATTAAAGTTTTATTTTTTATATTAATTACAGTTTATTTACTTTGTTATTGTAATCTTTTGATGATTTTATGTCTTAATACTTGATAAAGCAAATACTTCCTAGTAATTTGTTGTTGCGGTTTTGTTTTGTTTTTGCCTACTTGATAAAGCAAATACTTCCTAGTAATTTGTTGTTGCGGTTTTGTTTTGTTTTTGCCAGCCATTCTTGTCCCTTTGTTTTTCACATATTCTTTAGGACTGGAGTTGCAAAATTTAGTAAACTTTCTGCTAGAAATATGAAGAAAAAAAGAATCTTGTAAAAATGATAGATTACCTGGGCAGTACTGGTGCACACCTTTAATCCTAGCATTCAAGGAGGCAAAGGCAGGTGGGTCTCTATGAGTTCGAGGCCAGCCCAGTCTACAGAGTGAGTTCCAGGACAGCCAAGGGTACACAGAGAAACCCTGTCTCAAAACAAAACAAAAAAGATAAATTAATTAAAGAGAGTTGACATATTGATAGTATTGAATCTCTTCATTTTCATCTTTAAGCCTCCAGCTATCATTATTAAATGTTAACTCAGTTTCATATCCTCCAAATAAATTACATTTGTACATGTTGAATTATCCTCTTAATTATTACTAGATTTAAAGAAAAGAATAAATAGAGACCAAAAGAAAGATAGTGGTAGTAACAATTACAGCTAGTTTTCTATCCTCACCAAATTTTAAATTTAAACAAATCATACACAAGAATGGTAAACTTTCTGGAAAACTAGTTCTGAGTTATTGAAACATTAAAAAAATAACACCCTTTATTCTACATAAGCATTAGTATAATATCAATACACTGATATTTGTTTTATGAAAAAGACGTTATTTATTTGACATATATTACTCTACTTTGTCATCTTAAGCCTTTCACTAGCATTTCAAATTTTAAATACTTGTTAGAACATACTATAGTGGTTTTTGATTTCTTTATATTTTCCACCTACAAAAAAAAATATAAAAATGAAACAACCCCAAATTTCTTTTTTGCATGTGGCCACACACACATCTCTTCCACTGTCCTTGTTTCTTACAGGATATACTTAATATGGGTGACTTTTGTCTAAGGCAGGGATACATACCTCTATTTGTTACGGATCAAAGAGTTACCAATGTAAGTCATCTGTGTGGGCTGGGAGAGCTGGAGAGCGCACACACCTCCTGTCCATGGATCATCTCCTCATGTGTTGCCTCAGGATGTGTCTGAGCTCCCAGTGAACCGCAGGCAGCACAGTCACACACACGTGTTTCTCTGTGATGATCTGGCTTGCTATGACTGATGATGCTACAAGCCATGTCTTGTTCAGCAACAGTGAGTTGTTTCCTAAGGGCAAAGGGAAATATATGAAGATCAGTTGTGGCTAATGTTTATAAAATATGCACTCATTGGATTGATAGTCCACATCTTTCTCACTGGCAATCTTTTAAATCTCCTGTCTATCAGGGTAGACTGCCTGTAGTACACCGCTCTCTTCTCTTTGAGAACCGGGCTTTCTCTTAACAAAGGGGAGAATAGAAGCCTAGCTGTTCTTAAATTGTGGAGAGATAGCATGGTTCAACAAATAAAGCCTTTCTTACAAGGTCCAAAAATCATGTTACCACTGGGCACGAGCTGCCATGTGCACTGGCGGCCATGTGGGCCTGGGTGGAAGTGCCTTCACAGGACATCGTCAGACGATGATGAGAAATAGTGGAGTCTGGGCACAGGACCAAGGAGGCGGCTAGTGGTCTTCACCTTTGAAATAAAGTCCCGAATCATGAAGGGGCGTTGAGGGGAGCTGTATCTAGGGAAGTCTCCTCTCAGTAGGATGGCTTATTGGAAGGCCAACTATATGACTCAGTGCTCCAGCTTGGGCAAGTTTTTGGAGTTAGATGTGATGCCCTTGACAATTTTCATGAGCAAACAGGAATAACGAGAGGAGGTATCTCCAGGAAGACACAATGTCTCCTCAACATCCTTAGCTAAAAGCCTGTCAGCTCTCATAGCAAGCCCTCCATCCATCTGCAGATCATTTCCTACCGTTTACAAAGCATCACATCTGTTTTTATTCTTTTGTTCTTCAATAAACCAAGTCTATTTTTGAGTTTCTTTTCACAGTCCGACGGAGTTGACTTCATGTTGTACAAATTAAAGGTCTGCTTCAGACGCTGTGGAGGCTGGAGGAGACAGCCAGGCTTCCTGCAGTCCTGTCAAAATGCGTATCTGTAGCTGAGGGCCATCTTCTTACCGCTGCCTCTCCTCTGGTGAAGATGGTGATGATTTAAAGAGAAAACTAAAAGGAAAGAGAAACCTCTCTTCCTTTGATCCCCTTATCAGCATACATGGCCAGATTAGGATCCTCTTTGAGTGTGGCATGGACGAGGGACAGGAGCATAGCCTTGCCTGCTTCAGATTGCATAAAGCAGAAAGTTCTTCCAAACCTCAGCTGGGCAGCCAGGGTGGCTGTGCTGATGTGGTGGCAAGTTGCGTCTAGTGAGGGCTATGCACAAGCATTGCTCTGTGGGATGTGTTCCAGGGCTGTGTGGGAAGTAGTGTGTGTGTGTGTGTGTGTGTATGTGTGTGTGTGTGTGTGTGTGTGTGTGTGTGTGTGTGAGAGAGAGAGAGAGAGAGAGAGAGAGAGAGAGCAGAAAGCAGCTCAGTTCAGATCCAGGAATGGCATTAGATGTCATCTTGCCCATACTTGGAACATGAGGAAACTGAAGACCTAAGAGCAGAGCTTTGCTCTCAGTAGTAGGACAGGCACCCAAGTCCTTCTCCAGACTCAGAGACAATGTGGTTGTGCTTGGTAGACCAAAGAGAATGTCCATGCAGGCTGTTGTGACATGATTTGAAGCATATTATATATTCAGTTTTGAGTTAGTTGAATATTTCAGGAGGAATTTTTCCTTTTTTTTACAGTTTATTCATTATATATCCCTATTGAAGCCCCCTACCTCAACTCCTCCCAGTCCCACCCTCCCTCCTTCATCCCCCCATGCCTTTCCACTAGTCCACTGAAAGGGGGACTTCTCTTCCTCTACCATCTGCCCATAGCTTATGAGGACTCATCAGGACTGCCTCGATCCTCTTCCTCTGTGGCCTGGCAAGGCCACATCTCCAGGGGCAAGTGATCAAAGAGCAGGCAACCAAGTTCATGACAGAGGCAGCCCCTGCTCCCCTTACTCAGGAATCCTCATGGAGACTGAGCTGCCAATTGTCTACAGCTGAGCAGGGGGTCTGGGTCCTCTCTATGAATGGCCCTTGGTTGGTGCATCAGTCTCTGCAGGACAGCCACTTATTAGTGGATATTAGCCATAAAATACAGGAAAGCCATACTAAAATCTAGGACCCTAAGGAGGGTGCTTAAATCTCATTTGGAATGTCAAACAGGAAAGACCTTAGAAGTAGTGGAAGGGAGGAAACAGGATGGGAGCCTACTATAAAGGATCCCCAGAAAGGTTCCACTCAACAGGGGACTGAAGCAGATGCTGATATTCACAGCCAAACTTTGGGCAGAGCACAGGAAGTCTTAAGGAAGAAGTGGGAAATAGAAGAACACGGAGGGAACAGGCGTTCCACAAGGAGACCAACAAAGCTAAAAAAAAAAAAAAAAATCTGAGCCCAGAGTTGGTTGAATCTTAAAGTCTTGGATAGCCTCCATGAATTTAAACAGTGAGCAGGCTCTTAGCTTTCGTTCAACTCTATCAGCAGCAAGAAAACCTAGAGAACAATTCTCACTGTGGTTTCTTCCTTTGCAAAATGTGAGCTGAGCTAAATAAAATTCTTTCATCTGAAGTACATGCAACACATACTCCTAAGTTGTATGAAACTAGTGGAGAAAGATGTGACAGTGTCCTGGCATTTGTTAATATTATTGGTGTTATTTTCTTCTTTTTTCAACCTCCTTCAACAGCTTTATTATATTTTTGTTTAAATTTATTTTTAAATTTCATCACCATAATTTTTATTATCTTTCTGATGTAAAATCAATATTACTATAAAAGTAGCAAGAATACAGGAAATACACCTTTGAGTCTAATAAGCCCAATCTGCCTTTCCTTGAACAGTCAAGTACTTGTAGGAAAAGCCAGAGCTGTATCACAAGATAGATGCTCAGCTTTATGAGACCTGTGGTCACAGAGGCATCTCCTTGGCCCTTATATGTGTTCATAAAACTCTGTTCATGACCATCAATGAGTGCATTTTCTCCCAGGAGATGGAAATGAAAAAGACACAAATGTCACTAGAACCCAGAGAACCTTGAAACAGTGACTGTTCTGAACATATAAAAATCCAGATTTGAGTAGTAAAAAAAAAACCAAATCATTTTGAAAGAGAACAATGCAAAGATTTTTATATGGCTTAAACTTTATGTTCTTTAGCAGTTTTTACATTATCATGAGAAAAAAAAATCAGACACATTAATTCCTAAGTATTTGCTTTGAGCCAAAAAGAAAAAGGAAATCCCCTGTGTCCTGGATATCTTATTTTATCACATGCTATGGGATAGAGAGGAGATTATTTGTGTTATCTTGTTGCATTTTGTTTATAGATCTCAGGACTGAATAATCTTCAATCCTGACATAAGCCAAGGCAAGTTTTAGACTATCATTGAAGAACAGTTCTTTGAACACCTTATCCTCTAGAGATGGTCTCTAAGCATCCATGGCTTCTGTGAGGAAACAAAGAAACTCCTGTTCAGTGTCAGTGCAGATCAAAGATGTGGCTTCTGGAGAAAACCAGAAGCAGCTGTCTACGCCTTTACTCTCTCTTGCTTTTCTCTACTGGGTTTGCACGTACAGTTTTCTGATTATGTTAGGACACCATTCTTTCTTGTTACATTGTGCATTCAAGAGCTAAAATACGTGGCAGTAAAAAAAAAAATCCCTTTAGTGTTTTTGTTAGAAATAAATGACCAGAATAAATTAACCTTAACAAAAAATCTTCTACCTATGCTATCATCTCTGTGTTTCATCAGTTCTGCCTTATAGAAGAGACACCAACTTGTCCATAAAGGCTAAACATTTCCAAAGCCAGCAGACGTTCTTATCAAATGGCCTGAACTCAGCTATGAACATGAAATGTTGATGATTTTGTATGTGCAAGTCTCAGCTAATGAACTGTGGGTGTAAGCAAGTAAAGCAAAAGTAGGTGAACCAAACCACATTCAAATCAAAAATTCTGCGCATGAAAAAACATACCCATTACGTGAAAGGTAACTTAAAACACAGGAGAAAATATTTACAAATCAAACTTGGTAAAAGATTACAGTTGAGAATATATAAAGAAGTCACATATAACTCAATAATACTACAACATCAAATGGCTGGATGAAAGTAGGAGCAAAAGATATATATGAATAAACATTTTTTTCAAAAATAACACATAGATTATTGATAAGTGTTGAAAAAGATACTGATGATTACTGGGGAAATAAAAATAAACAGCATAGTAAATACCACTTCACATCCATCAAAATGGCTCCCATAGGGGCAAGAAATAGATGATTAACCAGGAAGTGGAAAGCCTAGAATTCTCATGAGCCACTGGTGTGAATGTAAATGGTGTAGCTTCCAGAGAAGATGCTGTGTTGTTTTCTTAAAAAACAAAAACAAACAAACAAACAAACAAAAACCTCAAAATAAAATTACCACATTTAAGTATGTGTCTTACTTGCCTTTCTGTTGCTATGATAAAGTACTGGCTTATAGCAACTTGGGGTGGTTATTTTTTGATTTTCATGTCCTAATTATAGCATATCACTGAGGGAAGAAGACAGGACCTCAAACAGGCTGGAAACCTTTGGGAGGACCTGAGGACCATGGAGAAATGATTACTGGCTCTCCCCATGGTTTGCTTAGCTTGCATTTTTGTATGACCCAGAACCACTTGCCCCAGGATGTCCCCACTCTCAATGGACTGGGGCCTCTTGCATCAATCAGTAATTAGGAAAATGGCCCACAGACCTGTCTACAGCAATAGGATAAAGGCCTTTTGTTAATTGAAGTTCTCCCTTCCCGGGTAACACTGACCCTGATTTGTGTCATGTTGACAAGAAACTAACCAGCCCAGTATGTATCCAAAGGATTAAAGTTGGGGTCTAGCAAAGACTTTCTCATATCTACGTTTGTAGCAGTATTATTCACAATAGAAAAACAATGAAAGTAACTGTATAATCTTTGATGCATAAATGCAAAACAAAATATAGTAAGGTGTATGCACGTTATGGAACATTATTTGGTCATAAAAGGGAAGAAATTCTGACAAGAAGATGTTATAATACAAGAGAATGTTGAAGATGTTTTGCTAAGCAGAACAATCCAGTCATGGAAAGAAAATACTGGACGATTCTTCTTATATGGTATCAAGAGTACTCAAAGTCATGTAAAGAGTGACAGCTACCAAAAGCAGGGGGCAGGGGACTAGGGAAGGTTGTTCAATGGGCATGAGGTTTCAGACACACACACCGTGATGTACCTGTTCCTACTGACCTGTGTGCTAAAATGTTAAAGAGTCAGGTGGTACAGAAGGCAGCCACTAAACCCAGGATTCTGGAGACTAAGTCAGGAAGTTCGAGAGTTCAGGATTTTGCCAGTCTTTCTTTGTTTCTTTGTACAATGTGATCAACAAGTAGCCATTATCTACTTTGTAAAATACTCTCTCTGAAATGAGAAAGAATAAAATGTGAAAACTCGCTGGAAGAAAAGAAAGCATTTGTTTGTTTCAGACTGTTTTACTATCGTTTGTTTTAGACTGGGCACATAAAAAAGTAGGCAAACCTGACAGTGAGACAGAAAGTGACCCATTAATAGAAACTAGTCAGAGCACTAATATGTCATCCATTGAACCGTGCATGGAACACAGTGGCTTCATCTTATTTTCTTTCCCATCTTTTATTATCAATATGAGTCTCAGGAACTTTATAGAACTCTGATGACAATAGATTCTTTTCAATTGTTTATTCTGCTGACACCCATTTCAAAGTATACTAACTTCTGTGGTAGCTGGAAGGTTTTTTGCAAAACATCATTTCTCCCTACTTAAGGCTCACCACAAGCACTAAGGATGTAAAACATTTCTGGAGAGTTGTCTAATGGTAAGTGATTCGTTCTGTTTTGTTGGTTCTGGGTTGAATTTGAACAACTCCTGGGACATCAGCAAGGTCTTGTGTTGGCTATGGTCTAAGGTAGGAACATGACTAGGACACACCACCTTAAAGTCACCAAAAGGACAACCCCCTAGAAGGTTTTTGCTATATAACTTGCTCCATTTTCTTTGTGGTTCATTTATTACCTGAGATGTATTTCCAGATCTGTAAATATCATGAGTAACACTTAAAGGATGAGATCCATTTAGGTAGAACAGATGTAAAATAAATCATAAATTAATATGCCTGATATCCTCAAATAGCAAGAATTAACAAAGAGTAGTAGCGTATGCACCAACTTAGAAAATATAAAAAACAAACTCAGATTGCACAAGACTCATCTGATCCCAGTTCATAGAAACTGACTTGTCCAATCAAACTTTCAAATGCTTTTTGCTCCCTTGGGTAAATTTAGGATGAGGAAAAGATCTGCCTCTCTCCCTGCGTGGACCCTGGTAGAGAGGGTGGCCCCTGCAGCACTGATGAGCACCCACCCGGCAGACCCAAGGTAGCTTAGTGGTCACAGAGTCTCGGGCTGGTTTCTTTGACAGATTCTCAAATGGGCCTATGGTTCCATTTCTATGTATTTTCACTCATCTGTGTTTAGCTGTTTAAGGAGTTTAAACTTTAGAGTGCTATTGAATGTCCCAACTCTAGGGCATGTTTATATATTGTTTCACATTCTTGTTAAAAAATGTTATTTGCATCTCAACCAAAGAAAAAGTACAGTGGGGTTTTAGTTTATTTGGTTAGATTTTCCTGGGCTCCCAAGGGATTTGGAGCTAGGGTTGGCAGTTTACACAATGCGTCCTATATAAACCTTAAAGCACAATGAAGGCATCCAGAGAGCCTGGGTCCAGCCAGAAAGGCTGCAAATCCCTACCAGGAAGGTCAGCACGTCTGTACCCAAAGTGCTGCCAGTGACCTTCCTGAAATACCCAGCTCTCTCTCCCTTTGAAGAAAATGTTTCATGAGCTCATGATGTGCCAGTGTCTCAAGCAATGTGTGAGTCGCTGCGCTAAGTGATTCCGTTCTTTGCGAATGGAACAAGCAATGCATTGTAACCCTTGCCGAGGACTCCAGCTGTCCCTTTACACGCCAGTCTCTTTGGCAAATATTCAGATTTTTCCCCTTTGAATAGTCATAATTCATAGAGAGATCCAGACACACAGATTTCTTTTTCCAAATAACTGTTTCTTTGGCTATCTTATCCCTAATTGCTCCCTGCATACCCAGTCCTCCCCACTGGTAAACTGGAAGAAACCAGTTTTATGAACTAATAAACATAGACTTTAAAAAAAAATTGCTATTTGAGATGTATACATTTATTGCCAATTTTGATTCAAGTCAAGAGGAAAATTGTGTGAATCCATTATTAGCCTCTGCAGGTGTGCTCACAGGGGGAGAAAGCAGCGTTTTCAGGAACGATAGATAATCCCTCGTATAAAACTGCCCAGTTGTATTTTTTTTTCTTTCATCCCTTAGGGAAATGCTATAAGCAGGAAATCTCATACGTACATTAAAAGTGAGGTGATAAGCCAGTTTTACCAGATGGTTCTCTCAGGAAATGACAGTGAAATCAGAAATTATGTTGACTCTTCAAAACATTCTGATTTATGTGAACTTGGTTTTTAAACCAAGTCATAAGGTGTATGATAAACTAGTTTTGTATGCATATTTTTCTTTATGCATGCCTATGGATAAACTTCAGAGACAGTACAACTTGGATTGACAGGAAGTGTCCATTTCCTGTCTGCTGTGTGCCGTGAGTGGAGAACAACTGAGCAGAAGCCTCCGTTTTGAGGTTTCAGTCTCTTGTCTGCCGAGCTGTGCTGTAGGGCCTCCTGGAGGCTCTGGTAGGATGGGAACAAAGTGTAACTCTTTCGTCAGCTGCACTTTAAACGATGCCTCTTTCAACATGGCAGAAGGTAGATCAGAACATAGCATAGGGCAGATCAAAGTTTGAGGAGTGGATATGTTATGGGTGCCATCAACACTCTAGGCCGTATGTGGGTGCTGTCAACATGATTCCTAAGTTCAAGGAGCTTAGGGGAGCAGAGTCAGGGTTCCATGCATGTCTCAGCTATAGAGCTACACACGATGGGACACATTCAAATGTCTGCACCAACACCACAGGTAGGACAATCTGTATGTCATGAGAGGAACTGGATGCAGAGGCTGCCATAAAGGGTCAGTGGCCGCTGAGAGGGAAGATAGGAGTTGGCTTCGGTGGTGTGGCTTGTCAAAAGTATTTCAATCAGATGGCCACATACAAGCATAGGAGAAACGGTTCTGGTGATTAGTAACTTAGGTGCCGAGAGGAGCTTAGAAAAGTCTAAAGCAAGCCGTTGACGCAGATAAAGACCTGTGAGATTCAATCTAGACTAGATATTTCTAGCTTGTAAGCATTTGCAGATGTTTGGTTTGCAGTCTATAGAATGCCTCCCAGATCTCCCTTCAGGACTAAATGACTTATTTCTTACACAGCTACAAATGCCAACACAATTCTGATGTCAGCCCTTTCTGAGAATTATCTCAACTGAAAAAAGTTGCTTCCTTCTTCTCAGGAAATCCATATCTCAAAACTACTTAGGGATGTAGAACTGAGTTTAAAGACTTGATCCCCCTGGTTCTAACAAGTCTCTGTCCTGCTTTATTGGCCTCAATATTACCCATACACACCTGTTCTGCAGCTGACTTATCTTTCTGCCAGTGCTGCTTCCTTCCCTCAGTTTCTGGAATTCCTGATGCTGAAAGCACAGTCCACATTCTCCAGCCCATCCATCTCCACTCTCCAATCTCCTTCCTTGAAAACGTAAGCTGCACCAACGTGATTGTTAATTACCCGTATAAGTCACTGATGAAGATTGCAGGGAGGTTTCTTGGAGATTTTTTAGCCACCATATTTCTGAGTCTTGTGGCAAACTTGACAGCTATATTCATTTCCATGGGCATTGCCAGTTCTTTAATAACTAGAATGTTTAAGAGACAATGCTCTGAAACATGCAGCAATTTGCTACAGACTCTGGGTACAGAAATCACACTGCAGGTCACATAAAATGTAAAAAAGAAAGATCTGCACAAGAAGATTACAAGTCAAGCCAGTGTGGAGTGGAGTGGTCAGGGAAAGGCTCAGAAGAGAGATCTCAGGAGAGTCTGAAAGAAGGGGTATATTCCAGATAAAGAAATAAAACAAGTAGAACTTGGGAAGGGGCACTGGTCGCCAATAAATCTGCCTACACATGAAAAATTATAAAAAGGTAACTTTAGTAACAATACTCTCTAGTATCCTGGGAGGATTTAAGCAGTCAGAGTTCTAAAGACTTTTCATTTTGCATCTCAGCCGCACAGGAAAGATCATCATCACAGGTAGTGACTAGCTAATAATGGACAGGTGTTTTACTAAAAACAAACAAACAAGCGAGCAAGCCAGGAGGTAGAAAGTCACGCATGACAACTGAAGCATCGAGAGCTTCTCAACCTTCCAAACACTGCCACCTTTTAATACAGTTCGGCACTGTGTGGTGACCCACAACCAGAAGCCTATTTTCATTGCCACTTTATAATTCTGCTACTGTTATGAATCATAATGCCAATATTTGTGTTTTCTGTTGGTCTTAGGTGAACTGTGTGAAAGAGTCACTGCCAGGTTGAGAAATGCTGGTCTAGAGCTTTCATGTCAATGGGCTGGACTTGAAAGCCAAATGTCTTTAAAGTCTCACCAATAAGAGATTTTGAAAAGCCCCCATTAAGCTCTACCATCCTCCCAGTCTGCAGGAAGAAAGCACAGCACAGTGCCTTTCATCATTTGTTTGTTTATCTACAAACAGTTGACTGTTAGAAAAAGTGCTTTGCAAACCTAGGTTTCCTCATTCCATCACAGAGATACTTAACCACTTCATATGCTCTGGTGGAGTCTCAGTAATCATCCTACTTAAGGTAGAATGATAGAAAAATGAAAATAGTTTCCCCTCAGATTTCAGAGAGTATCTTAGTTCTCTTCTCATGTGGGTATATTTTTTCCAGTCTTTACTTTCTGTGAATTCAAAAAGTGTTTTCCTTATGTAAGTATACACACTGTTGTATGGGGATGCATTATACCTGTCTATGCAGGGGCCAGAGAAAGATGGCAACTTCAATCCTCCTCTGTTGTTTTCTGTGTTACTCAGTTGAGCCAGTGTTCTCCATGAACTTGCAGCTTGTCTGTTTTCAACTAGGCTGGAGACCAGCAAGCGCTTAGTAACCACCCTGTCTCCTCTTCCCCATGTCCCCCATATCAAGGCCGACAGGCACATGCAGTCACACATGGACTCTGGGTATCAAACTGGGGCACCCACGCTTGAAAAGCAAGTACTGCTACCAATGGAACCATCTCCCTAGTCACTGTAATAGCTTTGGTTTGTCATACCTTCAATCCGACTTAGTTTCTATGGTTCTCAATCTGTCCTAAGGTCTTGACTTCCAAATGGCCCATCCTTTGTACAGCTTTTCAACTACAATGTTCCCTGTATGTCTCCTAAATTACACTCCCGGGAAAGAAGACATTTGATCGTGGCCATCTTTTTATGAGTAGGAAATATCTAGTCATGAGCAGTAACTGGATGTCCTGGATTCACAGGTCTTCCTTAATCCAGTCAGCAGCACTTGCTAGGTAGAGCTCAGGAAAAAGAAAACTTGAGATGTTAGGGATGGTAACTTTTTTGAAGCTAAGCCTGGTAGGTAGGCGCCAGGCTAAATCCAAGGTCGCATAGTCATGTGGTAACACTACTTAACACTAGAGGACAATTTCTTTCTCCCCAAGGTTTTTCAAGTGAGTTTTAAGGGAAAATGCATGAAGTCCATGGCCTCTTCTTTACACTCATCCACCAATCACTCAAAAGAAGGAACTGATAGTTTTCTTCTATCTAGCATAGTGCTTTAACAATAAAATACATGTTTAAACCCAAAGGCATAAAAAATAGGCAGAACTTAAAAAAAATAAAAAAGCAAAAAGCAAACAAACAAACAAAAAAAACCTCTTTTCTTAGTAATTTTCTGATCCTGTCAGTGATAAATAATGGCTTGAACAAATTCTGCACTCGGGGTGTTAATATTGAACAAAAGCTCAATTGCTGTGCAGTCAGACTCTTTAAAAACAGGGCTAGTGCACACACACACACACACACACACACACCCCAAATAAATAAGTAAACACAACTTCTTCTAATGAGCAGAAAATCACTTTTTAAAAATAATGTCTGTAAGTGTGTTGTTGTCCTAGTCTTAGACAAATACTTAGTGATATGGGAAGGCTACAAGGAACCAGTTTTTCCCTTCTTGCCTAAGGGTAGAGTTAGTGACTACTGAGCGCATTGCTGAGCCATTGCTCTGCACCCAGATTTTATGTTTTCTCAGCTTCTTTGCACGTGACTTTCTCTCCAGTGGCAGTTCCTCTGCTCCAGCCTGTTGAGACCAGAGGTTTGACAAACAGGTTTGTCAGTGTGTAAGAACTGACAAACGTGCTGGAGCTACTGCGCAGCAGGTAAGAGGACTCTTTCTTGCAGAGGGCCTGGGTTCAGTAGCCTGCACCAACATGGTGACTCAGAGCTGTTTGTAATCCCAGTTCCAGCAGACCCCATGGCTTCTTCTGAACTATATTGGCACTGGGCATGCACATACTACACAGACGTACATGTAAGCAAGACTCTCATAAACATAAAATAAATCTGAAAAATAAATGGCTGGAAATATAAATGTTAATGTGAATGCTCCCACATTGAAAGTGTTGGCAACTTACGCAAAATATTTACTTAATTCCTTGGCTGATAATAATCAATCAATGTGCTTTGCTAGGACATCTGGTCATTTTAGAAAACTGGATGTTGTAATCAATCTATATATAATGCTTGAAAGGCCACATTAGGAACGAGGGATGAGAAAGTAAGAAATATTATTGGAAGGGCAGAGTAGGAAGATAGCATGTAGAACATGAGTATTTAAAAGTGTTATGAATTGATTTTATACCTTTTTTTTCAGGCAGACAATCCAAATAATGTATGCTGCCAAGATAATAGGGATATTTTTATGAAAAGCTTGCCTAGAGAAAAAAATAATAAAATAGACTATAGAAATACTCTTTGAAGTAGAGATCTAGAACTGTAAGAACTTTAAATTCTTTAACTATTATAAAGAGTTGGGTCTGAAAGTACTGGGTAGTTTATATATTCATCTGTAGTTTTAAATGCTATCGTTGGAATCTGTACTGTCTCTCCAAAGGGCCACACATCAAACCCATGGTGCTATCTTGAGGTGGTGGGACCGTTAAGAGACAGATGACTCCAGCCACTGAGGTGTTCCCTGAAGTGGGAAGTGGAGCACATCTTTCTGGTGGCTGTGAACTTGATGGATTTCAAGCCCATCCCTGTTTGATGGGCTCCACAGCACAGCCCAGGAAGCATGGTGTCATCCTAACCATGGTCTTGAGCTTCAGATGTCTTTGGCAGGGGTAAAGCTTTTCCATTTATACATCCACTCACCTCAGGCATTTGTACAGAAATAGAGAGCTGAATAATACATATAATTACATATGTTTTCCTCAGATATTTAAAATACTATTTATTAAGAATATTTAAGAGTTTTGTCTGTCTAAAGTTAACAGTTTTGTAGCTTTACTTTCTGTTTCTGTTAGTATGAGGTTAAGGAACTTTTATATTTTACCAGTTCATATTCCCTGCCCCCTTTTATTTGGGGCTCCATTTAGACTGATGATTTTCCCCGTCAGGAGGCCCTTGCTGTGAGTCTGACAGACACACTGACATTCAGACCTCCCAAGTTTTAGCCTGATTTTGATGGTATGTGGAAAACCTAGGAACTCTGGCTTCACTAAACGGTAATTTACACAAACAATTGCTTCCCTTTAGGCAATTTTTTAAAGGATAGTTACTTACATCAGAGAAGCAACTATCTGCTCAGAAACTAACCAAGGGATCTTAGAAAGCTAAAGAAAAGTGCTGAAAATGCCTTCTCTTTTCTGTCATGTTTCACATCGTTTTCTAACCCATTTTTATATTCTCATAACTTTTGGAAGTCAGACCTCTTATCCTAGCTTACCTATTATGTACAGACAAAGGAAAGCTTCAACAGCAGGCAGTGATAGTTCATGCTGATTGCTAAGCTTCAATCTGCAAAACATTCTGTAGGTAAATAGAATTTTAACTTTATGAATGACAAACTAGAATTTCTCAATAGATTAAAGTAAATGTCAGCAAAGAAAGCATTCTCCCCCATATCTGCCTCCAACAAGGCAATGGTGGTCCTGAGACTTCTTCTTTCCCTTCTGTTAACTCATGAGAAAGCTAAGTGTGCACTGGGGAAAAGTTTCTGGATTTGTTTCTTCTCATCTCTTCTTCCACTCTCTCACAAATCCCAGTCTTGAGGTGCTAAGCCAAAACCATTCTTTTTGTTCTATTGAAAAAATTAATATAATATATTCTGATCATGATTCACCCACTTTCAACTTCTCCTAACTCCTCCCCACCTGCCCAGCCACCCAACTCCATGGCTTTTCTTTCTCTCTTCTTAGACAAACAGAACAAATAATCCAGAATCTGAAAAAAAAGAAAAGAAACAAACACACACACTTGTTCAAACAAAACCCATAAAATCATAAAATCATAAACTGTAATATGCAAGAAGAAGACCACTAAATCAAAACAACAAAAAAATGCCCAAACCATGTTGCTGGACACCTTAAGTGTGATCAGTGTATCCAGTGAAACTCCATTGGAGAAAACTACTGTTTCCTTTGCAAATGGACGTCAGTTGAGGACAATGTCTTGGTTAGGGATGGGAGTCTATGTCCAATTTCACTGGGAGTGCTGGGAACCCACCAGGCATGAACCTTTACAGGCCCTGCACATGCTGCCACATTTCTGTGAGTTTACATGTGTGTCAGTTCTGTGGTGTTCTGAAGACGCTGTTTCCTTGGAGTCAACCATTCCATGTGGCACTTAGATATCTTTCCACCTCTTCTGCAGAGCCCCCTGGGCCCTGAGGAGAGGAGGTGAAACCCTTCTTAATTATGAAAGAGAAAACTCTTCGCTCTTCAATCTCCTCTCTACCTGCCTATAAGATGTTAATAACTAAAAGCAGAGAAATCCTAAAACCAAACTATGGGGCCACTTGGGAAATGACCAAGAATGTTACTGTTAATTTACTTCTTATGGGAAGGGAACAGCTGTGTGCCTTTGGCTGAAAGCGACTGGGTGCACAGCCATGTAAACGCCTGCAGAACAATTCCATTATCACAAGGGAAATGATGCTCAGTACTAGAAAGCATTACAGACAGTAATCTGGTGGCTTCCAGTCCTCTGGAATTTCTGTCTTCAAGAAAGAACCCTGAAACATAAGGAAAAATATATAGTAATAAAAAGTGTGTTTCCCAGACCAATGGTAAGTAAAGCTGGTCCTGCTGCTGAGTGTTGGAACCATGTGTGAGTTGAATGAGGTTGAAGCATTTTATATAATTTTTATCAGTCTGTATTACACGTTGTCACAGAAAATGGAACCTTATCCCATGAGCTATTATCTTCAGAATAATACTTTACATGCATCTTAAAGACATTGTATTGTTCTACGTAAGAGACAATTTTTGGCTGCTATGGTATAAGCATGCAGGATGACCTCTAAATTCCAAGAGAAGGTTTACTGACACATCACTTTTTTATTTTTTTATTTTTAGTTTTTTTTATTTATTACAATTTATTCAATTTGTGTCCTGGCTGTGGCCCTCTCCTTCAGCCCCTCCCACTCCTGCCCTCCCTCCCTCTTTTCCTCCCATACACTTTCCATAGTCCACTGATAGGAGAAGTACTCCTCTCCTTCCATCTGACTCTAGCCTCTCAGGTCTCATCAGGACTGTCTGCATTGTCTTCCTCTGTGGCCTGGTAAGACTGCTGCTCCTCAGGCAGAAGTGATTAAAGAGCCAGCCACTGAGTTCTTGTCAGAGATAGCCACTGTTCCCCTTACTAGGGTACCCACTTGGATACTGAGCTGCCATGGGATACATCTGTGCAGGGGTTCTAGGTTATCTCCATGCATGGTCCTTGGTTGGAGTATCAGTCTCAGAAAAGACTCCTGGGCCCAGATTTCTTGTTTCTGTTGCTCTCCTTGTGGAGCTACAGTCCCCTCCAGGTCTTTCTATTTCCTCCCTTCTTTCATAAGATTCCTTGTACTCTGCCCAAAGTTTGGCTCTGAGTCTCAGCATCTGCTTTAATACTCTGCTGAGTAGAGTCTTTCAGAGGCCCTCTGTGGTAGGCTCCTGACAGTTTGTTCAATCATGTTTATAGCAGCTTTATTTGTAATAGCCAGAATCTGGAAACAACCCAGATGTCCCTCAACTGAGGAATGGATGCAGAAATTGTAGTAAATTTACACAATGGAATAACTACTTCACAATTAAAGACAAAGAAATCATGAAATTTGTAGGCAAATGGTAAGAACTAGAAAAGGTCATCCTGAGTGAGGTATCCCAGAAACAGAAAGACACACATGGTATATACTCACTTATAAGTGGATATTAGACATATAATAAAGGATAATCATACTAAAATCTGTGCACCTAAAGAAGCTAAGCAAGGAGGAGGACCCTGGGTCAGAAGGTCAATCCTCATTAAGAAAGGCTAATGGGATGGATATCTGAAGAAGATGAAAACAAGGAACGTTTTTTATTTTTTTTTAATTTTATTTTAAGAGGAGTCTTTGGTGTGATGTCATGTTAGGCAAGACGTTATTCATGTCAGTAGATGAAGGACTTGGTGAGTCCTTAGGTAATATTGTTGTATGAGGCCATGTGGGGAAGAAAAATAAACCCTGTCTTAAAATGTGTGCTAACTCAGCCAAGGGGAATCAATGCCTTTTCCAGGGGGAAAGAGGCTCAGTGAATGTAGACATGTGTCTCTTGGAATGAGCATCAACTTGTATCTTATGTTCAATAAACATTAAGCTACCTAAGAGTTTTTCTTTCTCAGGAATACAATGGCATGAGGAAAAGACCTCTTTTGGGAAAGGCTGGGAAGTTATTAAATTATGTATTCACCACAATATTTTAGGAACCTTCCCCTTGGAAGACTGTTTTTTTTTCTTGTCATTAAATTCTGAGTCCAGAAACTGCTATACTCCTAAAAATGGGAAAGGGACCCTAATATCATTGAATAGCTGCCTTGCGGTCATCTAATTCTGTCTGCAACCTTTCATTTCATTTTTAATATGTAGATAAATCTCCCTGTTGTCTGCCCATTTATCTTGCTGCCACATTCTATTAAGTATGCCCATGACCCATCCAACCTTGCCTTTTATTGCAGTCCTTGTACCTAGTTGTTTATAATACTTAAGAGTCTCCACCGGATTTCTATTACGTTAGGACTCTGTTCTTTACATGGCCGTCGCACAGGCCATTATCTAAAAGTTTCTAGTGTCTAAGAATTGTCTGCTGTGCTCGGCGTTGCTGGTGACCTCCTCATGCCTCCAGGTTGCTCTTTATTTGCTAACACAGTGAGTCATCTTCTCCTACTGTTGGCACCATAATTTAGGGAGCCATGTTCTACTTTTACATATAGGATTATCTAGGAAATTCTTCAGTTTCATTCCTAATAACTTCTAATTATATTAGGAAGTTCTAATATATATGCAAGTAATAAGAGATAAGCTGGCACCTGACGAGACCACCCATTGTGAGATGAAGTCTACATGTAATACCAAATCTCTCTTTATTATAAAACTAGCTTTATATTACTAATCTAAAGATAATGTATAGTTTTAAACTGTATTATTAATGTGTAAAAATTATTTTCTAAGAAGCTTCAATTATATACACCCTCAAATTTTAATCACTTCTTACACAACTAGGCTCACCAGTTTTTTTCATTATATTTGCCATAAAAGTCTTCAAATTTTCTACTACAAATATTCCTTAATTGAATCTTGTTTTATTTTTTACTTAAAATTTCATAAAATACCTAGTATTCACTCAACTAAATATGTTTTTATTACTCAAAATTCTTTAACTGTCAAATAAACTTTAGATTTTCAGCATTTTGTTATTGTACATGTACGCATTCACACAGTTGCTGACTGCATTCTCCATAAGCTCAAAGATTTTCCAGCCAATTTTTATTCCATGTCTTCATTACTCAGAATAATAAGAAAATGTGATCAAAAACATGAAAGTAGACTTAGATGAACTAGACACTCAGCTTGAACTTTAAAACTTATTACTTGTAATGCTGCAAGGATCTAGATGCTTCTTCCTTTATTCTGGAGAAGTGACTATTACTTGCCCAAGGTTTAAGAAAGACTGTGACTGTGTGACTCTGGAGTTCTAAATCTGAGTTTGACCTTGCTCCTCAACAGAGCTTTCTTAGCACTGTGAGGCCAAAGATGTTGTTTATCCCAGCCTTTATGAAAATGGATACTGCTTCCTTCTAAACCAAACCAAATAACTTCTTTCTTTTTCGATGATATTTAACAGGAAGTCTAGTGATCTCCTTTTGGGAGTATTTGTGATCAGTTTTTCAGCACACAATGACTGAAAGATTAGCCAAGACAGAGGGTAGAATAAAGGCATTGGATTCTTTTTTACCTTCCATGTGGTTCAACCCTAAAGGGGAACTTTCATCATTTTGCTTTGTGGGTGGTCTTAGCACAGAGACCCCACATGCAAATGTCAACAAGAATATATTTCTAGTGATAGCCAAAAATGAGTTACTTTTGGATGATTTTCTACTTAGTAAAAACCTTAAGTGCTCAATTTAGTATTTAGTGAATCAGAAGACTGGAGTTGTTAAACACAACTGAGGTGAGTGTCTATAATATAGATAGCTCAAAAGCCAAATCATATTCCATGTTGAAACTGGCTCAGTTTATGTCTTGCTGTGACTTCTCAATTTAAAGGTTTATCTTTGGTCTTGTAAACTGCTAGTTCATCTGCCTTCCTGTCTTTGCCTGCAGCTGGAGCAGATGGAGCCCATCATATAGGCAGTGGATTGGTGCAGGAAACGGACCTAGCATCATGCTATGCCTTATCTTAGCAGTCTTTCCTCAACTCAGCCATGAAAGAACCACTCTTTCTTGCATACATCCTTTCAATTATATTGAAACTCACTCTATCAAAACCTGGAATCTCCACTCTGCTCCCCTCCTCCCTGTAACTGGCTGATTTTGTGTGATAGCCTTCTTTTCCTCTCTGGGTTTTGTTGTTGTTCTCTCTATGCTCAGAACACACCAAGCATGTTCTTAGATGAATGCGTTGCAGACCCTGATCCTAAGTCTGAAAAGCTTCTGCCTTGAAGGCCTTGAGGCTTGCTTCTTCTCAGTATTCAGGCCTTTGCTCTTTATAAAGGCAGCCTGAGAGTTACAGTAAACTGAATTGACAAAGTGCTGCTTTATCCAGATGAGTCAAAAGGGTCAGTTAATAATCTCTCTGAAACTTGGAACTGAGATACCGTACAACTTACCTCCAACCGTCACGACAAGTACCATTTTCAGTCAGCCCCAAATGCCCTCAGCACTATATTAATTAATTTATTTAAAAAAAATCAGTAAATCCCTACTCAGAGTCAGATAGCATGGCAAAAATGGTAAGTAATATTCATGGAATTAAAAAAAATATTCATAGAATTTTGATCATTTAGTCTAGTGTTTCAAAAAGTCAGTCAAAGATACTACACTCACACAGCATGATCAGGGGAAATAAGAGGCAATAATGAACACTCGGCAAAGCATGCACAGTGAACAAGAATAAGCCAGGCATTGGTCACCACAAAAAGGAGATGCCACAGGCAGAACCACCATGAATGAAAGATGATGGGAAGGAGAACTCAGATTATCCAGTGAGCTGGGATTAAGTCAAACAGATGGCATGTCATGGGGGGAAGCTTGGCAAGGAGGCTTGGAATTGTGCTCCTACTCTTCAGCGCTGTCTCTGGGCAGTAAAGAAAGACAATAACTTGGTCCTAGCCACCTACTAGGTCATAATTCTCAAACTCAAGGGTTTTGAAAATAACAGGTTCTGTGTTGTTCTTTTCAAAAAGTGCAAATAACAAGCCTGAAAACTGACATTTCTAATACACTTTTAAATGAGACCAATTTGGATGGTCCTGAGAAAGCACTTTCAATAGCAGTGCTTTCAGAATTCATGCTGGAAATCTGTAGAATATGCTAGCAGGAAGTGAAAGCAACAGCAAGGAAGGTTTAGAAAGTTCAGGTTTTTTATTCATTCATTAAATTGTTTATTTGTATGTGTCCATTTTGGATCCATATTTATCAAATACCATTTTAAATATTGCTGATATAGATTTTTAAAAAGTCTCCTTTTTCATGGACTTCATATTCTTATCAGAGAAACAGAAAAACTGTTGATGTAAGTGGTTGATAAGTACTGTGAAGAAAACTGAACACGATAAAGGAAATAAAGAAAGGTCATCATACAGAGTTGATATAATTTTAAATAAGGTAGACTCCACCTTCCTGAAGGCTGCAATGCTAGAAAAAGGAAAGTGATCTTAAAAATAGAAGGATTCCTATAGAAAAGAGATGTAGAAAATTTAAAAACCACAGATGCAAGGATTTGGAAAAAAGTGTTTGAAAACCAGTTAAAATACTGGCAGGGTAAAGGGGAGGAGAACACACAGAAAAAACAGCAACAAACTGACTGTTCCCCAAAGGCTAATTGTAGAGACACATAGGAACCTACAACTTGGGGGAGTTATCCTGTGAGCGACCTAAGGGAGGAAGTTATTATGCCTGGAAATGACCAAACTGCTCGTTTATCACATGACCACTGAGTCAGAAGAGAAGTAATTGCAAACGGTCTGTATGTGCTATTGCTTAGCATCCCCTGCTATGTTTCTGCTCTAATACAGGAAGTGGAGTGCTTTTCTTCTCCGTCTCATTTTCCCAGGCTCACAGAGCAGTGACAGCAGAAGGGCTGCACATGTTGGAATGGTTAGTCGATTGGTTAGCTCCTCAGCACAAGTGCTTTTCATGTTCCTCTTCAAATGCCAGGCATCACCAGGGATGCGACCGTTATTTGAGAGGCCAGGGAGGAAAGAAATAAATGGGGAACACGCAGGAACAGTACCCCTGCCTCTCCTTGACTTTTTCATTTACCGTTACTCATTTGTGGGACAGCAACTCAATTTACACAGTGAGGAAGTTTTTAGGTTGTAAAATGATCTTGCTATTAGCTGTATGACCTCAGACTGGTATGAATTTCTTTGACTTTCCATGCATTGTTCTTCAGAGAAACAGGGATAAGAAAGCACTGACACAGAAGTAAGAAAGAGGAAAATGCACAGCTCATAACCAACTATGAGAAAACACGAGCTCTACTGCTTCTATCCCACTCCATTTTTAGGTAGGGGAATTATTATCCGTTAGTTATTTGGCTAATATGACATTCAGTTTAGGACCTGATTTATCATTTTGGATGATTTTTAAGATACTTGGCTAATAAATAAAGTTTTTTTTCAATATTAATTCATTTTAATAATAAGCCCCACATGTTGTAGAAGTTATTTGAAAAAGAAGATAGTAGGACTATATTTCAGAAGTTGTATCTATAGTTTTATTACAAAGACAGACAACACCAATGTGGTATTTATTCACATTGATTTTGATTGATTGAGATTTTGTCCTAACACTGTATCTTACAAGAGCCATATTTTTAAAAAGCGTTTATACAAAGGGAATTACACTCAATCAAGAAATGGAGAGATGGCAGTGTGAGGTTGAGATTGTATTTATTTGCGTTATTTAGTCTCTTCTTTTGTATGGTCCCTACTGCTTTCCAGTTGAATGGTGTATGTATTTGAAATGCATGTAATCCTATGTGCCCCATCCATGTTGGTAGAGACTTACTTAACTTGGCTCTAATCCATTGCCATAAACAATGCCGTAAGTTCTAACCAAGCCCTACACAAGTATGTATGATGATATGAAAAGCTATATGTCCTATGAATGGTTGATCACAAGCACAGTTGTATGTTTTGGGTGACCAGGGCTCATTAGGGCTTTATAATTTGATAAGCACCCAGGTGTGGGTAAAGTTGACAAAAGAAAGCTTAACATTTCAATCAGCAAAGGAAACTAACCTCACATGACGCTGTAGCTGTGTGTGATACACACATGTCCGCATGTGTAAATATGTCATCTCATCTCTCCTAAAGGACAGCCTTAGTCAGAGCTAAAAGCATAGGCTTTAACAGTAACTAATCAACATTTTTCATGAGGTGAAGCTAGAATTTGGCTCAGCAAATACTCTCAAATAAGATGGAGTTTCTGATGCTCACTGAGGAAAGAGATGGGTTAATTCAGAACCCTCCTTCCAAAGTGTGCAGCTTGGACCCCTCAGCAGACTGCAAGTACATGACGGATAATGCCGCAGATAGGAAAGGTCTTTTACAATTTTCTAAGGTTAGGGATGAGTGTAGCCAAGACGAAGTGTTGGTGAGAAGACAGGAATGCTATCCTTGCTTTGAGGCTGCAGAGGCCCAAAACACTTGATCAGGCTAAAACACATTACACGGGTTTGGGCGATACTTATGAAAACAGGTACTATATGTTAAAATACATTTAAAAGTGCAGTGTTACAGATCTATCAAAAAGAACTGCTTGCTTTTAGATAGTATATGCAACACCTAGATATCTGTGATTGTTTCACGTTTTCCTCTGGAAAGGAAGTGAAAAGCATTCTTTCAGCTCTACTTCAATCATATTGAAGTAGACACTTTTCCATACTGACCCAGACACTACATGTCTTAAATAAAACAAAGTCCCTGCCTGAACGTAGCTTCTCTGTCTCTCAATACTTTGAAGTCTTTCTGTGACTGTTAACATATGTTTTACTGAGTACTGCAGTTCCTTGGGGCTTTGATTTTCTTTCTTTTTCTATTAGAGAATTTTAATGTCTAAAAACAAGTAACTTCATTTTATTCATTTAAAAAATATTCTTTTGAAAAAAGTTTGGTGTGATTGTGCACTAGGAAAGAGAAAAGAGTGAGTGATATGAATTGAGTATATGCAATATGGTTAAAAAACAAACAAAAACATTTGCGGATGTAAAGCAGAGATTTGAGTCAATAGAAACCCTCTTCAGCTATGGTCCAGCAAGATCCTCTAGTGTGGTCTCTTAAGTTGACTGCAGAATAAAGTGCTATTAAGTCATGCCTTACATGTTAAGGGAGAGTTCATAAATTATCTTAATAATTCATTTCTTGTCACTCTAGTGCTCTTAAGCTGATGCTGCGTGGTGGGGAGGTCAGTCTTTTCACTTAATTATGAGATATGTGTGGGGAAAACACTGACATTAAGGTTGTTCAATAATTGTTATTTAATGTTCAAACAAACTTTAAACTGTGTCATAAGGGTGTTCACAGCAACTGATTCCCAAGCCCAGGCGTAAGGATGACTTGGCTTTCCTAGTGCCGTTTTTCTTTTAACATGGCTGTGATTCCAGGAGGTTGTTTCTCTGAAATCTCCATGTATACTGTCTTCAGTGACATACAGTAAAGGGCCCTTGTACTTGAGACAAAAAGAAAGTAAAATAGTCTCTTTAATCTGCCATCAGATTCTCCGCAATGCAATTAATGCCTTAGAAAGTCATATGGTTTCTAGATTAGTCTGTATACATTTAATTTAATGACAATATAATATAATAATAAAATAAAATTTTATATAATTGCACATTTATTGGAGATTAATGGCTTCATTTTACTCCTTAGCTTTTCGTCCATCATATATATATATAAAGTTTTTGTTAATATTTTTAAAATTTTGTTGAGAATTTCATGTATTTTGTGCATATTCAACTCCCTTTTTTCTATCTCTTTTTTTCTATTTCTCCCAGATCCACCCCTACACCTTAGCCTCCATAGCCACCCGACATCATGCCCCTCCCCCCACCACTTTCTATTGAGTATTTGTGTTGCCCAAATACACCTGGGTGTGAGGCCTGAGTGGAGAACGGTCTACCTACCAGGAGTCATATCCTTAAAGAAAACTGACACTTAATTTTAGGGATTTTTTTTTAATTTTTGTTTTTAGGCACTCTCATACAATTAATTAATTCCGAATGACCATCTCAGAATGATCCTCAGCAGCTGCTCTGTCTTTTTTCCTTGTCTTTGTTCTTGGCCCAGGGTTCTCTGGCGACTGCTCCATTGCTTTGTCCTCTCATTTTTCAATTACTCACATAGGCAACAGCAATTAACTCCAGCATAGTAAGTAGAAAGGATATTAAATTTTTATACTACTTTAATGTATTTTTGATATTATATGTCTGTCAGTGATATTTTTCATCCTATGCATTTTTTTATTTCTCCTGTAAAAGGAAGAGTTACTATGCTAAATGCATGAATACTGCTAGCCTGCCTTACTGCTTTGTGATTTCAGCTCTCATTTTTGAGGCTTGGTCTTGATGCTGTTCATTAGAAAGTTTACTTTTTACTCTTGGTGGTATGTATTTCCTGTTTTCTCAGCTCCCTCATCTCACTTAAAGAATAGTTTCAAATGATGGATGTACAGACAATCTGTTAACAGGGCACTAACTACAGTTAAGGAGGACCTTAACTATTACCTGTCAGCACTGCCACCCAAGTCATATGGGACTTACAGACTCCAAGCAGTTCCTTGCTTTGTTCTTCATAGCCTGGGAGCCCTCTCATACATGGATACACCTAACATAGGGATTTCTTCAATCTTTAAACAAATCTCAAGAGACATTGAGGTTTGCTTGCAGCTACTACAATTTACCAATAAAGGACATAGAATTTCTATTTACAAGTCTCATTTATTTTAGAAGGAGAGAAACTGTTTTCAGCTATTGTTAAAAAAGAAAAAGAAAAAGAAAAAGAAACTGAAGGAAATCTTTCTCAGGACACCCAGAAATTGAGAGGGTGTTAGGAGACAAATCACCTTCGAGATCAGTCCAAGGACTCCAGGCAGAATCATCATCATCATCATCATCATCACCATCAGCAGCAGCACCACCACCACCACCATCGTTAGGGGCTGTAAAACTTAGCAGATAAGGGAGAATGTGTAAGATTTTGTAAACCAGTTTTCTGTTCCTCATTGGAGATATTAGTACTACCTCAAAATTTAAGCCTCTTGAGCTCTTGATTTTTTGACTTGTTTTGGTTTTGTTTGTTATTCTTCTTCAGACTGGCTTAATTCAATGATATGACTTGACCTAAGTGTCTAAGTCTTTCCTGTTTCTAACCTCACCCCCTCTCTCCTTTTCCCTTCCCTCCCTCCTCTCCTCCTACTCCTCTCTCCTGTGAGAACAGTAAAGAACCTGGTATAATGTGAAAGCCCATTATGTTTGGTGTTTCATCTGCACACACTTTTGTCTTCAGTGGAGTAAGGAGCAGGTAAGCACAATTGAAATACATTATTAATTCACTAATCAGGACATGATTTATTTGTCAAATATCTCTAAAACAACAACAAAATGCATTCCCAAACCACTTGCTTTAGCTTGTATGAGATTAAATTGACAAGAAAGATGAAAGCTGAAGGGCATCCTTAATTAATTGGAGGTTTCTCATTAATATAAACCTTTCAGTTTTTTCTTGAGACAGAGTTTCTCTGTGTAGCCTTCACTGTCCTGGACTCACTTTGTAGACCAGGCTGGCATTGCACCCACAGAGATCCACCTGCCTCTGCCTCCCAGAGTTCTGGGATTACAGGTGAGCAACACTGCACCTGGCTTAATAAAAACTTAGAGATCAGCTCAGGCTTACAAATAACAAAGCAGTACATTTTAAGAAAAAAGCATGTTATTTTGAACATGTAGTTCTCTCTCAAAATTGATATAACCTTTATTAAATTCAATCTATGGAGCCGAGGGTCTTAAATTCATGAAGGGTGCCTTTATTGTTTTCCCAACCTGATTTGTTTGAAATGAAATATTCTCATCAGATGCTCTGAAGATGTCATATTGAAATCTATAATTTTTGTCAAGGGAATGCACACAACAAAACAATCTGTTAATGACTAAAGACTGAAGAGCGGCAATGACAGAAAGCAGAGTTGGAAGTAAGTTAGATGTGAGAACTGTCTTACAATGCAGAGAAATGGCCTTCTTACAGCTAAATATAGTCTAAGCAAAGGTGAATGGCCTTTGGGCAGACGCTAAACAGTCTATACTCGATGCTGATGGGAAGGCAATTAAATGTCTACCTAGTTTGTTTTACAGTATCTGAAAAGATTTCCAAATAACTTACATTAAAGCCTTATACACAAAACAGGTTACTCTAAAACATAGCAAGAGTCCAAGGTCTTATGTAGATGATGTCTGACTATAGCCAAATACAAAATAATGCACAAATAACTCTTTATTGATGGGGTCAAAGCTTATGTGAGATTACCAAGTAACCAAACTAAACTTTCGGTTCTTAGTGTGCTCACAGAACTATAAACTGTTTAGATTATTTTCTCACATGAATTAAAACAACATAGGTTTATTTATCCTGTTCTTGCTTAGCTGATTTTCGATACTAAATGAAAACCTTCATGTTAATTGCATGATTTTAGTGTTGTTGGTTCTGATGTCAAGATAACTTTTCATTTTCAATTAATTTCTTTCAGTAAGTATTTCTCTCGGGTTTTTCTTATTTTAAATGGTAGAAAGATCTTCCACACCAAATGGATGATGGAGCCTGGAAAAGTTAACTCTAGTGATGGCAAATGGATGGAGCTAACTTTAGTGATAGTCTGGTGAAGTCTCCCTATACGACATTCTTTCATCAGCTTTGCTCATCCAGAAACTATTCTGAAAAAATAACACACAGGCCTTTAAAGAAAATGTTTTCTTTTCTTTTCTGAAAATCTTACCACTCTTCTTAAATAGACATTAAATAATCAACACAAGCATTTCCTTCCAAGTGTTTTTTTATGTCATCTTGGACTAAAAAATCTTAAAATTTTAAGCAGAGACTTCCTTTTTGCCCTGGGTTAATCAATAACTTTTGGTTTTTCAGAAAAGAAAAAAAATCTCCAGACTCCTGTACATTAGAAATGGCATTACCAGGTGATGGCAAGGCTGCAATGCAGAGGTCACAGCTTCCTGCTTCCATGGGCAATAGGACTGCCTTTCTGTCCCTTTGAAAGCTTTTCACATCTGGCTGGTACTGAATGAATCTACTGTCAGACTCCAGCTTCTATAGTACCTGGCTTCTTATGAATTAATTACATGTTCAGAACAGAGGGCTTAGGGGAGTCTGGGGACGTGCGGCTAAGCTCACAAAGGCTGCTCTAAACAAAGGAGGCTCTGTCTCTCCTTACTCCAGACACTCACCGAGGAAGTGAGTTTGATCGTGGCTGTGGTGGGATCCTTTATTTAATAAAGTCAGTGGTGATTGGATCAATGCTTTTCTGAATGTCTTCTTGTACACTAGCCATAAAAGAAGTTATCTTTGCCTTGTTTGGTTTTCAAACATGGTTCTTAACATTAATGTGAGAGAAAAGAAAATGCTAACACTATGTTTCAGGGTGGTTGTGTGTATGTGCATGTGTGTGAATGAATACATATGTATATGTGTGTATTTCTGTGTGTATATGTGGATGCTCAGTGTATGTATTTATGAATGTATGTATATGTGTACATACATATTATGTATGTATGTGTTGTATATGTGTATATGTACATGTATGCATGTGCTCATGTATGTGTGTTGTTAATTTTATAAAATTTTTAAAAAGCAGAGGTGCTTTCCAGAAAGGGAAGCTAGAGATAAGTTACTCAGCTTTAGAAGGCAAGAATTCTATTTGCAATTTGTTTTTGCCTTCTAGCTAGAGTGATATTAGCTTCCTACTTGAACAGCTCTATCTAATAATAGAGTAATCTATTATTACAGCACATCTCATAGTTTCCACCCCAGAGCCGGAGTCTCAGAAATGCAGAGATTGTTTAGGTCATTGTTATGAAAAATCAAAGTTGCTGCAGATGTGATTCAAAGGGTCAGAGTTTGCTGCAAGTTGATAGTTAATCTTTGCTGTGATGTCCAAGTGGTGCTGGCCTCAGAATGATGAAGGCTGCAAGAGTAAAGGGGTAACGAAACACTCCTCTACAGGAGGTGCCGAACCCAGGCCTGTGGCAGGGAGTGCCTTCATGAAGGCCCGGGGAGGGCAGGGTTTGGAGTTGTAGCACGAAGCCCGGGTTGCATTGAAGAGCCCAAGATGTTGCAGTTGTTACGGCTGTGAGATGTCTGCCAGGGAAACTGTGTCTAAGGGCGGAGCTAGCCTATGGCAGACGTGAACCCTGTAAACGGCAAAGCTGGAAAGACAGAGCCATCTCAGACCTTGGCATTGGGTGCAGAGCTCCAAGATTTCGAGTTTCCCTGCTTGGTTCCACTATTTCCATACTATCTCCTCCTTTCTCCTTTTTGGAATAGTGATGTAATCTGTGCTATTATATGTTGAAATATGTAATTGCTTTTTGATTTTTGCAGGGGTTACAGTTAAAAATGGAAAAGAGTCTTGGGACTATGGGGACTTATGAAGTTTAACTAAATATACTTTCTTCATGATATTTCTATAAGACTATTGGAGCCAGGGAGTGGCTTATATATGATAATTTGAATAAAATGGCTCCCATAAGTCTTCGCCATTTGAATCCTCAGTCCCTCTTTGCTGGCTGTTTGGGGTGCATAAGGATGTCTGGCAGGAAGGATGTCCCTGGAGAAAGGCTTTGAGGTTTCAAAAGACTGAGTTGTCCCTCTCTGCCTCCTGTTTATGGGTGTGAGCTCTCAGCTGTGGCTCCAGTACCATGTCTGCCTGCCTGATGCCTTCTCTCTGTCATGACAGTGATACACTCGTATTCATCTGGAACCATAGCTTTAAGTAAACCCTTCCTTGTATAAGTTGCCTTTACCCTGCTGTTTTATCACACCAACACAAAACTGACTAGTATTCCAGGACTTAAGTGAGAAAATCAACAAATAGCAGTGAAAATGCATTAATGAGAGAATTTGATTTATCATTTACCTGCTAGTTTTGGGGTGAGGTTTTTTGTTTTGTTTTGTTTTTGTTTTTGTCTACACAAACAGACAAGTCAAGGAACAGAAAAGATCTACTAAGTCTTTTGTACAATCTAAATCTAGAATTTCAAACTAATGTGGAAATGAAATGATATAAGCACTTGGGAAAACAGAAAAGCAATCTAAAGCAAAAAGAAGTGCGTTTTAGTTTTGAATTACTTACTAAATAAACAAGCTCATGTCCGCAGCTAGGAATGAAGCTTTATGACATACTTTGCACTTTTCTTGAGGTCATGTTATTTCACCTAACTTACTGATTTCCCTTTGTCATAAAAGATCACATACAAGAACTAGTGGATCTGGCATTTTCTTTTCAAGTACAAAGCAAAACTGATCACAAAGACCTGATAATGTGTACATAGACCACTTGCTGAAGAACAGTGTAAAATTTGTGCATATGCGTGTGTGCGTGTGTGTGTGTGTGTGTGTGTGTGTGTGTGCATGTGGGTGTGGGTGTCTGTGTGCCTGTTGCCTGTAGTGTGTGTGTGCATGAGGAATGCCCTGTTTCTGCCTTCTCAGTGCTGGGATTACAGATTGTTGCCATGCCTACCTGGGTTTATTTGTTCTGAGGATCCAGACTCCGCTCTTCATACTTGTAGGGCAGGTACTTTATCTACTGAGCCATCACTGAAGTTCACATATATGCATATGTGTGTGTTCATACGTATATATGAACATATTTGTTATTAATATGTTGAAGTTGGCATGCAGATTAAAGTACAAGGAGAGTGTTTCAGGAATTTTCCTGATTGGGTGGTTGTACAAGTTACTTATTCAAAAAAGTAAGGATGTGAAACAAATATCAGCAGGGCAAAGAATCAACAGACTGGCTGTTCAGGGGACTCTTTGTGGGACCATGCAGACTGGATGCTCATGTTGGATGTGAGGTTAACTGACTCTCATCTCTTGGCTTCCTAGGAAGGAAAATCTGTTTGGCCTTTATTAGGTTCATTTCTGGAAACAGCAACCCCAAACAGTATTTGTATGCAGTCAAACACTTGCTTCTGAGAAAAACAACTGCACAGGACAGTCTCATTCACTTTTTGAACTATGCTGTGCCATGCCTTTATAATAAAAATGATCTTGGTATTTAAGCAGCAACACATAGCGCCCTTTACTTTGAATAGATGAGATCTGAAACACTTGGGAAATTAAAAAAAAAAAAGCATCCAACAAATGGAAGGTATCATGTCAAGGTATCATGCTTATTACTGAGCAATATCAGTTTAGGCTTTGTGAGAAAGTCTTATAGTCTTATTCCCAGCGTTTACATGGATGCCACTAACAGTGGCTGGCAAGGCCAAGCCTCTTCGGGCCTCCTCTGGGGTGGTAATCCAGAAAGCCGGGCAGAGCACAGACTAGGTAGTCGAAGCCAGATTAGAAGCTGTGAATTCCTGTGCTCATTGCCCCTCTTTGTGGGACAGGAATGAAGGTGGGATCTTTGGAGAGGCCAGTACATGGAATTATAACCCCCAGAGAAAAAAAGGCCTCACAACAGATTTCAATCCTGGTTCCATAACAATTTGCCATTGGGTCTATTACCACAGTTTGAATAGAGGAAACTGTCTGGGCTGCTGAAAAAGCCTGACAGGAGAGGAGAACTAGGGTGCTCCTCGGTGGCTGTGAGATTTAACCTCTCAAGACCCAGGTGAACCTTGCATTTGTGCAACTACTTTCAATATGAATTGGCAGTCCTTTCTTAGGCCCTTTGTTACTGTGACTGCCTTAAAGTCATAGAGAAGACTTTAATTTGTATACTCAGAAGTTGTCATTGCACGTTATTGGTAATCTATTTGGCACCATTTGATTTTCCTCTATTTAGACTGGAACTTTAGTGCATGAAGAACACAAGTGTGCCATGTTCACAGTGTGCTTTCTCTTCTCTCTTTTTTTCTTCTCCTCTGAAGTAAGAGAACTTCATACAACTAAAGTGCAAAGGTTGTTAATAGGTGATGCCAAGCAATGCAAGGTGAGGGATTAGGGTTCAAGGATGTGCTTGGAAGACTACAGCAAGAAAGCAACAATGCAGCCCTTGTTGGAAAGACCAAGAGTGTCAAGGAGTGGTCACGGAGAGGGCCCAACAATACCTTCTGCACATCTGAGACTAACAGTGAGTGAAACAAGCTGTCTCCTTGACTTTATAGTTTTGTGAGCCAATAAATGTTTTTTATTGCTTAGGTGAATGTGAGTTATTTTCTGTCATGTGCAACCCAGGAAGTCCTGGAAAGTGCAAGGCCTATCCTCCCTGCATGGTTTAGAACTAAGAACATGATACCTTAAAGTCTGGGACCTTGGTGTGCTGAACCTTTTGAACCGAAAACTGGAAAGGCTTCAAAAGCAAGTTTTGCATGACCTTCTGCCCTCTGTGTCCTGTCCCAGTCGTCCTCCTCCAGGATGACTCACAGAAACCAGAACTCTTCTCCTAGGCAGATATAGAGACTAGAGTCTCTCTCTCTCTCTCTCTCTCTCTCTCTCTCTCTCTCTCTCTCTCTCTCCCTCTCTTTCATAGCTGGCCATACAACTTAGAAACCTTCATCAATCTATTCCTTTCCACTTTTCTCTTGAAAATATTCATTAAAGAGGAGTCCAATCCAATGTGTAAGAAAAAGAATGACTGTAACCATACACAAAGAACAATAGACAACTGAGGAAAGCTAGGGGCAAGCAGGTGGTGTTCTTCAGGGAAGAGCATACCAATTGGTTATCCAGTGCCAAAGATCACCCGTGAAATCATACATACAATAACATTATGCAGATTCAGAAGGCTATATTTAGAAATATGTATGTGTGTGTTAAAAATATATATGTGTGTTTACATATATGCATGCAATAATAATTTTAAAAGAGACCATGAATCTGAAGGAGGGTGGGGAGGGGAGTGAGGAGTATTTTGATGTAGAGAGGGGAAGGAAAAATGTTATAATTATATTATAATATCAAAAATAAAATGAAAACGAAAAGCCAACCTTGATGTACTTGAAGTACTCTCTCAGTCTATTCTTACTCAACCAGCCACATTTGACCGCCAGTAACCTGCACAGCACCTATGGCATATATAAAAGGTAACCAACGAAGAAGCTGGTTTTATAGTCACTTCAAGATTGGTTGTTGTTGTTGTGCAACCAAATTATGTGATGTCTTCAACAATTGAGTTTCTCCTTCTACTTATGATGAGCAACCAAGAGCAATGTATAGCCTGTGTTTAGGGGTGTATAGGCCCGCCTAGCCAGTAGCTCTGGAAGTATGTCTTCAAAGACATTGACATTTTCATTTAACTGCTAATATCTTTTGGGAACATTGTCCAACTATGCTTATTACTTCCACTCAACATTCTTCCTTCGTTTTAAAAAATCCCATTTTTAACTAGCTTCCAAAGGAGTAGTTTTTACATATATCTTCAGCTTTCTTTAAGCGACTACCTACTTCTATCTCCTCTCCCCATCCCTGATGAAACCTTTAGCCTTCACTGTTTTCTCCCCTCCTTTCATATCACATATGTTCTACTATCAACTCTAGTTATATCTGTATTGGGTTGCAAGATAATTTTTCATATGGATTTTTCGTATAGTACTTATCTTTGTCTTAACCACTGATGGACTCTGTATGCTCCCAAACAACCCCCTCAGTGAGATCAGTCCACTGCTGCATAGTGGCATGATGGTTATGAAGTCAACCAAACACTCTGCTATTGAATTTGAGAGCTACTACAGAAGAAGGAATTCATGTCTGGTGCAACAAACCTGGCCAAAAGATCATTGGTTCAAAGAGAAAATTTGCCCTTAAGAGAATCTCTACAGGCATGTCCACAGGCCAATCTGGCTCAGGCAATCGCTCAACTGAAATTCCCTTCTCAAGTGTCTCCATGCTATTTCAAATTAAGAATTAAAGCTAAGTAGAAAACTTGGTGATGCAAGAAAAAGAGTACTTTTGGCTAAAAGTAATTTTAATCATGAAAAACCTAAGTACATTTTAAATCCAGACTCACTTAAATGAAACAGTGCTGCTGTAAGACATGGGCAAGAACAGAGATGCTCTTCTAGCAAAAGACTGTCAGTCTGGAAAAGTAGTCTGTCTAACAGTAAAGTCACGCCATAACACAACACAAATGACATGAAGCTACTTTAAGAACTTTGGACAAAAACTGAAAAATGCTTTGAAGCGTATTCTATCACATATTTAGGATAAAAACAAAGGTGGGCAGGGGAATGGCTCAGTGGGCAAGAGGACTTGCTACTTAAGAATGAAGACCTGAGTTTCGGTCCCCAGCACCATGTAAAAACCAAACGTGGGCAAGATTGCTGTAAACCCAGAATTGAGAGGAAGAGCCTTAGAACCAAGGAGATCCCTGGGGTATGTAGGCCAGAAAACCTCATTAGAAAACAACAGGTTCCCTTGTTTCAAGGGAATAAGGAATAGAATGAGAAAGAGTCAGCTAGCATCACTGCCTGGCCTCTGCAGCATATAAAAGAAGATTGTGCTTCAGCATGCGTGTGCACATGCGTTCCTCACCCCTCTGTGACTTCAAATTTCAGGTGACACAGCAGTTCTATTTTTATAGATTTTATTGGTGTTATAGAAAAATGGAAATTGTAGTGTGCTTGGTTAAAGTATAATCTCTGATGAATTAGAAGCTGAAAATAGAAACCACAGCAGCATCTACAATCAAATTCCCCCTCGTTCTCTGTCCCCATGTCATCATTTCTCCAGTCCTTACTGATTCCTTATTCTCTTACAGATATGTCATTTATTTTGATAAGGCCTTTAGTTGTGATTAAATTACTGACAATTTACATGCTTCATGCATTCATTTATCTTATTGAATGAGTGATAAAACAAACATCATATGTTCTTATATATTGAAAACATTGATATGTGTCACATACAGAAAAAATCTTAAATTTAACATTCTTTGACTAAAATAACATAGTATCTATAAATCTATTTTATAGGAAAGGAAAATTACCCCCCCACACACATACACAATACCTTTATCCCTGTAGATATAAATATATGTGTGTTTAGTATAATAAAGGGACCAGTATAGTTTTGGAACATTTATATTCCAGCTAATTATGCAATTATTTAAAGTAATAGTTGAAGGTTAATGTATATATTGTATTCATAGTCTTTTAGCGATAATGAGAGGAAAAGCCTGCATATTTAAACAAGTTATTAATAGCATAGAAAAAAGTGGATAGGACAGTGCTTGTATATGATAGAACTGCTTATTGGAATGAAATTGGTGGGAATGGGAGGGATTATTATATTTTACACAACACATAAGTACTGTTTTAAGATAATAGAAGTACAAACTATTTTAATGGCTTTCTCTAGCCTTCCCCAAAATCCAATAAACTAACTTCGAAATGATTATTTTGCAGTGGTATTGTTCTTTCAAAAGAGAAAAAGAAAAGGAAATAGGATACATGATTTTTCCATGCTCCTTGCACCTCCGGGTTTGGCTTGTGGCTGGAAATGTTGGGATGGCTGTTTCTGATGTTAACGTCAAATATTGACATTTGATGTTACATGCTTACAAACGTAGGCTTCAAACTGTGTTTGTAGCCTTTGAATGGGTTTTTCTTTCTTCCCAGCTCAAGGCTGCTTAGAATGTCAACCCGGTCTGTCAATGTCCAGTAATGAGACAGAGTTGTTGCAATTCAGCCCAAGTGTAAAAACCTTTTCTTGGCTAAGTCTTCAATCCATGTGTATTTACTCATTGGAAAGACTAAAAATATTTTTTTTAATTTTTATTTAACTTATTTAACTTTTATTAATTACACTTTATTCCTTTTGTATCCCCCCATAAGCCCCTCCCTCCTCCCCTCCTGGTCCCACCCTCCCCCCCTTTCTGCATGCATGCCCCTTCCCAAGTCCACTGATAGGCGAGGTCCTCCTCTCCTTCTTTCTGATCTTAGTCTATCAGTTCTCATCAGAAGTGGCTGCATTGTCAGGGTTTTAGTGTAAGACCTGGGGTCTCACAGATCAGGAGTTCAAGATCGCGCCCTTCCCAGAAACTCCCCCAGACCAAGACTCGTTGCAAAAGCAAGAAGTTTATTAACCATTGCACAATGGGGTCACCCCTGCCGGTCAGGAAAGAGTGGCCCCGGGAGACAAAGGCCTTTAGGTTTTTAAAAGAAAAATTGAGGGAAATTTGAAGTTGCAGTTTTGGCAACTTAGGATTGGATGAGGAAGTTATAAAGTAAGATAATTGGTTAGTCTTAGGTGCTCAAGCTTGGCCAGTCCTGCCAAGTGTGGATGCAGCTGCAATTTAAGGTGGGGGTGGTTAGCTCATCCTTGAAGATTAGGGACTGCGTTTTTAGCCTTTGAATGGGTTTTTCTTTCTTCCCAGCTCAAGGCTGCTTAGAATGTCAAGCTGGAGGTCAAAAGCTACTCAGAAAAAGTCTGGGTTTGTTGGTAAGAAACACTATCTCAAAGACAGGAGTTTTTCTTTTTGCTGAGTGAAGGTCATTGCTTGCTTGCTTTTTTTTTTTTTTTTTTATATCTGTCCTCACAGATAGGGTCACATTCCTCCATTCTCTGGAAAGGTACTAAGAGGCTTTAGCTTAACCTGGACCTAAAACTCAAAACGATACGCTTTAGAAGACATACAGGTTACAAAGTTAGTCTAACCCTTTCACTAGGTTATCACCATGAATAGTCCTTGGTTGGAGTATGAGTCTCTGGGAAGTTCCCTGTGTTCAAATTGTCTTGTTCTGTTACTCTCCTTCTGGAGTTCCTGTCCTCTCCAGCTCTTACTATTTCCCACTTCTTACATAAAATTCCATTCACTCTGCCCGACAGTTGGCAGAGTCTTTGAAAGTCTGCACAGGCAGAGGCTTTCAGAGGCCCTCTGTGGGAGGTTCTGAGGTTGTTTCTTGTTTTCTACTTCTGGCTTTCAGAGACCCTCTGTAGCAGGTTCCTAGGTTGTTTCCTGTTTTCTTTTGCTTCTGATGTCCATCCTCTTTGCCTTTCAGGGTGGGGATTGAACATTTTAGTTAGGGTCCTCTCTTTTGCTTAGTTTGTTTAGATGTAAGGATTTTAGTGGGTTTATTCTATGTTGTATGTTTATATGAGTGAGTATATACCCTGTGAGTCTTTTTGCTTCTGGGACAACTCACTCAGGATGATCCTTTCCAGGTCCCACCATTTACCTGCAAATTTCATGATTTCCTTATTTTTCATTGCTGAGTAATACTCCAATGTATAGATGTACCACAGTTTCTGCATCCATTCTTCAGTTGAGGGGCATCGGGGCTGTTTCCACCTTCTGGCTATTACAAATAAAGCTGCTACAAACATGGTTGAGCAAATGTCCTTTTTGTGTACTTGAGCCTCTTTTGGGTATATGCCTAGGAGTGGTATGGCTGGATCTTGAGGAAGCGCTATTCCTAGTTGTCTGAGAAAGTGCCAGATTGATTTCCAGAGTGGTTGTACAAGTTTACATTCCCACCAGCAGTGGAGGAGGGTTCCCCTTTCTACACAACCTCTCCAGCATGTGCTGTCTCTTGAGTTTTTGATCTTGGCCATTGTGATGGGTGTAAGGTGAAATCTCAGGGTTGTTTTGATTTGCATTTCCCTAATGGCTAATGAGGCTGAACATTTCTTTAAGTGCTTCTGTGCCATTCGATATTCCTCTACAGAGAATTCTCTGTTTAGCTCTGTTCCCCATTTTTTATTCGGATTACTTCCTTTACTGCTTTTCAGCTTCTTTAGTTCTTTCTATATACTGGATATGAGTCCTCTGTCAGATAAAGGGTTGATGATGATTCTTTCCCAATCTGTAGGCAGTCACTTTGTTTTGATGACGGTGTCCTTTGCTTTAAGTTTCATGAGGTCCCATGTATTGATTGTTGCTCTTAGAGCCTGTGCTGTTGGTGTTCTGTTCAGGAAGTTTTCTCCTGTACCAATGAGTTCTAGGGTATTCCCCACTATTTTTTCTAGCCGATTTAATGTGTTTGGTTTTATGTTGAGGTCTTTGATCCACTTGGACTTCAGTTTTGTGCAAGGTGATAAGTATGGATCTACTTTCATTTTTCTGCATGTAGACATCCGGTTGGACCAGCACCATTTGTTGAAGACGCTATCTTTTTTCCATTGTATGGTTTTGGCATCTTTGTCAAAAATCAGGTGTCCATAAGTGTGTGGGTTTGTTTCTGGGTCTTCTGTTCAGTTCCATTGATCCACCATTTTTTTTTCTATGCCAGTACCATACAGTTTTTATAACTGTTGCCCTATAGTACAGCTGGAGATCAGGGATGGAGATACCTCCAGAAGACCTTTTATTGTAGAGGATTCTTTTAGCAATTCTGGGTTTCTTGTTATTCCATACGAAGTTGAGAATTTTTCTTTCCAGGTCTGTAACGAACTGTGTTGGTAATTTGATGGGAATTGCATTGAATCTGTAGATTGCTTTTGGTAAGATTGCCATTTTTACTATGTTAATCCTAACAAGCCATGAGCATGGGAGATCTTTCCATCTTCTCATATCTTCTTCTAATTCTTTCTTCAGAGACATGAAATTTTTTTCAAACAAGTCTTTGACTTGCTTGGTTAGGGTTACACCAAGGTACTTTATGTCATTTGTGGCTATTGTGAAGGGTGTTGTTTCCCTAATTTCTTTCTCAGCCCATTTGTCCTTTGTATACAGGAGGGCTACTGATTTTTTTTTTGAGTTAATTTTGTATCCGGCCACTTTGCTGAAGGTGTTTATCAGCTGTCGGAGTTCCCTGGTAGAGGTTTTGGGGTCACTCATGTATACTATCATATCATCTGCAAATAGTGATAATTTGACTTCTTCCTTTCCAATCTGTATCACCTTGATCTCCTTCAACTGTCTTAATGCTCTAGCAAGGACTTCCAGCACTATGTTGAAGAGATATGGAGAGAGTGGGCAGCCTTGTCTTGTCCCTGATTTCAGTGGGATTGCTTTAAGTTTCTCTCCATTCAGTTTGATGTTGGCTATAGGCTTGCTGTATATCGCCTTTACTATGTTTAGATAAGTGCCTTGTATCCATGATCTCTCCAATACTTTAAACATGAATGGATGTTGGATTTTGTCAAATGCTTTTTCAGCATCTAGGGAGATTATCATGTGTTTTTTTTTCTTTCAGTTTGTTAATATGGTGGATCAAATTGATAGATTTTCATATATTGAACCACCCCTGCATACCTGGGATGAAGCCTACTTCGTCATAGTGGATAATATCTTTGATGTGTTCTTGTATTTGGTTTGCGAGTATTTTGTTAAGTATTTTTGCATCAATGTTCATAAGGGAGATTGGCCTGAAATTCTCTTTCTTTGTTGAGTCTTTGTGAGGTTTAGGTACCAAGGTGACTGTGGCTTCATAGAATGAGTTTGGTAATGTTCCTTCTGTTTCTATTTTGTGGAATAGTTTGAAAAGAATTGGAGTTAGCTCTTCTTTAAAGGTCTGGTAGAATTCTGCACTGAAGTCATCTGGTCCTGGGGTTTTTTTGGATGAGAGACTTTTGATGACTGCTTCTATTTCTTTGGGGCATATAGGACTATGTACTTGATTTACCTGGTCCTGATTCAGCTTTGGTAAGTCAAATCGATCAAGAAAATTGTCCATTTCGTTTAGATTTTCAAATTTTGTGGCATATAGACTTTTGAAGTAAGTCCTAATGATTGTTTGGATTTCCTCAGTGTCTGTAGTTATGTCCCCCTTTTCATTTCTGATTTTGTTGATTTGGGTGGTGTCTCTCTGCCTTTTAGTTAGCTTGGCTAAGGGTTTGTCGATCTTGTTGATTTTCTCAAAGAGCCAGCTCTTGGTTTCATTGATTCTTTGAATTGTTTTATTTGTTTCTAATTGATTGATTTCAGCCCTGAGTTTGATTATTTCCAGCCGTCTACTTCTTTTTGGTGTGTCTGCTTCTTCGTTTTCTAGGGTGTTTAAGTGGGCCATTAAGTTGCTTGAATGAGCTGTCTTGAATTTCTTCTTGAAGGCACTTAGTGCTATGAACTTTCCTCTTAGCACTGCTTTCATGTGTCCCACAAGTATGGGTATGTTGTGTCTTCATTTTCATTGAGTTCTAGGAAGACTTTAATTTCTTTTTTTATTTCTTCCCTGACCCAGCTGTCATTTAGTAACACAGTTTCCATGTGTGTGTAGGCTTTTTGCTATTTCTGTTGTTGTTGAAGTCCAGCTTTATTCCATAGTGGTCAGACAAGATACAAGGGATTATTTCAATCTTCTTGTATCTGTTGAGGCTTGCTTTTTGACCCACTATATGGTCTATTTTGGAGAAGGTTCCATGAGGTGCTGAGAAGAAGGTAAATTCTTTTGTGTTTGGGTGTAAAGTTCTGTAAATGTCTGTTAGGTCCATTTGATTAATGACCTCTGTCAAAGACATTGTTCCTTTGTTTAATTTCTGTTTTGTTGACCTGTCCTTTGTTGAGAGTGGGGTGTTGAAGTCTCCCACTATTAATGTGTGGGGATCTATATGTGCTTTAAATTTTATCAATGTTTTTTTACAAATGTGGCTGCTCTTGTATTTGGGGCATAGATGTTCAGGATTCTGATGTCTTCCTGGTGGAATTTTCCCTTGATGAGTATGAAGTGTCCTTCCCCATCTCTTTTGATTAATTTTGGTTGAAAGTCTATTTTATCAGATATTAGAATGGCTACTCCCGTTTGTTTCTTGGGTCTATTTGCTTGGAAAGTCGTCTTCCAACCTTTTACCTTCAGGTAATGTCTATCTTTGTGCCTTAGGTGTGTTTCTTGTATGCAACAGATTGCTGGGTTTTGTGTACATATCCATTCTGTTAATCTGTGTCTTTTTACTGGAGAGTTGAGTCCATTGATGTTGAGAGAGATTAATGACCAGTGGCTGTTAGAGCCTTTGATTTTGATGTTGGCTGTGGTCATAAGGTTGTGTGCTTGGTTGCTTTTTGTTTTACTGTAGTAAGGTTAATTATTTCCTGTGTTTTCTTGACAGAAGCTAATTTTCTTGGGTTGTATTTTCCCTTCCAGTGTCTTCTGTAATGCTGCATTTGTGTGTAGGTATTGTTGAAATTTGTTTTTGTCATTGAATATCTTGTTTTCTCCATCTATGTGGACTGAGAGTTTTGCAGGGTATAGTAGCCTGGACTGACATCTGTGTTCTCTTAGGGTCTGCATGATATCCATCCAGGCCCTTCTGGCTTTTATAGTCTCTGTTGAAAAGTCAGGTGTGATTCTAATGGGTTTGCCATTATATGTTACTTGGCCTTCTTCCCTTGCATCTTTTAGCATTTTTTCTTTGTTCTGTATACTTACAGTTTTGATTATTATGTGGCAGGAGGATTTTTTTCTGGTCAAATTTGTTGGGTGTTCTGCAGGCCTCATGTACTCTTTTTGGCCTCTCCTTTAACTTGGGGAAATTTTCTTAAATGATTTTGTTGAAAATATTTTCTGGGCCTTGGAGAAGGGAGTCTTCTTTTTCCTCTATACCTATGATTCTTAGGTTTTGTCTTTTTATATTGTCTTGGATTTCTTGGATGGTCTGTGTCAGGAATTTTTTGGATTTAACATTTTCTTTGACAGATACATCTATTTCTTCCATTGTATCTTCTACACCTGACATTCTTTCTTCCATCTCTTGTAGTCTGTTGGTTATGCTTACCTCTGTAGTTTCTGTTTTCTTCCCTAAATTCTTCCTCTCCATTATTTCCTCCATTTGTGTTTTCTTTAATTTTTCCAGTTCTATCTTCAGGTCTTGAGTTGTTTTGTTTACTTCCTTCACCTGTCTGATTGTATTTTCCTGTTTGTCTTTTAGTTCCTTCAACTCTGTTTCTTTTACTTCTTTCAGTGATTTAATTATTTCTTCTCTGAAGGCTGCAAACTGTTTGGCTGCATCTTCCCATATTTCTTCATGGATGGCCATAATCTGCTTGTCTTTAACTTTCTCCATTTCTTCACGGATAGCCATGATCTGTTTGGTTTTATCGTCCTCTAATTCTTTACGTATTTTGTTTCCTCTATTATCCTCTTTATCAGCATAGATGTAAGGTCATCTTCTTGATTTTCTATTATGCTGGTTTTGTTCAGGGCTGTTCGCCCCTGGATGGCTGGGTTCTGGAGATGCCATATTGCTCTGTCTTTTGTTGGTTGAGCTTTTACACTGACCTCTACCGATTGGGCTGTTTTAGGTGTTGGCTGTTAGTTTCTGTGCTTCCTGGAGTCCTGAGGTAGGGAGAATCAATCCCCTTGGCTGGAAGATGATTTTTCCTGAAGGAGTCCTCCTCTGCCTTTTTGTATGGTCACTGTATGGCCAGTGTTTCTCAGGAATTGCCACTTCTCACTTCAGGTGCATAGACATGAGTAGTAGCTGTGGTCTCTGTTAGGCGGGGGGGGGGGGGGAGAGGGGGCTCTCCTCTTACCCATAGAAGTTCTCAAGACAGCTGCCTCACTGCTGGCTTTCTCGTTATAAATTTAGTGAGCTGCTGCTGTTGTTACAGTTTTCCAGGTACAGTCCTCTTGAAGAACCTGCTGATTCCCTAGCTGTGGGGTTTTCTCCCAACAGGGAAACTCAGTCTGTTATCCTGGGACACACAGTTCTATCCAGGAAAGTGAGAGGAGCGCCCAGCAAGTCTCTGGTTCAGAGGCTTGAGTACTCTGCTCTCGGCCTGGAGAATGTGCACCTAGGTTGAGTTGGCGCCTGGGGGCGCCCCTCTGGTCTGAAGGCTGGTAAGTGAGGGCTCCACTCTGGTCTGAAGGCTGGGTGCCTTACTCTTGACCGGAAGCTGTGTGTCCCTTTCTGGGATGTCGGCTGTGGGCACTGCTCTGGTCCGGACGCTGTGAGTGCAGCCCTCTTGAAGGACCAGAGATTCCCACAGTTTTGTCAGTCTAGCTAGGGATAACTGGTTGATCCTTGGCATAGTATCTGAGGGCTGCTGTAATGGCTCTCTGGCTTTTGTAGGTCTGAGGACGCAGCTATGTGCCCCAGTGCCCTGGGGGTACTCAATAATGGCGGCTGAGCACAGCGCTCCTGCCTGCAGTAGAAAGCTAGTGCCTAGAGTCTGGGTGAATCCAGAAAGTCTTTTGGTGCTGGGTGTCCTGAGCGTTAGACCTGATGATCCCCCCGCTGTGGGGTTTCCTCCTGCCAGGGACACCCAGTCTTTGCTTTGGGGACTGCCGTTCTGTTTGGGGTGGCGAGTAGAACCCACAGGCACAGACGCCTGCCCGTGGCTCTGCCTTTCTGGCCTTTGAGAGTCTGGGCATCTGCCTAAACTGAGTAATTTTCAGGAGACCTTTTCGGGGTGGGGGTATCAGCTGAGTGCTCTGAGATCAGACCAGCTGTTTCTCTCCCTGTGGATTTGCACCCAACAGTGAAACTCAATCTCTGGTGCCCTGGTGCCCACAGTTCTATCTCAGGCAGCGAATCAGGCGGGCAGGCAGGGCTCTGTGCCGGAGCCTGAGTTCCCTGGCTCTGGCTATGGGTTGGCTCCTGGGGCACCCGTGGAACCCGAGTCTTTTCCAGAGGATGTCTGTGTCACCTAAGGTTGGTCCCAATTGTTTCCTGCTCTGTGGGGTTATCTCTAGACTGGAAAATCCAGTCTGTGATGTTGTGGGCCCACAGTTCAGTCTGGGACAGTGACCAGATCACGCTGGCATGTGGCTGGGCTGGCGACCAAGCACCTGGTGGAACCAGAATCTCTTCTGTTGTTTAGCCGGGTGAGTTAAAGCTGATTGAATCCCCCACCGTGGGGTATCCTCTCACCTGGGAAACACAATCACTTGTGTTTTATGGCTGCGAGTTCTGATTGCTGGTCACTGTGCCGATCCTGCTGTGCTGCTGCTCAGAATGAGAGTCCTCCTGGCGCCGCCATCTTGCCCCACCCCCGACTAAAAATATTTTACTTATTATTATTTTAGAGAGATTTATCTTTGTCTTATTTCAACAGGTAACCAGAATATATAAATTAATCAAGAACTATTTTTAAAAGCCTTTTCAAAATCCTTTGTGAAAAAAGCAATATGTTTGAGCTAGATGCATGATACACTATATACACATAATTGTCTATACATACATATATATGTATATTGCAATCATCTATGCCCTAAAACTAGTAAGACTTTAACAATAATTCTTGGAATCACAGTCTCACATGCTGTGCTAAAGATTCAAACTACTTGTTGGCAGTTAAGAGCAATCTGCAGTCCAGACTTAGTATGGTACTATATGGGTTTCACAATGACAGAATATATTCTCTCTATGGTAGAAGATAAGAGATAGTCACATCTGAAATACGTGAAATAGAATGTTTTAGTTTCTAGTGCCCCTCTTCCTGTCCTTGCTGCTTTGCATGGAAACCTAGATTTTCTGGGATTCTTTTAAGATTTATTTGATTCCTAAAGGAATTACCTTTTTTAAGGGTTTATTTCCCTGAAAGGGAAGAAAAAAGATGGAGAGAAAAAGTACAGTAAATCATCACTAACATGTTGAAGGAATGTGGTCTCACGTTGTATAGGAAGCTATTCTTCTTTGTCAATAGGTCAGCCTACATGTGCTTGTTAGTTTTATGTCAACTTAACAAGCAAGAATGATTTCGGAAGAAAGAACCTCAACTGAGTAAATGCCCCCAATAGTCCTGAGGACCATAAGAACGTAGACTACACAGACCACAAGGAACAAGCCGCCAATTAGCACTTCTTCTTGACTTCTGCTTCACTTCGTCCCACCAGGTTCCTGCCTTGAGTTCCTTCCTGTACTTCTATTCAAGCTGGACAAGAATTGGAAAATGAGATAGACCCTTTCCTCCCCAAGCTGCTTTTGCAATAGAAACCTGAACTAAGGCAATGTATTAGTTACTGTACTTATCTGTGGGTAAGAAAAAAAAGTTTACAATTTTTTCAGGGAGTATTCTGCTTCTGTAAAGTGGCAGTTGTAGGTTTTCCTCCAAAACCCATGACTTTACTGGCTCTTAGTATTTAGCTAGGTTTCCAGTACCAGGCACAATCTTCCTCTTGGGGAGATAGTCTTAGGTAAACTTAGAAAGGTTGCCACTGCCTTATTTACTTTTCTATTACTGTGACAAGACACTATGACCAATGCAACTTATAGAGGAGTTTGTTGGGTTTACAGTTTCAGAAGAGGACTTCATGATTATCATGGCAGGGAACATGGCATCAGGCAGGCAAGCATGGCACTAGAACAGTAGCTGAGAGTTTACATTTTGAGACATGACCATGAGGCAATGGGAGCTAACTAGGAATGGTGTGCTCTCTTAAAACCTGAAAGCCCATGCCGGTGACACACCTGCTCTAGCAAGTGCACGCCTTCTAATCATTTCCAGCCTGTTCCGCCATCTGGGGGCCACGTTTTCTAATATGTTAGCAAGACATTCTTATTCAAACCACAGTCTCCAAGGTTTGTGTGCCATTACTATACCCTTAAGGTTATTTTGCCATGCTGGTCATTGCTAAGGCTCATAGATGTCATAGGTAAGACTGTTGTTTGCTTCCCTCCTTTGGTAACTTGCTAGTCCTCTGGGAATAAACTTTCAAATCAGTCCCAGCTCAGGAGCTTCTGGGCCTTGTGCTTATAGTGCATGTTGTCTTTAGTAGTAGACAACTCCTTCTACCTCTGAGGCCAAGAAAATACAATGGCAATGACCTGCTATTCATCACTTTCATTATCCTTTCCTATAGTTACAAGATGGTTCCATTCCTATCACTCTACTGCACCCTCCTCTCCTTCACTACAAGTCCCAACAAAACTACGTTGCATACAGGAAATGGGGAGCAGGTAAAAGAACTCATTTGCTCCAGGACGATCCTCTACACAAGGATCTTAAGACTCATTAGGGAGAGTGCAGGGAATCTTATGAAAGAAGAAAGAGATACAAAAACCTGGAAGGGACAGGAAAGCAACAGAAACAAAAAATCTGGGCAAAAGGGTCTTTTCTGAGATTGATTCTCCAACCAAGGACCATTCATGGCTATAACCTAGAACCCCTGCACAGATGTAGCCCATGGCAGCTCAGTCTCCAGTTGGGTTCCCTAGTAAGGAGAACAGGGGCTGTCTCTGACATGAACTCAGTGGCTGGCTCTTTGATCACCTCCCGCGCAGGGGAGAGCAGCCTTACCAGGCCACAGAGGAAGACAATGCAGACAGTCCTGATGAGACCTGGGAGGCTAAGGTCAGATAGAAGGGGAGGATGACTTCCCCCACCAGTGGATTTGGGGAGGGGTATGGGAGGAGAAGAGGGAGGGAAGGTAGGATTGGGAGGGACAATAGAAGGGGTCTACAACTGGGATACAAAGTGAATAAACTAATCAATAAAAATAAATTTATTTTTAAAAAGATTCATTGACAAAGTGTGTTACTGTGCTCATCACTAGCCACAGTGCACCTGGATAGTGTTATTTTGTCATCTGAGCACCTCTTCCTACTCTGAAAAGGAGTTTTTGTGGAGAAAAGAAGAGGAGAACAGGAGTTAGATTAGTAATCCATAGTCACTACCTGAAGACACAATACAGACGAAGCTTTTTCTCTTTCTCAAAGTCAAACTGTCTCAGTCTGGGAACTTACCTTATAAATATAGTCATGTGCAAGAGACAATAATTTTCTGATTTTTAACATTGCTTCTAATAATAAAATCCAGTAACATAATAAGATGAAATGGTCACTACTCTCTCTGACTTTACTTTTCTCTTTCACCCATTCTATACCCAATGACTATTTTTAAATGACAGCATGAAAGGTGTTCCCCCAACCATTTTCCTCCTTCTGCCATGATATTTCTGCCCCAGAAATTCTCATGGCTTTTAATCAAGCTTCATGAATCTGCTCAAGTACTCTTCGTTGGAGAAGCTGATTTCCTCACTAATTCTTATATTTCCTTGTTTTAGGGCCTCCATTTATATTCCATTTAAATATATATTTTTTTTTATCCCATAAGTCACCTTCTCTTGATACTGAATTTGTTTATTATCTTCTTTTCTGAACCTTCTAGCTTGCTTCTTAGAAACTGGAATATGGAAAAATATTTGGCACAAAATATGTAGGAAATAGTGGCTTTGTGAATATATCTTTAGATATTTTACATTTTAAATTTTTTTTATTTATTACGATTTATTCACTTTGTGTCCTACCTGTAGCCCCCTTTCCCATCCCCTCCCAAACATGCCCTCCCTCCCTCTTCTTCCATGCTCCTTGCCCAGTCCACTGATAGGGGAGGTCCTCCTCTTCTTCCATCTAAACCTTACCTATAAGGTCTCATCAGGACTGTCTGCACTGTCTTCTTCTGTGGCCTGGTAAGACTGCCTTCTCTCAGGGCCAGCCACCGCGTTCATGTCAGAGACAGTCCCTGTTCTCCTTACTAGGGTACACACTTGGAGGCTGAGCTGCCATGGACTACATCTGAACAGGGGTTCTAGGTTATATCCATGCATGGTCCTTGGATGAGTATCAGTCTCAGAAAAGACCCCTTTGCCCAGATTTTTTGGTTCTCTTGCTCTGCTTGTGGAGCTCCAGTCCCCTCCAGTAGGAAGGCCTTGGGTAAGATGCTCAATCCTCATTTAGAAAGGCAAATAGGATGGACATCGGAAGAAGGAAAAAACAGGAAACAGGACAGGAACACACCACAGATGGCCTCTGAAAGACTCTACCCAGTAGGGTATTAGAGTAGATGCTGAGACACATAGCCAAATTTTGGGCAGAGTGCAAAGAATTCTTTCTTATGAAAGAAGGGGGAGATAGAAAGGGCTGGAGGGGGTATTTTACATCTTTGAAGAGCAGTTCGCATTTTTTTCCTTAAAGATAGTGCAATTATTCTTATGTAGTTAATAGTTCTTATTGGTATTATAAATGTTTCCACCCCTTTTCCTTTCACATTGTTTTTTTGCTGGCCTATGTGGCTGCTATTAATTTAAAAATATATTTAATGGAAAGGTTGACCTTTTAAAATTAGTTTAACACAGTGTGTCATGAGTTTTCTTGCAAAAGAACTAAAAAAATAAGAAGTCTGAAAAAGTGTTAATTTTTATTCTAATCAAGAAAAATCTTTTTTTGGGGGGGGGTCATCCCCTGTAGTTTGACTAGTCTGACTAGTGTCCATACTGACTTCTTTCTGACTGCCTGGTTCCCAGTCCTTCCTTCTGTGATGAGGATCAGGGCCAGGACTGCACATAATGCCATATGTGGTGCAGCTGTCCAGTGCTAGCCTTCTAATCAGGTTTAGATGTCATATGTCAAAATTTCATAATAATAACTTTATTCTTTTATCTGTTCCCTTTACATCTTGATCCTCTGCCCTCCTTTCTCTCCTCTTGGTTCCATCTTCCCTCTATTTTTCCCTCTTCCCCCTCCTCTACTCCCCAGATACTCCTCTACCCCCCTCCACACCAACCCACAACAGCATATCCAGTACTCTCTCTTTATCCCTGCCCATCTTGCAGGCAGCATAAGTTTTGGGTTGAAGTTTTTGTGGATGGGTTGGTGTTCCCCTCCTTCTGCTAGGAGTTATGCCCAGTTAGAGGGTGGCCTCTTTAGTCTCCATGACCATTGCTATTAGGAGTCCCAACTAGAGTCACATCATGATTTCCCAAGAGCCTATCCTGTCCTGGTCTCCAGCTTATCTCAGAGATGCCCTAGCCCACGGTTTCTCTCCCCTGTATAAGCTCTCTTTCTTCCCACCCTTTCCCCACCTCTAATCTCCACCCCATTTCTCTCTGTGTTCCTACCCTCCTCCCTCTCAAGTGCTTCCACTGTTTGTTGTCTTTCCCCATCCGAGTGAGGTTCAAAGACGTCCTCCATTGGTCCATCCTTCTTACATAGCTTCTTTTGGTCCATGATTAGTAGTATAGTTATCCTGTAGTATTAGTATTAGTAGTATAGTTATCCTGTAATATATGGCTCTTATCCACTTATAAGTGTCCATACTGACACACATACCTTGTGTGTCTTTCTGGGTCTGGGTTACCTCACTCAGGATGATCTTTTCTAGTTTCCACCACTTGCCTGCAAATTTCATGATTTCCTTGTTTTTTATTGTTGAGAAGTATTCCACAATGTGGAATGTGTCAAAATTTCTGTATCCATTCTTCAGTTGAGGGACATCTGGGTTGTTTCCAGTTTCTGGCTATCAACAATAACACTGCTATCAACATAGTTAAGCAAATGCCTTTGTTGTATGGTTGAGCGTCTTTTCGGTATGTGTCCAGGAGTGCTTTATCTGGGTCTTGAGGTAACACTATTCCTAATTTTCTGTGAAAGCTCCAGATCGATTTCCAAAATAGTTGTACAAGTTTGTATTCCCACGAGCTATAGAGAAAGGATCCCCTTTCTCCACATCCTCCTCAACATGTGCTGTCACTTAAGTTTTTGATCTTAGCCATTATGATGGGTATGAAATGGAATCTCAGAGTCTTTTTGATTTGCATTTCCCTGATGACTAAGGATGTTGAGTGTTTCTTTTTTATTTTTTATTTATTACAATTTATCACTTTGTATCCCATCTGTAGTCCTCCCTCTCCTCCTTCCCTCTCCCTTTGCCCATCCCCTAATCCACTGCTAGAAGAGATCTTCCTCCCCTTCTCTCAGAACCTAGCCTATCAGTCTCATCAGGACTGACTGCATTGTCTTCCTTTGTGAACTGGTAAGGCTGCAACCCCCAGGGGAGGTGATCAAATAGCTGGCAACTGAGTTCATGCCAGAGAAAGCCTCTGTTCCCCTTACTAGGTCACCCACTTGAAAACTGAGCTGCCAAGGGCATCCTCCCAAAAACAATGTACAGATTCAATTCAATTCCCTCAAAATAACCAACACAATTCTTTACAGAACCTGAAAGAATAATTCTCAATTTCATATGGCAAAACAAAAACCTAGAATTGCTAAAACAATCTTATACAACAACAGATCATCTTGAGGTATCTCCATCCCTAATCTTAAGCTGTATGAAAGAGCAACAGCAATAAAAACTGCACAGATCTGGCAGAGAAATAGGTTGGTTCATCAATGCAATTAAATCGAAGACCTAGAAATAAACCCACACACCTATGCACACCTGATTTTTTTTTTACAAAAGAGCCAAAAAGATATGGAAAAAGATATGAAAAAATGGTACAAGTCTAACTGGATGTCTACATGTAGAAAAATGCAAATAGATCCATATTTTTCACTGTGCACAAAACTAAAGCCCAAGTAGATAAAAGACCTCAACATAAAACCAGACACACTAAACCTGTTAGAAGAAAAAGTGGGGAAAAGCCTTGACCTCATTTGACAAAGAAAAAAAGCCATACAATAGACAAAAAAAAACCCAGCATCTTCAACAAATGGTGCTGGTCTAACTGGATGTCTGCATGTGGAAGGAAACAAATAGATCCAGATTTGTCACCCTGAACAAAAATAAAGTCCAAGTCAATTCAAAGACCTTAACATAAAATCAGAGACACTCAAGCTATTAGAAGAGAAAGGAGGGAAGAGCCTTGAACTCATTGGCACAGGAGACAACTTCCTGAACAGAACACCAACAGCACAGGCTCTAAGAGCAACAATCAATAAATGGGACCTCATGAAACTGAAAAGCTTCTGTAAAGGACATGGTCGACAGAAAAAAGGAGAACCTACAGATTGGGAAAGGATCCTCACCAACCCTATATCTGACAGAGGGCTAATATCCAGAATATATAAAGAACTCAAGAAGTCAAACACCCACAAATCAAGTAATCCAATTAAAAATGGGGTATAGAGCTAAATAGAGAATTCTCAACAGAGGAATATCGAATGGCACAGAAACACTTAAAAAAAATGCTCAAAGTCTTTAGTCTTCAGGAAAATGCAAATCACAATGACCCTGAGATTTCACCTTACACCCACCAAATGGCCAAGATCAAAAACTCCGGTTTCAACACATGCTGAAGAGGATGTGCAGAAAAGGGGAACCCTCCTCCATTGCTGGTGGGAATGTAACCTTGTATAATCAAATGGGAAATCAATCTGGCGTTTCTCAGAAAAGTAGGAATGCTGAGCGTTCCTTTAAGTGTTTCTCAGCCATTTGAGATTCCTCTGTTAAGAATTCTCAGTTTAGCTTTGTATCTCATTTTTTAATTGGATTATTTGGTTTGTTGAAGTTTAATTTTTTGAGTTCTTTATATATTTTGGATATGAGCTCTCTGTCTGATGTAGGGTTAATAAAGATCTTTTCCCCAGTCTGTAGTCTGATTTTTATTTCTGTTGACCATGTCCTTTGCCTTTTAAAAGCTTTTCAGTTTCATGAGGTCCCATTTATTGATTGTTGATCTTAGAGCCTGTGCTGTTGGTGTTCTGTTCAGGAAGTTGTCTCCTGTGCCAATGAGTTCAAGGCTCTTCCCTCCTTTCTCTTCTAATAGCTTGAGTGTCTCTGATTTTATGTTAAGGTCTTTGAATTGACTTGGACTTTATTTTTGTTCAGGGTGACAAATCTGGATCTATTTGTTTCCTTCCACATGTAGACATCCAGTTAGACCAGCACCATTTGTTGAAGATGCTGTTTTTTTTTTTCTATTGTATGGCTTTTGTTTCTTTGTCAAAAATCAAGTATCCATAGGTGTTTGGGTTTATTTCTGGGTTTTCAATTCCATTGATCAACCTGTCTGATTTTTGGCCAGTACCATGCAGTTTTTATTACTGTTGCTTTGTAGTGCAACTTGAAATCAGGGATGGTGATGCCTTCAGAAGTTCTTTTACTACAGAATGGTTTTAGCTATTGTGGGTTTTTTTTTGTTTTGTTTTGTTTTAATTTTTCCTTCTGAAGTTGAAAATTACTTTTTCAAGGTTTGTCAAGAATTGTGTTTGAATTTTGATGGGATTGCATTGAATTTATAGATTGCTTTTGGTAAGATGGCCATTTTTACTATGTTGCTCCTACCAATCCGTGAGCATGGGAGATCTTTCCATCTTTTGATATCTTCTTCAGTTTATTTCTTTGGAGACTTGAAGGTCTTGTCATGCAGGTCTTTCACTTGTCTGGTTAGAGTTACACCAAGATACTTTATATTTGTTTTGACTATTGTGAAGGGTGTTGCTTCTCTAATTTCTATCTCAGCATATTTATCGGTTACATAACAGAAGAGCTACTGATTTTTTTTTTTGCATTAATTTTGTATCCAGCCACTTTGCTGAAGGTGTTTATCAGTTTTTCTCTGGTAAAATTTCTTGGGTCAGTTATGTATACTAACATATCAACTGTGAGTAGAGATACTTTGACTTCTTCCTTTACAATTCCTTGATCTCCTTTAGTCGTCTTATTGCTCCAGCTAGAACTTCAAGTACCATATTGAAGGAACAGGAAAAAAGTGGGCAGCCTTTTCTTGTCCCTGATGTTAGTGGAATTGCTTTAAGTTTCTCTGTATTTAATTTGATGTTGGTTTCAGCTTGCTGTATATAAGCTTTATTGTGTTTAAATATGTGCTTTTTATCCCTGGTTTTTCCAAGCCTTTTATCATAAATGGGTGTTGGATTTTGTCAAAGGTTTTCCAGCATCTAATGACTTGATCATGTGTGTTTCTTTTCTTTCAGTTTGTTCATACAGTGAATTATGTTGATGTATTTTTTGTGTGTTAACCATCCCTCATAACTAGGATGAAGCCTACTGGGTCATGGTAGATATGTTTTGAAGTGTTCTTGAATTTGGTTTGCAAATATTTTATTGAGTATTTTTGCATCAATGTTCATGAGGAATATTTTTCTGAAATTTGCTTTCTGAGTTGAATCTTCATGTATTTTATGCATCAAAGTTACTTTAGCTTCATGAATGATTTTGGAAATGTTCATTCAGTTTCTATTTTGTGGAATAGTTTGAGAAGTATTGGTATTAGATCATCTTTGAAAGTCTGGAAAATTCTGTGCTGAAGCCATCTTTCCTTGAGCTTTTTTTTTTTTTTTTTTTTGGTTGGGAGATATTTAATGACTGATTCTGTTTTCTTGGGTGTTATAGGACTATATTTACTCTGTTAAACTGCTCTTGATTAACTTTGGAATGGAATCTGTCTGCTATTCCAACCAAGGACTATGCATGGAGATAACCTAAGACCCCTGCACAGATGTAGCCCATGGCAGTTCAGTATCCAAGTGGGTTCCATTGTGATACAAACAGGGACTGTCTCTGACATGAACTGATTGGACTGCTCTTTAATTACCTCCCCCTGAGGGGGAGGCAGCATTACCAGGCCACAGAAGAGGACAAAGCAGCCACTCCTGATGAGACCTAATTGACTAGAATCAGAAGGAAGGAAAAGAAGTCCTCCCCTATCAGTGGACTTGGGGAGGGGCATGCATGCAGAGGGTGGAGGAAGGGAGGGATTGGGACAGGAGGAGGGAGGGAACCACGGGGGAGATACAAAGTGAGTAAAGTGAAATTAATAAAGAAAAATAAAATAAAATAATAAAAAAGAAAAATTATCCATTTCAATTATATTTTCCAGTTTCATGGAGTATATACAGGTTTTTGAAGTAAGACCTAATAATTCTTTGGATTTCCTCAGAGTCTTTTGTTACGTCGCTCTTTTTATTTCTGATTTTGCTGATCTGGATACTGTTTCTCTGTCTCTTAGTTAGTTTGGGTAAGGGCTTGTCTATATTGTTGATTTTCTCAAAGAACCAGCTTTTAGTTTTGTTGATTCTTTGTATTGTTCTCTTTGTTTTTAAGTTATTGATATCTGCCCTGGGTTTATTTCCTGCTGTCCGCTCCTCTTTGGTGTGTTTGATTCTTTCTATTCTAGAGCTTTCAGATATGCTGTTAAGTTGCTAGTATAAGATCTCTCCAATTTCTTTATGAAGGCACTTTCCTCTTAGCACAGCTTTCATTGTGTTCCATAAGTTTGGATATATTGTATGTTCATTTTCATTAAATTTTAGAATTTTAGAATTTTTTAATTTCTTTCTTTCTTTCATCAGCCAGTGATAATTGAGTATTGTTTAGTGTCTCTGAGGTTGTAGGCTTTCTGTTGTTTCTGTTGTTGTTGGCTTCCAGCTTTACTCCAAGGTAGTCTGATAAGATACAAAGGGAGTTGAGGCTTAGTTTGTGACTGAACATATGGTCAATTTTGGAGAAAATTCCATGTTGTGCTGAGAATAAGGTATACTCTTTTGTGTTTGGGTGAAATGCTCTCTAGATATCTGTTAGGCTCATTTGTTTCATGATGTCAGTTAGTTTCATTATTTCTCTGTTTAGTCTCTGTCTCATTGACTTGTCCATTGGTGAGAACATGTGTTGAGGTCTACCACTAATAATATATGGGCTTCTTGTGTAATTTAAGCTTTAACAATGTTTCTTTCATGAATGCAGCTGCCCTTGCATTTGTGGCATGTTCAGAATTGAGATATCATCTTGGTGGATTTTCTTTGATGAATATGAAATGTCCTTCCCCATATGTTTTGATTACTTTTGCTTGGAAGTCTATTTTATATTAGAATAGCTAATCCTGCTTGTGTCTTGGGTCTGTTTGTTTGGACAACCTTTTTCCAACCCTTTGTTCTGAGGTAATGTTTATCTTTATTGCTGAGGTGTGTTCCTCGTATGCAGCAGAATGTTGGATTTTTTTTTCTATCCACTTTTTAAAAAATGTATTTATTTTATGTATATGAGTATTCTATCTGTATTTACACCTGCCAAAAGAGGGAATCAGTTCACATTATAGACGTGAGCCACCATGTGGTTGCTGAGAATTGAACTCACGACCTTTGGAAGAGCAGACAGTGCTCTTAACCACTGAGCCATCTCTTCAGCCCCCCTCTATCCACTTTTTAAACCTGTGTCTTTATATAGAGGAACTGAGTCCTTTGATGTTGAGAGATACTAATGACCAATTATTTTTTATTCCTGTAGTTTCGACATTGGTGGTTTTAGTGTGCACATGTGTGCTTCCCTTCTATTGTTTTTGCTGGTGAGAAATTATTTATTTCCTGTGTTTTCTTGGGTGTTGATATCCTTGTTGTGTTAGAGTTTTCTTTCTAGTAGCCTCTGTAAAGATGAGTTCGAGGAAAGATATTGTTTAAATTAGGTTTTTCCATGCAATATCTTGTTTTCTCCATCTATCATGACTGAAATTTTGCTGGGTATAGTGTCTGGGCTTGCATCTGTGTTCTCTTAGGATCTGTAAAAGTTTGACTGAAACACTTTTGGGTTTAAAGGCTCTGTTAAGGGATATGGGGATATGGTGTGATTCTAATAGGTCTGCCATTTTTTTTTTGTTCCTTGGCTCTTATCCCTTATGATTTTTAATATTCTCTCTTTGCTCTTTACATTTAGTGTTTTAATTATTATGTGGTGGGAAGACTGATTTTTTTGGTCTAATCTATCTGGTATTCTGTAAACTTTTGTACATTTATAGGCATCTCCTTTTTTTTAGTTAGGAAATTTTTTGTCTATGATTTTGTTGAATATATTTTCTGGGCCATGGAGCTAGGAATTTTCTCCTTCTTCTACTTCTGTTATTCTTAGGTTTGGTATTTTTATGGTGTCCCAAATTTCTTGAATGTTTTGTGTTAGAAAATTTTTGCATTAACATATTTTCACTTATGTATTAATTTCTTCTATGTTGTCTTCTATGCTTGAAATTCTCTCTTCCGTCTTCTGTAGTTCGTTGATGATACTTGTGTCTGTAGTTCATGTTCTCTTTCTTTGATATTCCATTTCCAAGATTGCCTCAGATTTCTTTATTGCTTCTATTTTGATTTTTATGTTTTGATCAGTTTTATTCATTTTCTTCTCCTGTTTGTTTGTATTTTCCTGTATTCATTTAAAGGGGTTTATTAATTACCTTAATCTGTTTGATTGATTGTATTTTTCTGTGTTTCCTAAAGGAATTTATTTCCTGTTAAAAGTTCTCTATCATCTTCATAAGATTAGAGTTAAGGTTAAGGTTTGTTAGGCTATCCAGGGCTGAGTGTAGTAGAATCACTGGGTTCCGGTAGTATTGCAATGTCCTGGCTTTTGTTTTTTGTTGAGTGCATTCTTACACTGACTCTAGCCATCTCATTGTTCCTGTTATTGGCAGGCTTGGAGGTTCCTGGTAGACCCTGGTGGCTATTGTCTGCGGTAGTTGCTGATGACTGCTACCTCTGAGACTGCAGGCAGAACTGGGACCTGTGCACTGGTGCATGGAGGGCACTGGACAGACCTCACCACTTCTGGTAGTCCCTAATGGCTGCTGCCTCTGGAACTGCAGGTAGAGCTCTGCTGGTATTCTCTAGGACTGTAGACAGAGCTGGGACATGGAAGCTGCTGTGTGTAGGTCACAGAATAGACCTCACTCCTGCTGATAGTCCCCAATGGCTGCCACCTTTGAGACTGCAAGCAGAGCTGGGGCCTGGGAACTGGCATGTGGAGCCACAATAATAATTTTTAAGATCTAGAAATAGAAAACTCCCATTTTATCATTTTTAGTGAACTTATGCAAGTTTATTTGAGCCTATTTCCTTTTATTGAAAATGAGAACATTGGTACCAGTACACAGACATGAGCAAATGTGCTAGTGTAGTGTGAAAATACTTAGAACAGAAGCTTGTAAAGCCTTTAAAGTTAATATCAAATGAATTTTATTTGAATTAACATAAGCTTAAACCTATCTACACATAAGGTTTTAAGAAGAAATTTATATCATATATATGTATATATATATATATATATATATATATATATATATATATTCATTATGTGTATATAAACTGGGTGTAAAATGAAGTTTTATTCACCTATTTCAATTGTTGTCTGGGAGGCTTACTGTCTCCTTCTGCTAACCTAGGTCTAGTCCTGGAAGCTTCTAGCTTCCTTACAGTCTAACTCAGGCCTAGAAGGTTTTCAGGCCCTGAGACTTACAATGAATAAGCTCACCCTTTCTTATTCTTTCTGAGCTCTGGGCTGGCTGGCTCAATTTAGCTCTTCTGGCTCCTCTCCCAACTAACTTTATTAATCTGGCTTTTCTCTCTGCCTCTGAATTGCCTGCTTAGTCTCTAACTCAAGCAATCTGCTCTAATCTCCTGGCTCCTTGTCATTTTATGGCTCATTCAGTCTTCATCTGGGTTCTTTCAGTGCATCCTGTCTCTCTATCACTGTCCCAGTAAACCTGCCTCCTCTCTGCATTGCCCCTTTCCTCTCTACTCTCTTGAAAGTTGAGCATATCCTATTCTGTGAAATCTTTCTCTGCCACTCAGGTAGGCATCACTTTCAAAAATGAGTGCGTCCTTCTACAAACTAATCTTACCTTCCTTGTTTGGGATTAAAGGCGTGTACCACCACACTCAAACCTAAACTTTTCTTTACCTGATGCTTACTCTGCACCAGGCTGGCCTTGAACTCTGATCTGCTTGCCTTTATCTCCTGGATTAAAGGCATGTATTGCATTCCAGCCAGATCACAGAGACTTAGAAGGACTTTTGATGAGAACTCTTGCCAGAGAAGCCATATTCTGAATTAAAATTCCTCTCCAACTGTAAATAAAAGCCACAGGACAACTTTGTGGAGCTGGTTTTCTCTTTCCTTTTTATGGTTCTAGGGATTGAACTCATAGCCCCAGGCTTGCATGACAAGCACCTGCTGTACTGTCTCACTGTCTCCTATACTTAAGATTTTTATTTGTGGTTTTCTATTTATAAGTTATATTTTAAATGTTGTAGGCTCTTTCATTGAGCTCTTTTGACTTCTATTGTGTTGCTCAAGCTCAAGATACTTACGTTTCTGGTTGAATTTGTTTCTGATTATTGCCAAAGTAGATAATATAATTTTTATTCAAATCTTTCTTACCTGCCATCTTTATCAAGTCATACTACCCCCTTCCCTCTAAACCATTTGCGTGTTAAACCATAATCTTGATAGTCTGATGATATTTAGGACTGCAAATTATACACTTTATTGGCACATAGACCCACGTGGTCACTTTTGCTATTGAGTGCCTAAATGAATTCAACAAAGTTACTCAAGGATTTCTCTGTTGTATATCCTCTAATTGTTCAAGTTCAGAGGATTAGATAAGCTTTGATGAAATAATTTTCTGATGTCACAATGTATTACCAGCAATGCATTTCAGTTTCACTTAGATAGAACAAATAAGAATCCTCCAAAACTTTCAAATTTTATGTGTAATGTAAGTAAAGAGAGACTTTGAGAGAAATAGTGCACTCAGAATTTTTGTTAATTGTTCTTCAAATTTAGATCAAGAAAACAATATTGTACTATTAGTATTTATTTGAGGAGTCACAGATCCTGAAATTCAAAAGCAGAATCTTGGCTCCCACCCACTGGGGCTTTTTCTTCTCAAATGTAAATGAAGAAATGTCTTTGATCAAATATAAAAGTGTCCTCTAACAAAACACTAGCGATTTTTATAATTATGTCTTGAATTCCTTAAGACTTTGATTAGAGAGTGGGAAAATAGTCCAGTCAGTAAAGTGCTTGCTTTGCAAGCATGAGGACCTGGGTTTGTTTCCCAGCATGCGTGGGAAAAGGTAGGTAGGGTAGAGCATGTATTTAAATGCAGAGCTGGGGCAGTAGGTGGAGACTGATCTCAAGGGCTCATGGGTCAGCCATTGTAGCCTATTAGGCAAATTTCAGGCCAGGGAAAGACCTTGTCCCGTGGTTTGCTTCTCTGTGACAAAGAAGTGGCCACAAACAACTTTGGGGAGGAAAAGTTTTCATCTGGTTGATAGGTACAGTTCATCATCACTCTTGGAGGGCAGCCAAGCCAGGAACTCAAGACAGTAACGTAGAGACAGGAAATGAAGCAGAGATCTGAGGGGAACAGTGTTTATGGATTTGCTTGCAATGGCATATTCAGTGTGGTCTCTTATTTAAGCCAGCACTACTTACCCAGGGATTGGACTGCCCATAGGAGGCTGGACATGCCAATATCAACCAGCAATCAAGAAAATCAGCAATGAAGACATGGCCACAAGCCAATCTGATGGAGGTAATTACTCAAGTAACTTTAGTGACTCCTAAGTGACTTTAATTGGTGTCAAGTTGACAAAAATTACCCAGCATTCTTAGTCTCAAATAAAAGGTAGACAGAGCCTAAGGAAGGAATACTTTCTTATGTTATTCTCTGACCTCCACCTACACATGCACACATGTTCACCTTCATACACATACTTGCGCAGGTGTGAGCACACGCACACACACACACACAATTTTGATTAGAGTGAGTAAAGTGTAGGATATATGATAATAGTGTCTCATTTTCCATTGAATGTGAATCCTCTTTTTGGTTACTTAACAAAATAAGTTGCTAATTACAGCTGTGGCATTCTATGGTAAACCACAAAACAAGCTGATCAGTAAAAGGCAAATGAAAAGTCAGGCCTGGTGGCACATAACTGTGATTTAGCTACATATTAAATGGAAAGCCAGCCTGGGTTCCATGAGACTCTGTCTCAAAACAAACTGGAAGAAAGAAGGAAAGAAAGAAAGAAAGAAAGAAAGAAAGAAAGAAAGGAGGGAGGGAGGCAGGGAGGGGGAAAGAGCGAAAGAGAAGGAAGGAAGGAAGGAAGGAAGGAAGGAAGGAGAAAGAAAGGAAAGAAAGAAAGAAAGAAAGAAGGAAGGAAAGAAAGAAAGAAAGAAAGAAAGAAAGAAAGAAAGAAGAAAGGAAGGAAGGAAAGAAAGAAAGAAAGAAAGAAAGAAAGAAAGAAAAGAGGGAGGGAGGCAGGGAGGGGGAAAGAGGGAAAGAGAAGGAAAGAAGGAAGGAAGGAAGGAAGGAAGGAAGGAAGTAGAAAGAAAGGAAAGAAAGAAAGAAAGAAAGAAAGAAGGAAAGAAAGAAGAAAGGAAGGAAGGAAAGAAAGAAAGGAAGAAAGAAAGAAAGAAAGAAAGAAAGAAAGAAAGAAAGAAAGAAAGAAAGAAAGAAGGAAAGAGGGAAAGAGGAGGAAGGAAAGACAGAGTAAATAAAAAAATGGAGGATAGAGCTTGAGCAAAACAAGAAAACTGGGTGGGGCAGGGGTGTTTGTTTGCTGTTTTGTTTTATTTCAGTTTATATAGTTCACATCCCAAGGGTGCCCCTTCCCCCCTCTCCTCTTAGTCCTTCCTTCCCCCTCCTTCCTCCTTCCCCTCTCCCTTGCCCCACAGAAAAGATGAGACCCCCCTCCTCCCATATCAACCTTCCCCAGCATATCAAGTCATATCAGGCCTGAGCATCTCCTCATTCCCTGAGGCCAGGCAAGGCAGCCCTGCCAGGGGAAAGTGATCCAAAAGCAGGCAATAAAGTCTATGTCAGAAACAGCCCCCCTTCACTCTCCAGGTGCCCCATATGAAGATGAAGCCTCCCGTGGGATACATGTGTGCAGAGCGCCTAGGTCCAGACCAGGCATGCTCCTTAGCTGATGTCTCAGTTCTCAAAGCCACCATGGGACTGGGTTGGTTGTTCCTGTTGGTCTTCTTGTGAGGCTCCTGCCCCACCCCCAGGTCCTTCCATCTTTCCCCCAACACTTCCACAGGACCTCCCATGTGTGGTATTGTTTTGTGTTGTTTTGTTTTGAACCAAACACAAGGAACTGAATTTATTCAAACAGTCTCAACTTGTTCTATGACACCAACAAATTTGTGACTGAACTAAGCAGATGGCTTTGGAGTGAGACTATGGATGACAAGCCTAAATGTCAGCACCTTAAGGAAAATGGAGACTGAGCCTATCAAAAGCAGAAAACATGTGAGCAGGAGTAAAAGCTAAACTGGGCAAGTACATCCTTGGCATGGGGCTGTGTTCTCAGACAGCCTGGGCATAACGAGAAGTTTTCTAGGATGCCAGTCTCTCTATAAAAACCGCACAACATTTATGGTGCAGATTTCTCCTGCCAGGACCCAGTGCTGGGAAGAACCAGAGGTCAAAAGCATGTAGTCTATAGGCAATGCCAGATCCTCCTCCACAGCCTGAGAACTGTGTCAGACTTTCCTTCAAACCCTGAGAACTATGTGCCATCCATTTTGGCCCCAATATCCAGCGACACCCCCAGTGTCCCTCATATCCCACATCCTGTTATTAAGAAAATACAGCCAATTCTGCTTACTGTTTCCAATTGGCAACAAATATTAGAAAGAAACAGAGCTGAGAGGAGCAGCCCAAGGAACAAGACAAACCTTAGAAATTACTGGTAAATCATAGTCATAGCAGGAGACAGGCCTGGAATGTTCTAGAAAACCAACATGCATAATATAACTTAGTCTGGGGATGAGGACTGAACAGAGACGTCTTCATGGGAAGATATATTTACATGCCTCCAGAGATCCAGTCAAGAAAGGTGTGATCTTTCTTCTCTAAGGCCCAGGGTTAAGAATCCATTCCAATTAGAGGCAAATAGCATTATAAAAACACTTCTGAGGAAATTCAAGTAGCTCCAGAGAGCTAAGAGGGAAAGGCTGTACTAGATGGTTAAGAACTTAAATTATTCTTTTAATGGCTCAGGGTTAAGTATTGACTTTATTGATTGACACCAAATTATTAAACTTGATAAGGTATGTGTTTAAGAACTAATAAATATCCTTTACTAGAGATTTGGAGGGGTTATGAATTGAAGTGTTAACTTACTTTGTTAGCACTCCAAAAGACAATCTCTGAGACCATAGCCTTTTCATTAATAGGCACAAAGATAGCATGGTTAGATAAGGCTTCTACAGTCAGGCTCATATCTGTTTGATATGGGCAAGTCACTTTACTTCCTTAGTTTCCATTTGCTCCCTGCAAATAAGGAGTGGGTGTTGTAGCCCCACAGTGTTGTTTATGATATTTAGGGGGTAAAGCACAGAAATTATAGATCCATATCTGGTGTGCAATGAAAAACAGTGTCTACCTTCATTAGGAAGGTCTCAAGGCAGAGCAGGAAGTCACCCACACAGAGCAGGGGACTGAGGTTTCCCTGGAACACACTTCTCTGAGGTGTTAAACAGTTCTTATTCACAGTGCTCAGAGAGCACTGAATCACAAGAAGGAGCCTGATAATCACACACACTGGAACCCTCCAATTTCCATACTTATCACTGAAAACAGTCTCGCCTCCATTGTGTTGTGACTGTGTATGTTTTTGCGAGCATGCTGAAAATGAGACAAGAAAACATTCTGTATGGTTGGGATTGGCTCCTCCCCCCCATGAACACAGCAGGAAATGTGGCCTAGAGAAAATTTGTCATCAGCTCTCAGTTACCCAGCATTCATTCGGTTCCTTTCTTGTGCACAGTAACTGCTTGGTAAATGTCAGCTGAAGGAATCAATTAGTAGTTTGTCATTAACATCTTGTATGTTGTAGATTAAAAACATCATCATTATTAAACAAGCTGATAATCTCTTCATACAGATAAAACAATCAGTGGACACATTTGCCCAGTAGAGGAAAGTGCTTTCCTTGGTTTCCTTGGTTAAAACTTGAGGCTGACGGCGCGTCCATATCTCAAGAACAGCGTCTGTTAGGCTTTCTCTAAGTGAGTGCAGGCACATGTTGCTTCTGGCATATATTTTTAACTTTCAAGGTAAGTAATCACATCGGCAAGTCAAAGTCTAAAGAAAAGCTGGAATCAGGAGGGATGGGGTCACGGGGGGGTATGTGTGGTTATTGGACAGCTAGAGGTTACTGAAAATGGAAACATAACAACAATATTACAAAGGAATGCGATAGGGCAGCATGGGAGAGTAACGGTATCAGGACACGTGAAAGTGCTCCAAGAAAGGGGTAGATTGTCATTGTGATAACTTACTTTATTCTGTTCTATCGCATCAGGAGGTAGCCATGTTATCCAGACCACCTTGATCTCACAATCCCACTGAGATCACAGGTATCTGCCACCAAGCCTGGCTTCACTGAATTTTTCTTGACATATGATTGCCTCCTCATAAATGTATTTTTTTAATTCTTCTAATGAAAACTAGCTTTCTAATGAAGTTAAATTTTTAGTTTATTCTAACTTTTTTTTTTTTTTTTTTTTTTTTTTTTTTTTTTTTTTTACTAAAGATTTAACTAAATCTCTATTGTTTTGGCTTCTTCTCAATCACACCTTATTAACAAAGGTATTTTTTTCCACTCCGCGAAGTAGCCATTTTTTCATATTTAGACTCAGCTACAATGAGCCATACTTAGAAAAGAATCAAAGACTTAGTCAGATGTCCATGGGGATCATCATCATGCTACCACAGGCATTGGCTTTACTCGATTTGAAATGGCAGCATTCATACTCGATAGCCCATAACCTGTGGCTTGCTCGATAGCCCATAACCTGGGTAATTCCACACAACCTCAGGCTGCTATGATTCTACCTGTTTAGTATTTTTCTGTGACTTACTTGAATGTTATAGGAGGCTTTTCAACAAAAATAAAAGCACGTTTCAGTCTTTAGCATGGAATTAATTTCTTTGAGCCTGTATAAATCCAGTAACATAAAGGGAGATGGCTCAGTTGGTGACATGCTTACTGCATGAGCATGATGACCTGAGTTTGGATATTCTGCACACACGTGAAAGTTAGGCCAGTTACACATGTCTGTAATTCCACTTGCAGGGAAGTGGCAGGCATAGCCAGCCAGCTTAGACAAACATAAGGTGGAAAAGAAACTGAAAAAGGCACCAAACATTGATCTCTGGCCTTGACATGTACATGCACACACATGCATATACACATACATACAATAAACTTATAGACATCTAGCTGCAAAACCCAGGAAGGCAGGATAACTGTTAGGCCAACTGGCTTCTTTGTTCTCATTTCTTGTTATAAAGATATATTTTGCAAAAATTAGGAGAACATGGCATCTGTTTGCATCACTAAAGATCTGAAATAGATTGTTTCCACTTTTCTTTCATTCCTGCATAGTTAAGTCTTGGAATCCAGTTGAACTTGGTACTGTCTTACACTACCAAGGGTCTCTCCCATAGAACAGAGCACCAATTCCCCTGGCTATCAATGTTTCCTGCTTAGGGCTCATAACTCAGCCTTGTGAGAGAAACCAGAAAGCAAAAGATGTGGCTGTTCCCAAAGCTAGTCTCCATCATATCTCATTTCAAATGACTTCTGGGTATTAGAACAGAAGAGAAATGTCTACTTGCTCCATTTGGGCATTTCTGAAAGCTTGTGTCAGCTTCCGTGTGACCTTTTGAGGCTTCAGTAGAAACTGCTTGGAAGTATAACTTCTTTCTCCGTACAATCTGTCTCTTCTGAGCCTCCTTACAGGTGTTATTCCCGATATCATCCACAGTATATCTCCTGCATACCAGACTCCCATCTCAGAGTCTGTTCTCCTGAGAGTTGGACCTAGAACAGGAAGAATCATTATGTTGGAGCTGAATATCCTAATGGTTGGCTAACAACAACTATTTGTTCCAGAATGCCCTACAAACAAGTGTTGAGCTGTTCGAGGTTTCCTTAGTGGTAACCTGATGAAAGAAAATGCATTGGCAGGCGACAACTTCAGGAAAATTTGGGGGATGGGGATGGGGCCTGGTGAGGGGGAGGGAAGATTAGAAATACTGAATCAGATGGTTTCTGATGGAGACTACCAATGTATTTAAAATTAAAGGAGAATTAAAAATCATTTGCTTACACAAGAATAATATGAAAATAAACGGGCTGCATATAAAAGCAAACTTCTCAGTTCCACAAGAAAGGTTCCGCATCGGTACTGAATTCTTAGTACTAGCTAGTGACGAGGTATAGCTGGGTGCAAGCAAAGCCCTGAGACTTAGAGTGTGGGCTCTGAAGCACTCCAAAATCTTGATTCTTGATTCTCCTGAACTTCTTTGTCAGGCAGAAGTTGTTCTCTTCTGTACAACTGAGTCCATCGCATTTTCCTTTCTTGGGTGCTATAAAGAACATAGAACATCACTTTAGAAACTCTTACATAACACTTTATATCACTTAGAAAACCCTTCCCTCTTGGGACCTGTTTCTTTTTCTTCTTTTAGCCATAAGGCCAATGAATAACATCAAACATTAGCATTGCTCAGCATGAAATTTCTGGGTGTTTAAAAGAGACCTTAAAGAGGTCACAGGGCCTTGCTGAAGTAATAATTGTATTATACTGTAATAACTAGAGAGTTTGTATGGATTATTTCCTGGGGATTGTGGATAATATTATATGACATAATACAAAGTTGAACAAGAATGATTTTTTTTTTTGGTATAAAGATCTACTTTTATGATGTGGCATGTAAAAACATTTCAAGAATGCCAGGAGACATTAATATTCAGCTGGGTTAGCTTTTAAAAACCTGATAACTGGTCTATAATAAGTAAAGTAGACATTTGTGTAAGAAGTATCTTAGCTAATGAAAAAGACCAAAGAAATTTGCAAACTTGAAATGACAATGAGGATATGCTGTACAAAGTCAGAAGATACCGGGTGTCTATGCTAATGAGAGGGTCTGCTGTACAAACCATTTACACAGGGATTCAAATTAGATAGAAATAAATTTAATATGTCTTTGCTTTGAAATTTGGGGCTGATGTACTGAATATAGTACGAAGCCAAGCTTTCTCATAGCAACAGAAAGACAGAACCCTGCCATAACGGTCTAAACGGTAGCATTGAGCTATCTGAAACAAAGTCAGCACAACTATTGTAAGCAGCATGGTCAGTGTCAGACAGCATGTCCTGACCCCAGATGTAGTGAACAGGAGATCAGCTTGCAAGGTAGATAGGCAGTGAGCAAATATACTATTTAGTCTGAACAATCAAAGTACAAGAAAGGGGTGGTAAGAGACACAAATTAACAAGCTTCAGAACACAATCCAGTTTTCAAATCTCATCTTGATTTGGAGGCTTAGTCTACAACAAAGAGGACTTCATAACACCACCGAACATACAAGCATAACTCCCTCCGTATCATCCCTTAGAGGGCAGTCACTACTTACCTGGTAACCCACAGACACAGAAATACAACATTGAAGTTACTATGGACACTGAATCAGTTTAGCATTATTACACAGAACCTCAGTCACTATCACATCCTACTTTTTAAAGAAAGAGTGTCTAGGAACCAGGAAGTAAACAGGTTTGAGTCCAAGTCAGACTTACAGTGCATTTTCTAGAATTGTGGACCTACCCAATAGCTATTTCCGAATGGCCAGGAGTGTAATTAAGATTGGTATACTTAGGAGATGTTAAAGTCCTACAAAGGTCTACTGAGTTGTGAGTTTAAAATATTGTTGTGTAAGTAAAATATTGTCAAATAAGGTAAAATAGTAACTCAAAATGGAATTCTAATTCTACTGAAACCAAAGGAGTGTGTCGGTCTGTTCTCTGGAGAAAGAGAAACAACAGATATACGAGAATGAGGAAACAGATGATAAGAAATTACCTCACCTAGTTACAGATGTTAAGAAAACTAATAATCTTTAGCTGCTGAGCTGAAGATGCATGACAGAGAATGACACAATTCCACTCCTGGTTCAAAGACATTAGAACTAGAAGAATCAAAGGCAACAATGTCATTCTTAGTTTAATTCAGGAATTGTAGCTACTACAATCAATGAGAGGAGAGAGAGAAAGTGAAAGAGACAGGTAATATGAGTGAAAATAGCTCATATTCTACCTTTCTATCTGGTCTGGTGCTCACTGGGTTGAATGAGACCTATGCACATTGACGACTGCAATCTACTTTACTCTGTCTGTTAACCAACTCAAAGCTAATTTCACCCCAGAGGCGCAATCACAGAATGTTTAACCAGCATGAAACTAGTTTTCAGGAGGAAACCTTGACATCAGACCCAGCTCGTATCCGCTGGTGCTGGTCCTGTCTCCAAAGTGCATGGTGTGTTCAGCAGTGGGGACTTAACCCCACCTCAGAGGAGCAACCAAGGGGAACAATAACAGAGTGTGTGTGTGGGGGGGGGGTCTTTAGACAACTCTGATCATCACCTCCAATGGAAGGATTCTCAAGCCTTGTATTCGAGTTTTTGTTAGGTAATACGTTACTCTTAGGAAGAGCATTGTCATCCCAGATCTACCACCCAGTTTATTTCATTCATGCTTCAATTTGCTAAAAATTTGCTTGCACAGAGCAGTATCAATTATCATTCTTTAATGGTTTATAAATGCTCATATTAAAAGCCCTCTACTTTCTCCTTCTATATAATTCTCCCATTGCCATTTTTTGACATAAAACAGTAGTAAAATGCTGAATAAATGAAAAAAAATCTTAAAATTTAAAGCAGTATGAGAAGTACCAGTGAACATTCTGAAAAGTATAAATCAAACTAGTAAATCATATTCTAGGTGAATATTTTAAGTAATATTAACAGAAATTTAGAATAGGCCAGGAGTTTTGGATGTGAAGTACGACATATGACCTGACACGAAAGAGAAAACAATCTCAAAATAAATGAACAAGGAAGTATTTGTTCTACACAAAGTCTTCTTTAACCTGACTGAATAATTTTCTCTTGGTGGAGTTCAGTTTGGATCATACCTATAATGAACATTTTGGAAAGAGGGGAAGAGAAGCTGTAACAGCCAAAGGATCAGGGATTTTGCTGTAAGATTATAGTACTTTCTATCACTGTCTTGGTATGAAGAGCAGAAATTCTTTCTCAGCTTAGTCTCATGGTTATTTTTACATTTATGTTGTGCTCTTTTAGGAAATGCACATCATTAGATAGTTATCAGAATAATTGACTAACAGCCTCTGGTAGGGAAAGGAAGCAGGTCCTTTACACTATGGAAAAATAAATTGTTAGATAGTTACTAATCAAGTCTTATTGCTCAGAGAAGCCAGCCTCCCCAAAGCCCTGTGCAGACCTGGAACACCCAGTTCTTAAACTAAGACAAAAATGTGTCACAGGCTGTGGTAACCAACCAGGGACTGACCTTCCTTCCCTAACAAATAGGTCTGGCTTTGAATTTGTAACATATTTTTCTAATTCAAGTAAACAAATATATTCTTTATCTCCTTTTATAATATCTGTGTTGGATACATTTCTTTCTTTTGTATGATTGCTTTTATTTTAATTTACATTTAATAACATCAGTTCTCTGAGATCCTTCTTCACTCCATTCTAAATACTGAGGTCTTGCCTTATTGCCAGAGGAAAGGAGAAAATGTAAACACTAAAAGTTTATTTGTGTATTTATACAAGGAATGCCTTGTATAAAACACTGAGGATTTAAAATTATGCTTTTTGTTTAATCTTATTTTTTCTTTCCTTTTATTTTATTATTATCTGTCAGAATCCTGTTTGTTTTCTAATGGGTGAAAGAAAGGGCATGGGTCTGGATGGGAAGGGAGGTGGGGAGGAGCTTGAAGAGCTAGAGGGAGGGAAAACCAATATCAAGATATATCATGTGAGAAAAATTCTAATTTTAATAAAAGCAAAATAAAAGGTCATGACTTAGGACACTGTTTCCAAATATCTTTAGCTTTTGGATAGCACTGCATTTTGGAGACCCAGCTTGTTATAAAGCTTGACCTACAAATCAGATTGAGAAGAGGCAGAAGGCAAATAAGAGAAAGCTTCTAGGACTGAACACTTAGTAGGTTGTGGTTTATTTTGTTTGTTGTTGTTTTGCTTTTGTTGTTTTTCGTTTGGCTTTTTTGTCCTGTATAAGCCATGAAATAATCAGGGATGACTGAACAATTCCATTTTAAAGGCAATGAAAACAATGTGTAAACGCTAAATGCAACCTGTGCTCTTTGCTCATAGGCCTTACTTGCATGAGCTCATCTGAGAGAGCAGGGTTCCAACTTAGCTCTGTTCACATGAAATGTCTAATTTTAAAAGAAAACAGTCTGACTTGGGCAAGTTTCCTTGTGGGAACTTCGATGTGGAGAGGAAGGATTTTGCATTTGGGATCTGGGCAGATGACTCTTGGCACTAAGAAGCAAAGGACAGAGTGTGTAGAATGAGCCCTTCACGGTCTTCATGTGTGTTGAGAAGCACAGCGGTCTCTAAGATGTCTTCTGTGTTGAAAACACCTGGAGAATTTTTCCAACTCTAGGTTTTATGGTGCTACTCTAGGACCTTTGGATGTGTGTGAGCTTTAAGGCAGTGGAACTCCTGCTTGCCACTGAGTTTGAGGACCACTGACTGTGAGGTATTGAGGCTTTACACACAGAACTACTTTCAAGGGGTATCATGATTCAAACTACCCAGTGTGCCTCCATGGCCTTTCTGTGAGAAAGTATATTTCATATTGGAACACTATGAAAGGCAATCAATATGAAAGGCAAATTCTGATCTCCCAGGAACACACTGAGCAAAGATCAGAGTTAAGTTTAGAGTTAAATGTGGTGACGGGCCTGAATTATGAGATTATGACCCTTCACATGATTGCACACGTGACTTCTGTGGGCATTTGATAAATTAAATTAAACTCACATACTAGCAAAGAAAAGGAAAGCTTGAAAGGAATGATATTGTACTATATGGCACATATAGTACAGGATAAACAGACCACGAGGACAGACTCAAAGAACATAAGTAACATAGAGGATCCAAAGGAGGATACATAAATCACACTCAGAAGGGCAGATAGAATAATCAGAAATAGTGTCTGAAGAGAGCGAACAGTCTAGGAGAGAGGGCACAGAGAGTTAAGAGGGAGGAAAACAGAGCTGGGGAGAGCAAGGGTGAGAGGACAGAAGGCTTGTAGAGAAAAGAGAAACTGAAGGTGGGGGTATCTCTGTGACAAGCTGGGGACCTAAGTCAGGCTCTGGTAAGACAGGAGGGGACTCAGGCAGAGACTCCTATAGCAAGGCTATAGAGACTGAGGAGGACACCCTTAAGCAGACTAGTGTCCTAGCAGAGGAAAGGGAACAACAACCCACCCACAAAAACTTCCACCCCAAATTTATCCTGCCTATAAGATGTGCAGGGATAAAGGTGGAGCAGATGGAGCAGAGACTGAGGGAATGCCCAACCAACGCTTGGCCCAATCAAAGACCCACCCTACTGGAGAGTGCCGACCCCGGACACTGTGAACAATGCTCTGCTAAACTTGAAGACAGGAACCTGAGATGAGATTTACCCAGCAGCACCTCAAAACAGATGCAGACTCCTAGCCAAACATTTGGTGATGTGTAGGGGGTCTTGTGGACAGAAAGGAAATAGGACTTGGAGATGGCAGGAGGTCCACAAGAAGACCAACAGGGCCAAATAATCAGGGCCCAAGGGGGCTTGTTGAGACTGAAGCATAGACCAAGGCTATGCATGAACTGGACCTAGGCCCCTTACAAAGACGTAGCAGATGGGCAGCTTAGGCTTCAAATGGGTCCTCTAATAAAGGAAATGGAGACTGCATCAGACATGGACTTACTTGCCAGCTTTTTGATCGCTTTTGCCTGGCAGGACTGCCTTGCCAGGCCACAGGGGAGAAGAACATGCTCAATCCTGATGCAACTTGATGAATGGGCCAGATGAAAAAGGAAGTCCCTTTTCTGAGGAAAAAGGGAGGGGAGGAAAGGGATTGGGCTACAAAAAGGATGTAAAATGAATAACAAATATTTTAAAATTTCAAAAAAAGAAAGGGCATGAAAACATTTTTAATCTTATCTTTCTACTCAACTTTTTCTAAAAGCAAATGTGTTCACATTTTCTTTTTCCTCCCAAAAGATGAAGATAGACATTCAAAAAGGTGATAATGTAGTCCCATGGACAGCTGGTGCAGGCTGAGAAGTGGTCACAATGGTCTTTCCTGAGTACTAAGGGTTTTAGAGTAGTCATTCTATCTCACAGCTTTTGTTTCTGACTGACTCACCTGTGTCCTGTTAGTCTTATGGGAGGAATCTTGCTCCAGGGATGTGGTCCTGTCCCTTAGTTCAAACTGGCATGTGTTGTCAACACTGAATTTTTTTCAAATCAGACAATTTTACTTTAACCAACTTATTTGAAAATTTTGAAAGAACGGGTATTAAAAAATCAATATACAGCAGCCAGGATGGATTTAGATATTAACTATTAAAGAAGCATGGATGCTTTTACTCACTTAGAGCCTGAACAGGCTGCAAACACTTGTTGCGATCACGTTAAGCGAGCTGACTTGGGTCAGTTTGGATGCAGACAAAGGGCACAATAATGCAGTCAATCACCATCTCCCGCAAGCTTAATACTGGGATGCAAAAAAGCTTGCAAAAAAAGAAGAAACTTTGCATTTTCTAAATTCTCAGCCAATGTTTCTAATTGATAAATAGTCTCCATTATTTTCCAATAGTTCTGAAACTGGAGTAACTGTGAACAGTGTTTAAGCTGTAGGACAAGTACTGTTATCAAGATTTAAAGGGTTACCCAACTGTCTTTACATTAATCACAGCAAAATGAGTTCTTTTTTCTCATGTGTAACATGAATATTTTATTTTCTTTGAATATAGCATTTAATACTCAAAAATGGTGATAGCCAGTACTGATTACTGGGATTATTATTTAAAGTGTATGAAAAATTTAAAGGCCCAGGGGAGAAATAAACAGACACAACTGAACTGCGGGGTAAGGCCTCTGCGAAAGGTGGGCAAAATTGTCCAGGGCTTAGCCAAAGTTACATAAGAAAGTGTGTGTGTGTGTGTCTGTGTGTGTGAGAGAGAGCATTTGTATGTAAAAAATAAAACTATGTAATTAATAAATTGGGACAGAATGTGTGAATGAGACTTGTCTTCTTCCTAATAAAATTTCTGAGTATTTTCTTTTAGGAAAACAGACACCCTAGAAATTAGAAGGGTAATCAATAAGATAATGTCTCCTTTATTAGGCTCCATCAATGATGTTGGGGTGTATTAATGAACCCTTATTAGAAATAATTATTCAATCTATTGGCAAAAATAACTCAAGGTGCATGTGAATTACATAATCTTGAAATGCTATAAAGCTAAGAGACAGCTTCTGTTTGAACCAAAGTCTTTCAGGGACACACCTGTGCAGATCTTCTCTGGCCCAGGGAGCTGACAGGCTGAAGCTTCATGTCACAGGCTCCCTCTCAGCTGAATCTCATCCACTTCTCAGTCTCCCTCCGGAAGATCCTCCAGAAGGATCCATGCCTTTGTTCCTCAAGATGCACTGGAAGATCACTCGGCTGCTAAGGAGACTTTTCTGTTTTCTTTCTTTCTTTTTTCTTTCTTTCTTTCTTTCTTTCTTTCTTTCTTTCTTTCTTTCTTTCTTTCTTTCTTTTTTGTTTTGTTTCACAGAATGTGACAGACACTATCCCAGGTCACCAAAAGCTGCCCGTGTGCTTTCTGTCACAGGTCATGCCTACGGCTGCATGTCCCTCAAACTCTACAGACACACCCTAACAATAGCATGGAGGTCCCAAAGGCTTTATGAATTTATGCATGAGATAAAAATAAAGAGTGTAAAATAACTTGTATAAAAATATTGAAATATAAGCACTTAAAATAATTTGTAACGTGCTCCCTTGATTTACACTAAAAAGTGTGAAAATATGAGACTTTGACTAAGTATCTTAATTTTCCTGGACATCCAAACTCTTCATTTAAAGAATGGAGGTAGTGATACCAATGGGCTTGTCATAGAATTAAATAACAGCAATAAGCCACTAGCTAGCACAGTGCCTGGTGTACTGTAAGCAGTAGAAAAATGTTCATCAAATCCAGTGGCTTTTTCTAAAATAAAAGAGCTGTAACATCCTGTTTAGTATGGATTTGACTTCCTAGCACTGAGCTATAGCAAATATATTACCAAACTGTCTCACCTGAAAAATGGTGTCATATAAATGCTAATTTACTCACCACAAAGGAAATTCCGCCAGCATGTTCTGCCTACAGCTTTCTCTCTTAAAAGCTGTTACATCTACTTTGCTTTGTACATCAGTTTCTCTTAAAATTTAATGAGTAAAAATAACTCAGTTCTGAACTTTTTTCATGATGGAAAAAGATCATTTGGTCAAATGATTGTGAGTTCCACAATGAGATAAATGCAGAAATTATCAAATTTCTTTAAAGCTGAAAACTGGTACTATTTTCCTTAAATGTTTTATAAAACATTTAAGTATTTTCTAATATGTATACACATATTTCTTTGTTTGCCTTATTCTATTGACAGTCGAGTATCACGGGCTTTTCACAATAGAAAACATAAAATCCAGACAAAGCTGACCCCGCTATCTTGCTTTTCTTCTATTTCTTACTGACTGCATTTGTGTTTCTAAGATATTTGAGCTTATTGGTTTGCTAAATTTTTACATGTTTTGCCACTTGCAATTAAAAATTAGATATCACATCTGTTTCTGTTTTGAGATTATGTCATATATATTTTTTACAGATATATGAGAATTAAAGCATAAAGGGGTCAGAAATCAGTACAGAAAATCTAGTGTGTGTGTTGGAGGCCGGGTGTGCTAAGAGTCTCAGAAGATCCTTGATCTGCTAGGGCCTTAGCTAGCCGTTTCCAGTTGCAGCTCACTGCTCCATGGGGGCAGTGTGGTTTGGAGAACAGTGCATCTTTCCACCAGAGAAACTCATCCACAGGCTTGGTTTACAAGTTACTGCTAGCTCAGGCCCCCAAACCAATGTAGCCTTTATGCTAATTCATTTAAAATTTGGGACCATTTGCTGAAGGGTCATCTCAGTAGTTCTGCTTTGGAGACAAGCAGGCAAGTTTTATTTCAAAACATCTTCAAGGTTAGAATGATGGGACAAAGCATAGATTCTGTGCAGTGGAATTTCCACGGTACAGCTCCAGGGATCCTAATGAAGCTAAAATTGAGAACTGCAGAGTACTCACAGTCCAGTAGTAACAACGAAAGTTATTATAAAGAACTACACAGGTGGGGTCCATTGCAATGCCAGTCACAGGCAGGAATCAGCTCTTTCTTGGGACAGACTGCAGCATTCACCAACTTTTTAGTTGATGTAAATCGCGTAGAAAAGGAAAGAATGCTCCTAAGAACGAGCATTTTTGTATGCATTCATTGGGGAACTAGGAAAGCAGGTAGGCATGAAACAAACAAAACTTTTCCTGAATTCTGCCTCTCTATAAGTAAGTGAAGAATGTGTGTGTGTGTGGGGGGGAGTTTTGATTAAAACTCCCCACGGGGTAAGGTTCCATTTCCCCCTCCACAGAAGCCACTTTCCTGAAATGCACTTACACTGGAATATAATATTGTTCTCTTTCATCCCATAACATGAGCAGATTCATGTAGTCCCAGTATCCAGTAAATATGATAAATTAGCATCATCATTGGTTGTAAAAGACAAAATTTGTTTCACAAAATTAAAACGACATTACTAGCTTACTGCTCCCCTGCTCTTACTGGCCTGATCACACCTTACCGCATGGAATTCTCAGGGTCAAGATCAGTCCAATGCCACAGAACAGAGATCCTCACACTTCAATCTGTTCTCATGGTCTTCAGATGTATAGTTGGTCCCAGGGACAATGAATTCCAACCTGCAAGACTCACTAGTGCGGGAAGTAGGGTCCTGGAGAACACCTACAAGCCATCAACCGTATGTTGTGCTCTGAGGTCAGTACATAATCTACAGAGGAGGCTGCTGTTATATGTTATCGTTCATATATGACATATACAATCTACAGAGGAGGCTGCTGTTATATGTTATCATTCATATATGACAATCATAATCTACAGAGGAGGCTGCTGCTTTTCTATATGCTATCATTTTCCAATGGTTTTAATATGGTATGGAAAATTACCCTACAAACAAAAAACGTAATCAGAGTTTAGGCTTTAAAATTAGTTTTTTGCACAACAGTGATGAAGTATACAGAAAAGAGAGATTGCTCTTTCAGGCTTATATGTGAAAAAAAGAAAAAAGTAATCTTTTATCTGTCAATGAACAGCACATAATTAGACAAGGTTACAGAAAATTACTTTCTTTATGGTCTTGTAAATCATTTTCAAAGTGTCTTCCCCATCCTTCTGTGGAAACCGAAGGAATAACATTAAACATTAACTCAGCAAACCTCTGTAGGTAGAAGATTAGCATAATTCTGCCTGAGAAAACCTGAAACTTGAGCCCACTCATTATGTAACCTTGGTGGTACAAGTAATCTTGGAAACCAGTAGAAAGAGAACATACTTTTCAATTATCTTTAAACGATAATTTCTGTGAAAGCAATAACACAAAAGTTAAACTTGGCACTGTCCCCACCCAGCAGTCCCCATTACCAACCATGAGCATGTTTTTCCAGGTCTGTATCTGGTAGGGACTTAATGTTCTTTCAGTAACAATCTCAGTCTTTCCATTTCAATAATTTTCCATTTCCATTAACAGTGAAGCTGCTAAATAATGTACCTAGTTAACACTAAAACACTAACATCTGAATACTTAGGATCTAAATTTTAAAAAAGTTCATTGCATTTGATTACTGGTTTCCAGAGTTTTTAAATTATGAGCTAAATTTGCTAGACGAGTAGTAGTCCTTCACGCGTTCTGATTGCAAACGCGTCCGGTTCAGGACATCTAGTGAGGAAGCGCACAGAAAGTCCCCAGCTGCAGATGACCTTTCCTGCCCATCCTGGTCTACAGTGGGGAGACAGCTCTCCTCCAGCCGCCGAGCGTGACTTTTAAGTGAGGCTGTGGGGGCCCTCAGCTGCAGCTCTGGACAGGTTCATCTGTGCTATGGCTGGTGAGGGAGGGCCCCTCACAGGAATTTGTGATTAGGAAACTGGGTGCAGAGGGGAATGGGGTGGGGAGCGGGCAGTGGGAGAAGACCAAAACAGGAACTAGGTGGAGAGCTGCTTACTGGATCAGGTCCATCCCTCAAAGAACATGAATCAGTGACAGTGATGACCAGAGTCTGGCTTTCAGACTGCCCTTAAAGGGGAGCAATTAGCTCATTTGAGAATAAAGTTCACATTCCTGAAGTCCTGGGAATGGAAGAAACTCCCCACTCTGCTAATGCTGCATTTTAGAGTGGCCTTTTCAGGAGGGTGGAATCTACTCAAGGGATGTAGCCTACTCATGTCTGAATGGGCAGTATTTGGTACAGCATCTGGTACAATTAAAGGAAAGCCTTGGGGATGTCTAGCGCCTTTCCTGAAGGATGATGAGCAGCGACTCTGTCGAGCTTAAACTCAGGCAAGAAGGGCCCAGAAATTCTGCACGCATGCCCCCCATTGTGGTGGTGCCACTTTGGATCAGGGAGAACGCTTTCCACTCTTCATCCATGTTATAGGTACACAGGCCCTGAGAACCACTACTCAAATATCTGTGCGCATTCCTGTAGAACGTGAGCTGAACTGCCTGGAGGGATCATTTGACATTTCTCCAGAGCTGCAGTTGTTCGCACCCCTGTTCCGGAAGGATCACTGTTGTCAAGGATTATAAATAGAGCGTGGACCACATGGCAAGTTCTAGAACTCCCTGAGACTTGGCATGGAACTGGGAGTACTAGGGCAAATATGTAATACTGCAGGCTACAGGCCTGGTCCGGCTTCCCAGTGAAGTCACGGGCAGCCGGGAACCCTGAAGACACTGACCTCTACATAAAGTCTGTCCTGGCAGCTTATTATCTAAAAGTATCATTGTGGCATTTTATTTAATGACATTTTCTCTCCGTTTATAACACATACATATTTACAGTTCCCACTTGGATCCTTGTCTACGATCACTATCAGAGACCCTGTCGCAAGTTCACGTTGCTGAAGAAAGCACTCTTCGGGGAAATGTCTTTTCTTACTAACGTTTCCGTAAAGTGTTTAATGCCAAGCGCGAGCCTGAAATGTCTACCAAATTCCGGGGAATTCTTCATAGTTTCTATATGTCTCTTTGATCTCATGCCTATACTCCTGTTAGTGAGTTGAATCTTGCTATGAAAAAGCCTATAGATTATCCCAACTCCGACTGTGTTTTTTCTGCCCTGTTTTTGGTAATTTCATTGCTACCCTGACATTCAGCAGAGCAGTAGGAGAAGAAGTTCACAAAAACATAAAAATATACAAAAAGTAATTTCAATGTATGAAACACCTTTGTAATGGGCAAGTGTTGGGACAATAAAATGGGACATTTTGTTATTATTTTCACTATTATAGGAATACTCATTACTTTTGAGTTTCACTAAGAGCTTTTGGCAAAATTTGATTAAATATTGAGTTAGCAGATGCAACAAATATCTAGTACACATTGAATTCATATTTAGAAAGTCACATACTAGAGAAAACTTTTGACAAAGGGAAGAGAAAGACAGCATTTTGTAGCTTGTCAGGCATGCATTTTCATAAAGGTCTTTTTTCTTTCTTTTCTTTTTTTTTAACAAAAAAACAATACACATCTCAGCCATATCAGAAACACTTATAAGAATGTTGTAAGGAAAAAAGATCATGTGCAAGCAAAATTCAATACCTACTTTGAAATGCATTTATATGTTCTATATGAGGTCAGAACAAAAGAACGCAAAAAGCAGAGAAAGTTTCCTTTGAAGTGTTCTAAGGAAAAAAAAAAACCCTCAGTACCCAGATCAATGCCACATCTCTCTCTCTTCCTCTTTCCTCCTCAGATGAACCATCCCATGGTCCTCAAAATAATATTTCACAGGGAGGTTCGTAAGTGAAAACATCCGAGTCACGGGAACCAGATCCCTATTGCCAGCTTGACATTTCCAAAGGACATTTAAAGACATCATTGTTTGTTCCCAGTGACTAGTTAATTGCATTTTGATTTGGTAATTGCAAACAGACCCTAGCCTCTCGGCACTTCTACAAGCAGAACAATCTATAACACAGTGGAACCAGGGTTCCACTCATGAGTTCCCAAAGAAGTACATGCGATATTCCCAAAAGACTTTCTGCTGTTAGGCTGTCGATGTTAGATCTGGATTGCTTTTTCTTTAACTCACAGTGATCATTACTGATTTGGCCTTTTGGGAGATTGCTCAGTGGTGGTGGCAGAAATGAAAATAAAAATTAAGCCATAAAACCTTTTCAGATTATCCCATTTCACACAATATATCATTCACATTTTCATGCATTTCAGATCTGGAGAAAGAAAGGATGCCCACGAGAAATGGAGGCATGTTATTCTTAAATTAAAAATATGAAAGTATTTATTATTAACACTTTAAAAGCTCTAAACTGTACTTTACTTAAGAGGACACTATCATAACATTTGTAGCCTCTTTAGAGGTACAAATTATTAGTTGGATTAGTAGGATTCTGATTCTGAGCACCATGAAACCAATGCAAGAAATGAATGAGGCTTTCTATACACAAACAGAAGTGGGGGGACACAGAAAGGAGCCAACAAAATAGCTAAGTATCACAGGCATTTTCTGGTTATCAAAAAGCCAGAATTAAAAGCCAATAAATATAATTGTTGATATATTGCATCAAGTTCAACAATGAGCAAATATTATGCATGATACTGAGGTCAGAATGGTGGTTGCTGATGGAGGTAGGGGTCACATCTGAGGTAGAACATTGTGGAAACTTCTAGGTTCTACACGTCTGTCTAGGCAATGTATATCCAGCTCTGTACAAACTTGAGAAAACTACCAGTCCACATAATGCTAATGTGACAGAACGTATGAATTTCGTATGTTAATATTATCTCAACTAACCAATGAAGAAAACAAAGGAGTTAACCTGCCATTGCCTTTTTTTAGTTCTTCCATTGCTTTATTTGGCATTCCCTCATTTCTCCATTCTCTTGTCTTCTATTCTATGTCAAAGAAAAAAAAAATCAAGGAAATTGAAAGTGTACCAACGAACAAATGAGATTCCAATGTTTTTATTTCTTAACAAAGCTTATATAAAAAGTAAAATTAGTTAGCATCTCAAACTCCCTAATGCCTTGCCTCATATCATTTGATGACATCAAATTCATAAAATATGCATTCCTGCCACTATTTTACAGAATAAAATTTTTTAAAGTTTACTTAGAAAATTTAAATACCAAAGTTAGACCATAATAAGTTATGAGTAGAGTTATGATGCTAACTTAGGTGATCCACGAAAATTGTTAAGTAATTTTTTTACTTCTAATTAAGTATCTGTCTCAGTTATAAACATATGCAAATATGTTGGTATATGTGAGCATGGTACCAATAGGAAATTGTGGAGACTGTTTAGTCTTGCAATTGCGAAAGATAATTTTGACCATCATTATGCATTTGATTACCTCTTCATACATATAACATATGTACGTATAATTGACACATACACAATCTCTTTAAAGCGATTGCTAGATTGTGTGTAATTGTAATTATACGTTTCTTCCCATAAGAACTCTGTGGGCATTATAGTTTCATTAACCTGTTGAAGTTGAGGGGTTTCACCTGTTCCCAGGAACCTGACTTGCATTCCAATGGTACAGAGTCATATTGTTGGGGCTAGAGGTGAATTAAGGATTATCGCCTCCCTAATGTTCTCATTCCAGATTTCACATTGTATCACTAAAATACGTTTAACTCGGGCTGGTGAGATGTCTCAGCAGGTAAAGGCTTTTGCTGCCCAATCTGACAATCAAAGTTTGTTCTGCAGAACACACACAGTGGAAGAAGAGAAACAAATGCCAAAAGTTACTTTCTGACTATGTATGTGCTGTGGTATGAGTGAGTCCAGACACATGTATGAGTATATACACACATAGTAAATGAATGTAAAACATGAAATATATATAACTTTACTATTAAATACATTTAAATAAAGTTAAAAGATTTTAAGTTCATTACCTACTTATTTAACACAGAAATAATGGAGAAATATACATTGTTGTTTCTGTTTAGGATTATGCATTTGATTTTATTCATTGAAACCAGTCTTCTAGGAGAGCATCTCAGGTGTCACTGAAGTGCTGAGGAAGGGCCATGGGTTCAGAATTTAGGAAACTTCATTCACAACCTCTCCCTTTCCCACCATGTGATGCCACTATGCTTAAGAATAACAGCTAGGCACGGTGGCAAACATCTGTAATTCCAGTCCTTGGAAGCTGAAGCAGGAGGACCACAGACTCCAGGGAAGCCTGGGCTAACTAGAATGAGATCATACCTCTTAAGAAGACAACCACAACAACAGAATTGAGAATGACAAGAATTGAGCATCTTAGCAAGAGTCCTCCCTCTTGATTAGTTTCTTTAGGTGTACAGATTTTAGTAGGTTTATCCTATATTATATGTCCATATGAGTGAGTATATACCATGTGCATCTTTCTGCTTCTGGGATAGCTCACTCAGGCTGATCTTTTCCAGATCCCACCATTTATCTGCAAATTTCATGGAAGTCTACATGTAGAAAAATGCAAATAGATCCATACTTATCACCCTGCACAAAACTAAAGTCCAAGTGGATCAAAGACCTCAACATAAAACCAGACACACAAAACCGCTTAGAAGAAAAAGTGGGGAATACCCTTGAACTCATTGGCACAGGAGACAACTTCCTGAACAGAACACCAACAGCACAGGCTCTAACAGCAACAATCAATAAATGGGACCTCATGAAACTGAAAGGCTTCTGTAAAGCAAAGGATACTGTCCTCAGAACAAAACAACAGCCTACAGATTGGGAAAAGATCTTCACCAATCCTATATCTGACAGAGGGCTAATATCTAGTATATATAAAGAACTAAAGAAGTTAAACAGTAAAAAACCAAGTAATCCAATTAAAAAATGGGGTACAGAGCTAAACAGAGAATTCTCTGCAGAGGAATATTGAATGGCAGAGAAACACTTAAAAAAATGCTCAACCTCATTAACCATCAGGGAAATGCAAATTAAAATGACCCCAAGATTTCACCTTACACCCATCAGAATGGCCAAGATGAAAAACTCAAGAGACAACACAAGCTGGAGAGATTGTGGAGAAAAGGGAATCCTCATCCACTGCTGGTGGGAATGTAAACTTGTACAACCACTCTGGAAATCAATCTGGCACTTTCTCAGACAACTAGGAATAGTGCTTCCTCAAGATCCAGCTATACCACTCCTAGGCATATATCCAAAAGAGGCTCAAGTACACAATAAGGACATTTGCTCAACCATGTTTGTAGCAGACTTATTTGTAATAGTCAGAAGCTGGAAACATCCCAGATGCCCCTCCGTGGAGGAATGGACGCACAAATTGTGGTATATCTACACAATGGAATATTACTCAGCAATAAAAAACAAGGAAATCATGACAAGAACAAATTTAAGAAAACTCTGCAATGAACAAACAAAAAAACAACCTCATGATTTATATTACTCACTTTCCCCAGTTATAGTCTACAAATCAGGAAATATTTACATTTGAGATGGTGTTTCTACAATATAAGGACCAGCCCGGGATACCCTACACCACATTGGAACTTCCTTTCACAGTAGGTAGAAGTGCAGCATAACCATATCAGCACTGTACATGAAGTCTTGACACTGTGGATTCATGTGAGTCAATGGATGTGCAACTCTTACACAATAACAAAACAAGGGAAAATATTGATGCAATTATTCTATAGTTTTAATGTAAAATAAGAAAGAAGTAAAAGTTAAAGCTGCTCATATAGGTGATAGAGCTAGCAATACATGTACAAATGCCTAATCCCTACTTATTTATTTTCAGTTTATTGAATTAAAAGCCAAATACAAGTATTGGACACTTACAAATGACTAACATATAATTAGAGTAAAATCCTCAAAACAAAACAAAACAAAACAAAACAAACAAACAAAAAACCACCATAGGACATTGCCAAATTTAACACTTAATTATTCTTGTATTTTTTGTGTTAATGAAATAGGGAGATAAAAAGTGAAAAGTGTCATTAAGTCCTAACTTGGCCACTTCATAACTTTGTTTCTAGACTTGTGTCTTTGCCTCTCTGGGCTTCTGATTCCTCATCTTAATTAAGGATAATATTGGTATCCCTCTCCTAGAACACTGGGTACAATAAGTACTCAGGGTTAACTATTATAAACCTCCAACGGTATAAAAACAGATGAAGATAAATGTTATGGTTTAACATTGGTTTCACATGTAAATAAAAAATCTTTTGTTATTTATTTTTGGTCAGTCACTCTTCAAAACAGACAGCCAGATGGATAGCATTAGGTCCCTTGCTGGTGTTCAGATCTACTTATAATCGTAACCTTAACTCTTTAATCCAGCCAGACGTGAGAGAGAATAAGGCAAAGATGGGAGTCAAGGAACAGTGATGAGAGCACAAAATTCTGGGATATTGTGTATCTTTATATAGCAAAACAGAATAAGAATATGATTAATAAAGTTTAATAAACAGAACCTGTAAAAATACATTTTGATAAATTATTTTCAGCCTTTTTTTTACGTCTTTAAGGCCTCCATTAACACCTCAAACACTATATCAATTTTAGTCATTCACTAAAAATGGATTAATTCCTATTGATTGCCTGAGGTCAGCAATTGTACTACACAAACTAAAAGATGGAGAAATAAACAAGTCAACAAGAAAGTCTACTTGAGGACTCGCAAATTATAGCAACTGAGTGCTCAGCTCACGTGAGGCTCCGGATTCAATCTTCAAAACCACAGGATGAGGAGGAGAGGGAAGGAGACAAGGAGGAAAGGAGACAGGGAGAGAGGGGTGTAAATGAAAACGGATCTACAATTTTCCTCTTTCCCTTCAACTCACTTTTCTTACTTTGGAGTATAAGTTTTGAGAGAGTTTCATCTTTCTCCTACTTTCATCCACTCAGTGTCAATAGCTGTTATCTGCAAAACTGCTCCTATGTCACATACTTCTTTCTATTCCTACATTTAAATGTCATTATTTCACACCTAAAATATATGGTAGTCTCCTTGATATGTTTTCTACTCCTATGTGTTCCTTGAATCTCAAATCTCTCTCTCCACCTTTCTCTCCCCTCTCTTGTGTGAGTTTTTGCTCATATGAAGGTTTAGGTTTTGGAAGGCTGTCAGAAGACCAAGACAACTTGTGGTTCCAGCCTTGCAGGAAGTCCAAGAAGGGGGCTCAGTTGAGCTGAGTGTGAGACAGGTTAAATAATAAACCACATCTCAGAAGTACACAAAGATAAGATAAAAGGAGCACCTGATGTTCTTTTTCTTAGTCAATAAATAAATTACAGAGCAAATGCACAGGCATTCCTAGATTTTTAAATTGGTGCTAGTTTCGTATCTCCATGACCAAAAGTATGTGTTCAGTCAACAATAGTGTTCAGTATGTGAGTAAATGTGAAAACAGAGATATAGGAATTGGAAAGGGAGAAAAATTAGGTGCAGTATTCATAATAGACAAGAAGAGAAGATTTCAATGATTCAGATTTTAATAATCAGGACATAGAACCTAAGAAATATAATTAAAACCATTACGTAGTTTTCAAACTTAGAAAATAATCTTTGTCATGGCAAATGCATGAGGTCAACATGGCTTTTATGAAATAAAGGCAGAAAAATCATACAGACACCTAGGTAAAAGAGCTTTTCTTTGCCCTCATGTTTGCTACTCTTGTTCACAGCAGCATAATAAGTTAAGGATACTAACATAATTCCATTAAGTGAAAACAGAGCTTTGAAACCTGAAAGGACAACAGTGGGTGTCCATTTAACAATGCAAAGAGGAGAGCAAAGCAGGGGCAGTCAGGTATGTCTAGTATGGGCTGTTTTCGTATTCAGAGTTGGTAGTCTGTGTCTTACAGGGACGCTACAAAGTTGAGGAATGCTGCTTGGCTGTGTGCTTGGCACAAAGGCTTGGCACTTCTCTCAGTACAGGCTATACGTTATTATCACTGAAATCCCTAGAATTGAGGCTAAGCACTCCAATATCCGAAGTGAGGCAATCGTGGTTTTGGACTACATTCTGCTATAATGATGAAAGACAGAAATGCTATCAGAAAATTCTAGGTGGAAATTATAATATTCGGAAATACTTAATTGATTAAAGCCCTTACAAAGTATATCTTCTTTAAATGGGAAATGTAATCTTCAAGACTCATCCTGCTAACAGCCTCCACTTTCCAGCTTTGCAAGGCTTGTGTAAGTAGGTTGCTGAACAAAGCCTGCAGAAATGTGTCAAGAATTCATTTCATGGGAGAATGGGCCAACACTGCGCGAAAGACCTCTGCCAAAGCGTTGAAAGCATGGGCTTCGGTGATTCATGTTTTTATAGTATGTGAGGTCACTCAGAAGTGTTTTGCAACCTGTGTCTTGGCAGGACAGTAGCTTCCAACTTCACTCGAAGCCCCCACGGGGGCTGATATATCCTGACAACACAACAACAACAACAAATAAAGAAATGAGAAACTCTGAAAACAGGAGACATCTCTTCCAGGAAACACCAAATGAATGAACCCAGCAATGTTTGTGAAGACGCCTCTAAAATTTAGAGCCTAAATAATGGCTCATACAGCGTGTGTATTAGAACTCCCAGTTGTGAGCTGCAAAGACCATGCCTTACTTGGATTTTCCACCTCCATAAACAGCAGCCAGTGTACAAAACAGAGAAACTCAAGATGCATGGAAACATCAGTCCTGCTTTAGTAGGGCTGGAAGGAGAGTAGCTGACTGGCCGGGTTCTTTGGGGATGAGAATTTTTTATGAGGCTCTTAGCCTTCTTTTGCACAGAGTATGTTCTTCCTGGAAACAAAGTCTCATTTAGCTCCATACAATACTCAGCTGTAGGCCGCAGAGCCCATACAGGGCCAAGACTAACAAGTCTCCCTGTATGTCTGTGTCTTCCAGTGGCTTCAGTTACATACTGCTGAGCTACAGTTTGGAAAAATTCTAGAGAAATAGAAGAACTAGATATTTGAGACCTAATTTCACTCTAAATTTTAGCTGAAGTTATTTGAAACATAAGAATGCCTGATGAGCTGCAAACTTTTAATCCCAAGAAAAACCTTGTGGCTTTTATTTAATTTTGATTCTTTTACTGCGTGCATCCAGATGAGTATTAGTGAGTAAATACACTTTTGTCAGCAATACTTAACATTTTGATTCTGGTGTTCTACAAGTGACTATTTTCTAAGATCTAGCATGTTTCAAATCACTGATAAATGCTGGTTCATATAAGAGTTACTACCACTTCCTTGTGAGTTACTATCTCACAAGGAAGGGTTCTTCTGCCAGCAGTATTTACTTACCAACTGAGTATATTTGTCCTGTTATAAACTTGCCAAACTCATCATGATTTCACCTCATGTTTCCTTAAGCTGTCCTACTGGCAGTGATAAGTTGTAAGAGACTTAAGAATAAGCTCTGTAAAATTCAAGGTGAGCAGAACTATGATATTTTGGCTCTAGAAGGTACATTGCTCTATCAGCAAATAAAGAGTTAATTTACTAAATTGGCTTAATTATTAAAGTAATTAAGTTAATATTACTAAAGACATTTGGTCCTGGACCCCTATTTGGCTTTTCACTATTCACTTTCAACTCTCCTTCCTGAAATACACAATTAATGACTTCTCATATACTGGAAAACAACCACCATAATCTGACTTGAGAATGTTTTTGTCATCTGAAGGGAAATCTTGGTTTCTGTAACAGATACCGCCTCCCTCCCACACAGATATACTCTCCTCCCTTTGTCCCACTCAACCTTCTATATAGTTTGTTTTGCTATGCATATCTGAAAGATCAGTGTACAGGACATGTTCAAAATACAGCATCTTCCAGGTTTATATACATATATATATTAGCATATAGCTGTACTTTAAATTATTTATTTGATTATTCATTTTGGTGATACTGAAGATTGAACCTGGAGCCTGACTTATGTTAGACAAGAGCTCTACCACTGAGCTATATCCCCAGCCTTATATTACAAAACAATATTTTATTTTCTATAGACTTTTTATTTAATTTATTCAATTTCCAAATGGACATTTGGGTTGGTTCTACTTTTCAGCCATTATAATCCTGCTAGAAACATTTAAATACAGGTTGTTGTATAAATAAGTGTGTACTGTTTACCTTTCTTATTGTTGCAACAAAACACAATAGCGCATTCAGTGGAGGAAAGGTTTATCTTGCTTGCTGAGTCAGGGGGTTGAAGCACACGATAGGTGGGAAGGAATGGCAGAGTTCATGGCCATCGTGACTTCCTTACGTTCTGCCCAACCAGAAGTACAGAAAGGAGACAAGCAAAGGACAGACAAAACCTCCAGACGCCTATCTTGAATGACACTTCCACCCACGCCCTAACTCTTAAAGGCCCCACAGCCTCCCAAACACTGCTAACAGAAAACAATGAGTGATTACAACCTTACAATATTAATTGAGACAATTAATATTGAAACTTGAATAACATGTTTTCAGTTATCTTGGATAGATCTTCCAGACTGGAATTTCTGGGACATTCTCCACACAGCATTTTAAGTCACTGCCCAACTTTCCCACAAGCGATGGATGTCAGTTTCCCTTCTCAACATCCTTAACAACACATATTCTTGGCTGTCTCTTCTTTACTGAGTGTGAAAAGCTGTTCTGCGATTTCCTAATACCTGAGGGTGTAAAGCATCTTTTCGTGTGCTAATTAACTGCTACGTGGAAATGCCTACTCAGATTCTCTGTGCAATTAAACATTTGTGGTTGTCTTTTGGTAATAATCATTTAAAAGTTCTTTTATATTTTAAATAGAATTCCTTTGACAGAGTGATTGTACATAAGTATTTCGCCCCAGGGTTGTCTTGCCTTGTGGGTAATATCCTTTGTAGCATTTCTTTTAAATTTTGATTAAGTCCAATTTATCAATTGTTTAAATTATTTTTAAATTTTTGTTAGAATATTTCATTGACAAAAATACGTATGCTCAAGATACGCAGTGAAATAATCCAATATGTGCATATATTTTAATCAGTACCATAGGGAAATTTGCAGCATGTCTATCAGCACCCATGGGCTTTGTGTGTTTGTACACATATGTATAAGCAGGAGGTGTGAACAATCACAATCTGCCCCTTTATCAAGAAAATAACGCCAGCTTATTGTCATGCCATCGTGCTGTGTCTTGGTTTGCCTCTACAGGGTTAGGAGGGAAGCAGATAGCCGCAACCACTCTGCAAAGCAGAGCCCACGCGTGAACCAGTGCTCTGCTAGTGACATACACACCAAACACACAAGTTCCGTTTTCTCTCCCACATTCCCTTCAGCATTTTTTACTGTAACCGAGACGCAGAAACAACCTAAATTCATCTATCAACAAATGAGTACCAAAGGAAGATGTGGCATGCATACCCAGTGCAATGTTATTCACCTGTCTTGCTTTACCCGTTAATTACAGGAATAAAGCTGGGAGGCAGAAATCTGGGCATAGAAAAATAGTTACTGTATGAGATCATAGATATGGCATACAAAAATATTAAATTCACAGAAACAAAGGATGCTATGATAAATGTAAGAGTAGGATGGGGAGATGCTGGTCGTGAGGTACAGGGGTTTAAATCTAAGCTCTGGGATGACTACTATAAACAAGGTTACTATAATTAGTGCTACGTTATTTATCAAATGCCAATCTATAGAGAGAAGGTAGCATATGACACTCTAACTGTACAAATTTGTGTTCATAATTTTCCGTGTTAAGTTTTAGGATTAGCTGATAATAAAATTCAACATACATCCAGAACTTTTGACAGACAGAGAGAAGTACTGGACTAGCTAGCTCCAGAGTTAGTAAGAGATACTGTATCAAAGGAATCAGACAGCAAGTAGTAAAACCAGACTAAGACACCTGACTTCATCCTCTTCCTCTGGCCTCTGTCAGTGTTACCATACAGACACATGTACACACACACACACAGTACATACTTTACACCACAAGCAATATGCCTATATTACACACACATATACCACACACATGCACATACACACACTGCATACATGACACCACACACAAATATACACGATGGATATAAATTTGGGGCAGACCTAAGCTCATGTACTGAAAGCACTTAGCGGCTGCCAGTCATCACTTCTGTCTCTGTAGGCAGTAACAACGCACCTCAGTTCCCTTGGCTACAGAGGAGGTGCTGTCATTGGTTATTGATTATCTCTCATTTTTCAAAACGTTAGTATGATTTTTTTAAAAAAGGAAACTGTGACTTAATATCAAGAGGATGATAGTTGTCCTTAACAGTCTCAGTTTTTGGAAGCCATGCCGTCCCTCACAGAGCCGCGGAGCTGCTTGAGCATGTGTTTCCGTTTGCATCAGAACGCTTTCCAGAATTCTTTGTGCTACCTCTCTTGAAAGTCCTTTGTGAGCCTTGAGGCTGAACTTATACTGACCACTAGGTAGATCCTGTTAAAGCTGTGAAGACCTCTCTTAGACTCATTTTCTTTATCTGCACTGTTCATTTCCATTTCTTTATTATGGTTTTATAATTTTAGGTTTCTAAATATTTTTATTAATTCTTTGAGAATTTCGTACAGTGTACTTTGAACATCTTCACACTCCCCCTAAATCCTTCCCTTCCCACCACCTCAGCCCTCCCTGCCTTTCTCACCCAACTTTAAGATGACATCTTCCTTCTTTCCCCACTGACTCTTTGTTGCCAAGCTCCTCTAGGAACCAGCGCCTGCTCTGCTGTGGAGTTCAGCTTTTCATGTCTTCTGAAAGTCCACCCTCGTCCTTGGGCACCAGGCCTATATTTGCTTTGCTTTTATGGTTTAAAAAAATGAACTAAATGCAAGCTTTCTTTTGTTGATGTAACCAACATTTGACAATAGACTTCCTGACATAAATCTAATAATGTCATGGTGTCTACTTGCTCTTATCCTCGTAGAAAAATATACGATCAAACTGCCATGTGTGCGCATAGCACACCAGTAGATACCACAGGGACCACCCGCATCTCGACTGTCATGGTTTTCATTATTAGGTGGTTCTTTTTTTCTCTTTTTGGAAATAGCTCTTTTAAAATTTGAAGTCTTTGTGCAACTTTAAAACCTTTTTTAAAAAACCAGCAACTCCTAATAACGGTGCAACCTCTTGACTCCAACTATCAACACTAATGCATCACTATGAATTGTTTCTCTGTGTTCCTGAAAGAAAACCAGATTTCTAGTAAAGTCTTTGAAAGAGAAATACTATATTTTCAGCAAACAGGAGGAACAAATTAAAAATTGGCTCCCATTCCTAAACTTATAAGTGGGTGCATCCTATTGCTTTCAGGAGATTTTGTGTAAGATATTTAGCCTGGAAATTTGATCTCATAGGTGTGCACACAGGGTCTGCTTATGTTTGAAAGAAAAAGTAGGGGGAGAGAGGTAGGGTAAGGGTGGTCCTATAACACTACCAGGTTTTAGTATATTGGAAGAATTGGAAGGCCACAGAAGATGAACTCACCAAATTGTTTTCTATTCTGTGTTGCTTGTCTAGTTTTATTTTACAGTGCTCATCATTTTATTAATATGCTCCAAAAGCCAAAAAATACTAGTTTTCTTTGCAATGTTTATACATTTCTATATTGATTTTAATGATTCTTATAAAACCAATACCAATTCTCTTTATTCAGGTTAAGATAATCTCCCTTGAAGCCCTTCAAGGTCAATCAGGTAAGACCTGAACTTTCTCCTTTGTGGTCTCACTGAAACTATACATGCATCTCATATCTATCCTGGTTCCAAAATACTCCATAGAGTACCCATTCTCATACCAGCATTGTCTTGGACCTGGGTTTGTAGGTACAGCTTACCAGAAAAATGGTTACCCAACAGGCCATTTCTTGTGGGTCATTTGTTGAGTGTAAATATACTCATTTCTAATGTTTGGTGTAAGAAATCAATGTCTTGCACTAAAAACTGACTGCTTCGCTGCTGAGAGCAGCCACGTTACTCCTTGCCTTGATCTTTTCTGGCCCACATTGTACTACTCAGGTAGGGGATGTTATGAAGAATAACTCTATCTCCACAGAGCTCTGTTTGCTATCTTCCTTCACAGCAAATCTCTGAAACGTTAAAGTAAAAACAGTGGAAGAGGTGCACTCAACCAAAAGTTAACTGGTAATTCAAAGGCCACAAACTGCAGATTGGTAGCAGGCTGTGCCAAATAGTTTCCTCGCACTCCATGACTCTCACTTAGATAAACACTAATGACTTTAGCAGATAATTCTTCTGAATCAGTCTACATCTCAACCATTTATTTATTGCTGTGCACTCTTTTTTACCTTCTCTCTAATATGTTAAGAAAGAAGAAAAGATGACAAATTTAATAAAGCATTCAATTTTAAATGTTATATTTTTATAATACATATGATATTGAATAATAATATATATGTAAGCATCACAATCTATATGATGAGACTTCCCTTAGAACATCATCCACAACATCACTAGCATTAATCTATGTGCTATCTGGTCACTGAAACATAATTTGAGTGAGATAAAATATTGATTAATTGTGGCTGTTCTGAATGTTTGTAGCAGCTTATGCTTCCCACCAGGGGCCTTTGACACTAGCAGCAATATGGGTTCTCTTGCTCTTGATACAGTTGGCTATTTTTAAAACATTCATTTAAGTGGATATGTCATCATATTCAATTCTGATTTCAAGTTGTCACTTCTTGATGATTAATGATATTGACTTTAAAGTTTATTGGAGATAATCATAAATTTTATGACTGAGAGATACATACTTTTAAAAAGAACTTTAAGGCAACAAACCTGGATGACAAGAGTTATATGGATTTCAAGCTAGCCCTCCTCACACTATTCACAGGAGGAAGCTAGATCTGACATGGCACATGGTTTCTAAAGAGGAGTCCAGGTAGAAAGGTCAAACAGAGAAGCACTTCTTTGCTGACCTTATATACAGGCATGAGTGTGTGTATGAATGCTCACACCCGAGAAAAAGAGACAAGAGCTTTTTTATGACAGAAAAAAACCTTATATTTTGTAATTTTCATATTCTCTTCAGAGGTTGGAACATGTGTGGTTTTTTTAAAAAGAAAATGCAAAGTAAATTATATAAGAGATAAAAGAAAATAATAAAATATGAGATCAAAAAATAGTTATAGCTTTGGACACAAATAGGAGGAAAAAAGCTTTGAGTGGAAAGCCACATTTGAGATAATGGAATGGGCACCCCACCAGAGAAAAATGAAAACAGTAAGACAGTGATCCTAGGGACCTTGTTGTTCTGATTTCTTTTCTGTACCTTTCAGTCTTCTTGTGCTTATATATATGAAAAATATGTAAGCCCCAATATATTGTATGTTAATGCATATGTGACACACATGTTAATATATAACACGTGTTTTATAGATCTGTATCTAATACCATGTGCTGATGTATATACAGCTATATATTATGCATATACTATTTTCTCCACTAGTTTTAGCTGTCTTTTCTAGTAGAAGCCGGGTATTCTTCTATTATGTAATCCCAGAAGCAGAAGTCTATTAGCTATATTTTAGGCAGAGTTGCTAAACTATTGTTCTTTATGTTTAGTATATTGCTTTTGTCAAAGGAACGTAAAAGATTCACTCTGGACCGTCACCTGCTTGGTCTCTTGGCAGTGCACATCTACCCAAATGCTAGCTTGCTGAGCACTGCTGAAATGGGCAACCCTCTAGCCCAGCGGCTCTCAGCCTTCCTAACGCTGCGACCCTTTAGTACAGTTCCTCATGCTCTGGTGACCCCCCACATCATAACTGTAATTTTCCTAGTGTTATAAATCGTAATGTAAATGTCTGGTATGAAACCCATGGGGTCGTGACACACAGGTTGAGGACCTGTGCTACAGACACAATGACTCGTTGTCCTAACTCCAGCTCCAGCTGAGTTTTGTTAATCCCGGTGGCTGGAGGGAGGCAGAAAGAAGGACATCAGAGAACTTCCGGTTCTTCCTGTGCCATCACTGAGACCTCTGTGTCCGCCTGTGAAACGGCCTGGGCCCTTAAGGGAAGAGTCGTGACAAAGCTGTCTTGTATGTCCGGTCCTCTATATTCAGACGCAAGCAGGAAGCAGGCCTCAATGACACTCCTGATAGACAATTCAATGGCTCCCTCAGGAGCAGTTTTCACTCTCCCCTGAGTGTGTTACAAGGATCTGCGTTGTAATATTTCATTCAGTATTCTCAGTGGTGTTTGGGCTGATTTTCCGTTTATTTCACCATTTCCTCTTAACTGTTCAGTTTAACATAGGCCCCAGAATATGACAGAGTCATTTGAGGACATATTTTGTTTGCATCCACTGAAGTCTTTGGATCTCCATCTGAAGTAAAGTTTCACAGCATTTTGAGGTTTTGCTGATACGATGAAGACTCATATCCCAGAACCATTCCCTGTCCCGGGTCTTCTTCTGTATCGCTATATGTCAGTGCCGTTTAGTTTCCTTCAGTGAGCAATAATGTCCTTGTATCCAAGATTAAATTATCAAATATACATTTTACCAGTAATAACCGTAAGAAATAACATGTTCTTAGGTTGTTTCAAGACTCTTCTGTAGCCAGATATATGTCCCACCATTCCATCATCTCAGAAATGTCATTTTTCATTGTTTATTTTTATTTCCAACCAATATACACTATTATAATTCATATTCAGAAGTGTTCCAAATCTTAGTATGTACTTTAATGTATATATTATTTGGAGCTTTCTATGGACCTGTGAGGCAGTATAGACTTTTATTATTGTTGTATCAATATGGCATATGAACTTGTAGCCAAGGTATTTGATCTGTTTAAACTTATTACTCATCTATTTGTTTCTATTATTTAATTTTTATACACTCAATTTGTCCTGTTTTGCAACAGTGTCCCCCATTTTCTGTGATGTTTTATAATATTGCTGGCATTATTGTCATGTGCAATATATGATATGTCTTAAACTTTTAAATTTTTGATTTTTAACTGAGTCAAAGATTATGTACTTTAACATCCCTCGTGTCTGACGCAGACCTTACTGCACTGGCTGTCTGCATCACATGTCAATTTGCACTATGGTTTCTTGTGTTCCTGCAGCCATTCAAACTCTCGGTTGTTTGTTTTAAGTTTTTTCATTAATTGTATTTATTTTGTTTTTATTGTTTAAGTGTGTCACATTTTAAGATTACCAACATACTCAAGAATTTTTTTCCTCATGTTTGTTTGGTGAATCTCAGGCCTGCTGGGGCTCAATTTTTTCTTTTTTCTTTTTTTCCAAAATATCTGAGTCAATCCTGTACCTATTGTTTGATAGTAGTCTATGTTTAGTCTTGTTGTGTAGAAATGTGTTATTTGTTCTTAGGGGAAAGTATTCGAGGTTGGCAATAAATTTCTCACAGCAGTTTACAGACTTTAGTTGACTCTGTCTTTCCTTCCACTGTGGTTGAAGAGCCTCTCATGAGTATAACCTTCTGTCCTATTAAAAATGCAATCTATTGACGGAATGAAAGAGAAGTAAAGCATAGGTGGACAGTAGTGCTCACAGACGAATGAGTTATTACATGAAAACCTCACGGCTCGACATGCGATGCCTTCCCACTGGCCAGGGAAGCACTGTGTAAATGTATGGTAATGTCAGGGAATAAACAAAAATATCATCACAGGTTTGTTCTTGTTGGGACTGGTTGACTTTATCCTTAGGATTTGTGTAGTAACTAAAAACAATGTGCCAACCATTTACCTCTACTCTAGGCTCTATTGTTTTCTCCTTTTCTTTTTGAAACTCCAGCGTGGCATATTCATACTTCCTCACTCTATCCCACTTTAAACCATAATTTTTCTCACTTTTCTTCTTTACGTACATAGTATGCATCATTTTCTCAAAACTGTCTATGAGCTTATATAATTTTTGTTTCATTATAATGACATGCAACTTCATCTGTGAATTTTTTTCAGTTCTACCAAATTCTTTTTCTGACCTGTCCACTTCATTCTTAAAGACTTGATATCATTTTTTCAACATGTTTTTATCAGTTTCTTGAGAAGTCAATACAAGTGTACAATGGATTTTGACAATATTCATCCTCTACTTCTCTCCCAATTTCTTCAAGATTCATTCTAATTTTATTTCACACATCTCAGGATAATCAATTTATGCTTCTTACATGATATCTAAAAGTGTGAGTGTCTTAGAAGCCTGATTCTGCATCTTATTATTTTACTGCTTTCCCAGGCTTGCTTGTTGATAATCCTTGGCTGAAGAGATATCTCTACAGAGAAATTTTACTTTTGTTTCTTTCATGGACTGTGGAGAATTAGCAATTTAAGACTATTTTAATTTAATTTAATATTTTGTCATGGGCTGTTGAACTGCTCAGGTAATCCAAGTTCACAGGTCTGAGTTCATGTGGAGGTGAGTCTGAGATTACAAACTCTCATGAATGATTTCTTTCTCCACTATAAAGCAAGTAATTTTTTTTAATCAGAAAAGCACATATTTCCTATCTTATATTATTCTTCGTACTTATTCCTGCTTTCACAGACGTATGGTCAAGATTTATGGTGCATGCAGATACTCACACTCATCACGGGGAGCCATAACTGACTCCTGCAGCCATCCTCTGACTCCACATGCACACCCTAGCCTGTATAATCGCACACACAGATATTTGTGCGTGTTTGCACACATACACAATTTTTAAAAATTCTTTTTCTGTTTCTGGTGCTGACGATCTTTGGGATACCTAGGTGTGGTGAAAGGTTTTTATTCCTCCAGAATTCATATATTCTTAATTTATTTATATGAAAATTGCATTTGTATTGATAAAGGTCAACATATTTTTGCTTCTCTTAAGTTCATGTTTTGCTTTATTTTATTCAATATTCACATATATAATCCATGCTTTTTTGATGGCCACTAATAATGTAAGGCAGAGTCTTCATAGAAGGACACAAATGCATCTATGCCTTAAAAATAAACTGCATGAAAATGGAGGCCTTTCTTCTCTTCATTGCTCTACAGACAGCACTGGTTCCGGTAGGAGGTAGGCCTTTAATATTTTTGTTTTACAAGAACAGACACTTCTACAGCTTCTTTTGTTAACTTTTTTCTTCTTTCTTTCTGTTTTTATTAAGTTATTTATTTACTTTACATCCCAATTGCAGTTTTTCTTCCCTCTCTTCTTCCAGTTTCTCCTTCTCCCCTCCCCCCAATGACTTCTCCCTTCTCCTCTTGAATGGCTCACTATCTTTCCACATTATTTAATATATGCTTCTGTTTAAGATTAGAATTCATTCAGATATCTCATTGTAAAAACTATTGTAAGCCCAATTATTTCTGTCATTACTTAGGTCAGGAGGCCACCTGGCCATTCTACTCTATTTACAAGTCCTACTTCTTGGTTTATGCATGATCTAAAGGACTTGTCTCTTCAGCATTATTTAGTGGCACTTTCAAGACTCTGATACTAACTTTTAAGGAAAACTCTTATCCTCCTTGGTATTTGATAAAGCTAATGTGAGGGCTTATTTTCCTCTTATTCTCATTGGTACAGATTTTTCAGTGTTTGGAAGGTTTGCAGCTGGAGTTTGTGGTCATGTCCTTTTCATGTTGAAGATGGAGTGCATGTCTTCTGAGCTGTTATTTAGACTTGGGCTTTCAGGAGAATGTATGCTGTTACCCATGGTGTCACTCTTCTCTTGGAGTTTGTTTCCTCCGTGTTCGTGTCACTCTCTTTGTTTTCTGCCATTCTCCTTCTGTGGAAGCATTGCGCTTCTTCTATTTTTAAAATTTATTTATTGTTTTATTAATTACAGTTTATTCACTTTGTATCCCAGCTGTAGCCCCTTCTCTAGTCCCCTTCCAATCCCACCTTCTCTCCCTCATCTCCTCCCATGTCCCTCTCCAAATCCACTGATAGGGGAGGACCTCCTCCCCTTGCCTCTGACCATAGTCTATCAGATCTCATCAGGACTGGCTGCATTGTCTTCTTCTATGGCCTGGTAAGGCTGGTCCCTCCTCAGGGAGAAGTGATCAAAGAGCCAGCCACTGAGTTCATGTCAGAGACAGTCCCTGTTCCCCTTAATAGGGAAGCCACTTGGACACTGAGCTGCCATGGCTTGTGCCTCTTCTTATGCCTAAAGCATCAGGCTCAAGTTTTTCACCCAATGATACTTCCTTTTATTTCATGAATACTAATAAATTTTAATTGGTAACAGGAAAATTATTTGCTGCTTCTTACTCCTGTAATTTTGTATCACATCTGAGCTCAGGGAACATTGTTCAAGTCAATCTGATTACAGCAAGATCTCTAAACAGCCTGACTGCTCTTTATCTCAGTTGAATTCCTTTGTACTATTGATCAGCAATCAGAACAGCCTTCAAGTGTCAACAGATTTGAAATAATGTACAATTTCATAAGGGTCTTTTATTGACAACAGTGCTTTGTAAGGATCTGGTGTGACAAGTCATCTACATGAGCAGAAAGTTGGCCATGGGAATCAAACATAGAGCCACGGTTTCATTACCACAATATTTCTGTCATTACCACAATATTTCTGTCTTAATGAACCAGTTTACCACCGAACAAATATCCTGTTCTATCAATGGTGCTTCTAATTGTCTGTTTATGTTTCCATTTATAGACTAGGAATAATATGCTTTCTTTTTTCTTTTTTAAAAATTATTATTATTATTATTTACAATTTATTTGCTTTATGTCTCAGTTGTAGCCCCCTCCCTCATTTTCTCTTAGTCCTACCCTCCCTCCCTCTTTCTCCTCTATCCCTCTTCCCTATTTCACTGATAAGGGAGTCCTTATCCCCTACTGTCTGACCCTAGCCTATTAGGTCCATCAGGACCTCCTAGATCCTCTTCCTCTGTGGGCTGGCTAGGTTGCACTACCAGGGAGATGTGATCAAGGAGCAGGCAACCGAGTTCACGTCAGAGACTGACTCTTCTCCACTTTTTAAGGATGTTACAGGGAGACTGGGATGCTTATAAGCTACATCTGAGCAGGGGTCTAGGTCCACTCTATCCGGGGTCTTTAATTGATGTATCAGTCTCTGCAGTGCCCCTTGGGCCTGGCTGGTCTAACTGGATGTCTACATGTAGAAAAATGCAGATAGACCCATACCTATCACCCTGCACAAATGTAAAGTCCAAGTGGATCAAAGACCTCAACATAAAACCAGACACACTAAACCGCTTAGAAGTAAAAGTTGGGAGGAGCCTTGAATGCATTGGCACAGGAGACAACTCCCTGAACAGAACACCAACAGCACAGGCTCTAAGAGCAACAGTCAATAAATGGGACCTCATGAAACTGAAAATCTTCTGTAAAGCAAAGGACACAGTCAACAGAACAAAACAACAGCCTACAGATTTCCTCACAATGTTTGAAGTTTTTATTCCTTTAATTATAATGTTAGGGCTATGGAGGTAGTTCAGTGTTTAAGCATTAGTTTAAAATGTACAGGCTGTGGGATCAGTGTGTGTGTGTGTGTGTGTGTGTGTGTGAGAGAGAGAGAGAGAGAGAGAGAGAGAGAGAGAGAGAATCTATGTACCTATGTATTGGTATGGAAATGATGACAGTTCCTCTGCTCCTATTTGTTTATTAACAGTCCCACATATTGATCTACTTACCAGCCCTTGTTAACTGCTGATCTTTATTCCATCTCTGCAGTCCTGTCATTTGTGGAGTGAGCTACAGATGAAATCTATACTATGCACGCTTTGGAAAATATGATGTTTTCCAGATTAATTCCTAGAAATTCACTGGAGTTGTTGATTATGTCAATAATATATTCATTTTTATTACCAAGTAATATTATACAAATACCATAGTTTTGTTAAAAATCAGAGCCCAGAAATCTACCTGTATCTTATTTTCATATTTAACATTTTATTCTACAGTTCCATAAGGCCATTTATACAGATAGATAATGATTTTTAACACATTCTTCCATATACCATAGCCCTTTGCTTTCTCTGCTCCACTCTTACCCTTTGTTCTCAGATAACTCTGCTTTCACATTTATGCCATTTGTATGCATATATTGTTTTATGTATCTACAAATTACAAGACCCACAAATTAACAAAATGTGACATTTGGCTTTCTGGTGTTGACTTAAGTTGCTAAATATGGTTATTTACAATTGCATTGGAATAATGGAATAATGTCATTCTTTATGATCGAAAAGAATTCTGCTGTGTGTAGAAGCCACATTTCTTCATCCATCTCTCCATTGTTAGATGCCTAGGTTAGCTCCATAACTTAGCCACTGTGAATACTGCTCAAATGACACATTGTAATATGTCATCTTGGAGAAGATTAGAAGATTGGATAAATACCAAGGAGTGATTCTACAAGCTTTAGATCAGTCACAGTTACAGGAAGCCTAAATTTCTCCAGTTTATTACTGTTACACATAAGGCTGTCATAAAAATCCACTTAAGAGTTTTTATGTAAATGTTAAATATTGATTTATTTGAGATAAGTGCACATGAGTGCATAATATATATATATACATATATATATAAGTGATATATATATGTGATATGAATGGGGATATACTAGTTTAGAGGGATATACTAGTTTAGATTCCCCACAAAGTGATACAAGTGAGCACATTTCTCTACATATTTTGACTGTTTATGTGATCACTATGTATTTGTGTATGTACATACATATATGTATACATGCATGATGCAGAAGATCTAACCCAGGGTTTTGAGCATGCTTGGTACGCTCTCCATGGCCAACAACATGCCCTGCCCCACTTTCATGTCAGGCATTCTGATGAGTATGTATTAATAGCTCATTACAAGTTTCGTTCATGTCTCTCCAATGGCTGCTATTGCTAAACCCTTTCAATGTCTGTTTTCCCTATTTGTGTCTTCCACTCTAAAATGTCTGCTCATGTTTTGCTATCTTCTAGTTAGATAGCTATGTTTTATTTTGCACCCTTTTTTTCAGACTTTTGATAGATTCTTGATCATACTCCCCTATTGAATATGTGGTCAGGAAGATTATCTGTGAGTCTGTCCTTGACCTGTCCATATTCTTGAAAAGATCTTTACAGATAAAATTTGTATTTTCATTTTGATGAAGTTCAAATTTCTAAACGTTTTTCTTTTATGACACCCAGGTCTTGGAAACTACTGCAAGATTTTACATAGCATCACCGTTTTTAGACACACACACACACACACACACATAATCTCACAATATAATTGGCTTTATTTTGGAGAAAGAGAAATAAAAAGTGTTTAGGAGAGTGAGCTGTCTTGAATTGAGATGTTCCCTGTAGTCCTGGAATTTGAAGACTTGATCCTCAGTGGGTGGCACTGTTTGGAAAGGATCAGAATGTGTGCTTTGGTAGAGGAAGTTATTTACTGCTATTTGAGAATCTATAATGACTTCGGTGATTCCAAGCTTTCCTTCTATGCCTCCTAAGTTTAGATGTGCCACCTCCGCTTGCCACTCCAGCAGCTGTCTGCCTGCTGCCATACCATCCTGTGTGTGGTAGTTCACAAACCTTTCTGTGGGACAAGTCCACCCCTCCCCTGAAAAAGTTCTTTCTTCTATACAATGCCTTGTGCATGGTACTTTATCACAGTAATAGAAAAATAACGAAAACAGACAATAAACTTACTACCCTCAAGTTAGTTATCACTGGAGCCATAAAAATCTTAAAAGTTCAGTTAACTCTGGAGTTACATAAAAATAAGTTTCAAAACTGACTTTTTCTGTTTCTGTATTTTATGAAGTTCAGTGCAATTCTCTACTTAGTTTGAAAATACCACCGAGACTCTAGGGAAAAGTGGCAGAAGTTTCAAAGAAAAGATTCATTCTATTCACAGCAGCACACCAAATTTAGCCACTAGTCCTGACAATTAGTAGGAAAATATCTGTCAATGAGTTTAAGTATCTTGTTGAAAGATCTTTTTATCTCCAGGATTTTCAATTAGGCAGACCTCTGTCCCAACAAAAAGCTGAATGACTTCCGGCCAGCTCCTCAGGAAAGATACCATTTTAGCTCTGAGAACCCTCTGACAAAAAGTGACCTTTTTACCTCTCTTGACCAGGGCTTTTCCAGATGCAAACTAATGGTTTAAATGCAGAACACTATCAGCCCCATAAAGCGTGAGGCCTGTCTGGCCAAAGCAGCCACTGTAATGTAACTTAGGAAGCTGCCACCGTGCTACCGCCTCAGCCATTTGCGGGCCAGGTAACTCATCACATCAGTCCTGTTTTCTCTCCAGCTCCTAAGGGTTCTGAGCACTGACTTCAAGCTATGTCTGATCAGTAGAAAGGAAAAGCAGGGAGAAAAATAAATTATTACATAAAACAAAGACTATATTATTTGGCACATATGTTATGGTTTACCCCATTTATCCTCTGAACAAGAGATTGTCTGCCTTCAACATTTCCAGGCTTTTAAAATCCCTCTTTATAGTCTGTGCAGTCAACTTAATGAGGACCATTTGAGTAGCATAAGAGAAATGATGTCATTTGGGCCCTCTCCTCCCTTCCCCTGTCTAAGAGTAGGAACTGTCTACCCTGAGCAATATAAAATCTGTGCACACAGCCTCAGAATTATTGGAGTGAAAGCTTGGTTTGCTTAGGATACCAAATATGTAAACATTTTACAGAGTATGTTTGTCCTTCCACTCTGCAAGACTATCCTTGCACATTTTTCCAAAATATATTGAGTACCAAAGTACTAGACATTATGCTAAACATTTCTATTTTTATATGCATTCACAGGAACCTGTAATGATAGATTGTGTTGTTCAGAGAAGAAACACTGGCTATACCTCTTTAGAATACACATGATTGTAGAACTGCATGCTGGCCTGCAAGAGTTGATTGTTAAATTTTCAATCATTTGTGAGCACTTATTTAACATAACCCTTTATTAAAGTTTACATTATAGAAAACTACACTTAAGTAAGCTACAAATGACATATAGCAAATACTGAAATTTGATCACTTCCTGATATTTTACTGTACGTTAATATCGCTTATGCCCTTGAAGTTATGTGCGGCAGTCTTACCTGTTTGGTAGAAATACTACATAACTGTGTTCTGCTGGTCAAGTCCTTCCCATCGCGCCTTCGGTTAGCACTGACAGAAAGATGTACAGCATGACATAAATAATGCTATTTTTACCGTACAGCATACCATAGCTACACTTTGCTGTTAGATATAACATTACAAATGTTACTACATTGGCTTCAAATTTTATTAATAATTACACATACTGAGAAATTAATTGCATGCCAAAAGTGTTATGTCTTAAAGTATGGCAGAGAGCAGAAACATTATTACTTTACATTCATTTTTTCACCTTATAGAAACATATTCAAGCATACCTGAGCTCTTGAGCTCACATAACCACACAAACAAATATGTTACATGGTGGCAATGTGACAAACAGAGGCTTTCATGGGCAAAGAAAGCTTCATGTCATGCTCTAGGTTTCCTGCCTCAGATACGTGCCAGAATCATGTGTCAGAAAGTCTTGAAGAGATGGCACTAGCAAGAGCAAGCTGGCACTCTCATTGAGATCACTCTGCCATGTTAAATGCATGAGTGCTACTGCCAGTGAAACAGTATACTATAACTTTCTTTTTTTTCTTTTTTTCTTTTTTTGGATGAGCTTGTATTTATTAATGCAAAACTCATATCTTTAAACAAAAAGAAGTATATGACATAATAAAAGTCCAATATATGTTAAACAATTAAAATTACAAATTTAGAGGAAAAAAAGGCAATTTTCCTACACAGCTTTGATTCAGTGGCCTTGGAAAGGGATAGGGAGGAGATGAGGGAGGGAGGTGGGATTGGGAAGGAATGAGGGAGGGGCTATGGCTGGGATACAAAGTAAATAACCTGTGATTAATATAAAGAATAAAAATTTAATTAAATATAAAAAATAAAATAAATAAATTTGAAATAAGAAGGAAATTATTTTCAGAGATGGGCTGCATATTGCACTATAACTTTCAGGAAAGCATTGTTCTTAACTTCTGCAGCGTACTGAGCTGGGACTTACAAAGCATCATGGAAATTAGGAGACACCACAGTAGTCAGAGTGGTCTCTGGCTAGCTCCAATAGTGGTCCCAAAGTCCCAAAAGATTTGCTGCATCAGAGAAAATCCAGGTGTGAGAAGGACTGAACACGGCCATAGCAGACACGTGGAAAAGATAAAGCAACAAAAGAAAGCTTTGCACTGTGAGTTACCAGGAGAGCAGCACACCGAGTGCTGATGGAGATGTTAAAAGCAGCACCTCTAAAAGAAGAATGTTGACTCGGGGCTCCTCAGCTAGGAGAATTCAAGAAGACAGAGTCAACCAGTCTTTTCAGGAGAGATGATCTGGGAAACACTATATTATCAACACTAACCCCAGCTAGCGTTGATGGTAGCAGAACAAACCTGACTGATTTCTCATCATTGATTCCAATAGCTTACAGATGTTCCATGGTAGACAGGCATAAGGCCAATACTGATAACATTTAAGTTCCAATGACGTCTACAGAGATACGTTAAATCTAGATGTTTACATACATTCTCAACATGAAGATTTTAATATCTTTTCTCTTGATATTTTCATGATAAAATCTGTCTTTCTCTCTCTCTCGTGAATGAAACAAACATCAGTCAACCACAGCCCTTTGGTTTTAAGTAACTATTGTTCATGAATTTAGGTTTCAGTGTATCTCGGCCACTATCACACACATTGACCCTTTTTGAATCACAAAGTATCTGTACCTCAGCTTATCATCTGAAGTGGGATGATCCACAATCTTAAATTTCTAAGTGTGCCAATCCAAAAGGAAACCCTGCCTGCAAAGAAACATGATGTCATTAACTCATGTGACCAAGTGGTCAATAGCACATGTTTGGTTTTTTGTTTTGTTTTGTTTTGTTTTTTGTTTTTTTGTTTTTGTTTTGTTTTGTTTTGTTTTTGAGAGAAATCTTCATAGCAGCCTTTGAGAAATACCAGACCTGGAGGGTGGTACTAATGGCTCTCATGGCTCAGTGTGCCAGAGCTTTCCCATTTGCCTCACTGGCACACACCACGGGGAAGAAAAATGCTACAGAAATCTCCCTAGTCATTCCTTGAGAGATTTTCATTGTTGTATCTGACATTTACAGGGAGGAGGGATTAAAGCTTATGCTTGAATTAAGCCTGCCCCTCTCCCCCAGTTCATGAGTTACAGTGTCAGGCACAGATTTTCAGTAACATGTCTATTTTCAAAATACTGTGTCCATAGTGTATACAGTTCATAAGCATGATCATTTATCACTTCATTATTTAACCTAAAGAAGTTTACATGGAAGTTGCTTTCTTGTTATTCACCATAAGATGCTGGCTCAGTTTTTGTTTTTGTTTTTGTTTTGTAGCTCCAGGGAGTCTACTGCTAATCGTGATGATATTTTTCACACATTACTAGCAAGTGGAGCAAATGAGAATTCTGCAGCTTTCCCAGCAAAGAACAGCAGTTCAGAGATAAAAGCAAAGGGAAATTTGAGTGTACATAGCTGGGTGCCCTCTAATGGGAATTTGAGGCTTAGGAATGGAGGAGCAGCTACAGCTCACCAAAAGGACCCCATGGTTTGTACACACACACTCCTTTCATTAGAGAATGTGGGAGAACATGTGAAAAGAGCATTCTTACTCTAAGAAAAGCACAGTGTATATTATTTTGTTTAACTATAACTATTGGTTGTATTCATACCTCAGCTATACTAAATAAACATCGCTTTTGACATGCCTATTTTCTCTAATGATGTGCTAACCTTGGCCTCTCTGCTTAACCTAGATGGCATGTGCTTTCATTGACCCTTGTACTCAGAGAAATCTAACTGTAGGTCTTCGGTGACACTACAAAGATAAGGAAACCACTTGGTCTAGGTCTTCTCATAGAGTGTTACTGTTGATGTTGACTAACAAACCGAATAAACACCGGTCAAGGAGACCATGCGCTCTCCGTGTACCGCTGTTGGACTACGGCTCTTTCAACAAGGAACCTAAGCAACCTGAGTTGAGTTAGACAGAAATAATTATGTTTTATAGCTTTACTGACAAAACTGTGCATTTTGGAATGAGATTGTGCTGAATGAAACAAAAATTAGTGATTCAGCTAACTGCTACAGTAAATGATGAGTAGGCACCGCTCCCGGGGTTCCACTGGCGAAAAGTAAGACGCACTGGACCACAGCTGTCTCAGGGCTGTCCATTTCATCACCTTTTCTCTTTTCACTGGGAAGGACAGCAGAGTTGTAGCACAGAATAAAAATGCATTTGGGAGTGGGGAAAGAATTGAAGTGAAGAAGGGGAAAGTAAAGTGGGGAACACTGCAATAAGCTAAAGTGATCTGCATTCTGTCTCTCCAAGAGGCTGAGCAGAAACAACCTGGCTACTAAGCACCTGAAATGTGGCTAGCACAAGTTGACACAACCTGAAAAATCAAGTTAAAGCAGATTTCTTTTATTTTTTATTTATTGCGTTTTTGTGTCTGCACATAGCGCAGCTCACATGTTGTGTGAAGGGCTCCTTGTAGGATTCTCCTTTCACCATGTGGATTCTGGTGACTGAGTGCAGTGGTCAGGCCAGCCATCTTCTCTACTGAACCATCCCTCAGGCTCACACTGATTTGTCTCAGTTTTGACATTAATTAAATGTTGCGATGATTATGGTTTTGGTAAAATAAACACATTATCCCTGTTACCTATTTTGAATTTTTTATATTTTTAAAGTGGACCTATTAGAAAGTTTAAGGTAACATATATGTCTACATTGCATTTGTACAGGGCAGTGACAGTTTGTATATCTATTTTTTGCATATTCAATAAAAAATGACAAGACTGAAAGGTAATCTTCAAAGTATATGTAACGATGAAGCATGTCAGAAAGAAAAAAATTTATGATTGTGCCTGGAGATATGGGTTCATGTCAAATATGTACTTGTACGTGCTCAAAATACAGATGCACTTTAATGAAAATATCAAGCCCATCTTTGTGGACACTGAATAGAAAGCAATTCAGATATTTACAATGTCTTCTCAAAGGTGTGTGCACATGCTTGCTTGCATCTGTTTCTTTGAGTCAAGTAAATATTAGGTTTGCCATTGTATTTTATTTCTCCAATTTAAGCATATTTCTCACTTACCATTTTTTTTCTAGTGAAAGATAGCTTGATTTTTAGAAACAAGAAGAAAGTGCAAAATTTTATTTTGTTGTTGTTGTTGTTGTTTATTTTAGAGCAGAGAAATAAATAAACTGTGAACGATTCACAGGGACCACTGGGATCTAACGATTGCAGTTGCCAATGTGCGTAAGCTTACTAAGAGGTGAGTCAACCTCTGGGGGTTTGCCCACCCTCTTCTGTAAACACAGGAAGAATAACGTCCATTTCAATTTATACCTGGCACAGTAGAGCCAATCAAATCACTAAAGGAATTTAAAAATAATACCACCACATTATCCAATAGCATTTCTCAGTGAAGGAGTTGATAGATCGATGTATACATACACACAAATACATACATAAATAGATAAATCTATAGATACACTTTCAAAGGAAAGGAAGTCAGCAAACCAGAAAAATAACTACATACTTATGTTTGTTCCTCATAGTCAAGGTTTAGGATCAGTCTATATGCCCATCAAGCGATTAAGAAATAGATACATACAGTGAAGAATTCACTGTATTCATCCATAGAGAAGAATGAAGTAATTTATTCACATAAAAGTGAATAGAAGTTGGGGTAATCACCCTACACAAAGTTAACTCAACACAGAAAGTCAAATATTCCTTATTTATCTTATACATATAAACAAATAAATATGATATGATAAAAAGGATGGGCTTTTTGAAAAGCACGAGGTGTCTGAAGGGTGGAAAAAAAAACTAAAGACAATCTTTGCATGTCCAGCAATTCCATAGTGAAATCTCTCCGTTCACTGATCACTAAATTGGTTTAATTTAATATAATAAATATATAAATATGATATCCGCATATGTGGAGTGAAAAGAGCTAAAAAAGTTATTAGAGAAAACACTACAAAAGTTTGTACATAGAAATAATAATAGGATAAATAAGAGAACAGTTTTACAAGATGCACGCTAATATCATCAAAGACCGCCATGTAAGTAAAACACATGTTACCACAGGTGAACATGTTTGTGTGGGTCTTCACAAAAGAGGGTGGGAATTTCAGGCTTGGATTTAAATGCAGTATTCAAATCAAACGTGAAGTCTTGGCAGCTTGCTTTTTTTTTTTTTTTGTAGAGGTTTCAGTTTATTTATGCAAGGTTTGAAAGTACGGCTTGATTATTCTCTCAGAGCTGTGACTTGCTAAAAGTTTTACCTTGAGAATCTGTACTCCATAAAACTCTCCAAACCATTTTCTGCCAGAGACATAATATTGTACAGAGCAGCCTGTGTTGACTTTTTTCCAACCATCATATACCTTGGGCCAAGAACCACACACTAGGAAAAGCATAATTCCCCAATGCATCACCAGACTATTATTTTTTAATGTTCTTCATAATATGAAAGAGAAAAATATGTTCATTGTGACCAAATGCTTATGTGAGCTTTCTACATTGAAAAGCATCAAGCAAATTCTAGCAGAGCCGGGGGAACCTAAGAGAAGAATTTGAAGCCAGCAGACCTGCTTTAATTTGCCTTTTATTTCCCTTCCCCACTCCTCCACAATAATAGCAGTAACAATTGCCTTTTCTGGCTGAAAATGTGAAATCTAGCCTGTTTTCTCAGCAATGAAGAGACCTGTGAGAATGTGAAGCCACCTGTTGGAAAAGAGAGCTTTAAAATGTGAAGGTTTTGCACGCCAAACTGATGAGGGAGACCTTAGTCAGAACCAACTGAGGAATCTGCAAGAGGTAAAAGGGCAAAATGTCGGGTACTTCATTCCTCCCGTTAGCCCATGGTTTACTAGTCTGAGGAAAGCTGAGGACCAAAATACTCATAGTGTGTGCCCAGTGTTCAAGTCACTCACAGCATTTCACCACCTGCTGCATTTGCCACCCGTAAAAGCAGACGCTCTGAAGTTATATATTTGGTTCGTCACCTCTTCTGTCCCTGGGTTTACAACTATCCATGTTTCCAATCACGTTTTTGTGTATTTCTTAAGAGTTGAGGTGAATCTCACAATAGCATTTATTTATATAAACAATAGTATTAGGTTTGTTTATTGCCAGGATGTCGGAAGACAGGAGCACTTTCCGACAGAGAGAGGCAGGAGGTTTAGGAGCCCTGTGGAGAAGTAGGCTGCTGCCGGTGGTGCTGTGGACATAGCTGACCAGAGGCCTCTGGATAAAGAGTCATAAATTACTGTGCATAAGTCACATTTAGAGAGCAATAATAAAGACACAAGGCTGATCTAAAATCCGTGCTAATAAGTAAAACTCACAAGGGATAGGGACTTAAAATACCAGCCAGCCAAACAAAATTTACACTGCTACCACTTTTGTGCAAAATCTTTTTCTTTTGCTGTTGTTTTCCTTCCTTCCTTCCTTCCTTCCTTCCTTCCTTCCTTCCTTCCTTCCTTCCTTCCTTCCTTCTTTCTTTCTTTCTTTCTTTCTTTCTTTCTTCTCTTTCTAAATACTAAGAGTCTCACTATGTAGCTCAGGCTGACCTCAAACTTGGAACCTTCCTGAATCAGTCCCCAGGTTGTCGATTATATTTGTGTCTCAGCGTGACCATGTTTGGTCTTTTATTTTAAAGTTAGCTATTGATATGCAAAAGTGGTAGAAATGAGGTGAACATATGCCCTGTCTCATTGCTGTGACAAACTACATTGCAAAAGATACTTCAGGAAAGGTGGGAAGAAACCACGGGCAGGAGTTGAGGCAAGCTGGTCACTTCGCGTCTGCAGTGAGGTAGCAGAGGGAGACGGATGTTTACTCCCAGCCAGCTTCCTCCTCATTCAGTAGCCCACGGATGGTGCTCTCACATAGGGCAGACTACCCACTTCACCTGACCTAACCTAGGAAAGCCTCTCCGACAGGGCCGGGAGATCCCCTGCCACGCTCTGGGTGCTGTGTGGATTCTCCCACTCTGTTTCTCACTGCCTCAAATCAAAAGTCTTCACCTCTTCTGCACCCCAGCCACTGTGCACTCATCCCAGGCCTCACCACCAACCACAACTGTCCTGTCTTTGAAACTGCACATAGCCTGATGCCCCAGAAACTTTGCTCTCGAGTTCAATGTCACCACTCTTCAAGCTAAGGCCCTTGCAGCCTCTCTTCTCTGCTCCCCCTTCTCTTAGGCCATAGCCTTCCTTTTGAGTCCCTTTCCTTCTCAGAGTGCAGAAAACAGAGACTTTCAATGTTTTCTTACCACTGCTCTTCATGGTAGAAGAATCAAATTAGAGATTTATGTACAAAGTAGTATATTGTCAGAATTTTTTATTTTAGAAATTGATGTTTGTGTAGCTGTTTTATTTTTAATTTAATTTTATTTTATTAATTACACTTTATTCACTTTGTATCGCCCCATAAGCCCCTCCCTCCTCCCCTCCAGATTCCACCCTCCCACCCCCTTCCTCACCAATGCCCCTCCCCAAGTCCACTGATAGGGGAGGTCTTCCTATCCTTCCTTCTGATCTTAGTCTATCAGATCTCATCAGGAGTGGCTGCATTGTCATCTTCTGTGGCCTGGTAAGGCTGCTCCCCCCTCAGGGGGAGGTGATCAAAGAGCAGACCAATCAGATTATGTCAGAGGCAGTCCCTCTTCCCATTACTATGTAACCCACTTGGACACTGAACTGCCATGGGCTACATCTCTGCAGGGGTTCTAGGTTATCTCCATGCCTGGTACTTGGTTGGAGTATGAATCTCTGGGAAGACCCCTGTGTTCAAATTTTCTGGTTCTGTTGCTCTCTTTGTGGGTTCCTGTCCTCTCCAGATCTTACTATTTCCCACTTCTTACATAAGATTCCATGCCCAACAGTTGGCCATAAGTCTCAGTGTCTGCTTTGATAGTCTGTAGGGCAGAGCCTTTCAGAGGCCCTCTGTGGCAGGTTCCTAGCTTGTTTCCTGTTTTCTTCTTCTGATGTCCATCCTCTTTGCCTTTCGGGATGTGGATTGAGCATTTTAGTCAGGGTCCTCTAGTTTTATTTAAAAAATCATTAAAGTGATTTTGATTTGAGATTGTTACAGATTTTCCCCCCAATTTCTGAAATGGCTCTAAGCATACTTCTGTCATTTTGTCCTGTGTGCTTGTAAGAAGTGAAATTCCCTGCCCTGACTCTGATGATAGATATGAAAATATTGATGGACTCTAAAAAGCACCTAGATGTTCCACTTTCCAATACTAATTTGATACTTATATGTTGAAGAGCAGTGGTAGGAAAATATTGTAAGAAAACAAGAAAATGAGCATGCAGATTCACTTTCAACTTTAACAAATGTTAGAGATATATCTAATGAATTGTTTTAAAAGAAATGTCTGTATGATTAATTAGGACTAAATATTTGGCCTATATACCCATTTTATATATCTATATACTAGGAGGCATAAAAAATAACAGGGAAAGGGGGATTGCAAGTGGGAAATGTTTAAGAAGCCCTGATCTCATAACCCACCTCACCTCCAAGCTCTCCCGAGGAAGACACCACCAAAAGAGCTTTGATAAAAGGATGTAAGGTTTGCCAATTATGTGATTCTCTTTCATCCAGAATGTGATAATGCTGACTTTTCCATCTTCTCAAATTGTCTTGTTGCTAACATTGTTAGCCTTCCTTGTCCTCTATCTTTGCAACATTTTTTTTTCTATTCTCCTTCTAACACTCAACTCTTAACCTTTTCTTTAAAAGTAGGAGATTCCTTCTTGGTCATGTAAACTTTTGACATACATGATAGTGCACGCACTTGTGTGTGTGCAGATGTAAATGAGCATACTTGCATGTGCAGAGGCCAGAGGAAGATGTCAGGCCCTGTTCCATCAACAACTCTCTGCCTTGTTCCTTTGAGGCAGGGTCTCCCTCACTAAGCTAGACCTGGGCTGGCAGCCGGGAAGTGTCTCTCCCTGCTACTGTGCCAGGGTTAGAGGACTGACATGTCATACTCTGCTCTTTCACTTTGGTGCTCGGGATTCAAATAGATGATGTCTTTCAGTCCAAGCCTCGGGGTTTTTTTTTTTTGTGTGTGTGTGTGTGTTTTGTTGTTGTTGTTTTGTTTTCTCATCTGCAAAATGAGAATAATAATGATATGTATTTCGATGGGCTTTGTGAGAATTAAATCTACAGCATGTAGAATGTGCATAGACCCATTCTTGGCACATAGCATACATTCAGTGTGTCTTAGCTGATTAGTATGCACCCGGCTTTCCCCTTCATGGAGGGAAGGCTCATGCATGTTAGTCCCATAGGCATTTGCATCTGCCAACACCTGTTAGTGCTATGTCAAACACTAACCTTATTTCATTTCCTTCTTAGAAGTTCAGTCTTTCTCTACTACTGGGAACCTCAATTTGGGAATATCTATTGTATGTCTAAATGACACCAGGAACTAGTCTCAGTGACAAGGACAAAAAGATGAGAGATCAAGCTAAAGTCCTTGTCCATAAAAGCAATAAACAAGAGAACACACACATGTCCTCTTTTAGGCCACCACATGACATAATGAAGACAATATGGTGACATCCATGACCAAAGGTCGTTCTGCAGAAGCAGATGATGTTACTCTCTCAGAAAGAATGATCAAGGGTGTTCTTGGAGAAATGAGCCACTGAAGCAAAGCCACTCACAGACAATTACATTTTTATGCATTTCTTTTTGACTTTCCTATATCATCCTCTCTCTCTTGCTATTAATTCAAGTCAGTGATGCCTCACATGAGTTATTACCAGATTTTTCCAGTGAGTCTTTCTATGTCTCATCTTGTAGTCTTGGTCCTCAATTTTCTGTGCATGAGTATACTTTTAAAATATACAATGGACTATTCCAAACCTAATAAAAATGCCATTTCTGGTTCCCTATGCCTCCCTTAGAAAGACAGACAGTGACTTTAATGAATTTACCTCTGCTTACTATTCTGGTATTTTTCAGTCACTGAAACCTGTGCCCTTGACATTCCAACCAAACATTCGTCATTGTACTTCTTCACTCCTTGCCTCTGTTCATGATGTTTGCTAGGCTCTGAGGCTTTTTCCACCTAACAGTTCCTTAAGCTACGCAGTAATTTTTAAAGTAGTTTTCAAAAGCTGACTCTATGTTTTACCCTGTACATTACTGAACTCACTTACTGTTTCCTTGTTTATTTCTCGGTCCTCAACCTTTAGATTCTTAGGATTATGGCCTGTTTCTGGGCCCCAATACATTCTACAGGGCGTTGAGCACAATCCAAATGTAGCCAAGTAGGACTCAAACTCAGGTCTGATTCAGAGTTTAATCTGTTCCAAGCAAACTCTAGAATGAGAACCTAACCTATGGAAACACTTAGGTTCATGATTTCCCAATCTGGCTTTGGTACAAGATCTGGCTCACTCATCTACAAGTTGGCTTTCCTGGTCAACTATGCATGACTGTTATCCCATTCCTGACCCTGTGGGAATCCATTTGTCACACTTCATTGAATGCCACACGTTTCTCTGGCCTCATGATGGCTGAATGATACAGTGCAGCCAGTGTTCATGGACAGGCTCCGCTTCCTTCCCAGGGACAAGGAAAATGAAAGACTGAATAGGAACTGGAATTCCATATGTGTTGCATTCGCTCTTGCTACTTGGAAAGCATTGTGCTCAGAACTGCTGCCTTTCTACAAGGAAACCAGTCCTGCACGTCCAGCAGATGAGGCAGGCAGAGAGTCTCATGTAGAAGCAGAAAATGAGCATTAAATTAATAAAAATGCATGAATTTAGTGCATTATCCTTGGGCCATTAAACACAGACCCTAGATAACCATTGATTCTATGATTTATTCCTAACACCAAGAGTAGTTTATGCCCTAAAATAATGGCAGAAAATCTCAATCAGATGTTGTCCTTTCTCACGTCGCTCTTGACTCAAATCAGTGTCCTTCTGGGTCTGAGAACAAGAACTTTCTGCAGAAGCCAAACCGATTGCCCCTATCACAACTACAGCTTAAAGCAAACGTGAGCATCTGAAATACTGAAATGTCTCTCCTTCACTGTGAATCGCCTACAGGGTTCCTTTACTGTATTTCATCCCAAGACCAGAACAGACTCAAGAGAAAGTCCTGTATATCCTACTAACACGCATTCAGGGGTGCCTCTCCAGAGTCCACTTGTCAGTTGATTTTCTTTTTGTATGCACTAAGCATTTAAAAAGCAAGAAAGTAAATCACAAATAAAATCAAATGCTTTGTGCCCTCAAGTTGCTTTGAACAAGCTACAGTACCTGTGAAGAATTGATTTTGTAGGTCCTAGGGACAAGCTCAAAGAGGCATTTTCAATTTTTTACTCAGTGTTGGACATAGCTGTGATGAAAGTTTACCAATAGCAAAGGGGACAGAGAGACAGCTAGCTCATAGCATCATCTTTCCCAACCTTCATGGAGCTGAGCAAAGCAGTAGGACCTGAAGCTTATTACAATAATCCTGGGGAAAAAAGGGCCTCACCCAATCACATGTTCTCATCCAACACCCTGAACCGACTTGTCCGATGTTTGGAGTTTGGCAGAATGCTCAACTCTCTGTGCCAAGCTTTCTTCTCTTTAATTGCTAAACCCATGTTTATTTGAAAGCAGAGTTAATCCATGTATTTCTGATTACCCATCAGAACTCATCAAAATGAGGCCCTGGAAAAAAAAAAAAAAAACCCTGTTTGATGTTAAAAAATTAATCTGAAGCCATCACTCTTGTGAACAGAAAATCGAATATTGCCAGAAGCACACTGTTCCAAAATTTGAAAGATGTCATTTTGCTCTTATACTTTATAAGAAATTTGAACTTCTTTTCTGTATACTTGGCCCAAATTTTATCCCTCTTTTTCTTATTTTTTAATCTCCAGTTCATGCTATTGTTTATTTTGAATGTGGCCGTGAATCCATCATCTGGGATAAGAACAACTGCTGAGAATTACATTGTATAACTAGTAGCAATAAAAGCCATGTTATTTGCCTTGTATGTTAAGACTTAGTTTCTAAATTCACGAAAGATCATTTTTCACTCTCCTTCTAGTTACTTGCTAAGTATATTATCTTCATCATTCATTACAGCTAAATGCTATCAACTAGTCAGTCATCAAATATGAATAAAATATTGTTGAACTTCTGACGTATTTGACCCCAGTAATGCTGTCTTTTTGTCTGTTTTTTTTTTTTTTTTTAATGTAAAACATTGATTACATCATCTCAACTATTTAGATCTAGCTTTCAAAATCTCTGATTTGGCCATTCATTTTATAAGACGTTATTGGTGAAAACAAAATGCAGGGTATATCCTAAATATGTCCTCACATATAATATCTGACAAGTGTTCCATCAATAAAATTTATGTGATAGGTTTGAAAATGCAAAATTTTGTATTAAATTTTTGAAAGGTTACTGCATCCATAAGTGTCATATAAATGCTTTTCTGCTCTTCCCTCATTAACAGTTTACGGTGAAAGCACTTCAGTACAGTACTCCATTTGTTCCTTAGTAAATATGACCTGCATAATGGTTCTCCTTCAGGAGCATGAGAGTGGACCCAAGACAGCACAGGTGTATCCATTTTCTTTTCCTACAGAATAAAAGCTTCTTTGAACTCAGCCATCTGTTCAGTGGCTCAGGAAAGACCTTCATTGTCCCTCACATCTGGATATCTTTATCCTGTTGAAAATTACAATTAGCACTGCAACCCAAACTTCTATTTGCACAAAGACCCTGTGCACCTATTTGCTTCCTTGTGGTGCTGATTGCCTAACATTGCCTGGCATTGGGCAAGACGTGAACTCAGAGCGGAAAAGGAACTGACTCAGTGCACAGGCTCAGCATCCCTGGAGCCCATCGAAGTCATGTGGGTGCATCTCTCATGCCTCCTATGTGCAGACGACCCTAAGGTTAAGAAACTCTGTGCTTCCTGGGGGCAGGGACTCTCTCCCTTCAGATCACATGGGAAGATGCCCAGATGTGTGAACTGAAAAAGTTGAAGAGGAGACATGCCTAAGAGCCAAAGAACTCCAAATGGAATTGGAGAGCAAGAATTGTCAGTCTACTACCTGTCACCAAACCAAAGCCCCTTCTGGAACGAGACACATAAATGAATTTGTTTTGTTCATCTTATCAGACAATGAGAAAATCTCCCAGTTTTCTATTTTAGACATACATTTTTGGAGTATGATTGTAAAAATAACATTCATGTTCTTCATAGAAAATTTTGCATATAGAGAAAATACATAGAAGAAAACAAATATCCCAGAGATATTATTAATAATTTGAATTATTTTACTCTGCTATTTCTTCCTTGTGGCTTTATTTACTAGAATTGGAACTGTGGACTTTGTAGAGTCCACACTTCCTCTTTTTGCATCTAATCATTATTAGAGCATTACTTTAAGACTGTTAAATGATGTATAAAACATAATTTGAGATGGCACAAAATCACTTTTTTTATTTAGAGATGGAAAGGATCATAGAATTTTTCTAATAAATATAATTAGCCCTCATATTTTTCTATGTATTTTTATTAGGATGTTTCCTGGGTCAGGATGGGGGACAAGAACAATTTTCCTTCCTTCTTTCCTTCCTTCCTTCCTTCCTTCTTTCCTTCCTTCCTTCCTTCCTTCCTTCCTTCCTTCCTTCCTTCCTTCCTATTTTCTGTCATAAATTATATCCTGGCTACAGTTTATCCTCTCTGCTCTTTCCAGTTCCCTGTTCTCCTTCCCTGTCTTTGTCCCTGTCCCTGCCTCCTTCCCAGATACATTCCTCTTTCATTTTCCTTCAGAAAAGAGCACACCTCTTTGGGATATCAACAGAACAGGACATAATAAGATTAGGCACAAGCCCTCATATCAAGGCTGGCCAAGGCAACCTAGTGCGAGGAAAAGGGTCTCAAGAGCAGGCAAAAGTGTCCGGGACATAAAAGGAATGGAGCTGGAGCTATTGGGAAATTAGTACTTCAGATGTTAGACTATGCCCCAGTGACTGCCCCTACAGGAAAAATACCATGAATGCCAAGCTGCCCATTGTGCTTCCCCAACACACTCCTGAATTTCTCCTCTTTTCAAGGAGCTCATAAATGCTGTGATATACTGAACAAGCAAAGAAATAAGTATAAAAGAAAGCAAAGATTCCACAAGAAATAAATGTTCATTATGATGGAGGTGATGAAGGATAACTTTGTTTAATGTGGTGATATTTACCTCCAAAAGATTTTTAAAAGGGTTTCTGTGCTGGAAGTGTGACAGTCACAAGAGAAAAACATATGACAGGCAGTAAGAGAGAAGAAGAAGTAAAAAATGTATTGGTCAAATTTAACTACAGTGTTCCATATACATAGCTGATAAGCTACACACACACACACACACACACACACACACACGCACACAGATAAAACACAGACACACAACACCTCATACACACACACATACCACACAGCACCACACACAGACAGACAGACACACAGAGACATAGGCACACACACACACACACACACACACACACACACACACACACACACCAAAGCATTTACAATAGAGGTTACCCTTGGAGAAGCTGAAGATAATGGCAGAGAGTCCTGCAAAGGTTTTCACATGTTTACAGTGTTATTCCTTTCTAGCCTGAAAATCTGCAGTATATAGTTAATTAATCTACATATATGTTCATGAACTTTCTGTATGATAAACTATTTTGTAGGAAAAAAGACTACTCAACTGGTAGAGCTACAAGCGTGTGCAATTCGCCTGTCTTAGGACTGGAAGCAAATATTTATTCAACAGAAAAATAGAAGAATGGACAGAAGTCTTTCTGTTTAGAGGTGAAAAGACGGATAAAGGGCCCAACCTGTGGAAAATGAAGTTGGGAGCACAAAAAGATGCTCCTAGCTTACAACAGATGCTCAGAGAAAGGAGTCGTAGGGTTGGTCAATTAAGCTTCTTTCCAAAGAACCATGGGCAACAAAGGGCTGCTGATCGGGATGACTGATGTCTCCCCAGATGAGCCCCCAACTGGGCATCCAACACAAAGTCCCCTGCCCTAAAATCATGCATACAGACAAAAAAAGGACTCAGCAAACTATACTTATATTTCTCTCTCTGTCCCTCCCCTGCCACCTCTTAAAGCCAATGGCTACCACCACTGCTCGGTGCAATTCATTAATTGCAAAAGACTATGGAGTAGAAAACCTGGGCTACAGTTCTACTAAATTGCCATGCAATATTCTACAAGTAATTTAATTCTGAAACTGGAATGGCAGGATGCAAAAATAGTGCAGTCAGCAAAAGCATTGGCTTTCCAAGCATGAGGACCTGAGTGGTTTTCCAGAACCAACACAAAAGGATGAGTTAAATATCATCCCAGTGCTGGGGAGGCAGAGACAAATGTCCTGGTGATCAGTGGGCAGTGGCCGAGCCTAGTTGGTGAGCCACCAATTCTAGAGAAAGACCTTATCTCAAAAAGAGCAAGATAGGGGAGAAGGGCCAATGGCTTAGAACACTTGGGTAGAGGACTCGTGTTCAGCATCCAGCACCCATACTGTATCTCACAAACATCAGAAACTCCAGTCCTAGGAGATCTAATACCCTCTTCTTATCTCTGCAGAAAACAGGCTCACATGTGGAGCAGGCAAAGCACTCATACACATAAAATGAGTACTTTTAAATTAAAATTAAAACAAAGTAGACAGACCTTAAAGAATAATACTTGAGGTTGAGCTCTGTCCTCCACATACACACATGCACACACATGAATATAAACTCATACACATATGTCACATATACAGAGAGAGATATGTACTATTGCATACATATGTACTCACACACATGCACACACACATATGGATATATACTCATGCACGTTCATGTACAGCACATACACACATACACACATGGTTCTGTATGCATATGCATTCACACATACCATACACATACAGGAATACACACTCATGCACACTCTATACACACACACATTAAAAATCAGTATGGTGAATCAGGTAAGCTTTTTGTTTGAGTAGTTTTTGCCAGACTCCTAAGATCATGTTTCTCTTTATGCTTATGAATTATTTGATGTGCTTCAGTTTTCTCTCTTTGAAAAGGAGATGAGAGTCCCTAACTCGCAGGATTGTCAAGGGGATTAAATGAAATAATCTTAGTTACTTACATAATAAAAAGTATAAATCTTGACTGTCATAATCACTGTTGTTACCAGTAACTTTGATTTTTTGCTCTAAAATAAAAGTATTCAGCTAAACAATTCCTAGGGGCCCATTCTATTATAAATGAAGAATTCTATTTCTATAGCTTTGATGTGTTAAATTTTCTTGAGCTGTCAGGGAGGCAAGAAAAATCAGGTAAAATTGCATCTAAGGACACAAGTTGAAGAAACGTGAGTTGAAAATAATTTCCATGACTGAGTCCATGAGACAAATCCACCAAGAAAGATCAGAGGTTGACTCCCTTCCTTGACTGACCCTCCAGCATATGGCCCCAACTCATTTTCCCAAATAACCTTTAAAACAGTAGAATGTTCCATGTCCTTTCCTCAAGACCAGCCACATAAGTCTCTTAATGCTTTGGGAATGCCTCATGTTACTGTCTGCCCCCCTTATCTCATTATCAGTGCCATAAACCTTTTTAAACATGGGGCAATCTGACATAATCTGATTGGCCTGCTCTTTGATCACCTCCCCCTCAGGGGGGAACAGCCTTACCAGGCCACAGAAGATGACAATGCAGCCACTCCAGATGAGATCTGATAAACTAAGATCAGAAGGAAGGAGAGGAGGACCTCCCCTATCAGTGGACTTGGGGAGGGGCATTCGTGAAGAAGGGGGTGGGAGGGTGGAATCAGGAGGGGAGGAGGGAGGGGCTTATGGGGAGATACAAACTGAATAAAGTGTAATTAATAAAAATAAAAATAGAATTACAAAAAAAAAGTGGAGCAAATGTCAAACTGGAGATATTTCTCCATGACCTGCTCTAAGAAAATAGCATTGAATATTTTTGTTACTGTCAATCTGTATTCCATGTCTTACATTCAAATGGTTTCCATCTATCTCCTGGAGTAATTCATGAAAAGAGAGTGTCTATGTTTACCCTATGTCACCAACCTGTAATTCAGTGCCCACCCTAGCCTAGCACACTCAGAAAGGCTCCTTTCCTATCCTTGTGCCTATGATTCCTTTACATCCCAGCTTCTGTAAAGTCCATTAGCTGATTTAGACTTGTGCCCAGAAGACCATGTGGAATAAAGAACTGTTTTCAAAGTTAATCATATAGTCCTGAATTTTCAAAGGTCAAGGAATTATACCTGAAATGCTGTTATCAATGATAACACTTTAGAGCAAGTGATAAAAACAGTAATTAAAGATAAGATGTGAAATGCAGTTAGTAATAATTACTATGTTATATTTATTGACTGCCATTATATTACATGAGTTCCCAAGATTCTTAACTTTTAAAAAATATTAAAAATTATACTTAATAACAAAAACCCAGATATTTCAATAGTGTTTAAATGAAGTTATATTCAATAAATTATGATTTATTGACTCATTTTAAATATAATTTTGACCACATACAAAGCCAAACTAATTTAATTTTATTAGTGGAATAGTTTCCAAAGCAGCATAATCATGAAAACGATTGCTTTGATGAAAACAATCATCACAAATATATGTTTCTTTGGCCTTTAATAGAAATCTTGAAGTTACAGGTAAGTAGCCGTTAATTTCTAATAGGGTCATATTACTGAAACATAATACTGTAAATTAGGTACTTTTCACAAAGGGCATGAATGAGAGAGGAGGGTAAGAGCTCGAAAGTAAGCTCACCATGACAGAGAGCAATGACTGGCCATGGACCAACAGTGCACAGCAGAACTGGGCACCATCACCACACTGTGCTCAGAGATGTGACATAAACTGACATTTCTGTCACTTCATAAATGACAGTTTTGACGCTGTATCTATCAGGAGTCCTATTGAGCAAAATGGTTAACATTTCAGCCAGTAAGATCACATGAACATTTTATGTTTATTTTATGCTTTGGGGTAGATGTATTTCTAGTGAAGAAAAAACTTTGTGATTAAAATCAATCCACTAAGCATATATATGATAACATATTTCCATAATATTGCATCAAAATTATGTAAAGAGAATGTGTATCTAAATTTTAATCCTTTTTGGATATGAATAGTGGCTGTGTGTTCTAGTGCAACTAAGGACAATCAAAATCATACCATGTATTTTGTTTTACTTTCCTTGAAAATAAATATAATTACATTTTAGAAATTTATTCTACATTTCAGCTGAATCTTTGGCCTTTTTGATTTGAAAACGCCAGTGATAGTTTCTCTGAAGATCACCTTCTCACCTAGCTCAAGATTTCATTTATCCTAGAGTTAACATTTGTTCTCAAAATATTCTCTGTAGATAAGTACAGTAAGTGTATTGTAAATATGATCGTCAAACATATGTATGTTTTACAAAAACCCCGGGCAGTGATGATTGACAGGTTAGTAATAAAAAATGGTATAGGCAAGCAGCTTGTCTGTGATGGGCTCCAGGGGTGGATTTACAGGGAAAAACAGTGCAGACAGCCTAACTCAGTCCTAGCCCATCAGGTTCGTAATAAGCAATTATAGATCTGTAATTAAATCTCCATTTACTCGGCAGACCAGAATGGCACATTCAAATCCAGTCTTTGGGGTTAGTTATAAGATATATATATATATATATATATATATATATATATATATATGGCATTCATTAATTCTAATAATAAAGAATGCAACAAAAACAATAAAATCTAAGTGTGTGCTTAAGAGATTTGGTCGCATTTAAGGTCTAGACAGGCTTAACTGAACTCTGAAATTAAGACACACCTGCAGAAATAAAATAACACTAAAATTAATATGCATCTATTTCAGTACTGGCTAAGTGTGGCGATGTGGCAGGAAAGCAGTCTGAGAGTGGAACACCTGTGGGTATTAAAATGGTAATATGCCCCTTTAACATGATTGCTGTTGCTAGGAACAATATTCAAGACATGTGGAGGACAGAGATTTATAACACCATAAAAATGTGATTGCTAGGTTCTAGTAGCACTCTTAAATCTCAATAATAGTCTTATTCTATAAAAACCAAAATGGATTATACAACTTTCCATCAAAAATAATAAGCATAAAATAAACAGTTTCTCATCTGAGTGAAGGCGCTGCTGATAAACAACTGTAAGAGGCGTGTGCCTGCGATCACAGGGAACGCCACGTTTGCAGAGATCTGAGTTATAAACACACTGAAGTTCTCACGAGCTTCCTTCAGGTCTAAAGACTGAAGACATGTAAGGAGCACGTAGACAAAAACAGCAGCAACACACACAAACACCACTTTGCAGATGATGCTGTGCCCGTGATTTTTATCCTCAGACAGGGAGAGGGGTCATTATTGTTATTGTGTGTGCTTTTCAAGTCCAAAACTGAAGCAATGTAGGTCTGGGGGTTTGGAAAAACAGTCTACATGAAATGAGAAGTAGTCAGAGTTTGCACTCATATTAGCAACTCTATGATACCTTAGCTGGAGGTTACAAAAAATGAGTACAGTGGAAGTCTAACTTTTTAAAAAGTATAATAATTTTAAATATAAGAAAAATAGACACTTCTTACTGACTTGCCTTAGGATACACAGCCAATAAGTGTTAGAGCCAGGATGGAAGATTTGAGCCAAAGCATCTCTTGCTAAGCCCATGACCTTAACCATCACAGTAGCTCATGCTCATCCACTTGCCTACCTTTTGGAATCTGACACATCACTCAAATTTTTGGTGGTTTTATTTTCCCAAGTAATAATGGGCATCTATGCAACCACTGTGCTTTAGAAATGACAGAATTGTATAAACATTTGCTTCAGAGATAAAACTTCATTAATTGCGGTTTCTTTCTCTCCCCAGTCCCCTAGGTAATTCACTTGGGGCTGTGAGTACACAACACTGGTGCCTGGTGGACCCAGAAGCAGGACATTGATTTTATACTTTGGTGTATTTATTATAAGTCTCCTCTCAAGCGTGCTGGCACTGTGCACTAGGCACAAGACTGATTTTTGTCTAGTTACAAGTATTTATTGAAGTCTCTTTATTTTTGTGTCCTAAGTCCATATAACTTAAAAGATAAATCCAAGTAACTGGTTCCTCAGTACCCTCTAGGCATTCATTGAAATGATGGCTTCTCCATGAACTGTGAAACAATTACTGACCATTTTACTGATCATCTCTGACACACATCAGAAAAGCAGAAAGCTTTTTGAGGGTTGAGATGTGCTAACTTAAATAAATCAGTCTGTTTTGCAAACAATGGCAGTCCTAGGTATTAGTCAAGTGTACCACAATTTGGAAGACCTGCTCAGATCATACCACAGATAATGAAGAGACAGAGCTGACAGTGTTCCTCAGAAGATGTCGGTTTACTTGACTGATCCGTCTTCCCTGGGTGTGCCTTACTGTTCTCACAGGTTTATTGTTTTCTGTGACCTGGAGCATATTGCCAAACAGAGTGTAATCTACATATTGTGTCTGCACAAAGCTCAGAAACATTAAAAACATTGAACTTTTCACAAGGCAAGCAAACACACATTAAGATGTAGTAACTTATGTTTTGAAATGTGAGAGATGTGTCTTAGTGTTTGAAGACCACACAATGCAGGATTTTAGTAATTACTCGTAAAAAGAAATCATTTGTAATCACAATAATCACTTGCAATAGCATTAATAATAATAATAATAATGCCTGTGAGGATTCTTCCAGCTCCAGCAAAACTGAAAGCCATCTTACTTGGCTGGGGAACAATAGAATCCAGGGCTAAGAACTCAAAGTGGAGCTTTGAATTATTCATGAGCTCAGACATGTCATTTACATCTGTATGTTAAAAAAAAAGTCAAGAGAGAATATTATAGCACATTAGTAATGTAAATTAGAAAAAGACAGATTTTATTTTGGTTTAGTGAAGATTTTCATAACTACACCAAAATAGCACCAGCTGTAATGTGCTGATCTTTCACTCTTCACAGTTACTAGGATTCATTTTACTTTCCCAGGTCATTATTTGGGGAATCATAATTTTACTTCATTCTATTAGTTTCTAACACATACCACCCATATTAACTAGGTCACTCTCAGATATAAGATGATATACACACAAACAAGGACAAGAATTGCTTATAAATATACTCAAACCACAAAAATGAGAAGTCAAGAAAGAATAAAGCAAATACTAAAGTCTTACCTTTGAGGAATTTTATGCTATCATCATAGTTTTTGTATTGTCTGAAATTACGTAAAAATAAAAATGTAGGAGAAGGAAATTGCCTTGTAACCAGGGTTGCTATTTTACTCAACAAACACAAGCTGAGGGGTGAGTGAAGATGGGGCAGGAAAAGCCCAGGTAACCATGGTTAAGACAGCCTCACATCAGACAGCGCCAAGGCCAGCCTGGGGCTTCAGAATATTCTGTTTTAAAATTCAACACTTGTATTTTTATCCTATATTTCACACTATAAATATATGTGAATGTAAATTTTTAAGCAGGGCAGTTCAAGACTGGTTAAAGATCTTAACAGAGGGGCTGGAGAGATGAGTCAGACGTGAAGAGCACGTCTGCTCTACCAGAGGTAGATCCCAGCACCCACAAGGCCGCTATTGGCCCTCTATAACTTCCATGCCAGGCAATCTGATGCCCTCTTCTGGAATCCATGGGGATACGCATATGGTACACAGACATACATGCAGTCATGTACATTCATATACACAAAATAAAAATGATTTTTAAAATATTTTATAGGATAATTTTGTTTGAACATGATTTTGTAATATATTCTAACTTTACATCTTTAATCCACTGAATTCTTAAAGGATAAAGCAAAGTTATAAATATTAGATAGTTAATGTTTTTGGTTTATAAACATAAAAGCAAAAAAGCAAAAATATATCTGACTGGTACAACATTCCTTTTTCCTGTTCTCTTTGTCCCCCTTTTGTCACTTCTACCATCACTAGAAGGCTCAATACTTGAAGGGCTCAGGTGTCCTGGTCACCAAACAAAAGCATCTTGTCAACCTAAAGGGCTCGAGTATCTTATGTGGGGAGAGAAAATGCTATTTGAGAGAAGTAGAAAACAAAGGGAGTCTGACAAATGAGTCATGAGAGGGAAAGAAGTCCCCAGCATGGGTTGTTCTTACAGCTGTGTTATTATTTTTTTTTTCAATGCAGTTTATTCAGGAACCTTGAACAATCATCTGACCCTGGGGAAAGCCAGCCCATAGCTTAAATAGCCTCTGGGTAGCCAACCCAGGCGTGCCACGTGGGCAATGCAGATAGGTCCACATACATGGAAGCAAGCCAGATCCTCAGCCTTAGCCAAATGTGGAATTGTTCGTGACAGAGAGCACTCACCATCGGGAAGGTGGAAGGCTTATTATTAACTGTGAGGACTCTCAGTCTTGTTCACGCTTGCCTCTACCATCACTGAGCTCATGTTACATTATCCTAACTTAGCAAGCCCACCAAAGATATACTGCGCACCATTTTAACATGAACAGATTAGTCAAAGGACATTTGACTTTGCCATCCAGACTAGTCATCTTTGGGAACGACCAGAGTTCAGTTTGGAAATGCTCTGCTACTTTCCACTACACCCTAAAATCCTTGTGCGAGCTGAGGATTCTGAGGTGGTACAGGACAAGCCTGGCCGGAAGAATGTTAACCTTGTTCCCAAGACAGCCAACTTCACACAGTTTATATTCTCAATCCCTGGAGTGCTTGATAACCACACAGAAGAAAAGAAAATCAAGGTAGTATGTATGATATAAATTGGCATTATCCATCTGACTTATACTATGCTGACAATGTCTCCTATATTTTCCATTCCTCTGCAGAAGATGTCTGCAGGTTTCTGGTCAAGATAATGGCTGTATCTTGATAGTGTTAATTTATTCTGAAAATATTAATTTCTGATAATATAATATTAATTAACAAAAATTAATGATCACATGTTGTTCACTGTTTTCACAGGCTTTTCTTAGTTTAGTTTTTCTTAGCTTTACTTAAGGTAAAGATTTCCATGCTACAAAGACAAAGTTAAATGAAGACATCCCACACAGAGCACAATTGCTGGCACTGATAGTAAAGTGCCATGGTCTTTTTTAACTGCAGGCTCCTAATTCTATACCAGGATGGGTTAAATTCTCATTCTAGATGGAAAATAAAGGTCTAGGTTAGCCTGCCCTCTAGTGTAGCTTATTGATTTCTGGGGAGGAAAAAAAATGAAAGCAGCATGTCCTAGAAGTTGATTGTACAATTCTGTTGGATGGCAACCTGCCATCCTCACTAACACATTTCACAGCTTCCTCCTTTTCGGGATCGACAGACTTCAAGCGTGAGGTCACATTTCTAACCCAGGTTTGAGGAGAAACACACTCCAACCGCACCCTACTCCTGCTGAAGCCTGAGTTGCATGGATAGGATATCCTTGACTGCGGCTTTGCCGTTCCCTCACATTTCCTGATAAGAAGCAGTGACAGTAAACAAAGGGACAGACTCCTTATTACAGGAACTCAGGGATTTACAGAGGGCTCCTGACATGGGGTATGCAGTCTGGGAACGAGTACTTGTTTAGGCTGAACCAGTGCCTCCTTCGCTGGTCCTTCTGAATGTGAGGGGGCAGCAGAATGGCCCTGAGGCTGCACTCCAGGATCCATGTTACCAGAGAAGAAGCATTTATGAGATTCTGTTTTGTATGTTCACTCACATTCTGCTTGAAGCTAAAGTGCCCTGGGGGAGAGTGTTTGAAAAATCTCAAGCTATATGCAGCTGTACAAAATATGCCTCCTTTAAAAGGAGGAAACTAAATGCTATACTTGCTTAAACCCAAAAGTGTTCTGGTTAGAGATTGACTCCGAAGTTATTTTGAACAAATAACTGCAGTGCTAACTTAACCTCTAAAAGCTTTCTCAGGATTCCACGCACACGTTCACTTGGATCACTCTGAATTCCTGGCTGGTGACAATCTAACCAGTGTCTGCCCATGCTTCCCAACTGATGAGTAAATGCTCTGATGCCATTTGTCTGACGAGCGAGAGGCTTCAACTTCTAAGCACACAAGTGTTAGAAAAGACTAGATGCTAACCTTTGTGATAACAACAAATAAAGCAATCATCATTAAAACCACCCACAGATGTAAGTAAACTATGTTGTGTATATACATAATAAGTCCACAAAATATGTCTTCCTTCTATTGTCAGAGTACTAGTCTACCTAGGCTGTGTGCACGGACTGAAGTGACAAACAGTCTCTGGAGAGCATCAGCATTCATCTTGGGCACAGGTATTTCCTTAAGCCACAAAGCTCAGTTCTGTTACAGTAGGCAGATAAACATAACTGTGTGTTTTATTTGTTCTTCCAGGGTAGTAATATAACCAAAGCAAATATACAGGCTTGAGGATTTAACAATACACAATCAAATGAATGGAAAAGAATTGAGAAAAGACAACATGATAATAAGACAATAAGATACCTGGATGACTGTTGTCCTCCATTATGGAGTCTTCATTGCATCATTCGTGGTAAGTGTAACATCAACCAACATTAAATCAGAGGTGTCAGATTTTTATCCCCAAACTGCCTGTTCTAATTTGTGCCTTTATCACTACATCTGTGTGTTTCAGTGTATTTTAGATACAAGATTTAACAGATTGAAGTTTGCCAATACGGGCACAATGTTACCCAAACACCATGTTCTCACTGACTCTGGTTCCCATTCTAAGCCACACCCTTGGCGTGTTTGCCATTGCTGTATTGCTTTTCCAGCTTGTTTTCCTTGCTCCAGTCTCTGAAAGACATTATGAACTTAATCACTTTCATAAAGAGAAAAATAGAAGATTGCAGACTTTTTGATTAGTGTTTTGCATATTTTTGTCATAGAATTTCAAGAGCATGTGAAGCTCACTGATTTCCCCACCATCATTTCCCTTTGCTCTTCTGGTTTGCTGACATGTGATTTTCAAGTCTTTTTTGTAAATCTGAATCCCGTTAGAGATTGCAGATGCTGGGCTCTGCATGGCTGCTATAGTTTTGGCAGAGTCTGCTCTTTTAAGACAGCAAAGGCAATAAATAGAAACCTGCATTCTCTATTGTTAAAGTCTTTGTGGATGAAGGACATTTAACACAACTCCTAGACTTCCAGGTCTAGACTGGACTTGTTCTCCCATTTACTCAACAGCGCACAAGGGTTTTTGTTTTGGAACCCATAGGCTTATTTCCATTATCAGCTCCCACTATGAATATAATTTTGTCATCAATTTAATGTGTGTGCCTCTTTTTAATAAAACTAATCATGTACATGCCAAAATTGGCAACATAAAAACGATTTCTGCCAAGATGAACAATTGTTTGTCTACTTTGAACTCTAGCCCTAGTCTTGTTCCTTAGTCTTTGTGTTACTTAAGTCAGCTTGTAGCAAGGAGAAAAAGAAGTGGGTAGGGAAAGAAAAGAGAAAATAAACTACAAAAGAAGTGCAGCTAAATAAGCATAGGGATGAAAAGGGCACATCTGACTCAGGGCTTGGGAAACAGAGGCATTTGAGTCCTTCGAGCTTGGGTATAATTTTAATGGAGAAAATGGAAGCGACAGAAGTGGGGCAGGGATATTAAAACCAAATGTGAAACAACGAGAGGCAGACGTGTTGAAGAGCAGCCAGAAGTTGTGTTGCGGGCAAAACGCGCACCGGCCTCACGCCTAAAGACAGAGTCACAAAGGTGGCTTGCAGTTGGACTCGAAAGGATGGGAATGATGAAAAAGGAGAGCAGTGCAGAGAGGAAGTGAAGGTTTACAGTGACAGAAGAACTTCCAAACAGACATGAGGGTGGCAGATATATTCAAGGAGAGGCTTAAAGGGGAGAAAGTACAGCATGGGTGCAGAAAACATAAATTTGCTTATTGTTTACTTTTGTACAACTAAAGTGTTTTGTTTGTTTGTTTGGTTGGTTGGTTGGTTGGTTGTGTTGTTTGTTTGGTCATCTTAGAAGCACCTCTTTTTGTTGTCCCAGGCCCTGTTTCTAACAAATGTGTTTCCTGCCTCGAGAAGGGACAGTAGCTCTGCTGACACAGTGCTACAGCTCTTGAAGGTCTATTTTAAAGAGGCTTTTGTTGCCATTTGGCCACCAATGATTTGTCACATGCTCTTATACAATTGTTCAAAATACTGAATTACCCGTGATGTTTCTTGAAAATGGTGGATTCCAATGACTTTTAAGTGGTATCGCACCCTTGTGGATGGTGGGAGTCCCAGCCAGAGTTGTGGAGAAATGTGACTCTAGTCTAGTTAGCTTGTGGTGGTGCATGCAGGTGTGTTGTGGTGAAGAGGCAGAAGCTGCGGGGCCAAGGACTTGTTATTCTCAGTCTGCCATTTGGAATTCCCTGATTATGCATAGAACACTTCACTTTCCATGATAACACTTTTCTTGATATCCATATCTCTTTAATTGCTTAGTCCATGACTGTTAAATTTCCAGAATATGATTCATTTCAACCATTTTCACACAAACAACAGCAAGAAGCGTTAGCGAAGGGCTATGGACAGAGATAAAGTAGTTGTCCCATTTGTGCAAAAAGGTATATGTCCTTCTTCTAACCTGCCAAGAGACAGATTTGAGGGAATTCAACATTTGTACAGAAAAGAGAAGCAGGAGAGATATCAGTTGGAAAGACTACAGGCATTATGGGACAATAGATTCTAAGATGCTCAGTCATTTTAAAAGTGTTCATGCTTGATCTCTGAAATAGGCCACCAAGCCTCTCGATGGGTTTATGGGACACCCGGGGTTCTAGCAATGGCATGCATACAGTGTAAATGGCATTGTCTACCATTCCTGCAGAACACAGCTGGGCAAAGGTCAACACATGGCTCAGACATGTTTGGTAATGCATCAGCATCAAGAATTCACTTATGTGTTCTGTGACTGGGAGTTACTATTTTTATTGCTGTGATAAGACACCATGACCAAGGCAACTGGTAGAAGATCAAATTTATTGAAGTTCAAGGTCTAGCCATCCTGGTGGGGAGCAGAGCAGCAATCAGGCAGGCCTGGCAGTGAAGTAGTAGCTGAGAGCCGACATGTTGAGACAACAGTCAATCACGAGGCAGAGAGAGGGCAATTGGGAGTGGTGTGGGCTTTTAAAACCTCAAATGCCAGGCCAGTGACACGCTTCCTTCAACAAGTCTCCACCCCTAAATCCTTCCTGAAGGGTTTCACAAACTGAAGACCAAAACATGAGCCTTTGGGGGCTACCCTCATTCAAACCACCACAGCACAGATGAGCTTCTCGTCACCATTCTTGTAGTCTCAGGAAAGAAAGACACTGAGCAGCAGAGGTGGTAGCTTTTCCAAATAACCACCCAAGAAGTTCCTCAGAGAATCACTGTGTTGGCATATGCTAACAAGGAGGATCAGGTTGTTCCCTGAAGAGAGTGGTAGGTACCAGGTACCAGAAATAACCTCTGCTAGTGCTGGAACACACCGGGAGCATCCCTCATAGACTAAGCTCAAGAAACAAAAGGCAAAATCATTGAGGAGGGTACTCTAAAACACAGGACCCTTAAAGTATATATTAGGTGCCCCAAACTGTGGGATTTGCCAAGTCTGTCAGCAGTACTTTGAGGTAATTTAGAAACAAGCAACATAAACTTAAAGGTTGCACAGATGTGGTGGAAAAGCAGAGATCAACATTCAGATCCCGGGGACTCATCCATGTGGAGTGCCTCCATCAGGGAGGTACACTGTTTCTCTTCCCTGTGTTTTTGGCTGTATTATCTCTGAGAGCTTTCCATAAAATGAAAAGACAAATGTAACTCAGACAAATTAGTTAGCCTCTTTATGTCTCAATTTTTAGCTGCAAAATGGGAGTAATAAAGCTTCAAGGTTTTGTTAAGGGCACCAAGTTATTATTTATCCAAGTAACTTGGATCAGTGCCTGCTACAGAGTAAGTGCTATGTAGCTGACTTTTCCAGAGCTTTCTTTACGTGTAAACAATCCAAACGTGAGGTCTACAGACTTTCACAGACCACCAGTGTATTGGAGCCTCATGGTACAACTACCGTATTTTTAAGAAACTCCTTTTTCCCCCCTTGGGAAGGGGGCAAAGGGAAATGGGATTTATCCTGCCTCAAATATTGGGTACTTCTTTCTGTCTCCTGCATTTTATCTCTTAGCTGAGATCATGCTCACATGCAAAGTGCCTCTTATCTTTCAAAGGCCCTTTGCCATTGCAAACCCAAACCTAGCTGCCTGATGCACTGTTTGTGGCTGTAACAAAACAAACAGATAAGATTTTTCTTTCAGCCTCTTACATGATCTCATTTCCAATCTATCCCACAGAGTACACACATACAGATGTCTGTCTGACATCATTACAGTGGTAGTTCCTTCTGGTCTTTCAACATTCTGTTCCTCGAAAGTGAAGAGCACAGAGTTGACGTAAAATGTGTATTGATTAGTTCTTTGCTAAGCCAGACCAATTCAGGAAAAAAAAAAACGCAGAGAAATGGCATGTGAGTACAAACTCTTTCAAGTAGATGAATAACTAGTTCCCTTGTGAAAACCAGAAATGGTCTGGTGAGGCCCGCGTCCTCTATCTGGGGCAGTGTCTGAATCACCTGTTTTATCAGAAGACTAAACTTTTAACCTCAGCCCTACACCACAGGCTATCTGGGGATGTAAATGAAGCCATGTGGTCTTGCCACCCTAACAAACAGCAGGCTTGTTTCTTCTGCTGCTTGAAACTCTTCACATGACCACAGACTCTTAGAAGTCTTAAGGATGTTTCCACACTCTTGCCTCTGCCTTTTTTCAAAATAATTCATGGCCAGCTGCAGGTCCTGCCACGAATAACTGAAGCATTTAACCTTGTTTTCTATTAACAGGAAACTTGAGCTGGAGACACCTAACAAACATCCACAGAATCAGAGATAGTTAAAGCAGGAAAGAGCTCAGATAGCAGCCTGTAGAGTTCCTTGTTCAGAGGAAGGTCCATAAAAACAAACATAAGGAAACAAGCCAGTGTGTCCCATTACCTCAGCACAGGATGTTGCAAGAATGCAAGCTGAGGATGACAGCTCAGGTAATAGGTACTATGTGTGCGAGGCGATTTCTTCTGGATGGAAAGTGTTGAGTTTTATTTATTTCCTTTTTGGTGGTTGTTGCTATAGTGGTCTCTCCAACACTGCCCTGACTTTGTCTGTAACTTTTAAGTTGTCTCCTGCTCCTCTTGGTATCTTGTAACTACTGGTGAAGGTGGAGTCATATAAATCCTTTTTGTTCCAGTTCTACCTGACTCTACTGATTCTGGCTTCACTAGCCATCGTACTTACAAATGGTTCAGCCAGATGCCTTCACTCAAGCTCTTTGCTTTCTTTGTTTGTTTGGGGGTTTGTTGTTGTTGATTTTACAAGGAAATTAGATATTTAACATTTGCTACATATATCCACAATACCAGGAACCCACAATTTAAGGAGGGCAAACTCCAAAAAGTTGCCCCCTAACTTCCTGTGCATGCTGTGACACAGTCATGCCTGCACACACATACTCATGGAGTTCTTCTGGATAAGGATGAAGTCGGTCTTCTCAGGAGAGACAACTATTTGTTCTTGGTCTATGATGATGATGATGATCTATGAGGACTCCCTTTTCTCAGTGGAATTCTCAAAGTCTCCCCGGATCTGGTGACCCCAGGTCTTGTAAGGAGCTAAGGAACGTCACAAGGCTAGCTGTAAGGGCATATTACAGGCCAGACCCTTCCCTAATATGGAAACTTCTCTAGCAAGCATCTAGAAATTCCAAGAAATCACCATCTTGTTAAGGATCTTGGTCCAACAGTGACTTTTAATTGTACTTAGAGAGCCACACAGCTATGAGATAGATAATTAACTACTGTGTTTTTATTCCTATGATTGGACCATTACGGGTCCCTGACCCCAGAGAATCAAACACATTCACCCTCGAAATCCCTCCCTCTGCTCAGGGTTTACAGTGCCCTTGATTTCAAACTAATAAAGGTTCTTGCTTTCTCACTTCAAAACCATCTAAGATTTGTCATTCATCTTTTGCCGTCAGGCCTGTCCTCTGGCCTGCTGGCCTGGGCCTCACTGGGCCTGTGTCTGGGCTGCACGCCAACTATGCACGAGCTTTGGCTTGCACATCTGCCGTGCTTAGCACAGCAGCTTGACCAAGAGCTGTAACACTTTGGTATCACCATAAGCTTTGGAACGCCAAGCTTCGTGATCTCATGTTAAAAGAGCTAAACTGTAACACTCTGTGGAAAAGCTTTTTCACACCCTGGCTTAGCACACTTGGGCCTCACCCTAACATGCTCTAGCTGCTCCTGAGAGAAACAGAATGCCCGCTCTCCATCTGGAAGCTGAGCTCCAGGGCCCAATTGAGATCAAGGACCTTACCAAAGGAAGAATCTGTCTCTCTCTCTCTCTCTCTCTCTCTCTCTCTCTCTCTCTCTCTCTCTCACACACACACACACACACACACACACACCATGCAAATAAATAAATATTAAGAAGAAAATCTTACATTTACAACTTCAACCTTAAAATTGCCTTAAGTTTTCATCTTCAAGGCATGGTGAAATGTCTTTAATACATGTCATTGACAAGTCTGTTCATCTTGGCCTTTCTTTTTCTCCATATTTTACCTCCCTTCTTCTCACATCTACTCAGTCATTCAAAACAAACTTGAGCACAGCTATCCTTGTATCCCCCATCCCTCTGTCCTTGCTCCGCTGCCTCCCAACTAGCCCCAAGCCCAGCTCAGAGCTCATCTCCTTGACGGTAGCTCATAAAGAAAATATATTATTTAAGTCATAGTTTTGAATCCTGAAATAGTATGGTAGCAACGTTAACAAGGGCAAACTTATCTATATCTCATGTAGATAGCACCAAAGAGAAATCCAAGGAAGATGTATGGATTAGTTACATAGTAAAATAGGAAGCCAGAGAAGGGAGGGCCCAAATTTGTTCTTGTATTAACAACTCTGTCTTCACAGGACTAACTCGGGATGGCATGAGAGCTACCTTAATCCCTTTTGAGGGCTGCTACACTGCAGTCTAATGGTCTCCCACTAGGTCAGAACTCTGATCTTACAAGCTGTTAACATTGCCACACTGGGGAACGAGCTACCAACACATGCATGTTTGGGCAACACATCATATCCATATCCATAGCATGGAACCCATTCCTTTGTGTCTGGCTTCTCTCACTCAGCATTATGTTTGAGATTTATCCATGTTGTAATCTTTTTCTCTTGTTAAATAATATCCCAATACGTGAACACATGACAGTTGATTCTGGGTTATTGTGAATGAAAATATTATGAATATTTTTGTCTACATCTTGATGTAGAGATAGGTTTCATTTCTCTTGTAGATATACATACAGTAAGTATTTGGCTTTTTAAAGAAATTGCCTAAATTTATCCAAGCTGCTTACCATTTTCAATCTTTTTAACTTCAGCTACTCTACTGCCTAAGAGTATTCTACTGTAGTTTAATGTGCTTTTCTCTAATGGTACTGAGTTTTTGTTTTGTTTTGTTTGTGTTTTTTTTTCTTTTCTGTCTTGTTTTTATTTATTTATTTATTTTATTAATTACAGTTTATTCACTTTGTATCCCCCCATAAGCCCCTCCCTCCTCCCCTCCCAATCCCACCCTTCCTCTCCCTTCTTCACGAATGCTCCTCCCCAAGTCCACTGATAGGGAAGGTTTGTTTGTGTTTTTACACAAAGTCTTCCTCTGTAACCCAAGCTAAACTCAAAGTTACAGCAATCCTCCTGTCTTAGCTTCCTACCTGCTAAGATAACAGGGGTGATCTACTACTTGACATCAAGCATATTTTGATTACATTATTTTCCTTTTGCATCTTTTATTTTTTTCTAATTTTGTCATTTTAAAATTAAGTTGAAATGTTAACTTATTGCTGAGATAAAGTATCCTTCATATATTTTGGGTACCAAATTCTTCATCAGACAAATGTTTTCAAAATAAAGTATTGTCACCCCTCATTTTCAGAACCATTCCTTTTGAAGGGCAACAGCCTTGATTGTGTTGAAGTTCAAATTATCTATTTCACTTTATTATTTTTTTACTTTGTTCCTTAAAAGGTTTGTTTCACTTATGTCATTAAAGATTCTCCTTCTTTCTTCTGGAAGCACTGTGGTTTTCGCTCTTAGGTTTAGGACCAAGATGGCTTTCAAGGTCATATTTCTCTAGTGTTATTAGACTGAGTTTTAAATTAAGTACTCTAACATCATTTGTTGAAAAATTCATATTGATAAAAAGTAACTCCTGAGAGTTTTTTTAAGAACGCTTTAATGATATACGTCCATTTTATAAGAATTATGATAAAATATAGTCTTATGATTCAGAAGCTTGGTATACTTACTAAATTATTTGCATTTTAAAATTTTTGTGTCATGTATAAGGTGCTACAGATCTGCTATTTCAGCACAAAGAGGCAGAGGCAAGATGAAGTATAACGGAGAACCATGGTACAAATTGGTCTCCTGGGAATTGTCTTCTCTAGAGCTTTCTTGGGAAACTAATGCCTGAAGTGGCAAGGTCGCTGGGAGTCACTGTCACTTCGCAGGGGAAAGAGTTCAGAGAAGCGAGATTAAGGAAGTGAAATGCACCTTCGCAGCCGAGCAAACGTGTGTACTAGCTTTCCATTGTTACACATTCCAGAAAAACAAATACCAGCCACGGCTTACTCTGCAGCGCCCAGATATGGAGACGTAGATTCTACACGAACTTAACACAACGGCCCTATGGGAAGAGGGGTCTGGGATCAGCACCCATTCAGTACTCACTGTGTGACAGTGTCTAGGGGCCTTCAGAACAAAGAGATGCTAAGCCAAGAGATCCCATTGGGCCTTTAAGCCAAAAGAGCAGCCTCCACTTTCCCTGGGCCTACAGAGAAGTCAAGAACTGGTGTCAAAACCAGAAGAAACAAAATTTTATTTCATCATTGCATTTTATAATTCAGCAGGCTGACTGGTAAGTCATTGTTAACCACGTGGTTTCAAAGTTCAACACTATACAGCATTTAAAACTTTTAACATTCAATTATCTGTTGACTATATGAAAATATTGTTAAGGACCAGAAGGATGACTCAGAATTTAAGAGCACTTGCCTGCACTGGAGAGGACTGAGACCTGGTTCCCAGCACCCATGTGGTGACTCCCAACAGCCTCTGAATACAGTTCCAGGGCATCTGATGTTCTTCTCTGGCCTCTCAAGATATCAGGCATACATGTGGGACACACACACACAGCACTCACTCCAAATAAATTATTTGGATTTTGAACACTAGCTTTTTAATCTCTGACCTTTAAAATTCACTTACTTCACATTATTTGAGTTGATTTATTTATGATTTCATTACCTATTGTCTGTAAGTAAAATAAGTCTCACTTCTTTGTCAAGCTCAGTATTTGTATTTGTTTGTTTTCCAAGGACTGGCCGGGGCAACACTGGTCACATATTCCTGCTCTGCTCTGATCTTAGAGAAAATGCTCCCAGAATCTTGTCACTGAATAAAAATAGTTGAAGATTCTTTTTTATATAGATTTTTTTCTGTTAGATTAACTTTCCTTCTAATCTAATTTACAACGAATTTCTTGCCTTGAATAGATACTGAGTTCTATCAAATCTTTTTCCACATCAATTGAAATTATATACAGAGATAGATCAGGATTAAACTGACATATTTACTATCATAAACACCTTCCTCTGCATTCTTGGCTTAAAGACCTGTTGGTAATACATTTAATATATACCAAGATTTGATTTACCATAATGTCATTTATGCTTTTTGTTTTGTTTTCTTTCCTAGCCCTCCTTTTAGTGTTCAGAAAGATTAAGGCTGAAGTTTTCTTGTATTGCTTTTGTCTGGTTTTAGTATCAAAGTGAGTCTATTCTCACAACGGGAAGGGAACTATTCTCTCCAACTTGATAAGGCTCACCACTGAAATATTCTGAGCCCTGAGCAGTTTAATGGGAGGATTCTTTACATTTATCGTTTATTTTTTAAATATTTATAATATTTTGACATCATAGTATAATCATACAAATTCCCTCTTTTTTCCTCCCTCTAAATCCTCCACATCCCCTTTCTCTCTTAAAATTCTTGGATTTTTTCTGATTAATTGCTGTAACATATGTGTGTGAACATATATCCCTAAACATATAAATATATATGTATCCCTAAATCTAAAAATATGGCTTACTCAGTCAATATGTTTTGTCTGTGTGTGTCTTTGTGTGTCTGAGTATGTGTGTGTGTCTGTCTGAGTGTGTGTGTATGTGTGTGTGTGTGAGAGAGAGAGAGAGAGAGAGAGAGAGAGAGCCTGTGGAGGTCAGAGGACAAGCTGCAAGAGTCAGCTCTCTCCTTCTACCGGACATGTTCTCAGGATGAAACTCAGGTTGTCAGTCTTGGCAGCGAGTGCCTTTACCTGTTAAACCATCTTCTCACATCAGATGAGAAAAAATTTAACTGTTAAACTTATGCATCTGTTGATCACAGAACTGTTAGGTCCACCTGTTTCTTCTTGAGAAAGCTTTTATGGTACATTTTATAAAATTGGTTTATTTCATTAAAATGGTCAAATTTATTGGTGTACATTTTCCTCCATATTCTAAGATTCGTTCTGTGTGATTATTTATTTTACTACATTACAAGCGTAAGTAATGATGCCTTCAACTTTCTTCTTGCTACTGAAGCCTGTGTGTTCTGTTTTCTTGATTTATCACTCTGGAAGGAGCTTACCATACTCAGTGGTTTTACTGACTTTTCTAAACATCAGCTTTCTGTACCTACTGCTTTGTTTTTTCATTGTTCTTCTTGCTTTATATTTACTCTCCTTTTAATGATTTCTGAAAGTAAAGGCTTAAAATATTTGATTTAATCTTCTTTCTTTTTAAAGAGACCATTTGCACCAATGAATTTAAACTTGTTAAGCTCTATTTTACAAATTTTGACACATTTGGGCATTTATTATCATGCTTTCAAAACTTCCTGTTGACTCTTGTCTCATGGTTACCCAAAAATACAGTATTTAATTTTCAAATATTTTCAGACATTTTTGTATATTTGTTACTACGAATTAGGATTACTTAAATGTAGTTTAATGTGCATAAAGTGCCTTAGTGGACTTTAGTCATAGAATACCACTCAGAATTTTGTCCTTTTTAATATGTTGATGTGTCTTTAATTAATAACTATATACTCTATTGTGATTAATTTTCTAGGTATGGGATATCCCACAAATATGCCTTAGGCCAAGTTGGTAAGTAGTCTGAGCCTTTATTTCTGAACTTTACTTTAGGTCCAAGCAAAATATTAAGAAAATAGTGTTCAGATTTTTAACTGTAAGCTGTAGTGCTCCAATTATAATGAAGATGTTTTAACTATAACTTATTTATTTTTATCCATATTATCAAATTTTGGCTTATTAAATAGATATTCATTAAGGTCTCGGTTGTTCAAAAGTTTTGGATTTATTTTGATAAATTAATCATTTAACTTTTATGAAATGTCTTCACTTGTCTTTGGTCATGCTACAGTTGAAAGTTTTTGTGTCTAATATTACTAAAACCACTCTACTTCATCTCTACTATTGTTTATAAATAGAACTTTTCTAGTAATTTCTACATTAATTTATTATTTTTATTTTGGATAGTTTTTTAGATAAAATTCCAGCACCCATGGAAAAGACCTATGTGGCAGCATATGCCTGTAATGCAGTGCTAGAATATCCCAGGAGGAAGAAGCCGCATGTAAACCTCTGTCCTCCACGTGAGCGTGCTCACACGCATGCGCACATATGCACACAGACACACACAAATGAACAATAGATGTGAGCCCTAGAATTCAGCCTCATGTGGTCGAACGCCCACGCGTTCCTGCCCGGTTTTGTACGCTCTCTGTCCTGTCTCTAGCAGCACCCTCAGAATCCGTAAAGTAACTCAAATATTCTTTTGCTCATTTTTGTTTAATCCAGGGAGGTGGATTTTATTTTTTTTTCAAATTAAATAAATGAATATAAGAAATGAACACTATTGTTCTTGCATGCTTTAAGAAAGAAAGAAAAGCTCTACAGAACTAACCTTAACACACCGAATTCTTTCCTGTGCACGTGATTCCGTAGTACCCCTGTTTAGTGCATACTTGTTTCCCACTCGAGACTTGCCGCACCCCAGAGCATGATTTTATTTACAGCTGAAACTGTAAGCCGTGCATGCAGGGTGTCACTGTGTCAGCGACAGCGTCCTTTCCACACGGGAGCCGCCAGCAGCTCACACTCATCCTGCAAACTTCCCTGTCGGTTCTCCAAGGGAGTGATTGAGAACAGTGTTCACCAGGTGACTTAGCCCCTCAAGCAGCACGTCGTAGAACAGCTTTACTTCAGCTTGTAATTCCGAGTTGTTGTTTTGGTTATCCATGTGTCAAAACTTAGCACACTGTAAGATGTGGGAATATATAAATTTATTTGAGAAATAGCATTTCTTTTAGTTTTCAGGGAAAATCTAATTTGGAGCCCAACTTTATAACTGCATAGCTGTAATATCTCTGCTCTAAACTCTCATTGGTATTGCCCTTACATTCTAATTCATAGAGTCTCACTTTGGTTTATATCTACTTAACTATAACATTGCTATAGCTTATTGGAAAAGCTTTTTGAATGCATAAATTATTAACAACTTCTCCATATCTAGCTCTGTTCCTTCATGCTGACATAGCGTCTCTGTGAATGAATGAGCTACAGACGTACTTTTCAACCACAGGTACGGGTGCTACAGCAGCTGCTACCCACTTTGTTATACCAAGCACCGGACTTCTCCCCGGATCTAGGAGACTTTTGCATGTCTCCAGAACCTGCAGATGAGATCGGGGGAAAGTTTCTGTTTCTTCTCTTGCTGCTTTTCTTGTTTCATTGCTAAATGAGACACTAATTCCTACTCAGGTCAAGTGCTGGGGGAGGGGATGTGATAGAGAGGGGGGTCTATATGTTAGATATAGAGCAGCCTCGTGCCTGGCCTTTGGCTCTCCTTGATGAGAGTGATCATGTTGATTGTGGTGGTCTGAATGGCAAGTGTCCCCCAGAGACTGGTATTTGGATAGGTAGTTGGCAGCATTGTCCGAGGAAGTTCAGAAGGTACAGGTTAGCTGCAGGGAGCATGTCACTAGGGGCATGATTTGAGAGTTAACAGTCTCACCTATCTTCCAGTGTGTCCTCTTTGCTTCATACTTGGAGTTGAGGACAAGACCCCTCAGCTTCCGACGCCAGCTGGCATGCCTGCCTAGTGCCACACCCCTGCCTTGATGGACTCTCGTGTCTCTATAACTGTGAGCCAAAATCTACTTTCTTTCATAAGTCACTTTTGATCATCACAACAACATAAAGTAACTTACAGAATCACCTTATTACTTTGTTTCTTACTTAAAGGATATTATAAAAAATTTGCCAAGAAATTATGACTTGAATGAGAAATATCTTGCACGGGCTCCTATGTTAAATATTTGATCCCCAGACAGTGGTGCACCTTAGGAAAGCGGGGCAGAGCGGGGGATGGATCCCGGGGTGGATCCTAAGGGGCACAGCTCTGCTCCACCGTCAGCCTCCTGTCTGCTTCCTGACCGTGGAGAAATGAGTAGCAGCTCTCTCCTGCCACCACATCTGCAGCTGCTCCCTGCCAAGGTGGATGGCACCTCCTCTCTCAGTTCGCTTCTTACCAGAGATTTCATTTCAAAAATGAAGACACATGACAGACATAAATTCCTCTGAGCTAGAACTTCCTTTACAACAAAAGTGAGGTTCTGTGTAAACCTGACCATGGAATTTGAACTAGTGTTATTTAATTAACATGTTTAGAATTCTAACATGACAATAGCTATTAAAAATTTTGCATATGTATGTCATGTATGTTCATGTGTGCATGTTCATTTGTGTGGGGGTGTACATATGTGTGCTGCTGTGAAAGCACATATAAATACATTTGAAGACCCAAATTTAACACTGGGCATCTCTCTCAATCACTCTCCCCCTGACATACTGAGGCAGGCTCTTTCACTATAGACCTGACCTTCCAGCTAGACTGACTCACCAATTTACTCCGGAGGTTTCCTGACTCCTCCTTCCTCAGGCAGAAATTACAGATGGGCTGCCTGGGTTGTGAGACCCAAACTCTAATCCCCACGTTTGTGTCACAAGCATTTTTTTCTGCTGAGCCATCTTCCCAGCCCTGTGATTTGAATTTCTTACATCCAACATCTAGAAGTTAAATAGCTTTCTTGACCTTAAACCTGCAGTTGAAGGTTCTTGGTCATGGTCTGTAAGCTAACAGACGGTGTTTGTTAATGACTTGCCTCCTGTCACTTAACTCAGAACCAGAGCAAGGAGAATGAACAGATGGTTGAGGGTGTCTGGGCTACATGAACCATGGCCACAGTTGCCAGCATGCTAGCAGGGGCTCCACAAAAGGTATCTGAATTCCTTCCTACCTTATAAACAACAATAGGGTAGAAGGCTCAAGGCGAAGCCACATTAGACAAAGAATCGTCAAGTTGTGAAGAACCAAAAGTCCTTCCATCTTAATCTCCAGGACTACAACAAATGAGCAACAGAACTAATTACTGCAAATATCAGACCTTCATGTTGTAGGTCAGATTATAAATATACATGACACGGGCCTGCCTGATTAAGATGTATAATATTCCTTGATTCTTCCCTAAATACACTTTTCTCCTCACATTGGGGACTGATTTTTTTTTTAAAAATTGTTTTAAAGAAAATGGTTATTAAAAAAACCCCATCTTACTTTGGCTTTTGCAATTTCTCTAAAGAAATATTTTACCCCAATACATAGTTGGAAAATGACCACAGAGTACAGCTTACTCAGGGCAGAGCTGCCTTGTTTCTGTTGGAGGAGAACAAATGCGTGCAACCCTCCCTTTCAATAACATACCAGTCTGAATAGTAAATTATTGTCAGTGATGAATCCTAGATCAGAACCTAGTTCTTCTGAGCCCTGGTTTACTGCTCTTTTCTACAATCTCAGTTATTCTTAATTGTGACCAAACACCTACATCAAGGGGGTTGGGTACAGAATGAGCTCCCTAGGTTAGCAGGCTATAACAGAGGTGGTTTGAGCAGATCAGAATGAAAACAAAATTCTGCCTTTCTAAGAATTTGGATAGTCCCTGTTTTCTCCCTCTTCTGATGTCCATCCTGTGTGCCTTTCTGAATGAGGACAGGACAGGAGCCTACTATAGAGGGCCTCTGAAAGACTCTATCCAGCAGAGTATCAAAGCAGATGCTGAGACTCATAGTCAAACTTTGGGCAGAGTGCAGGGAATCTTATGTAAGAAGGGGTTGATAGAAAGACCTGGAGGAGACAGGAGCTCCACAAGGAGACCAACAGAACCAAAAATTCTGGGCACAGGTATCTTTGTTGAGAATGATACTCCAACCAAGGACCATGCATGGAGATAACCTAGAACTCCTGCATAGATGTAGCTCAAGGCAGCTCAGTGTCCACGTGGGTTCCCTAGTAAGGGAAACAAGAACTGTCTTTGACATGAACTCAGTGGATGACTCTTTGATCACCTCCCTCTGAGGGGGGAGCAGCCTTACTGTCTACCTCTGACAGAGGAAGACAATGCAGCCAGTCCTGATGAGACCTGATAGACTAGGGTCAGATGGAAGGAGAGGAGGACCTCCACTATCAGTGGGCTAGGGGAGATGCATGGGAGAAGAAGAAGAAGGAAAGGTGGGATTAGGAGGGCATGAGGGAGGGGCTATACTGGGATACAAAGTGAATAAATTTTAATTAATAAAATAATAATTAAAAAAATAATTTGGATAAATTAGGCAAAGCTGTAAGGTCATCCCTTCCTTAACCCTAGGTTAAATTCCAACATTTGTCCTAAGTTTGGATATATCAATTTATAGCTATAAAAAAAATTCTAAAGATTTTTTTTCTCACAGATTTGTGAATCCACAGCTATTTTCAACTTGCTTCTTTTTCTGCTGATTTATTTAATAATAGTCTCATCTCACTCTATCCTCTACCATGATCACTCAGAGACAATTTTCTTATTGTTCTCCTTAACCTGATAAGACCAGAGCATGACATGTTTCCTTCTTCCAGTTAGACATGGAAGATAATTTATCATCAATTAATAACCAGGTCACACTGCTGTAATCCAAGAAAGACCGCAGCCTACAATATGTGAATGAGTACCTAACTGCAAAGCCTTGGGAGCTGAGCCTAGGCATGGGGCTTGTCATGGCTTAAATGTCTCCGTGGACAGTTCTTTCCATCTGTGAACCTTTTAGGAGACAGCAGCTTCCCATAGACAGGGAAGGTGATCAAGTTAAATAAAATGTCAAGAAAAAGCCACTTGGTGTGGTCAGAATAGACCCCGTCTGAGAGAAAATGACAGTGTTTGTATGTTTCATGAAAAGTGCCTTTGTTCTAACAGTGTTTTAGATACAAACTATATCTTCCCTATTTTTTGTCATCATATTTATGAACTGTAAATCCCCACTTTATGGAAAGACTCCAGAATTTCAAACTCCTAAATCAACCTAAGAACTCTCCAACCTCAGGAGTTCAATTCAAGGAGAACACTTCAAAAAGTACTGACATTTTATAGAGAACTCCAGGAAAAACAAACAATGAGTTTCCAATGTACGCTTTATTTTATACCCTGGAAGGCTTGTCGTGGGAGACAGCTAGCATGTAAAAAGAGTAAAGACTGCTGCAGAGAATGCACTTTCAGAGCCCCAGGCCAGTATGACCTCAACAATAACAACGAGGGGGTCTCTTGGGGAATCTGGTCTGGGACCCCTAACAAACCGCCATTGTTTCCACAGAGGAGCCTTTCACTGCTGTAACGGTATTTCCATGTTAGATATGCAACTGCACTTTTAAAAGGGAGGGAAATAGCTGCTTAGGGCACGCATTTGCATTTCACAGCGCTTTACAAACAGCGAGGGCGTGGACTTCACCTTCCCGCCTCGACCTTCACCAGTAGATGTGGACACAGTCCTGTGCTAGTGCTTGATATCTTCATGAACCGTCTGTCCACTACTGTCCGCCAGTGGTGGCATTACAATGCATTCAGCCTCACCAGTGCTTAGGGAGCTCATTCTGTAGGTAGCCCATGTAAGCCAATCCAAGTATTTCATTGTTGGGGGAAACAGTTTCACAGGCAACAGGTTTTAAGAATGTAAATTTTACTAAGGCAGACTCCGCAAGCTACAAGAAACGGGAACACAAAGCTATTCACCTTAAGCTGCTCAGCGAAACTCATGGCAAAAAATTTCCATCACGTCACTGAGCAATTGATACATGCACACACACACACACACACACACACACACACACACACACACACATATATATATATATATATATATATATATATATATATATATATCTGACCTACATAGCATTTGACTTGTGGAGGCATGCGTACGTGCTTAGGGTCCTGAATACCGGTAGGAAATTGTTTTTCTTTCAAAGTAATGTGAAGATCTTTGTCCATACAGTGTGTAGCAAAAGTAGAAGGGTAAGATATTAATGTCCTTGGTAGAAAACTGTATCATGAACTATGGAGTCTTTTTCTTTCCAGTCTGGAACAGCGGCTGTGCCAAACAGCAATGCCTAGGAGGTCCTGAAAGTGTATAGCAAAACCACTCACAGACCTATTAACACAGAATTCTTGTTTAGTTCTGTGTATGCTACTTTCAGCATTCATAAATAAAAGGCTTTAATCCGCCAGTGTGCTCCACAAATTCCAAAAAAAGCTGCACTCCTTGAGGCTGCCATAACCACTTTCACAGGTGCTTTTATCAGCCACCATTTGACCTAGCTCTGAAAAACATATCCCAGGACCTCTCTATAATCTAGAGACTGAGAACACTACAGCATGCAGAGTGGTGACACTAACACAGAATAGTTATGCCAGCCTTCAAGTCCTTTGGAAAGGGGATGAAGCCTGTAATGAGGGCATGGCACTGACTCAGTAAATTCAAGACCAGACAGTTCACAGAGTAAAGCAAGATATTAATGCTGACATCAGCTGGGAGGAGAACAGTGGAGTTGAATCTGGAAAGAGAAGAGGAGGTGTTAACTACATAGAGAAACCCATGCAAGAGTCAGCAGTTAGAAGTGATTTTATTGCCTTTGGCCTGTGACTGGGCACTCTAGGCTGGCTTAACCATTACACATGCTCACATGGCTGATGTTTTATGTTTATAAAGTTTTATATTGCAAATCCATACCCTATGCTCTACTGTTCTCAGAATTCAAGGTTAATTAATTTTATTGAAAACTATAAAAGATACCATGCTGGATACACATGGTGCGAAATCATGGAATAAAGCTAATTAGCTGTATTCGTCCATTCTCTGTTATTGTAACAAAATACTCAATTGTGTCTGCTTTATAAAGAAAAGGGTGTATCTGTCACAAGTATACATGGAGAAAGTCCAAACAATACTGCAAACGCCAGGCAAGAAACCTTCAGGCTGTATTGGACTGTGACAGATGGCATAATGTTGAAAAGCATGTGACCGGGAGAGATCAAGTGACAAGTCGGCGATCCAAAGTCTGACGGAGGACAGGCCAGCAACCTTCCACCAAGACCCAGTTCTTAAAGACCTGCTACTTCTTTGCTACTGACATACTATAATAAAATATTAACGACAGAATTTCCCACAAATAATAAAACAGCCACAATGAACTATCGTGTTAACATATCCATCGTTTCACTTACATTTTATTCTGTCTAGTTGGGACATCGTGAACTTTGACCTTGCCTTCTCAGGCCTCCAGCTTCTGGAAGCCGCCATTATTTTCTCAACTTGTATACATTGGAGTCTTTGCCTTCCACATAGAGCTGAGTACAAGCGTTTCTGTCCCTGGTTGATTTCATTTAGCATAATGTCCCCAGGTTCACTCATGTCGTCTTAAATGATGCCATGAGTCTTGAAGGCTAACTAGGAGCATCGGGATGGCTCCAAAGGTCACAGCACTCTCTGCTCAACTGTGCAAACCTGATGACTGAGTCTGATACCTGAAGCCCATAGGTTGGAGCAGAGAATCAGCTCCATGAAGTTGTCCCCGACCTCTACTCTTGTGCTGTGATGCATGCTTGTGCACGCACACATGCGTGCAAGTATTTTAAGCTGACTATCCCACTATGTATATGCTCCTCATTTTTTATTCACAGATTGTTTAGTAAACATTTATGGTGATTACACAATTGCCTTTTAAGAATGATGCTGTAATTTGCTTGAGAATGCAGATATCCATATTGATTTCAGATCAATATGATACTCTCACAGGTAGGATTGCTGGACCTATGCTAAAAAAGTAGATTTTTTCTCCTCAATGTTGTGTTCTGCCCCCAATATCTGTTACAGGTGCTAAGTGCATTTTTGTTGAATATACAGGATACATTGAGTATACTGATGAATGTTCCTGCTTTGTAATTTTTTATTTTGCATATTTTTGATATACCAATATGTGCAAAGCTTTTACCCAATTGGTAACTGCTCCTTTATAATGAATTTCATAATAGCTACACTTATTTATGAAAGACTAAAGAGTGGATTTAGTGCCCATATGCAAGAGGCTGCAGGGAGCTCCCTTGTCCACTATACCACATCACATGGAAAGAGAAAGAGGAGAAAAAGGAAATGGGCCCCAGCTTGACACGGAATCTGTTAGGCAACTTGTTCTTATAATTTCCAGCCTTGATAACTAGTGAGCCCTAATTTTTTTGTTTTCATAGACAATCTGCTATCTGTGTTATGAAGACAGATTGTACAGGCAAATAACAAGCATGATTGCTAGGTCATATGATAACAGTGAGTATTGTCTTATAAAATACTCGCAAACGGCCTTGCAAATCTGCTATGTCATGCTGTATTCCCATAGGTCTCAGTATTTTATTGCTGTGAAGAGAGAACATGACCACAGCAACTCACATGAAAGAAAACATTTAATTGGGGCTGGTTTACAGTTTCTAGTAAACAGAGGTGTAGCCCATTGTCATCATGGTGGGAAGCAAGGCAGCGTGCAGGCAGCCATGGTGCTGGAGGAGATGAGAGTAGGCAGCCAGGAAGAGACTGTCTCCTGAGGCTACCAGGAGACCATGTTTCACACTGGCTGGAGCCTGAGCCTAGGAGACCACAAAGCCCACCCCCACAGTGACACACTTCCTCCGACAAAGCCACACCTCCTGACAGTGCCAGTCCTTGTGACTGACCATTCAAACACTGACTTTGTGGAGGATAATCCTATTCAAATCACCACAATTAGCAATGAAGGGAAGATGTCTTGTTTTGCAGAATCATTAGTGCCTGTCGGTGCCACTCTTTTAGATCTTGGCCGCTGTGATCTAGGTGAAGTTGTATGTCTTTTAAATTGTAGTTCCCTACTGAAGCACTCTTATGTGTGAAAATATTTTCACATGTATATGCATCATATATATACCTTCTTTAATCAACTCTCTGATCCCTGTGTGTCCGCCTGTGTGTGTGTGTGTGTGTGTATGTGTGTGTGTGTGTGTGTGTGTGTGTGTCAGGCGAGAGGTCAACCTCAAATGTTGTTCCTCAGGACACACCTACCTGGTTTCTAGAGACAGATCTCTCACTGGGGCGTGAGTCTCCCAGGTTCAGCTAAGTTGCTAACAGCTGGTGAACTCAGGGCATCTGTTTGGCTCTGCCTCTCCAGCACCAACACGACAAGTCCACACCACCACACTCCGACTTTGTGTGGGCACTGAGCATATTCACCGTGCTTGATCCCCAGACCATCATCCTGACATCTTGATGATTCTATACTCTTAACTGTGTATGAAATTTTCTCCATTTATTTGGTCCTCATTCAATATCCTTTAATGGAGTTTTAAGGTATTCCTCAGACACACCTATGCATACTTTGTTAGCTTGTATCTCTATAGTGTGGGGAAGTGTTAAGGTTCATCATAAGAGGTTTGTTTTGTTTTGTTTCTAATCAATAGAAATCTTCATAAATTAGAATATCACAATTATGAGATATACATTGTTGATTATTAAAACAAATGAAGACTGTCCTTGTACTCATTTTTTCAGAATAAAGCCATGTAGCCATAACTGGTCTATCAATTTTCCTGTCTCATCCTTATGTGCTACTGCACAAATCTATGTTTTTTAAAACCAGTGCAAAGACTGTTGTTGTTGTTGTTGTTTTTATCTCAGTGGCAACTGGTAGATACTGGTCAAATACCTTTACAATATTTAAAACCTTAAAATTATAAAGTCTTCTTTGGCCTACTTGAAATTTAAGAAATAAACCATTATGGTGAATGCTCATTTCAAAAAATCTATATCACAACATTTATTCAATTTTCTAGATATAATGGGAAGAGAGAAAGAAGATAGAACTGAGTTTTGTACAAGCACCTTTTCGTAACCTAGGCTAGTATTTTTCTTAGTAGACAATATTCTCTGTAGCCTGTAAAACTTGAAATAAATGATAAAAGGAAATGAAACTATGTAGGTAATTTTAGGGGGAAAGTAACATTTCTATAGTCATTCAGGGGGCAGAGCATTTCCTGCAGGATTACATTTTCTATGTTATTGAAAAGTGTTTTTAGGTTTTTATATAATGAAAAAATATTAAGATTAAGCCAACAGCTCTGAATTTTAATTGCCATTGTTACTTATGAAGAACTAGAAATTTTAAAGCAAATAATAGCAATTGGTTTTCTAGGGAAGATGCTGTCTTGCTAATAAAATGTTGTCAGGAACATTGTACGAAAGAATTTTGCTTCCTCTCCTTATTAGTTGGGATATTAAGATGTGATAGAATAGATTGTGGTTATATACAATAATTTACACCAATATTAACCTTCCTAGGCCCCTGGTATTGTGCTAAGGGCTGTGCTTCAACAGAATCTCACTGCAATATTCTCAAAGCTGAGTGCTCAGAGCAAAATCACAATTTTTCCACTAAACTGGCAGCTGGGACTCAGAAGGTTTCCGTGTTTCCCAAGTCCCATGGCTATCTGAAGTGTCTGAAGCAGGCACCAAGTCCAGGCTGCCTGACTCCAATCCATGAACTCATCAGTGCATAATAAAAACAATGATCACAAGGAACACTTTAAAGTGGAAAGTGGGTCTACATTTTCCACAAATAGACACGATGCTTTCATAAATAAAAGGAAGATTTATGACCGAGTGCTTATACTTCTTCACACATTAGACTAGAGGATGACTGAAATTAATTTCATGTTGAGGCCATGTTAAATGAGCCAGGAGCTTCTGGTCTCAAAGAAACACAACAATCTGCATCATGGATGAGTGACAACATCTATTTGGCAGGCAAGGTCACAGAGATTGTAAGCTGAAGACGTATTTTTTTGTAAGAAAGTTTAGTCTCAAATAAAGTATTTTCTCCCCCTATTCCATCCCTTCCCCCTCCTCCTACCATCCTTCTTTTTTCCTTCCTCCCTTCTTCTTTCTCTCTCATTCTCTCATTGCAATTTTAGTCAACAAAATTGATTTTACATTATATCAAGGCCATTAAGCTAAACTTTTGTGTACACATGACAATATTGATATTTAATAACTGAATGAAATGTTCAGTTTATAATTATTTTTCTTCTTAGCAGGCATAAATCATTTTACTAGAAACTCGTCGTAATGTTTTCTTCCCTGTCTATCCCATGGATGTACAAGATAGCAGTAGGTCATATTTAACAGTGTTGTGTAGATAAGGAGCTTTGTACTTACTTAAAGCATGGGTCCATTTCCAGTTTTATACTGAGTAATATTTTCTTTTCTTTTTTCTTTTTTTATAATGTTTATTTTTTATATTAATCACAAGTTATTTACATTGTATCCCAGCGGTACACCCCCTTCCTCATTCCCTCCCAACCCCACCCTCCCTCCCTCATCTTCACCCTACCTCCTTCCAAGTCCATTGATAGGGGAGGTCCTCCTCCCCTTTCATCTTACCTTAGCTCATCAGGTATCTTCAGGACTGGCTGCAATGTCCTCCTCTGTGGCCTAGCAAGGATGCTCATCCCCGGGGGGTGGGGGAGGGGAGGTCAAAGAGCCAGCCATTGAGTTCATGTCAGATAAAGTTGGGATAGTCAATTAATTTCTCTAACTCTCAGCCACTGTCTGAATTCTCTTCTTTATAATGTCACTTAATGTTTGTTTTATCAGTATGGAGCACAGTATGTTCCATAGCATGTTTTTCTTTATGTGGCAATTAATCCTTCTGCCCTTTCCCCGGCGGAGATGTCCCTCAACATAGGCACTATTGGTACATGACAGTGCCCTGGCAGTTTTCTTTAAACAAAATTATTGTCCCCGACTCGTGCACTCAAAACCAGCTACGGGACAAGATCAGCCTGTGGTCTGGTGCCTTACACAGAAACATAATCGGGAGTGAGTGATGTGGCAAGTGGGGATTTCAAAGAGGAGAGGCGTGATGCAGAGAGCTGCAGTGAGGCGTTTATAGCGAGAACACACGTTTTCACTTACAAGTAAGGCTAATCTGCAAGGATTGATCAGCACAGGTACTGAAATCACACACGTACACACACACACACACACACACACAGTGGACACTGATGCATTAAATTGATACCGATTTTCTTACACCTCATCAGTTTACTTTACTAGGACCAAACATCTGAGAGAAACAAGTCAAGAAGGGAGTTTTACTTTGCTCGTGCTTCACGGAAGCAAAGCCTCTGGCAGGGGTTCTCGGTGGCTGTAGCCTCCTTGTCTGTGACGGGGAAAGGCTGCAGTTCAACAGACGCTTGACTGTGGCTCAGGGAAAAGAGAGAGCAGCAGGCCCACAGCGGAACAAGGCTGCGAGTCTCAAGGCCCACTCGTGGCCTAAGTTATCCACCTAGGTCTTATATCTCAAAATTTCTAAGACTCTCTCAAAACACCACCACTAGCTGGGGACTACGTGTTCAGATACATGAGGCCGTGAGTGATACTTCATATTCAAGCCATAGCATACAGGCTGTTTACTGTTTAATTTTCAGAGGATCACATCACAGAATGCCCACCTGGGAACAGACTCCCGCCCATGCCCCAAACAGACTTGACTAAGTGTTCAGGCAAGGCCGCAGGAGCCCAAAGACATGCTGAACTACTTGAGGGTTAATAGCGTGCGAGGCAGCACGTGAGGACAAGAAGGAACAGGAGAGGAGGCGGTCCAAGGTCATGGAGGAAGAGCCGCGTGGCCGAACGGCAGGACTACGGAAGGGGCGACACCCGAAAACACATCCCAGAGTGCACAGCGTTTGGGAAAGAAATGCGTCCATTTTTCCCTCTAAACTGCAGTCCTTGTTCCCGTTTATGTGTGTAATTGATCACAGCCATTTGAAGGGAGCCCAGGTGTTTCAGGGTCAACGTTTTACAGCCCCAAATGAGGTGGGAGTAGCAGAAACTCACTCTGACTTGTAAGAAGGACTGGGCAAAATAACCAACAACAGTAGATGCGGCGTTCCAACGCAGGTTTTAGGATAATTGGACCATGTATCATTCATAATAAAGAGCTGAGTTCAAAGAAGTGGCAGCATGATTTAGCAGATAGCCATTTGTCCCCAGGGCATTTTGTAGGCACACAATTTCCTTTGAATCATTTTTCTTTTGATTTTTCACTTTTATTGGCACTTCGCCGTTAATAAGGAATTGCTTCATTTCCCCGTACTTCTTGTTTGCCTTGATGGATGCTTTTGTATGTTAGGGTCTTGTTAACTACTATCACTGACAGCCATTGGCCACACTAGATACTTTTTTTTTTCCAAATAAGAAACTATGCTTAAAACGTGAACAATAAAAACTATCTTTTTTTGTTTTCTCAAAATTCTAAAATGTTCCAATTCTGGTTTAAAGATTTAAGTAAAAAAATATTATTTAGATTGATAGAACAGTAGACATAAATTCTGGGATTCTATTTAATGTCTTTGAAGCATCTGTTGTTATGCCTTGGGGAGAAATGAAATTAAAATAAATGACACCCCTGTGTCATTTGGGGAGATGCTTTCCCCAATGAGCCACGATTTGGGCCATATTGCTCTTCTCCAGTATGGTATTTTGAATTATTCTAAAACACAGCACTGAAGTGTGAAGAGGCTAAGAACGAAGCTGAGCCCAGCATGTTCCCCGTCTGGATTGTTTGGAAAGCCGGTGGAGCCATGAGCATGCAGCTTGGCAAACTCGCCCGTGGTCTGAGTTGCAAATGGAGCTGTTTTCTGTCTCTTCATGGCCTTTCAGATATTGGGGATCAGACCAGAACTGCCAGCTTAGTTTAGTTAAACAGAAGCCATTCCCCTTGTCCATGTCTTAAGTTTCTTATGGGGACATTAACTACAACTTAAACTATATATATTTACATACTCATATCCAGATTTTTTTAATTGAAAGAAAATTTCAGACTAAAAGAACACTAAGCACAACTGTTTGATTTTATATTTTGTTATTTTTCCCGTTTTTATTGTGTAAATTTACTTCTAGAAATACATTTTAAATTCTAGGCAATAAATACAACAACAAACACAACTTGGAAGAATAGAAAATATTTATTCTTTTTAATTTACAATGTTTGGACTCAGTATTATTTTTATCACTAAAAGCTAAATGACTCCAAATCTGGTAGCATAGAAAACACAGAAATAAACTCACTAAAATTTGCACATCTCAACCTTCCAATAGCCAAGGAAACATTCAGAAACAATGTTCCTATGTTTGCCGTCTTCCAGAAGGGAGAAAAGAGAGAAGTAACAGGAGATAAGGACTTAGAAGGCACAGATCCAAGGACTCAGGATGTGTGATAGGGAGGCTGAAGCACTTCCCAGAAGAGCAGGTTTGGGAGTAGACTATGAGGAATAAGTAGGAATCCAGTTAGTAAACAGGAGCAGAAAGACATTTCAAAAACTGGAGAGGAATCTTTGGGAAATAATTCTGTTGCTCAAAATGGGGTTGATAGAAAGGGGTACCTCTGAGAGATATGACCTAAGTATATGGGAGCCTCATTAGGAGTCTATGCGTTACCTAGCTGAGGAAGTTCAAATCTGTAAGCTATGGAAGGGTGATTTATTTCAATTTAATCTTTATTTTGATTATATGAATAGCTGAGAACTTTAACGTATTTTTAAAGTTTCAGATATTTAAAGGAAAACTTAAAAATTAATTTCATTGTTTTCTCCCGTTCATTCTTCAAGTATTATTTTTTCATCTTTAATTACTTCTTTTATTTACTGTGATTATAATATAATTATGTGATTCCATCCCCTTCTTTTCCTTCCCTCAAATACTCTCATATACCTGTCCTATTATCTTTCAAATTCATGGCCTTTAATATTAATTGTTGTTACATGTATATACACATATGTGTGTATAGAGAATTATATTATGTATTAATTTTATAAAATTATTATATATTATAATATATACTATTCTATATACACTTTCTCAATATAATCTGCTCAGCCTGTATAATGTTACATGTACATATGTTTCAGGTCTGGCCATTTGGTGTTGAAAATCAACTCCCTGTGGAAGACTGTTTCTCCCTATCAGAAGTCCTTAGTTGCCTGGAGCTCTTTGTTCTTTGCTTGAGGCCTCATAAGCATCCCACTGTCCAGTGTTGTCTATCATTTGCTGACATCCTTGTTCCACACATGAATAGGCTGTCATGTCAAAACTTTATGATTGTAGCTGTTACTAGAAGACACAATCTCACATCAAACTCCTTGATCTTCTGGCTCTTAGAATCTTTCTACCTCTTCTACAATATCCCCTAAGACTCAGATGTGGGAGTCATTTTTTAATGCTCATGTTAGCTGGTGATGTGAAGACTTTCCATTTGTTATTTTAGTAACTTTTCTTGAGTTAGTTATGTGTTCATTGTGTATGCTGTTCGTTATATCCCTACCTACTCTCGTCTCCTTCCCACCCCAACACTTTCTTCTCCAAAGAGTCTCTCTCATACAATCATGCTTTTTTTCCTTGAGTTTAAGCAGGATTGCTTGCATGACCTCAGGTTTCATAGTATACATTGGAGCCCAGTGGATTTGTCAGTGGGCACACGACTGAAGACAATGATTGGTTCCCCAAAAAGTCCTTTGGCTGTTTTCCAATATACTCTCTCTTCATTTCATGGAGATCCTTCCATGTAACTAACTGCATGTAACTCTAATGTATTCAACTTGCTGGCTTTAGAGTATTTTATTCTAAAACAACCTCTAATGGCCATGATCACATTTTTTTAAAAAAAATCAAATCAAATCAAATAAATTCTTCACAGAATGGAAGACTTCTCGGGGTTCACGTGAATGCAGGGTATTCAGATTTGGTTAAAATTATGGGTTTTACAACTCTCTATGTTCTTTGTCCCTCATAACAGTGTATGATTCCCTCTGAGTGTATGATTCCATAGCTAGACTCCTACCAAGAGTGCCTTAGTCACTGTTCTACTGCTGTGATGAGACACCATGATGAGCTCTAAGAAAAGAAAACACCTAATCGGGAGTTTGCTGACAGTTTCAGAGTCAAACCATTATATTGTCATCCTGGAGAGAGTGTGGCATGTGGACAGCATAGTACTGGAGAAGCAGCTGGGCTTGGCATCCTGCTTCCCAGGCAGCAGGCAGAGGGAGCGACACTGGGCCTGGCCTGGCTGGTGAAACCTCAAAGCCCTCCATCAGTGACATACCTCTTCCAGCAAGGACATACCATGTAATGCTTCCAGGTAGTTCACCAACTGGAAACTAAACATGCAAACAGATGAGCCTTTGGGGGCCACTTTCATTCAAACCACTACAAAGAAATTATCTAAATTTTGGCATTACACCCTAAAGTGAAAGATAACTGAATTAACTAAGAAAAAAAAAATCACTGTTTAGATTGATTGTAATCTTTGGATGTTCAGTAGACTGGGGTAGAGAAAATGCTATTATTGTTACAATATAGGAGTCAGTATTTAGATTAATCATTTTTGGAGATAATGAGGCTAAGTTTCATTTCCCTTTACCACTATTTACAACATAATGTCTTTTAAACTTTTTTTAGCAATAGCTAAGCTAACCAAAATAGGTGATTAATAAAGTAAATGGTAGAGTAAAATATTCTTTATTCTAAGTATGTGCCTCCTAGAGGCTCCACTGTACTAAACTGCATTCTATAGACAAGAACAACCCACAAGGAACTAACATCCTCCAAAACCTGATAGAGCAGAAGCAGGCATCCTTCAAGCAGACTCTCAAGGTATCAGTTGCATGGCTGAGATCTTGAGTACAACTTGAGAGAGGAGCCTTAGCTATACATGGACTCCTGTCCTCCATTCACAACTGCAATGGACAGCTCTGAAGCACTCACTTCCCCCACCTAACATGTTCACAGTCCATGTTTCAGGGGTTCAGAGCAGCTTACCTAACTGGACACGCTGCCTGTTGCCTTGTGCTTTCACCTTTCGGATAGGGCTGTTTGGGCCCCTGGGAGGATCTGCTCAGTACTATCATTAGCATGCCAGATCATTCAGGAGAGTCACTCCCCTCTAGGGTGTGTCTTTCTGGGACAGAAGCTAGGAGCACACTGTCTTTCACACAGATGGGTAATTCTAATTCCTGCAAGCCCCAGTGAGAGCAAGAACCACCGAGTTGCAGTCCTGACCAACATAGTTATGTATCCTTCATTGGCTTTCCCTCCTTTCAAAAAAAATAAAAATAAAAGTTATTTTGCTGTCCATGAAAAGCCTTAACTAAACTATTTGGTCTATTAAATTGATGACACAGATCTAGGAGTGAGTAAAATGTCGATGGATCTCTGACTCTTCAGAATTTAAAGAGTGTGGTTGTTGCATTTCTAATAAAATCATATCCATTTTTATTAAAACATGATTCCTTTATTCATAACATTTTTGTCTCGAGTATAAATGGGCTCACCCCAAAATTCTCTCTAATGGACATTATATCACAACTCAGTGTACTGCACACCTGGATCAAAACAGAATAAACAACATGAAATGTTTGCAACACATCTGCCTCCCATGCACAAATGGATGACATTGGGCAAGTTAGTTAGTTAAGTTAATTCTATTTGAGTCTCTATTAATCATTTTGTTATTTATCATTAAAGTATGAATAAAGGAACATCTGCTCTTTCTGCTGAATCAAATATCTGGATGACTACATCTAGACTTCAAGTGATGCAGAAAATTCAACCTATTTCCAAAACATGACTCATTCCTACAGAGATTGTATATTGACAGCTTTTCACAGAAAAGCGAAGCTCAGACAGTGATCACATGGGCTTTGTCTCAAAAGCAATTAATAATCCCCTCTCCCCTCTTATCCTTACTCTTTTCTCCTTCTCTCTTTCTCTTTTTCAAAAAGAGAAATAATATCATAGCTATAGATCCAGAAATTCTATAACTATATTTTTAAAGACAGAATTATACTGTTATTTCAGCATTTCTCGCATAAAACCACTGACAACATTTCTAACAATGATGAAGGAGCCCCCTAAGTAAATGTAATCATTGTTGAACTACAATGTATGCCCTCTTTTCCTTCTTAATCTCATGCTGAGGTAAAACTTCTAATTCTCTCTTTCTCTCTATTCTGCCTATTTTTATTCCAAAATTAATGAGGAATGAAAGCAGAAAAAAAAAAGATTAGATTTTTCCAAGCCAGTCTGAAAAGGGTATTCAAATTCTCTGTTAGCCTTTCATGCCACTTGGGGTTTTCTGTAAGTATAAACAAACAGCTTTCACATAGCAACAACTTTGCTGAGAAAACTTAAATGAGTCACACAAATGCCTGTGGCTATGTATAAATTTGTTCCTATCTTTCTTTGTCTTTTGTCTAGAAGGAGGTCAGCCAACTCTTAAAGGACCAGGTACTAAATATGGTTGTGAACTATATGCAATAGCTGAACTCTGTCCTTAAGGAAAAGAAACAGCCACAGACAATAGAAAACCAAATGTGTATGGCTGTGTTCCAATAAAACTTTATTTGTAAAAATGGATAGTCCTTGTTACTCTCATCTAGAACAAGACATATGGTGAACTCCACACTAGGAGAGAATATTTGTGTTTTTTGACATTTTTTTTTCTATCCAGTGGCTTCATCACCATCTTTTGGCATGCTAAAATACCTGCAAAGATGGAAGATTTCTCTATAGCACATACAGAAATGTTAACAGGTTAGAAAAGTTTCTGAGACATAAAACAATGGAAAATAATAAGGTTCTGTCTTTACTGGTTTCTTTTTGATGTTGTTTTACAATTTATTCATTTTATATCCCAGTTGAAGCCCTGTCCCTCAACTCCTCCCAGCCTCACCTTCCCTTCATTCCCCGGCCCCATTCCTTTCCCTTAGCCCACTGAAACAGGGAGTTCTCCACTCTTGCCATCTGCCCATAGCTTATCAAGTCTCACCGGGGCTGCCTGGGCCCTCTTCCTCTGTGGCCTGGCAAGAGCGCATGTCAGGGGAAAGTGATCAAAGAGCAAGCAATCAAGTTCATGATAGAGACAGCCTTTGCTCCCCTCACTCAGAGATCCACATGGAGACTTAGCTGCCAATCTGATACATATGAGTCTGGGGTCTAGGTCCCCTCCATGCATGGTCCTTGGTTGGTGTATCAGTCTCTAAAGGACCCCCTAGGCTCAGTATTTTTAGCTTTGTTGGCCTTCTTATGGGGCTCCTGTCCCCTCTGTGTCCTGTCCCCTCTGTGTCCTTCTGTTTCCCTTTCTTCCATAAGGTTTCTAGCAGTCTGTCCAAAGTTTGTAAGTCTCAGCATCTGCTTTGATACCTTGTTGGGTGGAGCCTTTCAGGGATCTCTCTAGTAGGCTCCCATCTCTTCCACCACTTCTGGTGTCTATCCTGTTTGCCTTTCTGAATGAGGATTAAGCATTTACCCTAGGGTCTTCCTTGTTTTTAGCTTCTTTGGGACTATAGATTTTAGTATGTTTATCCTATATTCTATGTCTAATCTCCCTTTTTTTTTAAACCAACCTTTTTTTTTTAAAGATTTATTTATTTATTATGTATACAGTGTTCTGCCTGCAAACCAGAAGAGGGCACCAGATCTCATTATAGATGGCTGTGAGCCACCATGTGGTTGCTGGGAATTGAACTCAGGACCTCTGGAGGAGCAGCCAGTGCTCTTAACCTCTGAGCCATATCTCCAGCCCCTAACCTCCTCTTACAAGTGATTATATACCATATGTTTCTTTCTGCTTCTGGGTAGCCTCAAAGGTCAGTATGACCTTTTCTAGTTCCACCCATTTGCCTGCAAATTTCATGATTTCCTTGTTGTTAATAAGTAAGTAGTATTCCATTGTGTAAATGTGCCACAATTTCTGTATCCATTCCTCTGCTGAGACTCATCTAGGTTGTTTCCTATTTTTGTTAAAGATATATGTATTTCAGAAATAAAATAACATACTCATTTTCTCGATGAGCCAACAATCCATTTGCATATTTGTTTATGTCTGTTTGACATAGCTTTCTGTTTTATAGGCTTCTAGAATTTCTAAAGTGCAGGAGAAACAAGTTCAGACAAACAGTATGTCTCCTGCGCTTTAGAAATTCTAGAAAAATTTTGTATAACAGATAGCTATGTCAAACAGACACATAAACAAAATATGCCAATGGATTGTTGTCTCATGGAGAAAATGAGTATGTTATTTTATTTCTGAAATACATATATCTTTAACCAAAATAATTTAACCTTTTTCTTACTTAGGATTCTGTCACACACTCATAAGTCATAACACTACCCTACTCATGCAGGCTAAGGTAATGGTCAATTATCTTTCCCTTGGGGCCTCAGCTTCACAAAATCATAACTGGGAAGTGTTAAAACAATTTTTTTCAGAAGTGTGCCTATCACTACTCAGAGCTTTTAAGACAGTTCTGTGAGAATTAAGCATCAACAACCACATAATTGATTTTTAAAAAAAGAAACAAATACAGAGACCTGATTACTAAACCTTCATTTCTATTCAGTTATACAGTATGTTTGGAATGGTGATAGAAACATTTTTAAAAAGTTAAAAATAGCCCCATGTTGAAATCCCAAATGTCACAATTACTTCATGCCTTTGTGTTCATAACTGCCTTTTTAAACTTATTTTTTTAATATTTATTTTAACTGCACTTCAACGATGAAAATTTCCTGTAAAGAAACACTCACATATGCAGAGAGAAAGAGACAAATCCATAAAAATGTAAAAATTAGCAACTGCAATATACAAGCAAAAGGTCAGCAAGACAAAAAAAAATGCCCAAACAAAAAAAATATGAGATGAAAGTCTACAAAAATAACATTGAGTTTGTTTCTTGCTGGCCATCTATGCTGGGTGTGGGCTCTGGATCTTTGTGGGAGAGAGAGTAGAAAGATTGCAAGAGCAGAAGAAAATTTTTTAAGTGACAAAAAATGAGGAGTCCAATTTACAGAGGGGAAAAAAAGGTAATTCTCAGAAGAGCTAATGGACAGAAATGGAAAATGTTCAAAATCACTAGTTTTTATATAAACACAAATCAAAATGATAACAGACATCATCTCATTCTAATCAGAACAGTGTTCATCAAAAAATAAGAAATTAATTGGGTGTGGCGGTGTACAAGCAAACTCAGCATTTGGGAGGCTGGAACAGGAGGGCAGCATGAGCGACACAGCAGGCCCCTTCTTTAAAAATGAAAATAACAAACAAACAATAAACAAGGCTGATAAAGATGTAAAGAAAACTGAATTCATAAACAATACTAATGAGATTATAAATTAGTATGGATAACCATATGGAGATCACTCAAAAAACTACACATAAATTGCTACATCCAATTTTCCCTCTCCTGGGCATACATCCAAAGGAAATATACTCTGCCTACCAAGATGATGTATTTATAGTGGGACTATTCACAATAGCTGAAATCAGCCAGCGTGCTTCTTGGCAGATGAACTGATAAGAAAGTGCCCTGCATCTCCACGGTGAAGAATTAGTTAGTCATAAAGAAAGGTGAAGTCATGCCAATTTTAGGAAAGTAGATGGAATTTGAGGACATCGTGCTAAGCGGAACAAGCTAGACATATAAAGACAAGCTCAACATGTTCTTTCTCATACATGGAAAAATTTTAAAGATGATCTGAATGTAGAATCACAGAGCTTAAGACAGGCACACAGGAAACAGACTGAGTTTGCCCATTGCACGCTGTATATATTTATAGAAATATCACACTGAGCACACTAATATAGAAAAGTAATATGGTTAATATTGTCTTCTGTTAATAATTTGTATTCCAAATTGATTTTCTTTTTAAAAATATATTTATTGTCTCACGGTAGTTTTACCTTTTTCAAAATATTTTGAGATTATACAATTACACCATTTCTTCCTTTCTTTTCCTTCTTTTGACACATCTTTTCTTCCTTTAACACTTCTTTTGTAGCCCTTCCTATGCTCCTACAAATTTAAAACTTCTTTCACCATTTGTTAGTGCATGCATATATGTATAAGTATATACAACTTTATTCCTGAATATAACCTGCTCAGTTCCATAATGTTATTTGTATGTATATTTTCAGGGCTGACAATTTGGCACTGAACATGATAATTTCATACACACAAACACACACACACATTCTCTTTAATCACCTTCCCTGCCCACAAAATTTCATGTGTTCTTCCAAGTGCCCAAGTATTTTCATGGGTGTGTGTGTGTGTGTGTGTGTGTATCTGTTTGCATGCATAAGCATGTGACCCACTGTGTTTAACTAGGGTTTCATGCATAAGCATGCAGGGGTATTTTTAATTTATTATTTATTACAATTTATTTACTTTGTATCCGGCTCATCTCCTCCCAATCCCTCCCTCCCTCTCTCTTCTCCTCCTATGCCCTTTCCCTTGTACCCTAATAAAGGGAGGTCCTCCTCCCCTTCCATCTGACCCTAGCCTATCAGCTTTCATCAAGCTGCAGTGTCTTCCTCCTTTGCCTGGCAAGGCTGCATCCCCTCAGGTGGAGATGATCAAAGAGGCAGCCACCACCAAGTTCATGTCAGAAAAAGCTCCTGTTCCCCTTATTAGGGTACCCATTTGCACACTGAGTCTATGGGCTACATCTGAGCAGGGGTTCTAGATTATCTCCATGCACGTTCCTTGGTTGGGGTATCAGTCTCTTCAGGGCTCCCAGGGCCCATGATTTTTTTATTCTGTTGGTCTCCTTGTGGAGCTCCTGTCCCTGCCAGGTCTTTCTATCTTCCCTTCATTCCTAAGATTCCCTGTACTCTGCCCAAAGTTTGGCTATGAGTCTCAGCATCTGCTTTGATACCTTGATTGGTGGTGTTTCAGAGGCCCTCCGTGGTTAGGTTCCTGTCCTATTCCCTGTCTTTTCCTGCTTTCGATGTCTATCATGTTTGCCCTTCTGAATGAGGATTGAGCATCTTCCCTAGGGTCCTCCTTGTTGTTTAGCTTCTTTAGAAGTATAGATTTTAGTATGTTTCTCCTATATTATATGTCTAATAACATGAGTGAGTATATACCATGTGTGTGTTTCTGAGTTTGGGTTACCTCACTCAGGCTATCTTTTCTAGTTCCATTTGCCTGCAATTTTCATGATTTCCTTTTTTATAGTAGCTGAGTAGTATTCCATTGTGTAAATGTACCAAAATTTTTGTATCCATTCCTCCGTTGAGGGGCATCTAGGTTGTTTCCAGGTTCTGGCTATTAAGAATAGAACTACTACAAACATGGTTGAGCAAATGTCCTTGTTGTATAGTTGAGCATATTTCAAATATATGCCTTGGAGTGGTATAGATGGATCTTAAGGTAGCACTATTCTGAATTTTCTGAGAAAGTGCTGATTGATTTCCAACACCAACAAACCAAGTAATCCAATTGGGTACAGAGCTAATTAGAGAGTTCTCAACAGAGGAATATCAAATGGCAGAGAAACAAAGAAATGTTTAACATTCTTTATCATTCAGGAAATGCAAATCAAAACGACCCTGAGATTTCACATTACACCCATCAGAATGGCTAAGATCAAAAACTCAAGTGACAACATATGTTGGAAAGAATGTAGAGAAAGGGAAATATTCCTCTATTGCTGGTGAGAATGTAACCTTGTACGTCCAATTTGGAAATAAATCAGGGATTTTTTTAAATTCCAGTTTATTTACTTTACATCCCAAGGGTGCCCCCTCCCTCCTCTCCTCCCACTGCCTCCCTTTTCCCCTTTGCCCTCTCCCTCTCCCTCCAGAAAAAGGGAAACCCTTCTCTCCATATCAACCTGCCCCAACACATCAAGTCACATCAGGACTGAGCATACCTTCATCCCCTGAGGCCAGGCAATGCAGCCTTGCCAGGGGGAGGTGATGCAAAAGCAGGCAATGTAGTCCATGTTAGAAACACCCCCTCCACTGACCAGGGCCTCTTATGAAGACCAAGCCGCCATCATACCTGCAGGACCTAGATCCAGACCATACATGCTCATTGTTGATGCCTCAGTCTCTGAAAGCCTCCACTGACTGGGTTAGTTGTCTCTGTTGGTCTTCTTGTGAGGTTCCTGTTCCCTCCAGGTCTTTCTCCCAACAATTCTACAGGAGCCCTGGAGCTCAGCCCTATGCTTGGCTGCAGGTCACAGCATCTGTCTCCATCTGTTACTGTCTGGCTGCAAGCATAGCACAGCATCATTGATAGTATCAGGGGCTGGCTCTCTACCATGGGGTGGGTCTCAGGTTGGGCCAGTTATTGGTTGGACATTCCCTCAATCTTTGTCCTGTTTATCCCTGCACTTCTTGTAAGCAGGATAATTTTTGGATCAAAGGTTTCCTTGGTGGATTGTTGTTCCCCTCCTTCCACTAGTCCTGCCTGGTGGTCACTTCAGTCTTCATGTACTGTAAGTTTAATATTGTCTTATAAGTGAGTATATACCATATGTGTCTTTTGGGGGCTGGATACCTTACTCAAGATGATCTTTTCTAGTTCTATCCAATTGCCTGAAAATTTCATGATTTTTTCTTTCTTTGTTTATTTGTTTGTTTTTAATAGCTGAGTAGTATTCTACTGTGGAAATATAGCACAATTTCTGTATCCATTCTTCAGTTGAGGAACATCTAGGTTGTTTCTAGTTTTTGGCTAATATGAGTAAAGCCACTATGCACATAACTGAGAAAATATCCTTGTTGTATGGTGGAGCATCTTTCAGGTATAGGCCCAGGAGTGGTATAGCTTGGCCTTGAGGTAGAACTATTCCCAGTTTTCTGAGAAAGCACCTGATTGATTTCCAGAAAGTTTGTACAGTTTGCACTCCCACCAGCAATGAAAGAGGGTTCCGTTTTCTTTACATCCTCGCCAACATGTGTTGTAAATTGAGGTTTTGGTCTTAACCATTTTCACTGGTGTAAGATGAAATATTTGAGTGGTTTTAATTTGTATTTCTCTGATGACTAAGGACATTGAGCATTTCTTTAAGTACTTCTCAGCTATTGTGAATTCTTGGTTTAGCTCTGTACCCCATTTTTAAATTGAATTATTTGATTTGTTGATGTTTAAATTTTTAAGTTCATTTTATATTTTAGATATTAGCCCTCTTTCTGTTGTAGGGTTAGTGAAGATCTTTTCCCAGTCTGTAGGCTGATGATTTGTTCCATTGACAGTGTCCTTTGACCTACAGAAGCTTCTCAGTTTCAGGAAGTCCCATTTATTAATTGTTGGTCTCTGTGCTGTTGGTGTTCTGTTCAGGAAGCTTTCTCCTGTGCCAATGAGTTCCAGATTTTCCCCCCTTTGTTTTCTAATAGATTTAGTCTCTGGTTTTATGTCAAGGTCTTTGACCCACTTGTGTTTTGTGCAGGATGATCAATATGGATCTATTTGCATTTTCTACATGCAGACATCTAGTTAGACCAGCACCATTTGTTGAAGATGCTGTCTTTTTTCCATTGGATGATATTTTTGATGTGTTCTTGGATTCAGCTTGCAAGTATTTTATTGAGTATTTTGCATCAATGTTCATAATGGAGACTGGTCTAAAATTCTCTTTCTTTTTTGGATCTTTGTGTAGTTTAGGTATCAGCATAGCTATGGCCTCACAGCATGAGTTTGGCAATGTTCCTTCTGTTTCTATTTGAGATAAAATGTTCTTTCTGCTTCTATTCTATGTGGGATACTTTGAGGAGTATTGGTGTTAGTTCTTCTTTGAAACTCTGGTAGAATTCTGTGCTAAAACCATCTGGCCCAGAGCTATTTTTGGTTAGGAGGTTTTTGATGATTGCTTCTATTTCTTTAGGGGTTATGTGTTTATTTCAATTGTTAACCTGATCTTGATTTAACTTTGGTGTTATCTATCAAGAAAATCATCCTTTTTTTTTTTTTTAGATTTTCCAATTTTGTTGTGTACAGGTTTTTGAAGTACTATCTAAAAATTCTTTGGATTTCCTTGATGTCTGATATTATATCACCACTTTACTTCTGATTTTATTAATTTGGATACTCTCCCTCTGTCTTTCAATTAGTTTGGCTAAGGGTTTGTCTATCTTGTTGATTTTCTCAAAAAGAAAATCTTTGTTGTATATCTTTGTTGATTTTCTGTATTCTTCTCCTTGTTTCTAGGTTATAGATTTCAGCACTGAGTTTTATTATTTCTTGGAGTTGACTCCTTTTGGGTTTGTTTACTTCCTTTTCTTCTAGAGCTTTTGGGTGAGCTGTTAAGTTGCTAGTATGAGCTTTCTCCACTTTCTTTATAAAGGCATTTAATAGCACTATTAACTTTCCTTTTAGCATTGCTTTCATCGTGTGCCATAAGTTTGGGCATATTGTGCCTCCATTTTCATTAAATTCTCAAAAGTCTTTAATTTCTTTCTTGATTTCCTCCCTGACCCAGTGGTCATTAAGTAAAGAGTTATTCAGTTTCTATGAGTTTGTAGGCATTCTATTGTTTCTGTTTTTGTCTAAGTCTAGCTTTAATTCATGGTGGTCTGATAAAATACAAGGTGTTATTTCAATTTTCTTGTATTTGTTGAGGCTTGCTTTGTGTCTGAGTATGTGGTCAGTTTTGGAGAAGGTTCCATGAGGTACTGAGGAGAAGGTATATTCTTCTGTGTTTGGATGGAATGTTCATAGATATCTGTTAGATCCAATTGACTAATAACGTCAGTTAGTTTCACTATTTCTCTGTTTAGTTTCCATCTCACTGATCATTGGTGAAAGAGGTGTGTTGAAGTCTCCTACTATTAACCCATGGGGTTTGATGCATGATTTAAGCTTTAGTAATGTTTCTTGTACAATTGTGGATGCCCTTGCATTTGGGGCATAGATGTTCAGAATTGAGACGTCATCTTGGTAGATTTTTCCTTTGATAAGTATGAAGTGCCTTTCCTTATCTCTTTGTCTAATTTTGGTTGAAATATATTTTATTAGATATTAAAATAGCTACTCCAGCTTGTTTCTTTTGTCCATTGGCTTGGAAACCCTTTTTCCAGTCCTTTATTCTGAGGTCATGTCTATCATTATTGTTGAAGTGTATTTCTTGTATGCAACAGAATGATGGGCCCTGTTTAAGTATCCATTCTGTTAACATGTGTCTCTTTATTGTGGAGTTGAGGCCATTGATGTTGAGAGATATTAATGACCAGTTGTTACTTCCTGTCATTTTGATGGTGGTAGTGGTAGTGTGTGTGTGTGTGTGTGTGTGTGTGTGTGTGTGTGCTTCCTTTCTTTTGGTTTTGCAGCTGTGGAGTTGGTTTCCTTGTTTTCCTGGCTGTAGTTAGCCTCCTTGGGTTTGAGTTTTCACTCTGGTATCTTCCTTAGGGCTGGGTTTGTGGATAGGTACTGTTTAAACTTGGTTTTGTCATGGAATATCTTGTTTTCTCCATCTATGGTGACTGAAAGTTTTGCTGCATATAGTAGTCTGGGTTGACATCTGTATTCCTTAGTGCTCTCCCTTATGGCTTTCATAGTCTCTGTTGAGAAGTCAGGTGTAATTTTGACAGGTTTGCCTCTGTATGTGACATGGCCATTTTTCCTGTGTAACTTTTAATATTCTTTTTCTGTTCTGTACATTTAGTGTTTTGATTATTATGTGACGGGAGAATTTTCTTTTCTGGCCCAGTCTACTTGGCATTCTGTAGGCTTCTTGTATGTTTATAGACATTTTTCCTTTAAGTTGGGGAAGTTTTCTTCTATGAGTTGGTTGAAAATATTTTCTTGGCCTTGAAGTTTGTAGTCTTCTTCTTCTATTCCCATTATTCTTAGATTTAGTCTTTTCATATTATCTCAGATTTCTTGGCTGTTTTGTGTCAGGAACTTTTTAGATTTAACATTTTTTTAACTGATGTATTGATTTCTTCAGTTGAAACTTATACATCTGAGATTCTCTCTTCTATTTCTTGTATTCTGTTAGTGATGATTGTATCTATAGTTTCTGTTCTCTTCCCTAGGTTTTCCATCTTCAGGATCGCCTCAAATTGTGTTTTCTTTATTGCTTCTATTTCCATTTTTAGATCCTGGACAATTTTATTCATTTCCTTCTCCTGTTTGGTTGAATTTTCTTCTATTTGTTTAAGGGATTTACTCAGTTTCTTCACATGCTTGATTGTATTTTCCTTTGTTTCTTTAAAGGATTTATTCAATTCCTTCACCTGTTTGTTTATATTTTCCTGCAGTTCTTTAAGGAATTTATTTTCTTCATTTAAGGCCTCTATTATTTTAATAACCAAAGATTTAAGATCATTTTCTTGTGCTTCTGGTGTGATAGTGCCCTCAGGACTTGCTGTGGTAGGATAGCTGGGTTTTTGTTGTGTCGTAGGGCCCTAGGTTTTGTTGCTGGTGTTCTTGAGCTGACTTCTAGACATTCGGTTGACTCTGTTGTTAACAGGCCTGGTGGTTTCTGCTGGTAATTGATCTCTGGGGTTGTATGTAGATCTCGTGGTCCCAAATGGCCACAGTCCTCTGGTTTTCCTGCTAATCTCTGATCCATGCTGGTCTCAGGGGCAACATATCAGGGTAGGTCCCAGGAACTGGCACATGACAGGGAACTGGGGTGTGGGACGTGCAGAGGAATTGGGCACAGAGGGCCCTGGGCAGACCTGATCACTGTTGCTGGCAGGCTTGGCAGGCCAGTAGATGGGGGCTGGGGAGCTCTTAACTGCTGCTTCATGATCCATGCTGGTGTCCTGGGCCACAGATTGGGGTGGGTCCTGGAAAAAGGCACAGGCTGGGGATCTGGGGAGGGCAGAAGCAGGGGTGTTGTTTTCTTCTTTGGGTCTGAGAATTGTAGTATGTTTATCCTATACTATATTACTAAAATCTACTTATAAGTAAGTATCTTGTGTGTCTTTCTGAGTCTGGGTTACCTCACTCAAGGCAATTTTCTAGTTCCATGCATTTACCTGCAAATTTCATGATTTTCTTTTGTGTTTATAGCTGAGTCCATTGTGTAAATGTACCACATTTTCTTTCTTTCTTTCTTTTTTGGTTGCGGGACATCTTGGTTGTTTCCAGTTTCTGGCTACTACAAACAAAGCTGCTATGAACATAGTTGAGCAAATGTCCTTTTTGTATGGTGGAGCATCTTTCAGGTGTATACCAAGGAATGGTATAGATGGATCTTGAGATAGAACTATTCCCAATTTTCTGAGAAACCTCCAGATTTATTTTCAAAATGATTATACAAGTTTGCACTTCCATCAGGAATGGAGGAGCCTTCCCCTTGCTCCACATCCTCACCTCATGTACTGTCACTTGCGTTTTTATCTTAGCCATTCTGATGGTGTAAGATGAGATCTCAGAGTTGATTTGATTTGCATTTCACTGATGACTAAGGATGTTGAAGATAAGCTTTAAACGAGAAAATTAAAGGCTTTCTCAAACAAATGAGAAATAATGACATTTTTGCCTATAAGTGTATTCAAGAAATTGAATAAGAAATTCTTTAGACAAAATGAATAGCTATCAAATGAGAATGTGTATACGTGCAAAGGAAAATTAAAAGCACCACATACTGAGAGAAAAATTCCTGCAGAGCAGATATCTGATAACTCACAGGTCCAGGACACAGAGAACTCTCCAAACCTAACATTAATAAAAAGTTTTCTTACAGTCTAACATGTTTGGCAGTATAAATATACTTCCTAGTACAAATATACGCAAAGTTATTACATTTCTTTGTTGGAGTCACATAAATTACGAAGACCATAAAATGGAGTAATAAATAACTTTATTTTTAGCTGATACACACTTAACACAAAACTGTTATTTGCCCTAGTAGAAACTGAACATTAGTCGTGTCGAGATGCTGTTTGCAGACACAGTGTGAACATTCCAGCTAGCGTCTATGCTGCGCCACCTCCATTTTTTTTTATTATTCAGAAACTGCCTATGAGACTATTAAGATGTCAGCTCTATTTCAGAGCAGGATAAGAGTATCCTGGGTTTTTTTCTGTTTTTTTTTTTAATGTTAACATTTTTATTACTATGAGTAATATAGGTTCTTAAACTATTCCCTTAAGATATTCTTGGTTTCTTTAGTGTCATAATATTTCCCTGTTCACTTCTGATCTATTAATTTGGCTCATCTTTTTCTTTTGAATAATTGGGCTACAGATCTGTCCATCTTGTTTTTCTGCTCAAAGAACCAGCTTTTAAATCTCTTGATTCCATTTACTATTTTCTTTGTTTCTATTTCATTAATTTCTGGTTTGATTTTTATTTTCCTGTCTTCTAGGTTTGGATTTGGTTTGTACTTACATTCCTAAATTCTTGAGTCTCATCATTAAGTTATTTATTTGTACTCTTTCTGATTTTGTTAGTTCCTTGAGAATGTCCCACAATAAACACACACACACACACACACACACACACACACACATTAAAAATAAGGAGGAGCATGTTTCACAAGAGTCTCTATGACACAGATGGTAATCAAGTTATCACTACCTACCAGACAAATGTAAACCCAAGCTGTGATGAGACCTCAGTGTAGTGAAGAAGACTGACTAGATAGATCTGGGTGAGGAGGTTTTAAAACCAAATAAAATGATTATAAAATTAAAAGATATAGAAAAGTGTGAGGTCACATTTCTATTATCGGGATCTCAGCAGTGAACAGTTATGAAGGCACTAACAAAGAGAGAAGAGGGATGCTGAGGACAAACTGTGAGCAGGGTCCTGGAGTCTTTACCACAGACCAGGCAGATCATGTAAACTGGCTCTTCTGAACTCAAGATTTCCCTGTGGCTCTGGGTAATAGTGCAAGAAGTTCATGCAGCTACAAGCCAACAACCTTTGACATTTATACCACACTTTCCATACATAATCAAGCTCAGATGTAAGAACATGAGAGGAACAAAGAGAAGAAATGCTTTAGGAAACTGTTCAGTAGAGGCTATCTGTTGTTCAATTTTGGTCTAGAATATTATTTAACAATGAAACCCATTTAGGCAAAAAAGTCCTTATTCTGATGTGATGATTCCTATCTTAGTGACTATTTCTACTTGCAGTTGTAGAAAGTTTTACCTCTTACTTTAGACAATTCTAAAACCCCACTGGGGAGACGCTTGGGTTTTGTGTAGAACTGGTTTCTCCTAATGAACCTTGACACACTCGCCTCCTACACTTTATTATTCTTTAGTCTTTCTAAGAAAAATTAAACCCGTTTAAGTACAGTTTAATGTCTAGACTTTAATGCTTAAAATCCTTTTCAGGTGTGCTCATATGGAATCACACATCTGGTAGATTTCTCAGAAAACTTTGACCTAAATAGTCCTTGAATCCAATTAATGATTATTTCATTGCAATATACAATATCTAAAATATGACATAATTTCCTTCACTCATCACATATAACCACCTTTTAGAGAGCCAACTCCATTTTTTTTTTTTTTGGCTGAAAAACCATTCAGCAAAAGTCACCTTTCTACATACACATGTAAGGAAGTTCTAATTCTAAAAAAAAAAAAAAAAAATGCTTTTCTGCATTAAGTAAACATGTAACCAGTCATTCTTCTCTTTGTTTAATTATCTGAGATTTCTTTTGGGAGTCAAAACTTGGCTGTATCTCTTTTTAGTTACTCTGGATTAGAAAATGAAAATTATACCCCAAGAACTGCATTTTCCCTTCCATCACCCACTGTGTTCTACAGGTGAAAAAGAGAAGACACCAGCCTTCACAGGCCCCAGAGGCCTCCCTGTCCTTCCGTTCTATTGAACTGGTTTAGAACATGAACCCACAGCTCCAGCTGCAGCTCTTCTACAGCAGCTCTTTCCAAAGCAGGTTCCATCTTCTCAAATCCTTCAAGGCAGGAGAACTCACTCACACTTCATAGTGAAGCTGAAGGGCCTCCTCTCCTGAGACTCCAGGTATCCTCTCCATTCCCTTGCCCATGAGAAACAAACTTTTGAGGAGAGCCTCCGATTTTGGTGCTCTGTTTTTGTGTTAGATATTTTCACTGGAATGAAGAAGCAGCCAACGTCTGTGGGAGGAGCCATGATGGCTTGCATTCCTTTGTGGTATTAGACCACTGCCTCCACTCTCGTTTTTTATTATCAAGATCTTAACAATATCACAGTGTTACCAAGTCTAATGCAGAATTTGTTTTTAACATTCAAAAATAAACTGTGTAATCACAGTACAATTTAATCTTTGTATTATCAGCAACAACAAAAAATAAAACCTCAACTAACACACCAACAAAAAGAAAAAAATATTAAGCCGGATAATTAGAGATTAGGGCCTACAATGGGAATTCTTTGGAAAAGATTTCATTTTGATACATGAGATACATCATCTGTGTAAAAGGACCTAAACTCCAGCAAATGCAAAGATGTAAGAATTTAAGACTGAGGATGTCCTGAGTATTTCTCATAACCAAAAGAGATGTGGGCTGCTTACTCAGTAACAGACGGTTTGCCCAATTGTCATCTAGCTAGGACTTAGTCAACTTAATAGCTCTCAGCTATTAAAAAAAAATTAAGCCTTCATTAAGTTTTAAAAAAGAGAGGTGAACTTGCAAGGCATAACTATGATAGAGGTATGACTGAATTGTGGTTTGGTTATTTTTTTTTCCATAATTTTATTTTTCTCATTAGTTACATTTTGTTAATTCTGTATCCCAGCTGTATCCCTCATTCCCTCCCCAATCCCACTCTCCCTCCCTCATCTCCTCCCTGCCCCTTTCCAAGTCCACTAATAGGGGAGGACCTCCTTTCCTTTCCTATGACTCCCTTTTGTCAGGTATTTTCAAGACTGGCTGCAAAGTCCTCCTCTGTGGCCTAACAGTACTGCTCCTCCCTTGGGAGGTGGGGAGATCAAAGAGCCAGTCATTGAGTTCCTGTTAGAAATAGTCCTTGTTCCCCTTACTATGGGAAACCAGTTGATTACTGAGCTATCACGGGTCACATCCGAGCAGAGGTTCTAGGTTTTATCCTCTCATGGACTTTGGTTGAGTGTCCATCTCAGAAAAGACCCTGTGCCCAGATACATTTGGTCCTTGTGGATGTGGTTTGGTTTTATGTCTTGTTAGCACTTTATCTAAAGATTTTCATCTGTAAATGAAATTGTTGCCTCTCCAAGGAAGCTTACCCTTCACCTACCAAAAAGATAGCAGTCAGATCCATGCCTCTGTGGTATATGAAGTTCCTTAAATGAACTACCCATCATCCCAGAGAGACAATTTCCACTTGGCTTCTAGAGCAGAGAAGAAAGACTAATACCAAGGAGTCCACAGCTGCATCAGCATGAGGCAATGCTTTTCCATCCATACTGTAGCATTTGGCCCCCAAACCACTTTTTACACCCCACTGTGAATGTCCATGTAGGGAAGAAGAGAGAGTTGGAACTCCATGGGACCTAGAAATGCTTCTTTTGGCATTAAGTGTGAGAAAAACTTAAGCGGTTCCCCAAGACAAGGCGTCGGTTCTTTATTACTACTGGAACAGCCGACATCAGGGTGGATGGTCTTCGGAGCTCCTTACCTCTTTTGTCTTTTGACAGACTGAACAGACACGGCCACAGCACTGCTTAATTTGACCTCTCCGTAGCTGGTCCAGACTGAGCCTGTTTTTCAGTGACCCAGAGGTACTGCCTCGTGCGCATGCTCGAGACAGACTGGTGTCAGCTACAAAAGCAGTGATATATGCCCTGAAGACTGAATTCAAAGCAAATACGTAGCAGACTTCTGACAATATCATACATGAAAGTGGGGAAGGAATCATCCACCCGGACTGAGGGTGAAATGCTTAATCTTCAAGGTGAAGTTGTATAGGCATCTGTTACAGCAGACTGAAATCAATCTCACCTCCTACAGTAAAAAGAACCCTACCTGCATTGTTCACAAATAGACTACGCCAACAAATTGACATGATTGACTCTTGAGAAAAAGAAAGAAGGAAGAAAAAAGAAAGAAGAAAGAAAGGAAGGAAGGGAAGGAAAAGAAACAAAGGAAGGAAGGAGAAGGGGGAAGGAAAGGGGAGGGGGGAGAAAGAGCTGTGTGTGGCTTGTCTTCACAAACAGGAGACACCGATGGGCTGTGTAGTACAGTGCTTAATTACTCAGAAATCAGTCAGACTGGTTTAAATGATATCTCACTGTCTCTGACATGAACTCAGTGGCAGGCTCTTTGATCACCTCCCCAGGGGCAGCCTTACCAGGCCACAGAGGAAGACAATGCAGCCAGTCCTGATGAGACCTGATAGGCAGATAGAAGGGGAGGAGGACCTCCTTATCAGGGGACTGGGAGAGGGGCATGGGAAGAGATGAGGGAGGGAGGGTGGGACTGGGAGGAGGATACAAAGTGAATAAATTTTAATAAATAACAACAACAATAATAAATAATAATAATAAATAAAATAAAGTAGCTCAGCTACTATGTACCTAGTATAGACTCTTCTGTACCTGTAAAAACAAGTGATGGTATTCAGCTTCCAGGGTTTGTAGTAGATGGGGGATCAAATGGGAGTAAATAAGCAAAATAAATTAATGGACAATGCAAACACACACTGAACCACATTTGTTACAACCCTCTCCTCCCTCCTCTGGCTGCATCTCTCCACGGTTCCTTTTCCTGTTTTCGTTTCTCACCTTTCCCATCTGCCTGCCGTTGATGACATCTGAGACACTCCCAGTCAGTGACTCTCACTTAAGATTGTCAGCTTCACCGGTGGACACTTGTCACCAGCGTGTAAATGATCTGTGTGATTCTGCTAGTGTGAGGACTCTTATTTTATGTCATTGGAAGTTACCTTCCACTGGCAACATTTCTCAAACAATTTGCTTATCATGAAGGGTATTCCACCACCCATAAAGCCGAGTAAGAAACCGCATGCAGAAAACGAGAAAGCTTTAATGATTTGTTTATTACTGAATTTTAAAACTTTTATTTGGAAATTCTTTGACAATTAACAGAACAGATTCAATAATGAGAGATTTATATTATCAAAGTTCATATATATGCATAAAATTTTAAAACAAATATTAAATTTTTATCAGATTTATTCATTATTTATTTGTGAGTGTTTTGCCTAATGTACGTGATGCACGTGTGCACTTGGTACCCATGAAGGTCAGAAGAGGTCATCGGATCCCGGGAACTGGAGTGTGGACGGTTGCGAACCACTAAGTGTGCAGGGAAACAAACCATGTCCCTTCTAAGAGTGATAAGTGCTCTCAGCTGCTGATTTATGTCTCCAGCCCAAGCAAAACATAAGAACAAGACGGAGCCTACCTGTATGCCAATTGTAGTTCCTTTTGTGCTACTATAGCAAAATATCTATGCTTGAGTAATCTGTAAAGAATAAAAGCTTCGTTGACTCATAATACCTTGGTGAAGAAGTCCAAGAATAAGGAGCTGCACAAGGTGAAGCCTTTCTAGCTCTATCATTCCATACACAGAACAGAACAATAACGGACAAACAGAAGAAAGACTGTGGAGGCACTGAATTCATCCTTCCATCAAAAACAGAGAGTTGAAAGTCCTCAAGGTGTTCTGGAACCCATCCCAGGTCCTCTATAAGAGCAATAAGTGCACTTTCATTACTGAGTATCCTCTCCATCTTTTATTATATTTAATAGATGTAATATTTTTCTATACCATTTGTAAACTGTTTGTTTATTAATTCTTCACTTCTCAATATTTTAGTATATATTAATTAAGAATATATTAGTATGTTCATTTATACTATTGACAGTTATTTTATTCCATATATTGATCATTTTCCAGTTTTTCCAACTGATAGTGCTGTCATTTATAGAATTTTTCTTCTACTAGCATCCAGTCTGTTATAGTATCTCACTAAGATGTCCAGTCTCTTTAGTATCTTTTAACTGAAAACATTTCTGCTGCAGAACCTTAAATTTTATAACAGTGAGTTCTTCCCGTTATTCCTCATAAACTTGGAATGTATGTAGAACAATATCATCCCAACCTTTCCCTAAATAGACAATTTAACTAGTAATTTAAAATTATATTAGGGAAGTTGTTTCAATGTCACATGACATATTTCTCCATATTACTTATCTGAAAGGTTAAAAAAAAAAGTTAAACTAGAAAACTCCTTAAGGCTGTTGCCTTGTGTTACAGAGATAAGAATAATGACCCTACAGGAGACACCTTGAGAATCACCACACTAGTTGTGTGCTGCTGGATTTGCTAGAGGAAGTCTGATGAGGAGCATCAGAACATCTGTTCTCTTTCTTCCAACACTGAGATCTTCCCCCAGCTCTCCCCAAATGTGCAAAGATCTGAGCAGAGTTGCCAAGACACCCTGCGGCTTCATCCTGGATAGCCTTTCATCATACATTCAACCAACACACACACCACCTCTCATTAGAGCTTTCATGTGCCCTGAGTGGGTAACTCTTGATGAAGGCTTGTGCATAGCTTCTTGGATAAAAGCCTGTGACAAAGAACTAATGGCTTGAAAAGTTATGCGTACACTTAAGGAAGACAGTAAAACAGAACTCTTCCAAAGCAACCCAGATAACAAACATTGATTTAGAGTTTTCCACCAAAAACAATATTTTGCCATGATCTAAGCTATTGGCACACACACACACACACAAAACATGGGAGATGCCATCTCTAACATGTGTTGTCTAGCTGTGTGGAGAGCTTTACTTCTGTGGTCCGTGGGTAATGGCCAGTATTTGTTAAGTATGAAGAAGTAAGAACTCCTTCAGTTCTCACAAAAAAATGCCCAATAATGAAAGTCTTATTATTATCCTCATTCTGAAGATGAGAATCCCAAATCCACACAAGGACTCTCATCTCTGTTAAGCCTCTGCTGGGTGCTGCACTTTCTGCCTCTCCAGGCTCTTCAGCACTAAGCCCGCTACAATGTCATCTCTAGCCTGGGATTGGTAGACACCATTGTATCCACACAACCTTACAGAGTAGATGCTCTGGGTGTGAAATGATTCACAGAATTCTCTTGCTTTATGATATTATTGTTTTGAGCCTCATGGATGTAACTAAGGGAAAAAATAAAGGACATTAAGTGACAGATGGGATACTGAAAACCTCAAGGACAAAGGGTGTACCTGAGACCATTTGCTTGATTTCATTTCAAAACAGAAAACATCTGAGAGTATCAAACATCAGAAGGAATCACTGCACTACAGTTTTTGTTTTCTTTGCTTTTTCCTTTAAGATCAGCACCATTACGTTCTCAATTAGACTCATATCTCTTGGCAATGCGCCTCGTTAAACTAAAAGGAAGAGACATGTAATTGGGAAGACAGGTTTAAGGACACAGAGACAAGCATCACAGAGAACTTAGTGGCTACAAAGTGAAGTTCTCGATCATTGGTGGTGTGTGCAATGCCATGGGTTTCTTATGACACTTCTGGGGTTTTGTAGAAGTTTATAAGTATGTAAAGGCAGTAGCGCTAAGCTGAGTAGTAAAGGAATCAGAACTGTTACATCATACTTATAGCCTTGATATGGCAAGGACCACTGTTTTCATTTTCAGAAACTCTTTTTTCCAAAACTTGAATCATTATTTCAATATCAGAGATTTTATACAAATTCCTAGATTTCTGTTCTCATTTCTAAAAATGTGTGTAGGGGGTTCGTACAGGATATCAGACTCTGTGGAGCTGGCGTTACAGGCAGTCGTGAGCCTCCTGACCTGGGTCAGGACACTGGACTCGGGTCCTCATCAAGAGCAGGTATGTACTCTTAACCTCTGAGCCATCTCTCTGGATGTTCTGTCTTAGTTTCAAAGCCTAGAACATAGCTGAATAATACTGCATCTCTTTCTACTTTACTGTGTGTTTCTTGTGCTTTTATATTGCGCCTTTGGTTGGTTGGTTGGCTGCCTTTTCATATTCTGGTTTGTTTTTTATCTACATTATTAGGTTTTGTATCTTTCCTTTTATGCCTGTTTACTTTGTAATAAGAGACAGGAAGAGTGTAAATCCAGATGGGCGGGAAGGGAAAATGTAATCAGAATATATTCTATGAAAACGACCCTGATTTCGATTTTTAAAGCTTGAACAGGGTAATGTCAGGTCATTACCCCACAATGGCAGTTGAGTTGAGCTGTGGCTCTGCGTGTACAGGCTCCTCCTGCTGCTTTAGGCGCAGCAGTACTGCTCCTGAGCTATGTGCAGTGGGGAAAGTGAGGAGCAATCCGGGCTACATGCTGCAGTTTACATGCGCGGTGGGTTTGGGCAGTGAATGGACTCACAAGAAGAGGTAATTAAATCCTAATGGGCATCTCTAACAGTGTTTTCAGAAGTATGGAAGGTAAAGGAGATGTCTGCTGACCTTCAAGGAGAAAAGATTTTTTTTCTTTTCCATACAAATTGCCATAAACTCATAACTCTGTGTATAAATGAGACTAAAAGCAACATTCTATAAGACAGAGACAGCATAAATAAATTATGTATTTACAATCTTTAAATAGTGCCCAATGTCTATCACAAACTCCTTAGATACAGACGGTAACCATTATTAAAGTGAAGACAGCAGAAAATGAACAAATCAGACACATAACTCTGTATGTCACTCCATACACCGATGTGCAGCCCTTATATCTATTGTTCTGACAACTTGTTCTTAAAGGCTGACCTGTTAATAATAATGCAATTGCTTGTGTATGCCATGCTCTTTGGGCTCAAATTGTGCTATTGGATGTGTAGTTTTTCCCCTATTGGCTCATTGTCCTCACCTATCATCCTAAAAAAAATGAACACAAGCACACTAATCCAGTAAGAAACTTTTTTCATGTGCTATAAAGCGTTCTCTGTAACTATGCCTTGTTGTATAAATGAAGGTTCTACTCTGTAAATAGTGCCTATTAACTGAAAACCATATTTACATACCTAGATAAACAGTGCATTATTCTGAAGACTTAGTTTAGTAAGTACAGTGGTCTCCTAGATTTCAGAGCAGAATTGAAACAGCAAGTGAAGAAGAAAATCTTTATAGCTATTGTTTAAAATTTAAGAAGATGGGGAGGATCCAAGATGGCAGCAACCAACTTGCACCTTATCTGAGTGGCAAAGGATCCGAAACTCCAAAATTGTTAAGCACTATGTCCCTCAAGGCACACTTTCACGTACACTCCTGCACACACACTTAAGACCTTCCTCCCTTAGCTACAGCTGAAATACCAACATCAACTCTCAAACTGGGGGATCTTTCTCCTTTTTCTGAAGAATAATCCAGAATACAAAGAGAGATAGACCCAGTCTGAAGTAGACTCCAGGAACAAAAAGGGAAGATAATAGATGAACAGATGGCTATAGGTCAGCGGTGTAAGAACACATCCAACAAAAATCAGGACATAATGGCTTCATCAGCAATCCCAAAAATCAATAGATATTTTAATTCAGCAGAACCACAGGAAAAATGAATACAAATCTATGCTTATTAGAGGCACATAAAGAGGAAATGAACCAAGCTCTCAAAGAAACACAGTCAAATACAGCCAAACAAATAGAAGTACATATAGAGGTACAATTAGTATATAGAGAGGAAACAAACAAAAAATTAGAGGCCATCATGGAAAGACAGGAATCCACATTCAAACAGATGAAGGAAATGGTGCAAGACATGAAAACAGGATTAGAATCAATAAAGAAAACACAAACAGGAAAAATCCTGGAGCTGGAGAACTTAGAGAAAAGATTAGGAACCACAAAAGTAAGAATCACCAACAGAATACAAGAGATGGAAGAGAAAAATCTCAGGCGCTGAAGATACACTTGCAGAAATTGATACATTTCTCAAAAAATAAAATAAAATCTGAAAAGTTCCAACACAAAACATCCAAGAAATTAAGGACACCATGAAAAGACGAAATCTAAGAATAATAGAAATAGACAAAGGTCCAAGGTCCAGAAATATATCCAAGAAAGTCATAGAAGAAAATTTTACCAATTTAAAGAAAGAGATGTCCATAAACCTACAATAGACTAGATCAGAAAAGAAACTCCTCACGTCACATAATGGTCCAAACAGTAAATCTACAAAACAAAGAAAAAATATTAAAAGCAGCAAGGGGAAAAGGCCAAGTAACATATAAAGGTAGACTTATCAGATTCACACCAGACTTCTCAACAGAAATTGTGAAAGTCAGAAGGGCCTGGGCAGATGTCGTACAGAATCTAAGAGACCACAGATGCCAACTCAAACTACTATACCCAGCAAAACTTTCAATCAACGTAAATGGAGAAACAAAATATTCCATGACAAAACTAGACTTATACAATATCTACACAGCAACCCAGCCCTACAGAAGATACTAGAAAGAAAATTCCAATCTAAAAAAGTCAATTACATCCAAGAAAACACAGGATATAGGTAAATTCACAACAAAAAATTAAAAGAAAACAAGCATAGAGACACGTTATCACAACCATCCACAATAAAAGGGACTAACATTCATTGGTCACTATTATCTATCAACACAATGGACTCAAATCTCAAATAAAAAAGGACACAGACTAACAGAATGGTTATAGAAAGAAGATACAACATTCTACTGCATCCAAAAAACATACCTCTACAACAAAGATAAACACTAGATCAGATAAAAAGGGCTGGAAAAAATGTTTTTCAAGCAAACAGACCCAGAAAACAAGCTGTAGTAGCTATCCTAATATCTAATAGACTTTCAGCCAAAATTAACCAAAAAAGATAAGGAGGGGCACTACATTCTTACCAAAAGAAAAATACACCAGAGGACATCACAATCCTGAACATCTATGCCCCAAATACAAAAGCACCTGTATTTATAAATGAAACATTATTAAAACTTAAATCACATGTCAATCCCAGTACCTTAATAGTGGGAAACTTCAACATTTCACTGTCACTAAGGGACAGATCATCTAGATAGAAGCTAAATAAGGAAATGATGACACAGAGGTCCTAAATCAAATGGACTTAATAGATGTCCACAGAACTTTTCACCCAAACTCAAAAGAATATACTTTCTTTTCTCAAAAATTAACCATATAGTCAGGCACAAAGCAAGCCTCAACAGATTCAAGAAGATGGAAATAGTCACTTGCATCCTATCAGACCACCAGGACCTAAAAATAGACATTAACAGCAATAACAAAAAGGCTACATACACATGGACACTAAACAACTCTCTACTCAATGACAGCTTGGTCAGGGAAGAAATGAATAAAGAAATTAGAGACTTCCTAAAATTCAATGAAAATGAAGGCACAACTTATCCAAACTTATGGGACATAATGAAAGCAGTGTTAAAAGTTCAGAGCACTAAGAGCCTTAAGAAAGAAGTTTGAGACATCTCATACAGGCAACTTAACGGTACACTAAAACTCCTAGAGAAAAAGAAATAGAAACACCCAAGAGGAGTAGATAATAGGAAATAATCAAACTCAGAGCTGAAATCAATGAATTAGAAACAAAGAAAACAATTCAAAAAAATCAATGAGATCAAGAAGTGGTTCTTTGAGAAAATCAACAAGATAGACAAACCGTTAGCCAAAGTAACTAAAACTATCCAAATCAGCAAAATCAGAAATAAAAATAGGGACATAACAATAGACACTGAGAAAATCCAAACAATCATTAGGTCTTACTATAAAAGCCTATACACCCCAAAATTTGAAAATCTAAATGAAATGGACAATTTTCCTGATAGATTCAATTTACCAAAATTAAATCAAGATCAGGTAAATAGATTAAGTAGTGCTATATCCCCCAAGGAAATAGAAGCAGTCATCAAAAGTCTCCCTTAAAATAAATAAATAAATAAATAAATAAATAAATAAACAAAACAGTGCCAGATGGTTTCAGCGCAGAATTCTACCAGACCTTCAAAGAAGAGATAACTCCAATTCTCTTCAAACTATTCCACAAAATAGAAACAGGAGGAACATTTGCAAGCTCATTGTTTAGGCCACAGTAACCTTGATACCTAAACCACACAAAGACACAATAAAAAAAGAGAACTTCAGACCAATCTCTCTTATGAACATTGATGCAAAAATACTCAATAAAATACTTACAAACCGAATCCAAGAACACATAAAAGATATCATCCACCATGACCAAGTAGGCTTCATCACAGACATGCAAAGGTGGTTCAATATAAGGAAATGCATCAATGTAATCCACCATATAAACAAACTAAAGGAGAAAACCACACCGGTCATCTCCTTAGATACCAAAAAAGCATTTGACAAAATCCAATACCCATTCATGTTTAAAGTCTTGGAGGGATCAGGGATACAAGGCACATACCTAAACATAGTAAAGACAATATACAGCAAGCCTATAGCCAATATCAAACTCAATGTAGAGAAACTTAAATCAATCCCAGTGAAATCAGGAGCAAGGCAAAGCTGCCAACTCTCTCCATGTCTCTTCAACATAGTACTTGAAGTCCTAGCTAGAGCAATAAGACAACTAAAGGAGATCAAGGGATACAAACAGGAAAGGAAGAAGTCAAAGTCTCACTATTTGCTGATGATATGACAGTTTACATGAGTGATCCCAAAAATTCAACTAGAGAACTCCTTCACTTCATGAACACCTTCAGCAATGTGGCTGCATACAAAATTAACTCAAAAATATCAGTAGCCCTCTTGTATAGGAAAGACAAAAGGGCTGATAATGAAATTAGGGAAACTACACCCTTCAAAATAGCCACTAATAACAAAAAGTACCTTGTTGTGGTTCTAACCAATCAAGTAAAAGATCTGTTTAAAAAACTTTCAAGTCTCTGAAGAAAGAAATCGAAGAAGATAGAAGATGGAAAGATCACCCAAACTCATGCATCAATAGGATTAACATAGTGAAAATGTCCATCCTGCCAAAAGCCATCTACAGATTCAATGCAATTCCCATCAAACTACCAACACAATTCTTTGCAGAACCTGAAAGAACAATTCTCAATTTCATATGGAAAAACAAAGGACCCAGAATTTCCAAAACAATCCTATACAATAGCAGATAGTCTAGAGGTGTCTCCATTCCTGATCTCAAGCTGTACTACAGAGCAATAGTAATAAAAACTGCATGGTACTGGCATAGAAACAGGCTGGTGGATCAATAGAATCAAATAGAAGACCCAGAAATAAACCCACACACCTACGGATACTTAATTTTTGACAAAGAATCCAAAACCGTACAATGGGAAAGAGATAGCATCTCCAACAAATGCTGTTGGTCTAACTGGATGTCTATGTATAGAAAAATGCAAATACACCCATATTTATTACCCTGCACAAAACTAAAGTCTAAGTGAATCAAAGACCTCAATATAAAACCAGACACACTAAATCTGTTAGAAGAAAAATGTGAGGAAGAGCCTTCAACTCACTGGCATAGGAGACAACTTCCTGGGCAAAACATCAGCAACAAAGGCTGATCTTAGGATCAACAGTCAATATATGGGACCTCATGAAACCGAAAAACTTCTATAAAGCAAAAGACATTATCATCAGGACAAAATGACAGTCTAAAGACTGGGAAAGTATCTGAGAGAAGGCTAAATATCCAGAATATACAAAGAACTCAAAAAAGTTAAACAGCAACAAATCAAGTAATCTAATTAAAAAAATGGGGTACAGAGCTAAACAGAGACCTCTCAATAGAGGAACATAGACTGGAAGAGAAACACTTAAAGAAATGATCAACATCCTTACTCATCAGGGAAATGCAAATCAAAACAACCCTGAGATTTCAACTTACACCCATCAGAATGGATAAGATCAAAAACTCAAGTGACAATGCATGCTGGAGAGGATGTGGAGAAAGGGGAACCCTCCTCCATTCCTGGTGTGAATGTAAACTTGTACAACCACTTTGGAAATCACTCTACTGCTTCCTCAGACAATTAGGAATACGGCTTCCTCAAGTTCCAGCTTTACCACTTGTAGGCATATATCCAAAATATGCTCAAGTATACAACAAGGACATTTGCTCAACCATGTTCAAAGCAGCTTTATTTGTAATAGACAGAATCTGGAAACAACCCAGATGCCTCTCTATTGAGGGATGAGTACAGAAATGGTGGTGCATTTACACAATGGAATACTACTCAGCAATTAAAAACAAGAAAATCATGAAATTTGCAGGCAAATGGTAGAAACTAGAAAATACCCTGAGTGAGGTATCCCAGAAACAGAAAGACATGTGGTATATACTCAGTTATGAGTGGATATTAGACATACAAGATAGAATCAACATACTAAAATCTGTACCCTGGGAAAGGTGATCAATCCTCATTGAGAAAGGCAAACAAGGTAGACATTGGAAGAGGGAGAAAATAGGGAACAGGACAGGAGCCACCACAGAATGCCTCTGAAAGACCCTACCCACCAGGATATCGAAGCAGATGCTGAGACACATAGTCAAACTTTGGGCAGGGTGCAAGGAATCTTGTGAAAGAAGTGGAAGATGGAAGACTTGGAGGGGACAGGAGTTCCAAAGAACAACAGAACCAAAAAAAAAAAAAAAAACCAAAATAAACAAAAAACAAAAACAAAAAAAATACAACAAAAAAACAAAACACACACACAAAAAAACAACTGGGCGCAGGGGTCTTTTCTGAGAATGATACTACAACCAAGGTCTTGGGATGGAGATAACCTAGAACCCCTGCATAAATATAGCCCACAGCAGCTCAGTCTCCAAGTGGGCTCCCTAGTTAGGGGAATAGGTGCTGTCTCTGACATAAAATCAGTGGTTGGCTCTTTAATCACCTCCTCCCTAAGCGGGAAGCAGCCTTACCAGGCCACAGATGAGGACAATGCAGCCAGTCCTGATGAGACCTGATATGCTAGGATCAGATGTAAGAGGAGGACCTCCCCTATCAGTGGACTTGGGGAGGGGCATGGGAGGAGAAGAGAGAGAAAAAGATCAGGTTAGGGAGGGGGTGAGGGAGGGAGTTACAGCTTATATACATAGTGAATAAATTGTAAAAAATAAAATAAATTTTTAAAGAAATTTTCTTCACAAATTCCTAAATTTTCCAGAATTTCAAAAAAATTAATTGTAAAATAAAAATATTTTATTAAATTTTTGTTAAATAAAAGCACTGCTTTTAGAGAAATAAAAAATGAAAAAATAAAAGGAAATTAAAAATCCTTTAGTGGTGTGATTGGTCAAGCTTTGGATAATAGAAAAATATTGTATATGATATTAAGGAAAGTAAAACAATTTTGGCATGATTTGCTGTCTTATGCATTTATTTTATATTAGGGATTACATACGTAATATTATTCTTCTAATGGCATTTGTTCCTCAGTCAAAGCTTACTTCAAATGTGTCATTGTTCATACATAATAAAATAGAACTGTGTATCTACTTTAATGCAAACATCTTCCAACATGTTCTAACTCTGATCGCTTTTTTTTAAGCTGAGATGAGATTTAGAAGACATTTGTTTTAAGGCAAGTTGAGATGTCAGCTTGGTAACCTTACACAGACTAACTTTTAGAGTTGGAGGTAGTCTTAAAGAATTAAATATGATGTTATTAAAACAGACAGCCTTGTAACTCTGTACTTTTAAGTCCTCTTTTTCTCCAAGGAAATTATGACAGGAGATGAAGAGAAATAGTGGAATCACGCTTGGTTATGTAAATTAATGCATGTGCCCATTGTCTTGTTAAAAACTGTTAATGAGAAGAATAGGTAGGATGTGATGCCCTTGTAGTTTATTAATAAATACTCCTGAGACCTGGGGAACAACCTTCCTCGCCTGTGAGTGACCTAACTCTTCAAAGTCAGTAAGGACGCATTACCATGTGAATGTGAATTTGCTATTTTGGTGAAAACTTGTTATATTTACTTCTATGTATTACTATAAAAGGATATAAAACCTATAATCTACCGAAAGAACACTATCAGGCTGTGATTGCTAAATGACCACCTCAGCATTTTTTTCACTTCCCAACACATTATTACATTGAGTGGCATTTTAGGTAATTGTCAGATACATGTAAGGCCTCTCAAAGTCTCCACGAAGAATTGGCAGCAAAACACAGTCTGTGGTCAATTTTCACCCTCCAGCATAATCATGAATAGTTAAGTCCACCCCAGAGCTACAGGGAAGCTCCTGAGCCACAGGCACAGCAAAAGCTAATTCACCTAGAATCCTGGGATGGCCTTGGCTTGGGAAGAGCTTTTCATGCTGACTCCCAAGCTCTCTTTGGAGGTGCTCGATTCCCTGGAGAGAGTGGGTGGTGGGCACCAACCCACTTTTCATCCTGAGAATAGAAAAGAAATAGGCCGCTCTGCATGGTCCCCACTGACAGAAAAACAAGACCACCCTCGTCCAATTTGCATAGCTGCCGGAAAGGCGCTGTCACTGCTTCACACCTTGTTTTTTCCCTTTAATGCACTTCCTAGGAATATCGGCTATGAAGAAAGATAGCCACTTCGGGCTGAACGTCCCTTCCCAGAGCTAACCTGGCTGAGCTGTGTGAGGAACACAGATAGGAAGGAAGGGCTCCACTTAAATCAGCAGCTAAATCTCCCACACTGCGTCGCAGAGCTCTTCACAAGGAAGAGCACTAAGCACTGAAAAATCTTCATCAACTAATTTGAAACGGCAAATTAGGTAAAATGTAAATAAATTATTTATTCTAGTCACTGGGCTTGAAAACCCCTAATAAATATCATGTAGGCACACGATTCTGCCCTGTGCTATCCAAAAAGAGGGAATGAATTTCCATGACATTTCTGGTGTTTCCACACTGTTTATTGTGGCTATTTTTGGCATGCCCTAATGGAATGATTAGCTTCATAAAGACAATATGCAATTCAAACACAATGATGCAAAAGCACAGTGTTCTACTTTTAGCTTAGCAGACACTGTTAAACAATTAATGATTGCTAATAATATGATTTCTTCGCTTAATGCATTTTCCTTGGCACAACTGGAACACAGCCCTTCTTTTACCAACTGACCTTTACTAATGACCTAAGCAAATTCAATGGCAATTTATCCCAAAGCCCTTTCAAATGTTCAAAACTTATTAATAAACTTTCTCTAAAGTCTGACATTATTCTACAATTCAAATGAAATATCTTTAGACTTGAAACCTGTAAACAAACCTCCACAATGACAAAGGTGTTAAGCAAAGGCACCTGACCTTTCATTTTATTTTTTTTATTTTTACTTTTTATTTTTTACAATCTATTCACTTTGTATCCCAGCTGTAGCCCCACCCTCATCCCCTCCCAATCCTTCCTCCCTCCTTCTCTCATCTCCTTCTCATGCCCATTGCCCACTCCACTGACAGTGGACCTCCTCTCCTTCCATCTGACCCTACCCTATAAGGTCTCAACAGGACTGTCTTTCATAGTCTTCCTCTGTGGCCTTGTAAGCCTGCTCTCCCCCCTCCCTCAGGGGGAGGTGATCAAAAAGTCAGTTCATGTCAGAGACAGTCCCTTTTCCCCTTGAGCTGCCACAGGCCACCTCTGTGCAGGGTGTCTAGATTATCTCCATGCATGGTCCTTGGTTGGAGTATCAGTCTCAGAAAAGAACCCTGGGCACAGATATTTTTGGTTCTGTTGCTCTCCTTGTGTGGCTCCAGACCCTTCCAGGTCTTTCTGTCTCCCGCCTTCTTCCATAAGATTCCCTGCACTCTGCCCAAAGTTTGGCTATGAGTCTTAGCATCTATTTTAATACCCTGCTGGATAGAGTCTTTCAGAGGCCTTCTGTAGTAGGCTCTTGTCCTCTTCCTTATTTTCACCTTCTTCCTATGTCTACCCCATTTGCCTTTCTGAATGAAGATTGAGCATCTGACCCAGGGTCCTCCTTCTTGCTTAGCTTCTTTAGGTGTACAAATTTTAGTATGTTTATCCTATATTTAAATGTCTAATATCCACTTATGAGTGAGTATATACCATGTGTGTCTCTGCTTCTGGGATACCTCACTCAGGAAGATATTTTCTAGTTCCCACCATTTGCCTGTAAATTTCTCGATTTCCTTGTTTTTAATTGCTGAGTAGTATTCCATTGTGTAAATGTACCACCATTTCTGTATCCATTCCTCAATAGAGGAACATCTGGGTTGTTTCCAGATTTTGACTATTACTAATAAAGCTGCTATGAGCCTGGTTGAACAGATTTCCTTGTTGTATACTTGTGCATCTTTTGTATATATGCCTAGGAGTGCTATAGCTGGACCTTGAGATAGCACTATACCTAATTTTCTGAAAAAGCACCAGATTGATTTCCAAAATGGTTGTACAAGTTTACATTCCCTTCAGCAATGGAGTGGTGTTCCTCTTTCTCCACATCCTTTCCAGCATGTGTTGTCACCTGAGTTTTTGATCTTAGACATTTTGATGGGTGTAAGGTGAAATGTAAGGGTTGTTTTGATTTGCATTTCCCTGATGAGTAAAGATGTTGATCATTTCTTTAGGTGTTTCTCTGACATTCGATATTCCTCTATTGAGAGGTATCTGTTTAGCTCTGTTCCCCATTTTTTAATTAGATTACTTGACTTGTTGCTGTTTAACTTAGTCTTCTGTCAGATATAGGGCACCTGACTTTTTTAAACAATACAATTCTGCACAGTCTTCAATTAAAATATGTATAACCCTAAGAAAACACATAGAACTCCTACTAGGAGTTATAATTACCTACAACCTTGAAGACTCTTAAGACATGATAGTGATGTCTGCATGTCCTTTGACATATAAAAATTAATTTCTGTGAGGTCTTATCTAGATGTCTCTGTCTAGTTTGCTATAAGTTGTTGGCAGGAAAGAAAAAAATGACCTTATTCCAATATGACATCTAGGACACTCTTTTGTGTGCATTTTTAAGGCATTAAGCTGTCAAAAGTTCATTGCAATATGACTAAAAGAACAGAATGTGAACAGTGAGTTCAATAGTGACGCTCACATTTGGACATTTCCTCTCACCTCAGTGTCTTAGAGCTTAGGTCATCTGCACAGAATGAGAAGAGGGTACTATAAATTCAAAGTTTCTAGGCAATGATCATGGCTGGTGTTCTAGGAGCTTAGGTTTTCTATCTTTAGTCCCAAGGATCTGAAATATTGTTTTCTGTCCTGCAGGAGCCTGGAAGGTCATTCTTCATTCAGAGGACCCCAGGGAGCCTGGGTGGTCTCCAGGACGTGGCCATCGCCTGACACTCCCCAAGCTGTTGCTGCCAGGCGTGGCACAGGGCTGTTGGATTCCAACCAGGCTGAACCTGGGCAGTATCTTTTGACACTGTGAAGACAGCCAGCAGGGAGGAAATTTCATGATCAGTTTGAGAGTGGCTTTCTGCCTACTACAGCTAAGGTAGGTGGTGGGCCTCCCTGAATAGTTCGGTTTCCTTTCTGTTTCTGTGGTAAAACACTGACAAAAAACAGTTTGGAGGACAAAAGGGTTTGTATGGCCTACATGCCCTCATTGTGGCCCATCATTGAGGGAAGTCAAGTCAATGCAGCCTTAGAGTCCGGGCCAAGAAGAATGTCAATGAATCTATATTGTAGTTGGCTGAGGAGTAAACTGGAGAGGAGAAAGTGACAAAACACTGTTCCAGAGGAAGACAAGGGAGGCATAGAACGGACACATTTGCATTTGCTCTTTATTTCACTCTCTCTCTCACATATCTCTTTTGATATATTCTGATATATATATGTTTATATATATATGTGTGTATATAGAAATATATGTGTGCATATGATATATATGTGTATATATCATCTGTGTCATACATATATATATATACATGTATGTATGTATGTATGTATCTGTATGTATGTAGGTCTTCTCACCAAGTTTGAATACATGCCAGCCGAGTGCTGTACTGCTGAGCTACATCCTGTGCTGTATGAAGAGCACCATCTACCACACTTGTGGTAAACAAGCTTGGTTCATGAGTGCTTTCTTCCCTTCAAATGGGCCAGATTATAACAGCAACTTTTTAAAACACAGTTTAAACGATTGATATGAATGACTTTGAGTTTCATGAATCTAACCACCACTGCCCAGGGTGCTAAGTCAGGTCTGGGTCATTATTCCCCACACACCTGAGAATATGGAGACCTTATTGATTCATTTGAAAGCAACACAACTGTTAATAATCTCTGTCTGTCTGTTTGCCAGCTCAGTGAAATAATGACTATGCGTTTTGGGCCTCTTTGCTTTCTGCACCTGGAAAGCACAGAGAGCTTTATCCTCAGGTCTCTTTTGTGCCAGAAAAGCATTTACCTTGGTGCTAATGTAGAAACTTGCATTTAACATGTGAAAAAAAATTATTCAAGCTTACATCCATTAAATAAAACATCCTAAAACCTCAAACTTTTTGCTTTTTTAAAATAAATCTACTATTAGCAGAAATGTCTTGAACTTTATTTTTGTCTGTTTTCTTTCTCCATCAACATTTGATTTAATGTAACAAGCACCGATGAAAACTGCAGCTTTCACTGACTGTAACAGCCAAGAATTTGCTGATTTGAGCAATGGGAAAGGGCCTGAAGAGTAGCTGGCATCTAGCCATCAAATCTATGGTTTGGAAGCACCCCCAAAATTAATCCTCACTTCACTTTCATTCATTAGGCAGGACTGCCAAACTAGTATTCTTCTGTTGAGACTAAGTACTCGATGAAAGCCAGAAATAAAATCTTAACCTGGGGAAATAAAGAAGGAATAAAAAATATACGCTTTCCTGAATTGCATTTTTCAATTTTCTTAGCCAGCCTGCCCAACTTATAATTGGTTCATCACTCACACTGCTGAGTAGTAGAGACTGACTGTGGCGGCAGCGGATAGGGAACAGAGAGAACAAGAGCACTGACTGTCACAGTCCCTCCCTTCCGAACACAATCTGAAGTTGGTAAAAATAGGGGAGGGGGGCTTATCACAGGATATATAGCTCCCACCAAGTCCAAGGTTGTTTTCTAACATAGGTAAACCCCTCAAAATCAGAATCATTAGACCAATGACATTATCCCTGGCATTACAGGCCTTCTTGTTACCTAAGCTAAAATTTGTTGCCAAGCACAATTACACTGAGATTTGACACTATTTTACTTAGTAACAAATAGTACTAGAATAAGAAAGACGGAAGAGGAAATGGCCAACAGCTCTAAATAGTAGGACAATAGTACATTACTCTCAATCTGGATGGACCTGGTAAGACAGACACGTGTAACGTTCACGACCCTGTTGCACTATGCGCTCGTCCTGCCAGGCCTGCTGCTATCAAAGCCTACAGGAAACGTGACTAGGCAAGACTATGCTAGTTTCTCCTCCCCTAGCTATGTCACATCTTCCAGAGTTTTGAAAACTGGCCAATAGAGAGGAAGCTTCAAACTCAATACTAGTTTGATTTCTCCATGTTACTGCAGTTCTTGCATTTAATGCAACCCATTTGCCCTCCTGGGGTATTTCTGGGAAGTATGTGAAAGATAGTTCTAATTTCCTCCACACCTGTCACCGTCTATATGCACCTACACAGGCATGGTTCATTCTCTTGTTGCAGTTGTTTGGGATGATCAGGACCATTTTCAGTCAGCTTGTAACTGCCTGTTTGTTAAGGTTTCTCCCAAGCGACCAGAGCCCATCAACGTTGTGGAGTTCCACCTATGCACATTACTTTCCTTTTCCTATCAAACAACTCAAAAACCCTTTTTAATAAGCTTGTCTTCACATCTCCCTGTCTTCAGAGAACAAACATCTTGTTTTAAAGGATGTTATTAGAATCTTCTGATCACGCCTCCTGCATCGTACAATGTACCAATGATTAGCAACAGCACAGCACAGCACAATTAGCACAGCACAGTGCCCAGCTCTCTTCAACCGTCTCTGATAATCTCCCAACTTCACCTTATTAAACCCTCAAAAATGAATGCTAAGTCGAGAATGAAAGATCCAGCATTGTAATGTTATTGCTTATTCTGTGGTAATTGGATGTTTCTAATGCTAAGTCAGTGAGGGCTGAGGTCACAGGAGAGCTGTATCTTAAAGCTGCATTTACCTGGTTTCTCGTTATAGGTGATATAAATGCTCTCTAGATACTGAAAGAGCTTGTCACATTGAGATGCTTTACAAGAGCATGGACTACTACATACCAGTGAGTGCCTCATCTGAAACATTCATTTATTCAATCACAAATCCCTGCATGCTTAATGTTGAGATATGCCCTAAAGAAAATGCTTACACTAGCCAAGAGTTAGACCCGAGACACCCAAGATTTTTGAGCTCTTTTCCATCAGTTTTTTCAAAAGAGATCAACATTTCGTGTCTCTGTTCATAGAAGATGATATCTTGTTTAGATGCATTTAACTCAACATTGTGTATTCTGTATCTCTGAGCATTTTAGGCAGTGAAGCTACATGTGTACATGCTATTTAAAAAAAGAATAAAACAAAATGAAGCCAGTTTTAGAATTCAGTGGAACTAATGTCAAAAAACAAAACCAAATGTGTGTTTTCAATAAGCCCAATGGTTTGGTGTCTCTTCATGGGCCAAGAACTGGAATTTGATGATGGGAGTATATAGTGGTAACATGGCTAATTGATTTAAAGTTATTGTTTCAATTATGCATTGAAAGAAATTTTTGCTGTTGAAGCAAATTTGCTCTCCACACCACTTTCATGAAATAAAATAACTAGTCCAAGCTGGCCAAGGGCCAATTACAATTTTAAGGAAAAAAAGTGTTGGAATTCCTTTACTAGTTTATAATCATATTTTCTCATTAAAAAAATTTGTCTCTATTAAAGGATTGAAGAGGTGCTGAACACAAAACGCTGCCATGAGTTTCACAGAACAAAGGACTCAGGCATATATGGCTGCTTCTGGAAGCAGTATCTTCTTAGTATTTTGTGTAAATAAATTAACTAATTCTCCATATATTTATCTATTATAATATATCATCTTTATTTTTCTGTCCTTCTCTGTCTCCACTCTCTGTGTGTCTCCCCTCTGATCCCTCTTTGTGTGTGCATGTGAAAGAGAGAGAGAGAACATCAGATAAGAAAAGTCAATCAAAACGTATTAGAATGAGGAATGGATACAGAAATTGTGGTACATTTACACAATGGAATACTACTCCGCAATTTAAAACAAGGAAATCATGAAATTTACAGGCAAATGGGTAAATATGGAAAAGATCATCCTGAGTGAGGTAACCCAGAAACAGAAAGACACACATGGTATATACTCACTTATAAGTGGATATTAGGCATATAACATAGGATAAACATACCAAAATATGTACACCTAAAGAAGCTAAGCAAAAAGGAGGACCCTATGGAAGTTGTTCAATCCTCATTCAGAAAGGAAAGGGGGACAGACATCAGAAGAGGGAGAAAACAGGAAACAGGAAAGGAAACTACCACAGAGGGCCTCTGAAAGACCCTACCCAGCAGGGTATTAAAGCAGATGCTGAGACACATAACCAAACTTTGGGCAGAGTGCAGGGAATCTTATGGAACAAGAAGGAGATAGAAAGACATAGAGGGGATAAGAACTCCATAAGAAGAGCAACAGAAATAAGAAATCTGGGCCCAGGGGTTTTTTTTCTGATACTGATACTCCAACCAAGGACCATGCACAGATATAACCTACAGCCCCTACCATATATAGCTCATAGACTCAGTGTCCAAGTGGGTTGTCTAGTAATGGGAACAGGGGCTATCTCTGACATGAACTCAGTGGCTGGCTCTTGATCACCTCCCCCTGGGGGTACAGCCTTACCAGGCCACAGAGGAAGATGATGCAGCCAGTCCTGATGAGCCCTGCTAAGCTAGGGTCAGATGGAAGGGGAGGTCCTCCTCTCTATCAGTGGACTAGGGGAGGGGCATGGGAGGAGTAGAGGGAGGAAGAATAGGACTGGGAGATGATGAGGGAGGGGGCTACAGCTAGGATACAAAGTAAATAAATTGTAATAAATGGATTTTGCTTGGATGGCTTTTCTAGAAATACATATTATTCATCAAAACACAATTTATATTTAACAGTACCTGATGAAAACCAGTATCATTCAGTTTTGATAAGCAAAAGAGAGGAAAGCAAAGGAAATGTGAATTCCTTTTTTCATGTTTATTTGTTTTACCTCTTATGTCAGGTAACAATGACCAGGTATTAGCTGAAGTGTATTGAACACTGCTGCCCCACACAGATTCTACTACAAGAAAAAAATGTGCCTCCTCACAGTGCCAAGAGTACCCTGGCTTTCCAGCCTCACGGCACTGCTCCCATTCTTCTGTCCCCTCCTCCTTTTACTTCAATTCTATTTCTCCCCAGAGACCTGGTTGCAGTCCTCTCTTATGGTAAATTGTCCTCATTACCCACATGGATTTCTGCATGAGAGCAGAAATCAAGGTTCCCGTCTTATGTGCCCCTACATACTTAAAAGCAGCTGTTAAAACATGGGATGATGTTTTCTCTGTATGTTTCTTCCCAGATTGTTTAGTTCACCCATTAAAATAGGGAGTAAGGAGCTGGAGAGATGGCCATGGTCCTCCCTTGTTCCGGGGGTCATTGACCACTGGTCTCCTAAGAAAAGGGATCAGAAGTAATGAAGAAGGGATCTGGATGGGCGGCTTGTAAATGAAATGGAATAAAACCTTCCGGGAACAGCTTCAGCTATGCAGTTCTTGCAGGGTAGACTGAGATTTCCCAAGGTAGGTGTGCTGGTTGGGTAGGTGTGCTGGTTGGGTAGGTGTGCTGGTTGGGTAGGTGTGCTGGTTCGGTAGGTGTGTTGGTAGGTGTGTTGGTAGGTGTGCTGGTTGGGTAGGTGTGCTGGTTCGGTAGGTGTGTTGGTAGGTGTATTGGTAGGTGTACTGGTTGGGTAGGTGCATCAGTAGGTGTGTTGGTAGGTGTATTGGAGTGCCGGGGTGCCGGGGTGCCGGGGTGCTTTATCTGCATATGCGAGCACGGTCCTGGTGTGCAAACTAGAACAGGGCACGTAATCAGCTAAGCACAGGGGAGAGTGCTAGCAAGACACTGTGCCAAAGGACATATTCCACATAGGGTTAGAGGCATCTGCACCGAAGGACACTCTCCAGAAAATGTCAGGCAGAGAGAGGGGCCTGCCTGGGGGAAGGGAATCTTCCCTCTAGTGCTGAGCTCAGACAGGCTTCCGGACGTGCTGGACTGCATCCACCATAGGACGGTGCTGCAACAATGGCCTGGTGGGATAGGATGAAGACTCAGAGCTTGTGTAGACGATTGTGAGGACACATGGTGGCTCAGGGATATTCGCAATCCGAATCCGCACTTTCTCTGCCATCCACTGGCACACAGAATGTATGCGGTGTGTGTGCATGCATACATGCAGGCAAAACACTCACACATTTAAAATGAAGTAAACACACCTAAAATAGTTTTACATGAAGGCTGAGGATCATTTTCCTGATGGCCACCATTGTATAGGAAGGCCCGTTGCGCTGCCTGACATGGACTGTTTACTCAGTAAATCACTGTGGAGTGAACGGGCGAGTCCTATGTCTACACGGAGAGTCACTGATGTCAAACTAAAGCTGTGTGTAGTTGCACCTTCGTTCGGTGCCTCTTTCCTCTCCACCATCCATTCTTCAGAATTAGAAATCCACTCCTTTGTGAAAATTCACTATATCCCCCTTGGCTGTTTGTAAGCATCATACTATGATTTCAAACCGTTATTTGTATTTTTATTACTTTCTGACCATTGCTGATCTTTCAGGCGAATTCTCCTTGGCTCATGTTAAGGTGTGTACCTTCATCTTTTCTTGATAGTAAAATATCTTCATGTTACTTACTCTCTAGACACATCTCAGCCTAAAAATCAGTCTCCACAAATAGCTCACTAAGGTTCCTAGCTGGCTATGTTACACAGTACCCAGCAACAAGCTCTGCTCTACATCCTGACAGGCAGGTTGAAGAGGCCGGAAGAGCAGACTGGTCCATTCTGAGGGACCCCTGCTGGCTCTAGATTCTGAAGCTGCCTTCTGTTCCTTAACCAAGGAAACCTTCCAAACTCTGAGACACACTTTTCAACTTCAAACACAAACTCAATGGCTGCTTCCCAGTTTATAATTCACAATACTTAAGTCTTACATGGCATTTACATACAAAAAAACTCAGATCTGGGAAAGTTTGCAGTTAGTCTTAATAATCATAGAACTCTGTCCGTCCCTCTCTCTGTCTCTCTGTCTGTGTGTGTGACTGTCTGTCTGTCTCCCCTGCCATTCTGTAGCATTCTGTCTTATAAGTCACAGAATAGCACTGAGAACTAAAGGATAGGAAAAGGCTCTGTGAGCAACAACACTAGAACTGCATAGTCATTCCTGACATTTGTTATGTTTCAACCGTGAATGTGTTCTAGTCTCACAGTCAAATCAACTTGCTTCTTTGACTTGGCCAACAGCATGCCAGGCAACCTTGGTTTCTGATCTCCTTCTACTTTTAGTCTACTGTTTTTTCTAATCATGCTCTTGCTCACTTGGCCATTGCATCCAGACACATGGTTTTAAAAATCAATTCTATGCTGATGATTTCCAAATGTGGATCTCTAGCCCAGATTTATGCTCTGAACTCTAGACTAAAATAGTCAACAGTTCAGTTGACATCACTATTTGGATGTCTAAAAGACAACCCACATTAAATATGGCCCAAATAGGATTCTTGGTTCTATTCTCTCACAAATCTGTTCTTTTCTAGTTCACTCCACCTTTATTACAAAACCCCCACTCACTGTCTCCTCCCACAATATACTAAGAAAGAGCCTCCACGATCCTCTCTTCCATTGTCTTGGTTCTCAAAGTCCTTGCTTTGTAAATCCATAAAAGGAGCTAACAATTCACCTTGGATATTCTACTTTATTATTGGCTAATAATAAAGACTAACAAGTTGTGTTTAAGAAAGAAAATAGTTTTTTTTAAAAAAAGAAAGTAGCTTAACTTTTTCATGGAATAACTTTTAGTGTATGTAAGTAAACATATATCACTAAAGAAAGATAAAATTAATAAAGTAAAAAATCATTCCATGAACTATGAGACCATAGGAAATTGTTGTTTGTATTTGGAGGAACTTATCAGTATGAGTGTGTAGGCCTATGGTGTCTGTCTGCATGTGCTTCTTTCTATATATATCTACATGCATTATGACACATTCGTTCACTTTGTGTATACATGTACTTACTCCTAAAATTTGATCTTATCATATACACTGCTCTGTAACGTAGTTTTGTAGTTAATAATGATATAGCATAAACATATTTCATGGTAAAAATATGTGAATATGTATTCATTTGTAAGGATCACATAATCACATAATATATTTCATGGATTAGATTTTATTCTATCAACAATCTAATATTGAAAACTTTATTAATTTTACTTTTTGGTGGAGAGAAGGCAGAATTGCAAAATCTTTTAATTAAGACTTTACACATTTGGGATCCTTTTCTGACGTTTTATACAGTTAAAACATACCTTTAAAATATGCAATTCTGTGTCAAAAGTCACTATGTTTCCAACATTTATTAGTGTAAAGTCTTAAGACTGGTCAGTAGAGAATAAAAATGTACCTTTCACAATTAAAATTACTTGGTTTTGGCTGTATTAAGATGTACAGAGAAATGCTGAATATATCAAAAATAATACAGCATTTTAACCCAACTGTTGTTACCTAAATCTTCTGTGACTTACTAAAACAAAGTTTATCAAATGTTTGTTATTAATACTCATAGCAGACAAATATTCATTTAGGGCGTGCTATGTGCATGGGTCTCTTATTTCAAATATATGTCTCATATCTCAAACTTGAACATCCTTTGCTAGAATGTCTTGGTATACTGTGTTCAAAGGAGGAACCCAGATTTCACTGTACTCCCTCTTGTGAAAATACACCTTAAACCATAGGAAATCAATACTTCCACCCACTCCAGATTTATGACACCAACATACAGAACAAAGTCCTGAGAATTCTCTGTACAGTGTCCTCATGGTTCTGGTTTCTGTTATTCTAGGAAACACAGCACAAGTGATAAACATACTTTTATTAACAGTGTGCAATAAAAATTTGACCTAGGATTTTACTGATGAAAAGAACGTATTCAGCTGCTAACAACGTAAAATAGATACTAACTTCAGTCTTCATAAAGAAATACTAAGCACTAATTGTTCCTATTTTCTTATTTACAAATAAAGAAGCAGCTTATTGAACTGAGGACTGCAACAAACAGTCTCTAGAAACTTGTATGAACTAAGACATGACACTGTTCTACTAAATATGCTACATTTAATGCCAAATTCATACTTAACCTTCATGCCATCTATAGCCATAGAAGTCAATTCTTATTTTTAAAGCTACCCAAGTTTACAAGGATATAACATTGTTGCGAAATGGAAGAAAAAACTCCTTAGAGTCATGTAGAATAACTATACAGAAGTGAATATGAAAATAATGAGCATTGATTAGGATAGCATGAACATTAGGAGGCTGACAGGAGTTTTAGCTAGATTGACTAGTGCAGATTTCACCCTGTACAGGCAAGTCTGGAATGACTGGGGGAAAATCACTTTATACATGCATATATGTAGGCGTGTTTATGTGTTGGTGTGTGTGTGTGTGTGTGTGTGTGTGCTAGCAAAAGAGAATCAATGAAAATTAAAGTGCACAATCTAAACAATGAATAAAAGTTTGACTTTAATGAAATGAATAAATATAAAGTATCTAGTAAAAAATATTCTAAAGTAATCATCATTAGATTGATGAGCTTAGGATAATAATGCATAGAAAAAGTAAAAATCTTAACAAAGAAAGAGTAAGTATGACAAATAACCAAACATAAATCTTGTAACTGTACAATTCATTAAATGACTGAGAGTCAACACAAGAGTTTAGCAGCACATGTGAGCAAATAAGACAAAAAATAAAAATTAAGTTGAAATCATCTAGTCCAGAGACTGAGCAAGAAGGAAGCAGAGAAAAAGTTTAAGGGACTCCTGAAATACTACCAAGCTAAATTGTTGACTACCTGTGTTGATATGCAACTACAAGTAAATAGAAACTAGCCGGGCCTATAGGATCTGGAGAAGAAACAGAGGGCACACTGGGTTTTACAACAGTTACCACAAAAGAGAAGTCTGCTGCTCTAAACATCTTTTTTTAAGGGCACTGTGCTTTTTTTCTTTTCTTTATTTATTTCTTATTATTTATTACAATTTATTCATTTTGTATTCTGGCTGCGGCCCCTCCCTCTTCTCCTCCCAGTCCCACTGACCCACACTCTTCTCCCTCTATGCCTTTTCCCTAGTCCCCTGATAAGGGAGGACCTCTTCCCCTTACATCTGACTCTAGCCTAACAAGTCTCATCAAGGCTGGCTGCATAATCTTCCTCTGTGGCCTGGCAAGGCTGCACCCCACAGGGGGAGGTGATCAAAGAGCCAACCACTGAGTTTCGGCCAGAGACAGGCCCTGTTCCCTTTACTAGGGATCCCACTTGGAAACTGAGCAGCCATGGGTTACACCTGAGCAGGGGTTGTAGGTCCTCTCGATGCAAGGTATCAGTTTCTTCGGGGCCTGGGATTTTTTTTGGCTCTGTTGGCCTCCTGTGGAGCTCCTGTGCCCTACCAACCCTACATCTGATTATATTCTCTTATATTACATTTCACTAAGTTCTCTATATATCCAGAATATATAAAGAATTGAAGAAGCTAAATACCAACAAACCAAGAAATCCAGTTAAAAAATGGGGTAGAGAGCTAAACAGAGAACCTCAACTGAGGAATATCGAATGGCAGAGAAAGAAACACTTAAAGAAATGCTCGACGTCCTTAGTCTTCCACGAAGACCCTGTGATTCCATTTCACAACCATCAGAATGACTAAAATCAAAACTCAAGTGACAACACATGCTGGAGAGGTTGTGGAGAAAGGGGAACCCTCCTCCATTGCTGGTTGGAATGTAACCTTGTACAACCACTTTGGAAATCAGTCTGATGCTTTCTCAGACAATCAGGAATAGTGCTACCTCAAGATCCAGCTATACCACTCCTAGACATATATCTGAAATATGGTCAACCATACAACAAGGACATTTGCTCAACTACATTCATAGCAACTTTGTTCGTAAAAACCAGAATATGGAAACAGCCTAAATGTCTCTCAACAGAAACTGTGGTATATTTATACAATGAAATACTACTCAGTTACTAAAAACAAGAAAATCATGAAATTTGCAGACAAATGGTGGGAACCAGAAAAGATCTTCCTGAGTGAGGTAACCCAGAAGCAGAAACACACACATGCTATGTACTCTCGTATAACTGGATATTAGCCATATAATATATAATAAACACACTAAAATCTATAGTCCTGAAGAAGCTAAACAACAAGGAGAACCCTAGGGAAGAGGCTGAAACCTCGTTCAAAGGGGCAAACAGGATAGACATCAGAAGTAGGAGAAGACAAGGCACAGGACGGGAGCTTTCCACAGCGGGCCTCTGAAATACTCTCCCTATCAGAGTATTGAAGAAGATATTGAAACTCATAGCCAAGTTTTAGGCAGAATGCAGGAAACCCTATGGAAGAAGAGGGAGATAGAAAGACATGGAGGGGACAGGAGCTACACAAGGAGAACAACAGAGCCAAAATACTTGAGCCCAGGGTGGGCTGCCGAGACCAATACTGCAACCAAGGATTATGCATGGAGAGGACCTAGTACCCCTGCTCAGAGGAAACCCATAGGCTACTCAGTTTCCAAGTGGGTGCCCTTAGTAAGGAGTACACGGGCTCTCTCTGACAGGAACTCTGTGGCTGGCTCTTGGGTCACCTCCCCCTGGGGGATGCAGCCTTGCCAGGCCACAGAGGAAGTTTATACAGCTAGCCTTGATGAGACTTGATAGGCTAGGGACTTGGGAAGAGGCATGGGAGGAGAAGAGGGATGGAGGGCTGAATTGGGAGGGGAGGAGGGAGGGAGCTACAGCTGGGATCAAAGTGAATAAAGTCTAATAAATAAAAAATAAATTAAAAAAGAAGAAAGAGTTAAACAGAAATCTACATAAAATGGACCAAGAACAACACCATCTGGAGACAAATATTAAGTGTGAGCATGTCTTTATAGTGTAAGGATCCTATATGAGATGACTTCAAATACAAAATAAAGCAACTGAAGTTGCCCCAAAAGCCGGACCCTGATCCACCTTTCCCTGAGGCAGAAATGAACAAGGAGCATGATTCCCAAGTCAGTGATTGGCTCAAAGGTGCCTCTTTCTAGAGCTCTGCATTCCTGGGTTAATGACACAAAACATGATTTATTCAATGTTCGGCCACTACCAGGTTCCTAACAGATATTTCTTTTTCAAAATACAACTTGAAAGGGAATCTGATGATACAAAAACACATGTTAACTCGATATTCTCTTCTATATTACATTTCACTAAGTTCTCTTTTTTCCACTCTCGTCACTCCCTCAAGAACATACCACCAATGACAGTCACTGAAGGGAAGTGACTTTCAGGGAAGGGAGATGTGGATGTCCTGTAGACAGCAGAAGCCTGGGTTTTAATCAGCCCCACAATGTGAGTTCGCTGCATCAGCTGGTGTAGTCATTTCCCTTCAAAGGATCATCCGGCTGTGAAAAAAATCTAAATGGACTTCATTCACAACTTTTCTTTGCACCCTGAAAAGGAATCTGAAATTAGGAAAACATTTTACCTAAGCAAAGCAGTCAACCTTTGTAAACATCAAATGCTCTTCACTCAGTCAAACCTTTCTATATTTTTTTTGAAAAGTTAAACCTCTGACAGAACTTCATAATCATGAAGATATGCAACTTATATTAAAAAGAGAGAACAGTCTTAGCCAATAGGGTAACAGTAAGTCGTGTTAAGTAAGCAAACGGCAAAACTAAGCTAACTCTAACACGCTGTCTACTGGGTAAAGGTGGGCCGTCTACTCCGACTGTCTGTGGGGATGGCTGTTTGCTCAGCAGTCTTCACTAGCCATGCCCAACTTTACACCAGCTCAGTGAGCGCTAGTCTGCTCGCTGATGGTAGAGTGATTGGAAAACAGCTCCTTACATAACTACTTCTCTGAAACCACCCAAAGCTAATTTATTCAATACCTCTATTTTTCTCTTTAAATTTCATTTTTTGCTTTGAGATTCTAATGTAATTACATTCCTTCATTCCCTTTCTTTCCTCTAGATCCTTCCATATACGCTTCCCTATTCTCTTTAACTTCATGGCCTCTTTTTTCATTCATTGTTATTACTCATTCACTGCTTTCATTCATGTGTATATGCATATATATTCCTAAATATCACCTGCTCAATCTGAATAATATTATACCTAGGCATGTTTTCAGGGGAGAGCATTTGGTGTTGGATAACCAAGTCATGTCTCTTCCCTGGGAGAGACTATTTGTTTCTCTCTCAGCAGTCCTCAGTTGCCTATAGTGTAGACTTGAGACCTTCCACCATTCGTTTTGGCATGTCTATTGTGTTGCCTTTGTTAAGCTCATTTTTAGGCAGTCATTTTGTTGAGAATTTATGTGTGTAGCTTCTGATATTATGAGCAGATACAGTCTCATCCACTTTTACACATTGAGAAAAAGTCTCCAGCGTTACAAGGGTCTGTGATGTTAGCAGCATGTCCTCCCATGGCCGCGTCAAGCCATCCTAAATACTGCCTAAAACATTTCACCCATGACTAGGTAGGAAAATCATAGCAATGACTTGGATACCAAACAGCATCATTAAAATACAGTAATTCCATAACACTGTCCACTGAAACAAATGCATTTCCTGACACTCCAAATGAAAACCTGCCACACTGGCAGAGGTTGCTGCAAGTGGACACAACTGTCAACCCTCACCTAGGAAAGATATGAGGCTCATTTTAACTTTAATCATACAATAGGGTTAGATCAGAAAAGCTCTTTAAGTTCAATTAAAGCTGACAGCGCACCCTGCGTGTATGTGTTTGTAGTGAAAAAGGAAGAGTTCAGAGAGCGAAATGGAAGAAGGTCATATTCAACAGCATTCTATAGTTATCATTGCTTAATAATACTAGAAATACAATGAACATTTTTTTCTTTTAAAACATGGTCTAGTTGGTGAATGAAATAAAATAATTATTAGAGTGTGTTACCTAAATAATATACTCAGAGTAAATTCATCAATACAAAAATATGCTATCAGAAATTATAAGAGCTGTAGGTAGACTAATAAGAAAGAGGAAATTAATATTTCATAAGTAAAATGGCTGGGAAATGGGCAAAGCTGACAGCCGAGAAAGCCCTCCATACGCTCACATATATTGCTGGGATGGTAGGATGTGAAACATGCCCTACCCGATCACGTGCTGGGTTGTCTGGCTTCCAGCTGATAATGCTAGTTTTGAGATTTAATAAAACTGTTAGGAAGTGGAAATTAGAGGATTGGGGTCAGGCAGGGGAGCTCCCTGCTTCTAATCTGCCGAGATATGAGCAAACCACTGGGCGTGTCCACTGCCACAGACCTCCGCCTCATGGTGAACGGCGCCCTGTAAACACCAAGGCCTAATCAAGACTTCCTCCTTTAAGTTGCTTTTCTCAGATATTGAGTCACAGCGGTAAGAGAGGTCCCTAACACAGAGGGCTGGCAAGGGCCATCTCGAAGCGAGCTGTATATTTGCTTGTTTCACAGGTTCGCACACCACCCCTATGAACACCAGAATGGGAAATAATGTTCATGACTAAACCAAAATTGGTTGTAACTCTCAACAAATGACTTCTTTCTATTCTCTTCTTTCTTATTTAGTCTCTGAATCTCACACAGCAAGAAGGGCAAGGCCATGAGCTGACACCATTTTCTACTTTTCAACAGTAAGTCATGTGATCTCAGAGTAAAATACAATCTTAAAATTTAATTATAATAAAATAAATGCCTATTTGTTGTTTACCTGAAGAAAAGAATAAAGGCTGTGAGAACAGCTTTATTGGTGAAGGCTTGCCTTGACAGCACCAGGATCTGAGTTCACTCCCTGGTACCCACATTTTAAAAGCCAGGCATGGTGGTACATTCACATAATCACAGCACTGGGGAGAAAGAGACAGAGACAGCCATGGTGCTTGCTAGCTACCCAACATAGCCTGCTTTCAGGACGGTAAGATAATCTGTCTCACACACACACACACGCACACACACGCACACACACACACACACACACACGGGGAACGGGGATATCATAGTCAATTACTGACATTGGAGTTCAACCCCATAGAGAACAGGATGAGCCTCCACTTATTATAAATATGATTAAGAACTATAGAGACAAGGTTCCTGCTTCAATGTTCCACATTTGCAAACCTCCCATCTTAGATAAAATTTTCCAAGTCTTTTTTAAGCAACAGAACCAGAAAATTTGAACACAGGGGTCTTCCCAGAGACTCATACTCCAACCAAGTACCAGGCATGGAGATAACCTAGAACCCCTGCACAGATGTAGCCCATGGCAGTTTAGTGTCCAAGTGGGTTACATAGTAATGGGAAGAGGGACTGCCTCTGACATAATCTGACTGGCCTGTTCTTTGATCACCTCCCCCTGAGGGGAGAGCAGCGTTACCAGGCCACAGAAGATGACAATGCAGCCACTTCTGATGAGAACTGATAGTCTAAGATCAGTAAGAAGGAGAGGAGGACCTCCCCTATCAGTGGACTTTGTGGAGGGGCATGTGTGAAAAAGGGGGAGAGAGGGTGGAATTGGGAGGGGAGGAGGGAGGGGGATACAAAGTGAATAAAGTGCAATTAATAAAAAAAATTTAAAAAAAGAAAAACTACTAGAAACTGCAGTTGAACTTATTTACCCCAAATCATTTTGTTCCAGTGACACAAGCAGAAAGGGGGGGGGCTAATATGGACTGAGGATGGGTTTGCTCTGTATTTCTCTTCCAGTGAAGGCAAGTGTCATCACACTGGGTTTGATCTCACAAGAAAGTTTTATCTCAGGAATGTTCCTTCTACCTCCGTCCTGTGGAAAACAGTCTGGGACGCTCCATGTAGAATCAACACGCTGGAAGCTGTTCTTTCTGTCCATCCTGCCTCAGGAAATTTTCAATATTTAACTGTTCCTAGAGTTCTCAGTTAGTAGCAATTCCAGTTTAGGTAGGAATTTTCACCTTACTTTGCCTAAAATAACTTCTATCCATGGAACTTCTACCTTTCTGACCTGCAAAAAGTCAACGCACACCGGCTGTATTAGTTAGGGTTCTCTAGAAGAACAGAGCTTATAGGAGGAATATGTGTGATTTACTGGAATGGCTTACAGGCTGTGATCCAGCTTGTCCGACAGTAACTGCCAATGAAAGATCCAAGAATCCAGCAGTTGTTCAGTCCATGAGGCTGGGATGTCTCTGCTGGTCTATAGCATATGCCAGAATCCTGAAGAAGTAGGCTCCAATGCCAGTGAAGGAACGGGTATTCCGCAAGAGCGAGGACAAGCAGGCAAAGAGCAGGCTTCCTTCTTCCAGATCCTTCTATAGGCTGCCAGCAGAAGGTGTGGCACAGATTAAAGGTGCTTCTACCCATGCCAGATGTTCTAGATCCAACTTCAAAGTGATTTAATTAAGGAAAAATTCCCTCGCCGTTAGACCTAGCTGCTTGGGTTTTAGTTCATTTCCACTGTAGTCAGGCTGACAGCTGGGAGCCGCCATCACAGCAGCTGACATCCAGGAAGGAATCTTCCAAGCCAGGGTTCCTTTCGTCTCTTAGTAATACTCTCAACATACGCTTTCTCATCGACAGAGAAGCCAGTGCTGAAGATTTTACCAAAATGTGTACAAGGATATCATCAGACCTTGTTAAGAGATCAAGTGCAAAAGAAAAGAGAAGATACTGTTTATCTGGTAGTGATGTTATAATTGCTAGATAAAAAAAATTTTTTGATCATTTTCATAAAGTTAATCCTATTATTTTTAATATGAAAGTTAATTTTTTAATTTGTTCTAACTTTATTCTTACTGCAATTTTGTATTTTCATATGATGTGTGTGTACATGTGTGTTAATACAGGTGTGAACACACATGGCAAGCATGTGGAAAGGAAGCAACGTCCTCTGGAGTCTGTTCTCACCTTCCACCTCTTTTGAGGCAGTCTCTTATTGCTGGCTGCATTAGCCACACCAGCTGCTCTGTGAGCTTCAAGGATTGTCCTGCCTGCTCCTCTGTCTCACAGGAGGTATGGTGTGATTATAGGCACACACACCCCTGTCCAGCCTTCTTCGGGTCCTAGAGGTCAGAACTCAGGTCCTCTGTGCCTGTTACCCACTGAGCCATAGCCCCACCACCACTGGGCCCAACCTTTAATCTGATGATAAATTTTGGACAAATGACTCTATAGTTTCAGTGATGACAAGGTTTATCTTTCATATGGAGTATTTCCACTTTATAATAAGTACTCCCTTTATCACAAACTCTTAAACCACCTCAAAACCCATAATTTGTATTCATAGCCCTAGTTTAGTTCCCTAATATTGAATAGTAAGGTTTGTCTATTTTCTTTATAATAGATCTTAAAATATTTAAAAACTTATCAGGACTGGATGCATTGTCTATCAGTGGACTCCTCCTATGGGAGGAGAAGAAGGAGGAAGGGAGGGACTGGGAGGAGATGAGGCCACAGCTGGGATAAAAAGTGAATAAATTTTAATAAATGATAAATAAATAAATTTAAAGAACAAAAAATAGTTTTCAATGAATAAAGGAATTTGGACTATTAAAAATATTTGAAAACTATGAAATTGAGAAAGAATATTGAGATATTAAGTACTTAAAATGAAGTCTTTTCTTACCAAAATTATCTATTTTACGCCTTTTATCATTAAAGAACATAGTATATGCTAACCATACTTTCTTAGACATAGCTTAATGACAAAAATACTTTTGTGTGTATTTTCATTATTTTCTGCAATAGAAAACTTAATTCAACTTGTTCAATGATTTCATTAAAGATTTTAACCTTTATAATTAATATAATACCACCGAAACAATAAAACTGCATATCTGTCTTAAATACTGCATATAAATCTTCCAACATCTTTAAAATTTTCTTTTTATTAGTTTAATTATGTATACATGTGTGCATGTGAGGATGGGCATACGTACGAGGGTGGCTGAGCTTGGGTCCAGCGGAGCTGGGCTTTCAGGAGGCTCTGAGTTACCTGACCCTGGTGCTGAAAACTGACCATGAGTCTGCTCCGAAAACATCCCTTACTCTTAACCACTGAGCCATCTCTCTAGCCTTATCTTAAAAGACTGCAACACTAATTGTCTCCTTTTCCTGTTACATTATCTTATTTGGCTTATCATCTTTAGATCCACATAGCTCAGATTATCTATCTCATAAATAATAGCTCTTTTAAATTCAATTTTAGTTCAATGTCTAAACTATCTTTGTCAAATTTGCAATATTATTAAAGTCATCTTGCAGGGCTTCTCCTCTGGTCTAGCCCAATACTGCTAGCTGACCTACTGATTCTGTTTCCTCTCCTCTGTGAGCATAATTCCTGAACATCGTTCTTTCTTTAAGTCAAATAATGGATTTTAAACTTTCCTATTGAAAAATTTTCAATGATATAACAACCAGCGGCTATTTATGGAACCGTAAAATATTATGAAAACACTCCATTACTTTCCATTTTTACTGCAAGTGTAAGAAAAGGTTAGTTATGCTTACTGCTCCCATTTACTTATTTCCTTTCCAAGTGTATTTCAACGCTTTCCCCCTCAGCTCTCTAGTGAAGCTACTTTTGTAACAGGCACCAATAACCTCCCTACCACTAGTGCTCAGTTTAACTGAGCCATCAGCCAGAGTGACAAAGTTTGTCACTTGCCGTCTCATAGCCTAAACCCTGCTTGTCCCTCTCTTTATGCTGCCTCCCCCAACTTCTCATGTTGGATTTAAATGTTTCTCATAGACTTGATCTCACAAGCTTTTCATACAAAACAAATATTAGGTATTATTTTCAGCACATGGTTTTGGAGTCCTTTTGGAAGTATATGTTCCGCAATTTATGAAGAACAACTTTTTCCAAGAAAATTTAATTTTCTTTGCTGCTAGGATCATGTTTGATGCGTACATCAGCAAAGCCCACAGACATAACTAATTTTCCTTTTAACAAGTCTTCAGATGTTGTGTTTCCTGATACTTTTAGAAAAGAGGTGATAAGATGAGGAGGAAGTTGAAACACTAAATAAATAATAATAAATGAATCAAATTTTTACTTCAGTATATTCTATACTTGGTTATTTAATGTATCAACCCATTGGCTAAGTAAATATTTGTTGAAAGTCTATCTGCAGGTTTTGCCTATACACATATACACATACAGACATACAAAAGTTCATGGTATCATGAAGTTTACATTGTGATGAGAAAGAAAAACAATAAATAAATAACACGCACCATATGTTAAATGTTACTATGAATTAAGAAGAATAAAAAACAAGAGTAGTAACTGTGTGTGTATGCATATGTGTATGTGTGTGTGTCGATGAAAAGAGAAGAATTACAAATAGGGTGACAATAGAAAGTATGTTCTCTATATATGTTGTAGCACATATAAGAACTGAAAGAAAAGAATTACTTAGTCGCTGTTGTAGAGCAACCTGTAACATAATGGCTAGTGCAGGCTGATATTACATAATATATTTAAATAAATGGGTAAGTAAATTAAGGGGTGAAAGTTGAATATCAGAAAATTTCTTCATCATATTAATCATAAAGAATCCTAGCTCTTTCTACAGAACAAAGTCATCTGGCTTTGATTTTTCAGTTGCACTCTTTTGATAATTTAGAAAAGCCACAAAGCAAAGGAAGCAATAATTTTTCCTACCACAGTTGCTGTTGAAATATCACCTGTTAGTCTTTCCATTGTCTTTATACCTTAAAAAAAGACCCAATATATTTTGTTATGAGTACCAGAGGTGAAGGGTGTGACATATAAGGAATGGGATTCCATATTATTCCTGTAATTTTTCTTGAGTTTCTTGCCTCCAATTCAGTAGCGATTTAGGTTTGAGTCAGTCCTGAGGACCTGATAGTATAGAAAGTTATATAAAGGTCACAAAGGCACTAAAAAAATAGAAATAATGTTTAAAGTTTTGTTAGTGGTTTCTTCCAGGTTTCTCAAGCTGCTGATTGGTAAAACAAACAGCCTGAGTTACCAAGAAAAACTGATAATGCATCTCTGCTGTTGTTTTTAGCTCATTTACAAAACACTCAAAAAGTCCTCTTTCTTCTGTGGGCTGTCTAAAATGACAGGAGAATTTCTTAAAAGAAGAAAGAAAGAAAGAAAGAAAGAAAGAGAGAGAGAGAGAGAGAGAGAGAGAGAGGAAGGAAGGAAGGAAGGAAGGAAGGAAGGAAGGAAGGAAGGAAGGAAGGAAGGAAAGAAAGAAGAAATTTTATGATTACCTCCATGACAAAATGCTGCTTTTTCTTTAGAAACATCTTCCTGATAAACATACTTTCTCATTTTTTAATTTCCACTTTCACATTCCAAACCTCTCAAAACTTAAATGGAATCAACAGGAGCATCAAGGACTCCACCACTGCCTAAGGTAATCACTAGTTTGTAATAAAAATCAGCATCCTGTAGACCTTCAGTCCTTAGATACAGACTCTTATCAGCAAAAGACAGACCATAGGTATCACTTAAATTCACTTAATTGTAGTAAACATACATTGAAATCTTTCAGAGAAATATACTGGGTCTTCTGTATTGGGTGATTCTGTCTGTAAATTCAAACAAACGTAGATCAAAACTAAGAAAAATAAAACTGGTTTGTACCTAATATTTACAGGCATTTCCCTTGTCTTTATTCCATGAACAATACAAATGTATTCATCGTTTTCATTTTATGTATCGTAGGCAATCTAAAGACAATGTAAGTATACGAAAGGGTGATTATAGCGTATACTGAAATATTGCATTATTTTATTAAAGATGAGCATCATAATATTTTGATATCCACAAGTTCTGCAACTAGCCATAAGAAAGACAGCGAGCGAGAGAGAGAAATTCTACATGATTTTTAAAGCCAAAACAATCACACTTAAGCCTGTTTGTTTCCAGGTTTAGGTTTAAAGTTGTTTCCAGATTCTGGCTATATGGATACAACTGCTATGAACATGATTGAGCAAATGTCCTTATTGAATGGTGGAGCATCTTTTGGGTATATGCCTAGGAATGGTATAGCTGGACTTTGATGTAGCATTATCCCTAATTTTCTGAGGAACCGCCAGATTGATTTCCAAAGTAGTTTGTACATGGTTACATTCCCACCAGCAATTCTCCACATCCTCTCCAGCATGCATATAGGATTAACATACTAAACTCTTTAGCCCTAAAGAAGCTAAACAACAAGGAGGCCCCTAGGGCAGATGCTTCATACTCTTTCAGAAGGGGAAACAGGAAGTAGGAGAAGACAAGGAACAGGAGCCTTCCACAGAGGACCTCTGAAAGATTCAAGCCACCAGGCTATCAAAGGAGATACTGAGACTCATAGCCAACTTTAGGCAGAGTGCCAGAGTCCTTATGGAAAAGAGGGAGATAGAAAGACCTGGAGACTCCACAAGGAGAACAACAGAGCCCAAATACCTGGGTCCATGGGAGGCCTGCAAAGACCAATACTCCAACTAAGAACCATGCATGGAGAAGACATAGACCCCAAGTTTGTAGGAAACCCATAGGCTGCTCAGTCTCCAAATGGGCTCCCTAGTAAGGGGTACAGGGGCTGTCTCTGACATGAACTCAGTGGCTAACTCCTTGATCACCTCCACCTGGGGGTGCAGCCTTGCCAGGCCACAGAGGAAGATGATGCAGCCAGCCTTAATGAGACCTGATAGGCTAAGGTCAGAAAGAAGGGGAGGAGGTCCTGCCCTATCAGGAGACTAGGGAAAGGGCATAGGCAGCGAAGAGGGATTGTGAGTGAGACTTGGAGGAGACAAGGGAGGAGGCTGCAGCAGGGATACAAAGTAAAAAAAAAATTGTAATAAATATATAAATAAAATTAAATATTAAAAAAATGGTTCTATTAAGTAAGAATTACTACTTTTTAACTATAATGTCTGGGAAAAATACTTTTATAATATCTCCCTCTCTAGATAATTTGTATTTACTTTAAAAGCATAATTTTAACATAAACAATTAAGATACTAAGCAGGCATCAGTATCTCACAAAATCTCTCCATAGGAACTGCAAGAGATCAATAGACTCTCCTCCTGACTAGATTGTTTTCTGTACCTGAAAATGGGTAAGCGTGCATCTTCGTGTTGTATATTGCTTCTTTTTATCAATATTGGCACTTCTTTGAAAGAAGTGGGAGTTGTAGAGTGCATAATACCAATACACAAAAGTAGTCAGGGCAGTATTGTCTACTTCAATGGGAAGAAGTCAAAGAACCTAAACAGTATTATCAAAATGTGGATAAATTTTCTTCTATTTCATAGACTAGATAAGATAGGATAACCATTTTAATGTTTCCCAGAAATCGGACTGTTTACTGCGTTCTTACTTGATTTTTCTAACTATGATTTAAAGGAATTTGTTTGCAAACAATCTCTTCTTTATCAGGAACATGGTAGGCTTGGGGGATTGGTATGTGGGTAACTAATGCTTTTGAAATAATTCACCAAAACTAAGACCAATCTCCTCCAACGAGTCCACCTGTGTTTTGCAGATTGACGTTTAATTACTTTGTGATCTTGGCTAGGACAATTGTTCATTTGCTGACTTTTAAAATGCACAGACCCATTTAAATTACACTGACTGTTGCTTTCAGCTTCAGGGGCAGTTAAATTCTTCCACATTATTCTGTAAAGTTGGCTTAAGAAAAAAATAGCAAAATTGCACAGGCCAGGTTTTTGTATCTACCTCACTTTGAAAACTTGATGGTTCTTAATCATGACCACATACATAATTTCTTAAAGAAGCAAGGTTTTTCTATAGCCATACCCAAGAACAGCTTATACAAGCCAGAAAAACTGAACCTGGAATGGTCATTTGGCCCAAAGGTAGGAGCCAAGACTTTGGCCATGTCCCATCACAACCGATTCTCTCAATTCCTGGAAATACTGAATTAGAAGAGAAAGGAAGCCAATTGCTCATCCAACTTGGAAGCAAACAGTTCTTCCCAGCAGAGGAGTTAGAGATGCAGTGGTGAATTCACATGTAAACTTGAGAAATTTAGGACAGTTTTATCAAAGATGAAGGAAATTTACTTCTCATTCCCACTACCACATTAATTAGCCTTTTTGTAAGTTATAAGTTATAAGATATACAACATTTAGATGGTTTCCAAAGACCCTTTTCTTTTCTGCTAAGGATACTATATGAAAGTATATAGAATATGAACTTTTAATCCCAAAGAATAAGACTTTTCTCCACAGCTTTTCTGGAGCACTATTGAGCTTATGGCAAGTCCTTTTGGGGTAGTCTGTCTGTCTTTCCTACACCTGAGAGGGACAATAGCAATGATTTTAATTATGACATGTTTAACCTCAATTAAGGCATAATTAAGTGACCTTCCTCACTTTGTATCAGTGAACGTACAAAGTAACATTGTATATATTCCCATGACAAAATGTAAAATTGCTCCTTGTCATAAGCTCTCATTTCCTAATGTGAGCACTATGAATTTATGACCTGACCTTTAAAATTAAAATAGACTTAAACAACTTTAAAAACCATGATATAGGAGCCTTTTGATATGAGGAAATAATAGCATTGTGGAATTAGTCATTGAAGAAGTGAACTATTTAGCTCCTTGCTGTGAATTTATGCCTTAATACATGACATGATTTCAGAATGCAAATGATTCCAGTTCAGGGCGCCTGAAAGTGATCTGGAAAGTGCTCTGTGAGATTATCAGCCTTCTACTCTGCACAGTTCAGGAGTGGTTATCTTCTTCCTAGTTCCAAAAATGTAGGGTGCATTGCTCTCAGTTAGATCTATAACAACTCTAAAGCTCTAGTCCTCTTGCAAGAGTTATATCATTAAAAACCCCAAGAGCGTAAAGAAGCTTCTACAGGTGTCTTTCATGTGTAATGAGGATTCTCCATTGCTGGCTTGACTTAGCCAGTATTCTTGTGCACACTTAAAACAGGTCAACCTATTAAAGACCATACTTTCAAAGAAAACTTTCTTCATGAAGTCCACAGCTCCCATGTTGTAACTCTCAAATCCAACCTGAAGATTGCTGGCTACGTCCATGACATGCATGGCACTATTGCACCCATAGGTTTATCTTGCCAAACTGCTCATCATTGCAGTTCACAGAGTTCATATCTGTCTAAACATTTTGAAGTCTTCTTTCCCCCAGCAGCCTGAATAGGATCTTTCAGTACAACAAGAAATTGCCAGAAGGAATTCAGTAATTCAGTACCAATTGGTGAGTATCAACTTGATTTCTCTGTGTTCTGTGACCAATGTGTATGGCATCTTCAGTGATGCGGTCTTATCATCAAGATGTGGTGCCATCAGGAGCAATAGCAATGTTTCACATTGTTTTAGTTATCTTCGGGACACCCCATAACCAACAACTTGAGAAGTATCTTACACTTGCCAATGGCTTTATTTGGCAATCTATGACTTCTTGAATGAGCATACCCTCTCTGTGGGGTAACCTCAGTTAAATTATTTCATATGACTATATACATATGCAAGTGTATAACAAAGAAGCTTAGAGAATAGTAGGCTTCCATATGACTTTTTCAAACATGCTTGGAGTTAGTAATCTCTCCCTCGATCCCATCCTTTGCTTTTCCCTCTCATTCCTGTACTCACCTAAGCCTCATTGCTCATTACTACCCTTTTCTTTTTCGTATAACCTTCAGAAAATTTAATTTTTTTTTCTTTTTGTATCCTAGGTCACAAATTCTACTTCTAAAGTGACAGCTGACAGCTCCAGAACAAGCAAAACAAGAAAGCCTCTCTACAGCTGTGAAGGATAACATGGTTGGTCTCAATCACAGAGAGTGGGCGGGCATGAACTCTGGATGGTTGTTTGTGCCCTAAAAACATGCATGAAGCCCCCTATGGAAGAGCGGGGAAAATAGCACCTTTGTCCCCTGGAGAGGAGAGTACAGCATGCATCCCCAGTTCCTGCTCAGTGCTAAACTGTCTTGGAAAAAGGAAGGTACTCGGAGGATGAAAAGCTGTCCTTTCATTTCTGAGGGTAATAGTTTAAATCCCCCATAGTTAGAAGCCTGCTTATTATTCCACAACTAAGTTAATTTTAAAGTCTTTGCTCCACAGTGCTCCTAATACAAAGCAGATGTGAGAACTACCTCAGAACCAGGAGAAGCCCTCCTCTCCTATCTCTTCCAACCTCTGTCAATTGCAAACAAGCCAAATCTAAACCAGCAACCATGTATGTTTCCAATCAGCACTCCAGCTTTTTCCCTACGGAAGTAACTCCTTGGCATGCACAAGGGAAGGAAATGTTTCCTTCAAAAAGCTGTGCCAGGACAGGGAGCAGCTGATTCTCACGATACTCAATATGCTAACCAGCCAGCGCAGTGAGAAAAGTCAGTGCAGGGGAAGCAGCCAGAGACAGCCAAGAGAGACGTTGGGCCAGCAGAAACAATGTGGAAGACAGAGGAGGGTGTGGGGTACTCTTAGGGGGACAACGGGAACTTTTCTTACTGAAAGCCTAGCATACTTTGGCTTCATCAAGGACTTCAGTGTGTGCTGAGAATGTTCTCTCTCTTTCTCTCTCTTCTTTTCTCTCTCCCTCTCCCTCTCTCTCATATTCCCTGGTCATAAACTACACACATGAAGTTCTGCAGTTCACATTGAAGGTGGGGCTAGCCTGCATGGCCTGAAAGCACAAAATGAGCTTTAAACCAAAATTACCCCAGCTGGTTTGCAATATAACACTTTTACCTCTGCAGCAAGAAAATCTTACCATACCATGAAAAATCAGAAAGAGCCACAGTCACACAAAAAAAACTGTTAGAGGGCAAATAAAAATAGAAGAACCGGTAATTCTCTCACCTTTTCTGGGTCCTCCCACGAATGCTTCTCACCCATGTGTAGGAACAGTAGGGATTCCATTGCTTACAATTGAGTGACATGAGGTTTCTGCTCACACTTTGGAAGTAAAGAGTTACATGGGAATATTGCTATTGACATAGGCTTTAGTGTGAGACTTTAAATGTACACGCTAAGAAAGACTTCTTCTGAGACTGCTAGGGTCACTTTTATTGTGTCCTCAGTCCTTACTACAAGTAATTAGCAATGAGCCTGTCTTCTCTCTTCCATGTAAGAGCCTGTCTTCTGTCTTCTTGTACTGGAAAAGTCACCAGTTTGGATGTGTATGCCCCCTTCTTTCTGACAGCAGTTCTCAAAGCAAAGCAAAGTAACGGTAACCATGGCAACAAGCAAAACACGGAAAGGCTGGCGGTTAATTCAATAAAGCTCTTGCACACACAAACAGCTGATAATGTCTAATTGACTGAACAGATAGTGAGTATCTGACAGTTCTGGGAATTACACTAGATATTTATTTTGATCTATTTAATTTAAAATTGGAACAATAATTTATTTTATTATACAGTATGTTTATATAAATTTTAATGGTTGGTTTCATTACATGCTTGTTTTTAAATGGCAATTCAAAAACATTTATCACATGCATATTATGAAGTCTTTTCCACTTTTACAAAGCACAGCAGAACAGACTTTAAATGCAGTAAACACAGAAAGTCAACAGACCATCACACTGCTTTTGAAAGAGCCTTTCAAGCAATAAGCAACTTGTGATGAAACCTTGTCTCTCGCCTTCTAGATATGTGAACTTAGGTAAATGATTTGCTAATCCTCACTGAAACCATCTATTAAATAAGATCAAATCAGCTGAGCTCTTTGGGTTACTGTGAGCACTAATGAACACAGAAAAAGTAAAGGCGTTCATAGAATGCTTGGTCCATAGTCAGCTCTCATAGTTGGTCACTGTATCCTGCAAGTTGGCCTCAGATAACTAATCTGCACACTTTCTCGAAAGGGCTCAGGAAACCCACCTCAAAGCCACGCTGCCCATCAGAAACCGGTTTTGGTAGAGATTGTTAAAGCCCTGGTGGCTCTTTTGGTTTACCAAAGTCCAAAGTCCAGAATCAAAGTTGTCAACACAGAAGGGTTCCAGCCGGGGACATTAGCATTAGCATTCCAGTACACTGTTCATTTTAATTTTAAGTAAAGAGAGGTCTCATGATAGACTGGCAGAATAGTACCCAGCACTCAATCTCCGACAAAGGAAGGCCCAGTAGTTAGTCCTCAAAAACTAACCTTCCACTATCACTTTATGTAAATGCTATAATAAACCTATAACATCACACACACACACACACACACACACACACACACACACACACACTGAATTGTTATGGTTTTCTTGCAATTCACCCAAAATGTGGGAAAATGCAAGACCTAAGTCTTTGAAGTCGTGGTGTGTGGTTTCTTTCTAACAAAAGATTTTCACGTGCAAATTTGCTCACTGACACTTCTAGGTGTGATGCAGAGGTAAAATGGAGACCCTAATATTGATGTGTCAGAAAATCAGCGCTCTTGCCTATTATCTTGTCTAGTGATTTTTCTGTACCACAGAAATAGTAATTGCTCTAAAGCAAAGTTTGGGTCCCAGTGAGGTGGGCAAGGCACCTCCGTAAGTTGCCCTTGAGGCAATAGAGTCTGAAGGACAGCATTGACTAGGATTCTTATTTCCTCTGCCCACATTATAGCAAAGATCCCTTTAAATGAATAAAATATACAACTTTATTCATGTTCTACCCAGAAACTTGTAGAAGTTTTTTTTTTTTTCTTGGCAGCTCAAGACTTCAACTTATTGGCCAGAAGACAATGCAAATCATCATAGTCACAGTAACTTAATACAACAGCCCATGTTCAGTGAAACCTTACCATGCAATGCTGAAGTTTCAACAAGGAATGCCTCCAAATGGGAGGCTACAGTGCCCAGATATCCTCCTGCTGTGGTTGCTGTCTGCGCAGCAATCAGCTAAGATGGGTCTTCTAACCCTTTGGAGGCAGCCATGGTGTTATCTGAGCTCTCTATATTTTAAGACTTTACTTTAACGTTGCGGTCCAAACTGGCGAATACAGCTTATTTGCTTGGATCTTCAGCATTAATACGGTGAATTACAGACTCTATCCTCAGGCACCTTACTTCCTGCCTTCTTCCCTCAGCTGCCTCTGCAAGAACAGTTCTGTCTCCTGAAGAGGGCATGGTCTCCACTCCCTTCTGTATAAGTCTTCTAGGAGCCTTGCAGCTGTCATCTGATAGAATATACTGCAGAATGCCATCCTCCCTCTCAATGATAGGAACTGACATTCCTTCTAGCAAGAACCTTGGAGGTACACTATGCATCTAAATTACAGGAAGTTAGACATAACATTCAGGAATTGAGTTTGCAGTTGAGATTTTAACTGAGGGCACTATTGCCTGCCTTCCATTTCATGAGAAAATTCCCCGGAGCTATAATAAGCAGATTTGATTTTCCCTTAAGTGTGATTACAGTATTTAAAAATACATATTTTGGGGATAACACGGCTTCTAAACACATGCCAACATCTTCATCTGGTGTTCATCTGCTTGTAAATCAGAAGGAAAACTGGCTCTATTTTGATTTCCAGTGAAGCATCATCTTTAAAACTTTCCAAGAATTATTTTGTCTCTGTGATTTTTTTTTTTACTTACTCCCTGTCTCTGGAATCTAACCCCTTTCCCTAGCATGTGACTTCTTTATAGTCCATTTTTGAATGGGGTTTGATAAATCAATGTGGTTTGTCACCTAATTTATTGTCCTAAAGCAATAATAAAAGTAGCTAAGCCAGGAAATCCACACTCTCCCTTCTTTGTGCTTCCTCTGAACTCCTATGGGCTTGAGGAGGAAGCTATTTGACCAAGGGAAAAACAATGTGGAAAAGACAGCGAGAAGGTGCTGATTGCAAATAACTTTAGTAGGGGTGGGGTTCACTTTTGCCTTTTCAATCAGACTGGCAGCTTCATATCATTTTACAAAAAAGAGAATTTCCTGCGTGTAAAATGCTATACCAGTACCATTCCAGGACAGCCCTTAAAAGACGCAGGTAAATACGCATATACATGCATACACATACACATACATATACATCATATAAATGTACACACACACACACACACACATATATATATATATATATATATACATATGCAATTAATGAAAAAAGAGGTCATAAATTTTAAAAAGAGCAGGAAGTATAAGGTATGGGTGGGTTCTGAGGAATGGAAGGAAAGAGGGAAATAATGTTATATTATATTCTCAGGAAAATAAAAGAAACAGTTTTTAAAAGATGCATGTTTTAGATAGAGCCAAAGCACAATAATATTACATCCCAACAAAACTTGAGCACCAAGGTAAACTATAATATATATATATATATATATATATATATATATATATATATATATATATATATTTGGGGTTTGCTCTCATTGTTTTCCTCAAAGACACAACAATTTAACCCTGGCATGACTCAGAGCTGAGACTCAGTTGACTGTGAGAGGGTTGGAGACAATAATGGGCTGGAGCATCCTTGTGAGAGAGGGCTTTGTCTGCATCCTTGTGGAGATAATGAAAACGGTGAAGGATTTAATAAGAAAGAAAAAGACAGCAAATGTTAGTGCAGTGAACGCAGGACAAACAATGAATGCCAAAGCTGGCCCTGTTGGCCCAGCTGGCCCTAATAGCAGACAGACACCTCTGGAGATCTGACGATGAAACCATTACAGAAACAGCCAAAATGCCCAAGGGAAACATTTTAGAAGCAGAAACTTTCAATTTGAGAGGACCAGAAGTTTGAACCAATAGAAATAATGAAGGGGAAACTTAATGGATAAAAAGAAAAAAAAAAGAAAACATTATAGCTTACAGTTTTCAGATTAACTAAAACCCCCAAAAATGTAGTCTGGGCATCTGGCATCCTTACGATCTCCATATTCCTTGGGGCATGACATGGAGCTTGGGGGCTGCAAGAAACCCAAAGACTTCTGTCAAGTGGGTGATGACATCTTAGCTCGAGGGCTAAAAGTATTGGTATGAACTCCTTTTATGCTGATCCAATGTATTTTACCCTTGTTTTTGTAAGAATGAAATGGAGACTAGCCTCTGCTTTAACCCCTGGAATCATGACAGTGGCAGGAAGCCATTGTCGAAAACAGAATTACCATCTGGAGAGGGTTGTGATTTGAATGTAAAGTGAATGAATAAATTAATTTTTTTAAAGCAGAATTACATTTCAGCCCACATAAGGGTTTCTTAATAAGTGGGAATTCTCTCATCTGGGAAGCTTCAGCTTCAGACGTCTCTGCAACACCTCCTCATGTCCAGCCAGCAGCCTTCAGTACATGTGCTCAGAACAGGGAAGAATCATGATGCCTATGGCATAATCACAGTTATTACCAAGGAGCAGAGACCACAGCTAAGTCTATGCCTCAGCCTACATTGCACTCAGCACTCTGAGCATGCGTATACCCTGGGCAGATGGCTGCAGGTTCTCAGGACTGCATTACAAAGCTGCAGTAAACTCTGTGCTTATAAGTAGGAGGTTCCCTCACAAAACAAGTCTGTTTCAAGAGCTCAGTTCATAAATCATAGGTTGTGAGAACGGGAGAGTGTTTTATACAAAAATCCTTGTTTTCTTCATAGTGTGATAAGCTATGCTACAGTAAAAAAAAAAAAAATAGCCCGTTCATCATGACTTAAAATTATTTTTCTCTCTTAGATGAAACCTAATATAAATGAGACCGTTTCCCCAATTCTCAACTCTCCTTCCTTCAGTAAGCCTGCAATCTATGCCCTGTAACTTCACTTAGGCAGAGGACAAGAGATGGAGAAAGAGCATTGATTTCTAGGCTTTTCTTTTGGTTCTCTTACTCAAACTGCTCATATGTCTGTAATTTCAGAGAGGAAAGGAGAGTTAGATCATAAGAAATAGAGTGTTTACTGATTGTCTTTGCTGCAGTCCACATGCCTGCCCTTATCTATTTTAGAAGATGAGCTGGGCTTAAACCAGTGGAGTTATAAAGATGATATGGAGCTTAGCTATAGACATGGCTGATGAAGATGACTCCCATCTGAGGAAGTGGACAGTGCTGGAGTAAGAACAGTTACTTTGAAGCTTCTCTACCTTATTCCCTACAGAGTTTACTGTTAAAATCAATGTGCTTATAATCTTTCTGTATTGCTTAAGAAAAAAATATAAATAGTATAGTTGTGGAGTTCCTGGCCCTCCAGGTCTTTCTATCTCCCTCTTCTTACATGCACTCTGCCCAAAGTTTGGCTATGAGTCTCCTTTGATACCTTTCAGAGGTCCCCTGTGGAAGGCTCCTCTCCCGTTCCCATATTCTTCTACTTCTGGTGTCTATCCTGTTTGCCCTTCTGAGTGAGGTTTCAGCCTCTTCCCTAGGGTCCTCCTTGTTGTTTAGTTTCTTTAGGACTATAGATTTTAGTATGTTTTTCTTATATTATATGTCTAATTCCACTTATGAGTGAGTATATACCATATGTTTCTTTCTGTTTCTGGGATACTTCACTCAGGATGATCTTTTCTAGTTCCCACCATTTGCCTGCAAATTTCATGATTTCCTTGTTTTTAATAGCTGAGCAGTATTCCATTGTGTAAATGTGCCACAATTTCTGTATCCATTCTTCAGTTGAGAGACTTCTAAGTTGTTTCCAGATTCTGACTATTATGAATAAAGCTGCTATGAACACAGTTGAGCAAATGTTCTTGTTGTATGATTTAGCACCTTTCAGATATATGCCCAGGAGTGTTATAGCTGGATCTTGAGGTAGCACTATTCCTTAATTTTCTGAGAAAGCACAAGATTGATTTCCAGAGTGGTTGTAGACCCAGGTGGGGGTCCTGCAGAGACCAATACTCCAATAAAGGACCTTGCATGGAAAAGACCTAGAACCCCTGCTCAGAGGAAAAGCTGGTTCAGTCTTCAAGTGGGCTCTCTAGTAAGGGGTATAGGGCCTGCCTCTAACATGAACTCAGTGGCCAGCTCTTTTATCACCTCCCCCTGGAGGATGCAGCCTTGCCAGGCCACAGAGGAAGGTGAAGCAGGCAGCCCTGATAAGATCTGATAGGCTAAAAGTCAGATACCAGGGGAGGAGGACCTTCCCTATATGAACTAGGAAGGGGTATAGGGGGAGAAGAAAGAGTGTGGGTGGGACTGGGAGAAAATGAGAAAGGGGGTTACAGCAGAGATAAAAAGTGAATAAATTATAATAAATAAATACATATATTAATTAAAAATACATAACTACAAGGCAAAACCAATAATGCATTGTGTTTAATAACAAATTATGGCACTCAAATATTTTATAATCTCTTTGAATTTTATAAATATCTTGGCAGGAAATGATGCTCATTTTATAGATGAAAGAAGAAAGGCACATTTTCCCTATGAGGAAATGTCACACTCGTTTACAGATGATGAAAGTATAGAAAAGGGAATGATTTACATAGTGTTATATAACTGCACACAACTAGTCCCCATTCCTGCCCGGAAGTTTTCACCAGCTGCTTAGCTGACCCATACGGTGGCAGTTCCACTACACATCAGCTTGCATGACTAACTGGTTGAAGCACAGGAACTGAACTTTCTCATATGCAAACTGTAGTGAGAACACCGGGTTCACTAACACACATAAAGCCATTTATTTTAAGAAAGGTTCTCTAGAAACCATTGCCCATTTTTACCTTGCGGATGCAAGTAAATTGGGTATGATTTATTGATATGGAAATATGTAGAATTAACCACAGACAGTAAAAGGCCCCATTTATTCTTTAGCAGTGACATCAAACAGGCTGAAGGCAGAACCACTTCCCATTGGCTCTTCTGTGTCTTCTTATTTTCTCCTCTGAAAAGCTCATCTGTACCTTAGAAATATCAAAAAACTACCCCTTCCTGCAAGGATTAAAAAATGGTAGACAATGAGGAAGAAGATTTGAGACAGGAGAGATTTAAATATTCAGTTCCTGAGAAAGATTATGTATTCTCTTATTCCCCTATTTTAAATATATTTCCTTGTTTCAACAAATCTCTACCTCCAAGGTCACATTGGTTCAATTTGATAAATTGCTCTGTTGGCCCCATACAGTCCTACAATTCATTTTACATGTAATCCTTAATGCCATGATTTCAATACTGCTAGCTCTTATGTTTTGCCAAGTGGTAAGGGCCTGTACATTTGTGGTTTAACTCAGTCGTCTGTTTGTTTCCATTGTTGGCACTATTTACAGAGTTACATTAGCATTTGTATTTAGAGGGAACGTAAATTAACCTCCTCATCTTTATGGTTAATGACTACCATTGTGTCCTTGTTTCAGTTAGAGCTGGGCAAAGGAGAATGATTACTTTCTAGTTTTTCTTCAGAAAGTTGATACTGTAATTGAAAGCCAGGCTAGTAGTAACTGTTAGGGTGGAAAACCTGGCTTTATGCTGGGTCAGCTTTTGGTCATCATATTTAGCAGACACCCTAGTCTGGTAGCAAGACATCTTGTGTGGCCTCATGTTAACCAGGGATGCAGTTTTCAGTTTTCTGAAAGACAAAGATTTTTAACTGTGATTTGCCTAAAATATTTATTGTTCTATGTGGGAATGAAGATACTTCCAGAGATTACAGACAATGGGATCTAAGACTGTGTGAGCATCTGTTTTTTTTTATTAAAATCCATTGAAAACAACTCATGAAACTAGAGAGAAGATCATGAGGAGGCATCTTAAAGGATGGAGGAGAAAAGATAGAGAAACACATATGAAGCTAAAGCAGGTGGCACTAGCTGGGGGTTGGGTAGGTGACATGATAAAAAGCAGTGGGAGAAAGGGGTAAATCCAAATAAAATAGAATGGCCCATAAGTATGAAAGAGCCAAGCACATTTGAATGCTAACTTAGAAACTTAAATAATAATTAAAAAGAAATGCTTGAAGTGTACCCTCTGACTTCAGAAGCTTCAGAGCTGGAGGTCTAACATTGAGGCCTTTGATCCACTTGAATTTATATTTGTGAGGATTATGACAGATAAAGATCTAGTTTCATTCTCCTGCTTACAGATACACCGTTTTCCCAGCACCAGTTGCAAATGATGTCTTTTCTCCAGTGTGTTTTGAAATCTTTGTCAAAAATCAGATAGCCAAAAATCAGGTACATTTATCATATCTGGATCCTCAGTTATATTCTATTGATCAATGTGTCTATTTTGTGCTGGGAAAATGATGGTTTTACTGTTATAGTTCTCTGGTATGAACTGAAATCAGGAATGGTGATACCTCCCACAGTGTTTTTAATTGATGGGGATTGTTTTGGCTATCTAGGGACTTAAGTTCAGCCTATGGATTTTAAGATTTTTTTTTCTAATTTCTGTAGAGAATTTCATTGGAATTTTCATGGAATTGAATCAAATCTGTAGCTTGCTTTTGGTAGGATAACTGTTTCAAGTAAAAAGCTGATCAGACCGGAAATAGGACAACTGATCAACAAGTGAAGTCTCATGATTAAAATTTTTCTGTACTACAGTTAATCAGCTGAAGACACTGCCTAGATAATAGGACAAAAAGTGTTGCCAGCAATACATCTACCAGAAGATCACTATCTAGAATATTAAAAATAAACTCCAAGAAAAAAATCCTAATTAAAAAGCTTCCAGATAACCCTAGTCTATCAGGTCTCATCAGGATTGGCTTCTTTGTCTTCCTCTGTGGACTGGCAAGGCTGTTCCCCCCTCAGGTGGAGTTGATCAAAGAACCAGCAACTGAGTTCATGTCAGAGATGGTCCCTGTTTCTATTACTGGGGAACCCTCTTGGACATTGAGCTGCCATGGGCTACTTCTGTGCAGGGGTTCTAGGTTATCTCCATGCATGGTCCTTGTTTGCAGTATCAGTCTCAGAGAAGACCCCTGTGCCTAGATTTTTTGGTTCTGTTGCTCTCCTTGTGGAGCTCCTATCCTCCCTTCCCAGGTCTTTCTATCTCCCCCTTCTTTCATAGGATTCCCTGCATTCTGCCCAAAGTTTGGCTATGATTCTCAGCATATGTTTTGATACCCTGCTGGGTAGAGTCTTTTAGAGGCCCTCTGTGATAGCCTCCTGTCCTGTTCCCTGTTTTCTCCCTCTTCCGATGTCCATCCCATTTGCCTTTCTGAATGAAGATTGAGCAACTTATCCAGGGTCCTCCTTCTTGATTAGCTTCCTTAGGTGTACAGATTTTAGTATGATTAACCTATATTATATGTCTAATATCCACTTATAAGTGAGTATATACCATGTGTGTCTTTCTGCTTCTGGGTTACCTCACTCAAGATGATCTTTTCTAGTTCCCACCATTTGCCTGAAAATTTCATGATTTCCTTATTTTTAATTGCTAAGTAGTATTCCATTGTGTAAATGTACCACAATTTCTGTATCCATTCCTCAACTGAGGGACATCTGGCCAACCAATATTTTGTTGTATTTAAAGTCTACTACCCAGGAGATATCTCGTGCCTAATACAGAAAATCTTGGCAAGAAACTATGGCTAGGAAGCTTATAGGCCTAAGGGTGAGATTACTACTTTGACTGTGCAAAGAATCCACTTGCCTGCAATATATATATTACAACAGATTAGTACAGCTCTCAATCCTCATCACAGAAGCATCTTTGTTTATTGAGAACACCATGGAAGATGGGGCAGAAGGAGTAAGATTGTGGAAGACTGAGGAATCATTGTCTTCTGGACACCACTGAGCCATTACAGCTGTGAACTCATATCCTAAACAAGACCATCACAAGATAAAGCCAGTCAACATCCCATCATGAACAAGGGAAGGACACATGAGCTCCCATCCCTATTGGCTGCTTTATTTAGTTATTTGTTTGTTTTTAGGGATGTGGTCCATGGTGAGTTGCCATACTCTGGTGGATGGCCCAGGAGCCATGCATAGATGAGCAGAACTAATTATTAGTGGGTTACTTAAATAAAAACTCAAGAAGTCGGAGGGTCTGGGAAGAGTTAAGGGGGGAACGTGAAATATATTGCATCTATATGTAAAATTCTCAAAGAACAAATTAAAATGTGTCTCAAAAAAGAACACCTGTTAGCTTTGTGCTAGCATACAAAGGTTCTATTTCTCCATTGTAAAGTATAGGGACCAGTGTTGTAAAATTCCATGGGATGGAGAAGTCACAGAGAGAATGACCTGCAGTCACTCCACAAGAATTGAGATCAGGACCCTGCAGAGTAGTCAGCACCCAAAGAGATTTAAGAGGGAGAGAATGAGCCAGAGAATAAATATATAGGATCTATGCCATGAGGTTATTAGAGGTATTTAGTAAAGCAATACATAAAATAAGGTTAGAACACCTTATGGAGTAATACTTCAAAACACATTAGACATCGTTCCTAATATCATGATTTCACACAAAGACCAATTTAGCCAATGAATCTGAGATGTTACAAAGGCAAATAATTGGAGCTTTAGATGCTTTTTTTCTCTTATAAGCTTGCCAAGAAATAAGACCCTCAGCTCTTAATTTCTCATGTCTAGCCCAATGCTTATAGAATAAAGATCCGAACTATTTTCATCAGCTCGTCTTCTTTACTGACTAATATACAGTTCTGGGTGACTGTTTTACATCACTTTCCCCTGAAATCTGTGTGATTGGCAGATGCTCTTGGTGCTCTTGATTTGGAGCCAGGGTTTGCTGACTGACACACATGAAAGTCATTAAGTGTTGTCGGGCTGACGGTGACTCCAGTCACCTGGGATGAGCATGTGGACATGCGTGCAGTAGGATGGTCTTGATTACGTTACTTGTTAGAGGAAGAGCCATGCCAACTATAATATGACCATTGTCAGGCATAAACACCTGGATGATATAAAGTGCAGACAGTGAATCGAGCCTGTTGTGCATGCCATTTACTGCTTTCTCTTCCAGATTCTGGACGTGATTTGACCCTGCTTCAAGTCCCTGTAAGCTTGACTTCCCAGCAGAATACCTTGAACTGTGAACTAAAATAAGCCCCTTTTCCTTGTTGTTGTTGTTTCTTTTCAGAAAAATTTTTACATCAATGGGAAGGGAAACTAAGACAGAAACCAAAATGATAGAAGAACTTTCCAAAAAAAAGGAAAGGTTTCTTTACACGATCAACTGATCAAACGGCCGGGAACTGTAAGCTCAGCTATGCCGCTCCCAGCAGCTGGTGTCAGGGAACTTTAAGGAAAGAGATGGCAGAAAGGCCAGGTGGGGGGGTTCTGAGGCTCTTCGTGCAGCTTAGGTCATCGTGCCTCTTCACGGGTCGGATGTTCCTTTGGGTGTGTGCAGGATTTTGAGTGTGCGATAGCAAAGGTCACCAAACAGATGAACAGGCTCTTTTTACATGTGTTCACTCTTTAAAAATCAGTTTCCAAAGACACTGGAGTAGATTCTTGTTCATCTTGAAAATAAAAGTAAGCACTTTTCTATTTGCAGAATTTATATTTGTTATCTCCAGGTCTCAAAAGGTCTTGAGTCTAGTTTGGGTACTGCAAATCATGTTGTAGGTTAAAAATTAGAGAAAGCAATTCATGTAAGCTATGTACAAAATCTCAAATCTAAATAAGTCTCAGTAATAATTCAAAGATTAAAGGAAGGTTTGGTAAGGTTTTGAAAGAGTTTGAATGGAGCTTTTTAAAATATAGTAAAAAGAAACAAAGTTCAATTGCATAAGTAAAATTTGATCTCTCGGACATTCCTAAGTATTCCACAAACTGGAACAGCTCTGCTCAAAGGTCAGTAACTAGTTTCCCCCCAAGTCTGGACAAACACTGGCACCCTGGCTCGGTGGGAAAGTCTGCAGACTTCTGGCTTTCTCTGGGGAAGCATGAGGAAATGTCAAGTATTGCAAAGCGCAGAATATGAACCTCAATTTACATCACAGGGGCCTAAAACCGAATCCCAAAGAAACCAGCGAACTACCCTGCTGTCAACTCCAAGAAAGGCAGAAAACAAGAAGGTTCTGAAATAGTGATATATAAGCAGCATATTGTGGAGCAGCAAGGAAAATTAAATGCATCCAACCCATTGAACATCAGCCTTTCCTGGGTTTACTATCGCTAGCTAGACTGTCAGAATCAAATGAAAATGTATGTATCCTTCAGGGTCAGAATCTGCTTTAATTTTTTGCAGACTATGCTCTATTACAAACACAAGGTCAGAAGGGGGCAAATTAGAATTTAGCTTTCCTTTTTCTGTTTAAATTATTTTACCTCTCCTTAAGGAGCAGTCTTTAAGAACCTTGGGGTGTCTTTCTAGTGCATGAAAATAAACTCCCAAAACAAAGTGTCAGCAATAACAACAATAAAAGCAAGGATTTAGGTTCTATAGCAAAAAACCTGAACACCCTGAAAGGCAATCTTGGACTTCTAGGTAGAACAGTAACTTAGGAGTCCACCAGTAACTTCCAGATGTGTTCAGAAGCCCTCACTGTCACCAACTATTGTTCATGGTGATTTGGTCCCCTGGGCAGCTAATCCTGGATAGGTAGAAAGTATGCCGTGAAGTCAGACCCGTCAGTGGCACCAAGTTAAAGTCAAGACCCATCCAAGCAGCAGCTGACGCTCTTTCATTGCTTATGTGCTTATGCACGGTTCATTTCCTTCCCCGGGTCAGAGTGCCAAAGTCAATTTTCCCAGCTCATCTCCATCCGATCACAAGCTCTCCTTTGTCTCCTTTCAGGCTCCACTGAGCTCAGCCAGAAAAATCAATTCTCAAGTTCCTCCAGTGATTAAATCCTTTTTTCTGCTAGTAATTCTAGAGGGGTCTCCCATTTGTTGTCAGTGCTTTTGTACATGTTGTTTTAGTAACTTGCTCTTGTAGTTTTTTTTTTTTCTTTTTTCAGAGAAAGGACATATCTTTTGTGATTTTCATCTCTTTAATCCTTCCTTTCTCATCATCCTGATCTAGATGATGTCCTTATTTATATATTTCAAACAACAGAATTTTATAAAAAGAAATTTGGTTAATTAGGATTGGAATACCTTTTTTCAAAACAGGAAAACAATTTTTAGGCAAATTAAGTAAAATAAGGCTTCTTTGAAAAATAATAATTCAAAACTGAGAAAATGCTCAGGGTAGGAAGAAGCTCAGAAAACTACAATTGAGCAAGAAGAAAATCCCAAAGAGAACAGAAGTGAAACTCAAAGAGTGGGTCCCTGCAGAGGTTGTTTCTAAGTTCCTTTCTATGTAAATGTTAGAACACATGATAGTTCACACGGGACTTAGCTGTTTTCATCCTCTCCCTAACCATTCTCTCTCTCTCCTTTCCTTCTTTCCTCCTTCCTCCCCTTTCACCTTCCCTCCCTGTCTCCCTGGCCCTCTCTTCCTTTCCCTGCTTCATCCCATATCCCTCTTTCTTCTCCTCCTTCTCTTTGTCCCTCTCTCTCCTCATCATTCGTCATTCTTCCATCCTTTCCCCTCCATGTTTCTGTTCCTCTCTCTCCCTGTGCCTCCCCCTCTTTTTCTTGTTCCCTTTCCTCTTCCTATCTCTTTCCCTTCCCCTGTCGCTCTCTTACTCCTCCTTTTCCTCCTTCTCTCTCTCTCTCTCTCCCTTTCTCCTTCTCCTGATTTCTTGAAGGGTCAAATAAACAGTGACAAAGACATTGAGTATGAGTCGCTCCACTTTGAACTCTTCTATCTTATTGCAATATCTCAGTCAAAGTCAATGATGTATAAGTTTTAGTTAACAAATCCAAATGGGAATAAGTAAGGCAACTCAAAGATTAGCAAGACACAAAACCAGTCACTCCAGAGTGGACACAATTATCAGAATTGGCAGCACCCTCTCCAGCTGGATATGGAGGAAATGGAGCCCTGCCTGGAAACAGGAAGAGTGACAATTTAGAACCTGTACAAGATGCATTCTTCTAACACTACCGTTTAAGCTTCTGTCAAGCTCTTTGTTGGCTGAACTGAAATGCAGCCTGGGGAAAGTCTATATTGGTCAGGATCCCTGTCATTCAAAGAGAACCGCAAGGAATAACCTAATAACAAGGTGGTCATGATGGGGATGAGTGTTGAGGCTCTAAACTCCTAAAGCTACACCTGCCTAGTCTCCAAAGAGGGCGTGCCTCAAGCCATCACTCACAGTACCACCACACAGAACAGGTAAATTGGACCTTTGAGCTCAATTAGGATACCCTACAATTGTAGCATCCTGTGGTGGCTTGGTCCAAATTGACAGGAAGTCAATTTGTTGTTCTCAGTGGCATCACCCACATAGCATATTTACTCTTCTGTACCAATTAGATATTCCATCAAAGAATGTTCTTGAGAGTCTACTGGCTTTAATGAGAAGTATCACAAGAAATAAATAACACAGCTCTTAAAATACCTCTGGGAAGATAAGGTAGTCAAAGTCAACTAACGCCATAGACAGGATAGTGGTTGAGAAGGTATCAAATGTGATGGGTGTGAACAGACAAATGAAGCAGTCAACAAAAGGTCTTCTTGGCTGTACTACAGGAAGGGAAGAATTTGATGTGGTCAGAAGCAGTAGCTCAATAATAACTATAGAGGTCAAAATTCAGATGTGGAGGAACATTTAAAATAAATATATAAATTAAAAACAAAATATCAGGCAGTTAGAGCAAAGTAGGAGAGGAATTGGCCATAATACTTTCAATGTAATGCTTATAGTGTATTTTGGGTGAGATCTTATTGGATTTTTTTTTATTAAATAGAGTATCCCATAATATTTTAAATAAAATAAGTATTTTATGAAGCAGGTGTGATAAGATTAGTCTAGCTATGCTTAATGTAGAAAATTTAAATATTGGTCTTTCTTTTCTTAATTATTTATTTAATATTTTTTGTTTTGGTGGTGGTGGTCATTGGTTTGGCTTATTGTCTTGTGAAGTGGGTACCGTAAAGATATGAATACACAGTACCTAGTTTCATACTGGACTTTTGACAAATGACAAATACATAGCTAAATAATTTTGGCCTAAATTTACTGCCTGGGCTTATGAGATGGATCAGTGCAGAAAGGTGCTTGCTGCCACACCTGATCACCTAGATCTCCTGAAACACGTGGTAGGAAAAGAGGACTGAGCCCTACAAGCTGTAAGTTGACCTCCACATACACTTCTTCATATGCCCACACACAATAACTAAAGATGAAATAAAATCAATAAATGGAGATAAGTTTAATGGTACATTCACATCTGAGAAAAAGTAGACCCTAGTGATGCTGAATAGCTTGTATTATTTATTTCCTTACCTATTAACTTTCTTCATGTTGTTCAATGGGTTATCATCCAAGAACAGTTTCTGAGCAACTAACTTATAGTGAAATACAGCTTTCAGTACCTTAACATCAATCTCTGATATGTGTCAACATGAGAGTGTATGCATAAAAAGTCCATACCTAATCTTAGGGAAAAGTCACAGTCAAAACACAGATGTAATAATATTACTGTATAAAATTACTATTTAAGAACACCTGTTGCAATTCCTTCACATGTTCTACCTTTTAAAATCACCATGCATGATGGTACATGCCTTTAATTCCAGCACTCAGGAGGCAGTCTGATCTCTGTTCAAGGCCAGCCTAGTCTATAAAGCAAGTCCAGGACAGTCAGGACTTGTTATACAGAAAAAAATACTGTCTTTAAAAACCATAAAGAAAAAAATAATAAATGAAATAAAATCATTGCAATGGACTAATGGATTGGGTGCTGGTAAACTTTCTGATTTACCTGTGTGGGAAGAAGGCAGATAAGCAGAACCAAGGCAAGGTCAAGATCTCCACTTGCCTAAGTCTTTCAAACCTGGTGATCAGAATCAGAAGCCACCATTTTTGACCACTCTTCCCTATAGAATGTCCAATACCAGGCAATTTTGGTCAGACAGACTTTAGGGCAGTGATAGCTACTTCTTCTGAGGGCTGAATATGGCTCTTACCCACAACAGTCGGCATATGTTTTCCTGCCATCTTTTCACTCCCAAAGCTATTTGCTGAAGTAAACACGTTGCTGAAATTGTAGGCCCTAATGTTCCCAAAAGCTGTGTGTGCAATGATGCAAGTGTCCTCATGTGCAAACAAACAAAGAAAATCGACAGCTCTTTAAAGTGCCAGCTCCTCCATGTCCATATGGAGGGGACAGAAGCCCCACAAGGAGACCAACAAAGCTGAAGGATCTGAACCCAAGGGGTCCTGCATAGATTGATGCACCAACCAAGGACCACGCATGAAGAGGGCCTAGACCCTCTGCTCAGATGTAGCCAATTGGCAGCTCTGAGGAAGAGGAGCAGGGGCTGCCTCTGTCATGAACTCAGTTGACTGCGCTTTATCACTCGCCTCTGATGATTCGTCCTTGCCAGACCAGGGAGGAAGACAATCCAGGAAGTCCTGATTAGACATAACAAGCTATGGACAGATGGCAATGGTGGAGAATTCCTCCTTTCAGTAGACTAGGTGAGGGCATGGGGGAAAAGGGAGGGAGGGTGGGCTAGGAAATTTGAGGAAGGGGGCTTCAGTGGACTACACAATGAATTAATTGTGAAGAAAAAATTAAAATTAATATTAAAAAAGAAAAAAAATAAAGTGCCAGCTCAAGTTCATCCACTCTATCAGTTGCTCAACAGACATTGCCAGCTACACAGGCCTCTGTCCAAAGAAGCGTCTGAGGTAACCCTAGACAAAATAACAGAATTTGGTCAATTATTCCAAAAGCAAAATGATCTGTATGTTTTGAAATGTTTTAAAAGGTTAAAAGCAATTAAACAATTGCAAACTAATGCAAGATAAAAACAAAAGTGATAATATGCATTTTTAATCTCTAAAGTATTAATAACCAACAAAGAAGTTAGCAGATTATAGGTAAAAGGTTTTTGAGTTGGCTCTCTGCCAGGCTCAGGGAGGTACAAAAAGAGATACAAATTTGAGGTGTTATATGGAAGACACCCTTATTCTCTCTGTCTGAGTCCCTACTGTTGCAGGGAACTTTGTCAACAAGGGAACAAAAGTAGCCAAAACACTAAAGAAATGACCTTTGGTAATCTAATGTCACTCTACCCTTTTCTATATTCATCAGTCCTAGTTAATATCAGTGTCTCTCTTGACCCCTTATGCCAAAGTCAGTTCGGACAGTCTTTAAGTACTTGTGTGTACAATAGCCAAGCATGCAAAACAAACACCGTAAATCATTCTGCAAGAGAAACTGCAAAAGTTTCAAAAGTACTATTATATGAAGCCATTTGATGTGGCCTTAAAGACATTTATATTTACAAGGAGATTTTATAGTATATATATGGGAGGAGGGAACCTTTAAGGAAATTGACCCACATGCACAGTAATGAAATTTTGGCAAGCTCAAAATCTAATGGGAAGGTCAAAGCCTGAAACATTAATGAGCTGAATTGGAGTCCAAAGGCAGTCAGCTGTAGAACTGGAAAGGGGGATGTTGCAAATGAAGTCCAGAACAGCTGCTGGGGAATTGCCTCTTGCTTTGGTGGTGCTGTGGAAAGTCAGCCTTCTGCTCATCAATTAGATGGAACCACTCATTCTACTAATTGAAAGGTAAATCCCATTAAAATTCACCATGGAAACCAGAATAGTATTTACCCAGATACCTAAAACCCAAAGCAGATTGTAAGAGCCAAAGGAAAAAAGCCTTTTGAGTATGACATCCAGAAAGAGTGGATCCTCAAGATGACATCTCCTGACAAATAAAGCAGGTAACAGAGCAGAGAGTGCAGGCAGCGTTAGCAAGTCAGGAGGCAAAAGGCTGGCCCATCGCATGAGCACCAGCAAAGCTGTGGGGCTCTCTGTCCTTCCCTGTGCTAACATCATGACTCCCAGAGCACAGGGCCTTCACACAGAGCATCCCTTTTCTTTCTGCTTGAGCTCTCCCTGCCATTCCAGAGTAAATTACTGAAGAAACACCACTTAGATAGAACTCATAAATATGTACATGGGAAGTGAGAAAAAAAACTAAGCTTCTAGGATCATTTTTCACAGTAAAGACACCATTTTAAAAGGTCACTAGAAAGGTCCCTGTAGAGACGCCCCAGCTTTCTCCCCTTCTTGCTTACTGCCCATTCCTTGTTCCTTGCACTCAGACACCATAAAGTCATGCTACCACATTAACTGTCTGACCGGGCGTTTTAAATCTAAGCTTCTGTTCTTGTGTGTAAATCAACAAATGAAAATGTTTGCTTTGCATTTGTAGGGAATGACGTTAAGTCATGCATTATGACTTATTGATTATCAATTCATAGGTTGAACGTTGCTTTATCCCATGATGAAACATATTACAAAAATACACAATTTAGCTGGGAGACCATGGGGAAACTAGTGGAATTCAAATATGAACAAATCCAAAAAGTTCATGAAAGAGAACAAACATGTTTGATTTTACAAGTCCCCTGGTTCTCCTAGTCTGGATAGCTGTTTTAATAGTCTCTACTTAGTTGCCAATGTTTATACTGCAGCACTCTTTCCATTATTACCCAACCTCATTGGCCTCTTTAGACTTTTTATCTGGCCCTTGACTTAGGAGATTTCCAGGAACTCAAAGATGTTCCTAATTATTAATTGCTCACTATAATCTATATGTAAAAGTTTATTCTTAATTTTCACCAATCTCCCTAAAGCCTTAATTGTGACAATTTATTGAAGATTCAGAGAAATAAGTTTTAAAATATATTGTATAGTTTTAACAAGACATATAATAACTGAAATGTCAAAAACAATGGAAGAATCAGAAATTGTCAAGTAATAGTTATGCCTTTCTCCTTCAGATACTGTATCAGATATTGTGTAAGGATATAGGAAAAGGCTCTCCATGAATCTCCTGCGATGCTATCAATCACAAAACCCTACTCTGACTACAGGAGGTAGGGGGGTACGTGGCCCACACCTACCATTCCCATGGCCAAGGAATTAGGTCAGAGGCAGAAAGTCAAGTAGCTGGTCAGTAAAAGCAGCTAACCTCTCTGTTTTTCCCCCCATGAGTGGGAGGGGAGACTTGATTTTATGTCACAGGGGTGGAACACCTGTTTATGGCATTGCTCTTGGCTGTGTTGACAAATTTTGTCTTCAACAGGAGAAAATGGGTTTAAACAATGACCAACAGGGATGTGAGAGAATCAGAGAGAGATTTGGTTTTTAAATACCTGCAAGTTCACATCTGAAACTCGCTTCTTGGATTCTTTCCAGGTAGGAGCATAAAGCTCTGTTTTACACATGTGTTAGAGTTGGTCTTCTGCCACTTTGGATTGAAAAGGACCAATCAGCGTTCTGTGTGTCAGATCATTTGTTGCGAGAATTCTATTTCTCCACTCTTCTGGAGCAGTCTTTTATGATGAGGTGTTTCTCCCAAGCACAGCTGGGGCTTCTCTGCCATTATCCACACATCACAGAAGGAAGGATCAACTCATCTCTTCTGTGCATTTGAGGGTACAGTACAGGCACGCCTAGTTTAGTGTCTTTCTTTCTTGTGTGCAAGCATCCTATAATGTGAATTCTATCCCAATATTCTCATGCAACATTCACCCAAGTCTTCTCTTCCTAACTGAGGCCTGTCCATGTCCTGCTGTGACATGACTGTAAAGAGAGCGATCTTCTCTTATTTGTGGTGAATAGTGACAATAATAGTAGTATGCTTACTTTCCTATCAAAATAGCCACTTTCTTCAACCTACTCTGTATAAGGAAAGTGGCTAACACATATGATTCTATACACATATGCAAAGGAATGACCTCCACAGAAGTCATCTGTGGTAAAGCTCTGTAGTTATTCCAATTGCTCATAGAAAGAAATGTGGTACAAAGAGCATAAGCTAGTCTCCCTAGGTAAGATTTCTGTGATTCCAATCCATGTCATGCCACCCTGAAGCTCACAATCTAACTTCTCTCGATGTGTTGTGTGTAGGAAGAAGGACCATTGATCATCTTCCACGATCTTCTATTCATTACCCTCTTTTGTTTTAAATGTTTATTTGTTCCAAGAACACTTCATTTAAATTCCCCTTAAAACTCCCAAAACTCAGGTGGGAAGGGTGCAGAGGCTGGACATTGTGTAAAGAGTCTAAACCGGAAGTCTCCATTGGATCTCTGTCCTCTGAACAGGGAGCCTGTGGAAGACGGGAAGGAAAGACAGTAGAGTAGGACAATGGAGGACGCCAGGAGAACATGGCCCACTGAATCAACTAAGCAGGGCTCCCATGGGCGCACAAAGACTAAAGCAGCAAGCAAGGGGCCTGCAGGTGTCAGCACCGGGTCCTCTGCATATATGTTATGGCTGTTAGCTTGTAGGACTCCTAACCGGGAGAGGGCGTGTCTCTGATTCGTTTGCCTGCCCCTGGGACTTTTTCTCCTAGTAGGTTGCCTTGTCCAGCCTTAACATGAGGGCCTTTACTTTGCCTTATTTGTACCTTGTTTTGCTGGTTTTGACTGTCATCTCTTAAGAGCCTGTTCCTTTTCAAGGGAGACAAAGGTGGAGTGGGGCTGGGGCTGGGGGAGATTAGAGGAGTTGGGAGGAGTGGGGGATGGAAAACTGTGGTCAGGATTTATTGTACAAGAGAAGATCTACTTTAACAATTACAAAAAAAAAAAGAAGAAGAAGAAGCTCCCAGCACTGATATAATTGAAATATCAGGGATAATGCCTACATTCAAGAAATGCTAAAGCGGGCAGAGTCTTTCAGAGGGCTCTGCGGAAGGCTCCTGTCTTGCTCCCTGTCTTTTCCTACTTCCCATGTCTAGCCTGTTTGCTCTTCTGAATGAGGGTTAAGCATCTTCCCTAGGGTCCTCCTTGTTGTTTAGCTTCTTTAGGACTACAGATTTTAGTATGTTTATCCTATATGACATGGCTATAAGCTAGGGTCAGATAGAAGGGGAAGAGGTCCTCCCCTTTCAGGGGACTAGGGAAAGGCCATCGGGGAGAACAGTGAGACTGGAAGGAGACTGGGAGGGGTCTGCAGCGGGGATATAAAGTGAAAAAATTATAATAATAAATAATAAATAGATAGAATTATATTAAAAATAAATATAAAAATGCTAAAGTTCCATGTGAAAATATTGAGCAGCTTCCATTTAATGTATACAATATTAATATTATATATAATAATGTGTATAATAATATGTATATATAATAATAAGGGATATAATATTATATGATATATAACATTGAACCAATACTAAACAAAGCAATTTGAATTCACAGGTCTCAAATTCTTTTGTTGGTCAGTGGTGAAGTTTAAAGATTTCACTGCTGATTTTATACTGCCTGTTGTAAGGTCTTGAATACTTCAGTGTGTACAGTATGAAATGATCTTTGTACCCATTAGTTGATTTTAATAGGAAGCAGTTAGTTGCCTTGAGGAAGAATGGGCAGGCTAGATGTGCTCAGTTAAGAATGTATGGAAAGGTACCCGCAGACTGTCCATTTTCTATTAGAATAAATTAATTTTTTCTTCAAGTTTCAGATGAGTCTGTAGCTTGTAAAGAAGCTGTAAATCCCTGAAAAGTAAACACCAATATGAGCTCACTGGGCAGATGTTTTCCCTCCTCCTATAAAGTTTGGCTGACTGTATGGTTTTAGCCTCCCTTGGGGGGTTAAGGGGGGATTGCTGAAACACTTGTTGAAGAGAACTATCTTACAATGTGATCTTTTCCTGTGGCAGAACCTAAGACATTCTAAAACATCACAGAATTCATCGGGGGGGGGTTGATAGATTCCGTAATTAGAACTTTTGTTTACATGAAACTCTAGCAGAGCCATGACTGGCTTCATCCTGTTAGTGACACCTTCATGCTTCACTAACTAATGAACACCGGGTGGGAGACTCCTCAAAGTACTGCTGAGTTGGACCCTTAAGTATTACTTTTTCTGACCCACTCAGAGGCAAAACAAAGCCATAATACTCTTAAGCAATTTCTTTAGCAGTGTATTGTAGACACAAGAATGCCTTAGGATGTATCCATTCCCTGGTATAACCTATAAATACGTTAAAGTGTGTGAGCACGTGGACTTTAGGCGTCAGACAAGATCAAGACTGCTTATAAGTCCCACAGTTTGCTATATACAAGCTATGACCAAGGGAAGCTAGTCACGTGATGCAGTCTGAGACTAATGGTCCTAGAACAACAGGATTACATAAGTCTTCATCTGAGGATTGGAGCTGAAAGAAGATCCACGTGCAAACGGGTGTCTTTCTCTGTGTTATATAGCTATCTCCCAGGGGTTCAAACATTCACTCCTGGTGGCAGGGGTTGCACGGGTGAAGAAAATGCAGTAGAGAGTGTGTAGATCACAGAACTAAGGAGGCTAATCAAGCCTGGAGGCCTCAAGAGGCCTTTCCATGGTTGCCTGTGCAGGCATCGTGCTCTCGAGACGTGACCAGGCCACTGTGTGCAGGCTGAGCAGGACGCTCCAGCCACACAGTTTTCTGTGTCATCACTCATACCCAACATGGACAGAGGCAGCTAATGACGAATCATTATGCTCCTGTTAGAAGCCCCAGCAAATTAATCAGTTCACCAAACTAGACAGGGAAACCCATTTCTTTGGTGTGTTGTTTCCTTTTTTTGGGTATGTGTAGTAAATAGTTATTTTTCTTTTTTAATTGATTTATTTTTTATTAATTACAGTTTATTCACTTTGTACCCCAGCTGTAGCCTCCTCCATAATCCCCTCCCAATCCTACCTTCCCTCTTCTCCTCCCATGCCCCTCCCCAGTCCACTGATAGGGGAGGTCCTCCTCCCATTCCATCTGACCTTCATCAGGACTGGCTGCATTGTCTTCCTTTGCAGTCTGTTAAGGCTGTTAGCCCCTCAGGGTGAGGAGATCAAAGAACCAACCACTGAGTTATCATCACTTACAGTCCCTGTTCCTATTACTAGGGTACTCAGTTGGACACTGAGCTGCCATGGGCTACATCTGTGCCGGGGTTCTAACTTATCTCCATGAATGGCCCTTGGTTGGAATATCAGTCTCAGAAAAGATCCCTATCTTACCAAAAGCAATCTATAGATTCAATGTAATTCCCATCAAATTATCAACACAATTCTTTACAGACCTGGAAAGAAAAATTCTCAACTTCATATGGAACAACAAGAAACCCAGAGTGGCCAAAACAATCCTCTACAATAAAAGATCTTCTGGAGGTATCTCCAACCCTGATCTCAAGCTGTACTATAGAGCAAGATTAATGAAAACTTCGTGGTACTGGCATAGAAACCAGTTGGTAGATCAATGGAATAATTATTTTTATTTACCCCCATGGTGGGGGGATCACATAACAGTTCATCTTGTGATAGTATAACAAGTTTCCTGGAACTGGGTAATGTATGAAGAATAGAAGTATATTTAACTCACAATTGTGGAGGTTAAGGATCCACAAAACACAATAGAAGCAATTATTTTACAACCACCTGCTGCGTATGATGTGGTAGAGGGCATTACATGTAGACACAGCAAGTCTGCATGCTTAGGTCTCCTTTCCTGTTCTTTTTATATATGTTTACTCGTCATTTACACCCCTCCTCACTCTAACCCCTGCCATGTCCCCCTACTTCCTCTCAAATACGTGATTCTCTCTTTCTTTAACTATTATCCTATACATATATACACTATCTATTTCTTACATACAAAACAACTACAATAAAAACTACATAACATGAAATTAAGTGTATACAATAAAAATATGGATTAACAAAATTTTATAGAAGTGTGTCAAACATCATTATTTTTTGCTTGTACTATATTTTTTTAATCCTTTATTAATTACACTTTGTTCACTTTGTATCCCCCCTGTGGTTCCCTCCCTCCTTCTATCCCAATCCCTCCCTTCCTCTGCCCTCTGCATGCATGCCCCTCCCCAAGTCCACTGATAGGGGAGGTTTTCTTTTCTTTCCTTCTGATCCTACTCAATTAGGTCTCATCAGGAGTGGCTGCATTGTCTTCTTCTGTGGCCTGGTAAGGCTGCTTCCCCTCAGGGCGAGGTAATTAAAGAGCAGGCCAATCAGTTCATGTCAGAGGCAGTCCCTCTTCCTATTAAAATGGAACCCACTTGGACACTGAACTGCCATGGGCTACATCTGTGCAGGGGTCTTAGGTTATCTCCATGCATAGTCCTTGGTTGGAGTATGAGTCTCAGGAAAGACCCCTGTGCTCAGACTTTTTGGTTCTGTTGCTCTCCTTGTGGAGTTCCTGTCCTTTCCAGATCTTACTGTTTCCCACTTCTTTCCTAAGATTCCCTGCACTCTGCCCAAAGGTTGCCCATAAGTCTCAGCATCTGCATTGATAGTCTCCAGGGCAGAGCCTTACAGAGGTCCTCTGTGTCAGGCTCCTGACTTGTTCCCTCTTTTCTCCTTCTTCTGATGTCCATCCTCCTTGCCTTTCTGGATAGGAATTGAGCATTTAGCAAGAGTCCTCCCTCTTGATTAGTTTCTTTAGGTGTACAGATTTTAGTAGGTTTACCCTATATTATATGTCTATATGAGTGAGTATATGCCGTGTGTCTTTCTGCTTCTGGGTTAGCTCACTCAGGATTATCTTTTTCAGATCCCACCATTTACCTGCAAATTTCATGATTTCCTTGTTTTTTATTGCTGAGTAATATTCCATTGTATAGATGTACCACAATTTGTGCATCCATTCCTCCACTGAGGGGCATCTGGGCTGTTTCCAGCTCTGGCTATTACAAATAAGTCTGCTACAAACATGGCTGAGTAAATGTCCTTATTGTGTACTTAAGATTCTTTTGGGTATATGCCTAGGAGTGGTATAGCTGGATCTTGAGGAAGCACTATTCCTAGTTGTCTGAGAAAGCGCCAGATAGCTTTCCAGAGTGGTTGTACAAGTTTACATTCCCAGCAGCAGTGGAGGAGGGTTCCCCTTTCTCCACAACCTCTCCAGAATGTGTTGTCACTTGAGTTTTTTATCTTAGCCATTCTGATGGGTGTAAGGCAAATCTTAGGGTCGTTTTGATTTGCCATTCCTTGATGGCTAATGAGGTTGAGGATTTCTTTAAGTGTTTCTCTGCCATCTGATATTCCTCTATTGAGAATTCTGTTTACCTCTGTACTCCATTTTTTAATTGGATTACTTGATTTTTTTTTTTTTTTTTGCTGTTTAACTTCTTTAGTTCTTTATATATACTGGATATTAGTCCTCTGTCAGATATAGGGTTGGTGAAGATCTTTTCCCAATCTGTAGGCTGTCGTTTTGTTCTGAAGACAGTGTCCTTTGCTTTACAGAAGCTTTTCAGTTTCATGAGGTCCCATTTATTGATTGTTGATCTTAGAACCTGTGCTGTTGGTGTTCTGTTCAGGAAGTTGTCTCCTGTGCCAATGAGTTCAAGGCTCTTCCCCACTTTTTCTTCTAAGTGGTTTAGTGTGTCTGGTTTTATGTTGAGGTCTTTGATCCACTTGGACTTTAGTTTTGTGCAGGGTGATAAGTATAGATCTATTTGCATTTTTCTACATGTAGACCTCCAGTTAGACCAGCACCATTTGTTGAAGATGCTGTCTTTTTTCCATTGAATGGTTTTGGCATCTTTGTCAAAAATCAGGTGTCCATTAGTGTGTGGATTTATGTCAGGGTCTTCTATTCGATTCCATTGATCCACCAGTCTATTTCTATGCCAGTACCATGCAGTTTTTAGTATTGTTGCTCTATAGTACAGCTTGATATCAGAGATGGAAATACTTCCTGAAGATCTTTTACTGTAGAGATTTGTTTTAGCAATTCTGGGTTTCTTGTTGTTCCATATGAAGGTGAGAATTTTTCTTTCAAGGTCTGTAAATAATTGTGTTGGTAATTTGATGGGCATTGCATTGAATCTGTAGATTGCTTTTGGTAAGATGGCCATTTTTACTATGTTAATCCTGCCAAGCCATGAGCATGGGAGATCTTTCCATCTTCTGATATCTTCTTCTAATTCTTTCTTCAGAGACTGGAAATTTTTTTCATACAAGTCTTTGACTTGCTTGGTTAGGTTCACACCAAGGTACTTTATGTGCTTTGTGGCTATTGTGAAGGGTGTTGTTTCCCTAATTTCTTTCTCGGCCCTTTTGTCTTTTGTATACAGGAGAGCTACTGATTTTTTTTAGTTAATTTTGTATCCAGCCACCAAACACATCATTATTATACATGCTGAAACCATTCTGAAAATGTTTATGAGTAAATATATAAATACTATTTAGCCTTGCTCATATATGTGTATTTTTAGGTCTGATAGTACATAACCAAACCGAGTGCTCTTCCCTGAGAAAAACTCAATCTTCCTTGCTCGGCAATTGTTAATTGCCCTGTTGCTCAGTCAGTGTGGTGCCCTGTGAGATCTCTCCTGTCTATGTAGGCACATCAATTGGTATTGTTATTGGTGAGTGCTTTTTCAGGCAGCCATATTGTTGAGATTGTATTGGTGCAGCTTCTCTGTCATATACAAAAGATACAATCTCAAAGCACATATGTTGGCCTTCCTGATCTTACGCCCTTCCCTCTCTTCTTATAAAATGTTCTCCGAGCCTTAGATGTGGGAATCATGTGTAGATGTGTTACTTCAGCTGGGCACTCATTGTCAGTTTATTCTAGGCATTCTGACAGCTGTAGCTTTCTGTAATGGCCTTCAATTACATGAAGCAAAACCAATTCTTTGATGAGGGATGAGAGCTACACCTATCTGTGGGTATAATATGTATTTAGAAAGTGGTTTAGGAAAGTGGCATGGCAGTAGTACTTCTCCTTTAAGATTCATGACTTCATTAGCCAGGAGTAGTTGGCTACTTCTACAGTACTAAGCATGGAATCCTATAGACTATCTAACAAACACAAAACAAAAAACACCAGTTCCAGGCAAGAGAAAACTTTCAAGTTGATGGTTAGTTGACACCAAGCAACTCTCAAAACAATATAGGCCATTGATATTGCCCTTGGTTGCCTCTCTGAAGACACCACATACTTTAGACACAGAACTCATATAAGTCAAACGGATTTGACCCACAAGCCTCTCCCTCAGGACTAGCCTTTGTAGTACAGATGCTATGTAAACTCCCCAGAAAAAAGCAGTCAATAGCCTTACCCAGCTGTAATGACTACAAAATACAATGGCCAACATACCAACATATTTCTATAGGAACAGTAGTGGCACATATCTTGGCAGTAACCAACAGCTGTCTTTCCTTTTCTTATGAAGCCATTAATGCCACCAAAGGAACTCATCCTCATGATCTCATGTAATCCTAATTGTCTCCCCCATAGTTCTTATAGAAGCCAGAAAACCAATTAATATATACTTTATAAACAGTTAAATGTTAATCTTTCTGGATTTTTCAGTGTTTGTGGAACTTATTATGTTCCAAGATATTTGTCATGATAAATATTTATTTCCACATCAACTTTTAAGCTTGAAAATCATCTTTCTTAAAACTAAATCCTCAAATTGTATAATCCATAGATCAACAAAATCAAAATCCATTTCTGTTTCATACATTTCTCCTCTATACCATCCCAACATCTATCACATAGTTGACAGGGTCTGTTTTTCATAAATAGAAATGCCTTATACAGTTATAATCATTATAATACAATAACCATTTGAGGGATCAGTAATAACTTTGGTCGTATAAGTGATTTGAAACTTTAAAATCCTGTACCCTACTTCTAAGCATTCCATGAGAATACCTATAAAAAAAAATTAAGTCTTTCTTGGAAGGGGTTATAACCTTGTATCAATATGGAGCCATCCCCACCTGTTTGACTACCTTCCAGTGCAGTGATAGTTATTATAAAAGCCAATCTTCTGTTTTTGCCCTTTAAAAAATTAGCTTAACATCTCCAGCAATAAAAGTTCACATGCTTCAGAGATAATAAAGAAGGTCATACCTCCTTCATTGCCTATAGAATGCCCAGGGAGGTTTTATGCAAGAGCAACAAATGTGGACCTGGGAGTTACTATCAAAGAAGCCCTTACTGCCTTTAATTTTCTCTTCTTTGAAATATTTCCTAGCTGCTCTGAACCCTTAAATTTTCTTTTTGAAACAAAATGTAATTTTGGGTTAGTTCTCTTTCACTATGTAAATGTGCACAGTGGAGCCAATAGAAAGGGGGCATTCACAGCTTGTTGTATATTTTATTAAACCAATTAAATAATTTATGGAAAGAAGCAATCAAGTTAACAACCGCAGAAAAGCAAAGGAAAACAAAGTCTTTTGTACTGGAGCCAACTTCTGCCCAGCTTCACAGGTGCCTCACAAAGGTGATGTCATTTTGATGGAAGCAACCTCTCTCCCACAAAGACAAATGAAAGGACTCCTTTGAAAATAAGCCATGCACTTCACACAGCTGGTCACATCTAAAATAAACCTCCAGACTGAACCTCAGAAAGCATGTTCTAAAGGAATGTTCTGTTAGAGGTTTTTAAAAGGAAGAAAAAAACTGATTCCGAATGTGCAGAGTGCTCTTTTGAAGAAAAGAAAGAATATGCTTTTCTGCTCTGATTCGAGTGGAAGGCATACTCTCAACTCATGGTTTTACAGTATAATTACAGAAGGTGAACAAACCTTTGTTTGACTTCTTTAAAACTGATTTTCAGTAGATTTTAAAAGCAAAAGTAGAAATGGCTTATATCCAGAAGCTGCGGAAGGGGACCTGATTTGGCTTAGGAGTGGGTGTCTTCCCTCTTGAGTTTCTGGATTTCTTTTGATGATTCAGACTCAGTAGTAGCCCTCTTGACTGCTTCTGGTCAGGCACTGGGTTCAAAAGTTGTATCAGCCAAAACACCATCTACCTGGGATCAGGCTCCTTTGCCTGACCTTCCAGCCTTGTGACTTACTACAGAATACAAGTGAAAAATATGGATCACCACTATGTTTCATTGTTTTGTCATCCTACTACCTCAAAATCCACGTTAGTTGTATTCAGTCCATATTAGAGCGTTACTGCCTGTATGCCTGAGTGTTGGGTTTTCAGAGCTAGTCCAATATACAATGTATGAGCCAGACTCGTTTCCAACGAGACCTTCTGGCTTCCACACTTAACTTTTCAACATTCTCAGCTGTCAATGGTTTCTTTTTCTCTTTATGTGTAGTATGTCTCTCTGTAAGGGTATGTGCTCAGGAGTGCTGGTGCCCACAGAAGCTAAAAGGAGCTAGCGTTAAAGGTAGCTATCAGCTACCCGTTATGGGTGCTGGAATCAAACTCGAGTCTTCTGCAAGATCAATAAACACTCTTCATAGCTGAGACATCTCTCCAGTTCTGCATTATCAGCCTTTAAAAAGAAACCTTTTACAAAAGACCATTTGAGCTTAGTTATACAATTCATAATGAAGCCTATATGTTTTCCTTTGTTTGCATTTCTATGAATTTTCATTTCTAAATTAGATACTGTAAGAGATGGACAAGAACTATTAATAAAATATAACAATGAAACAAGATACTATAATAAAAATTATGTGGAAGACAAAAAGAAGTGTTCACTCAATTCCTTTATTCATGCAGTTACTATTTTCCCATTAAGTGCTGGGACATAAAGTGAACTAATGTGTTTCTTTCCAGCCCTGTGCATCATTAAGGCAGGGCCCAACAATTGCAATGCTTGTTATTTTATGCCAAGAGCTAGCTGGATTCCACTTTCTATAATTTAGGAGTTTCTAGGTCCTGCTGAAAGTGAGTGATACAGCTCCAAAACTCCATCGTTAAGCCTGTTAACTTCTGGTCCGGTCTGCTGCACTTTGTGTTTCTTCAAAGGCTGCCTCTGAGACAGAACCGAGCAGGCAAGCAGGGGCTGGGGAAGTGGGCCAGGAAATACTCTTTGTTGATGAAAGGTAACGGAGAGAAGCAGAACTGGCCAGAGAGAGATCAAGATGTGATACCATCTGTGTGTAATACTTCAGTTGACCATGTGGGACACTGCAAACATGGGTTGGCCCTGTATGCTCTCATGTTAGTCTACAGTCATGTGTCTTGAGCTTCCCTGGAAAGGGCATGTGCAGCCAGTTGAGTAAGATGCAACTCCCCTAGCAGACTGGCAGCGGAGAACAGCGGCTGGTGACATGCCCGCTAGCTGAATGGGTGAACCTTTTAAGCCGGAAGGGGTTATGGGTTATTATCCTAGTAAGTTAAAATGTTTCTCATTATATAATGTATCCATACTTTTTATAATATTTTTGCTTAATATCTGTTTATTTCTGTAATATGACTATCCTAACTTCTTTTAGGTTCATCCTTCATTATACTGTTTGCCATTTTATAAAAATTTTCTAGTCTATATGTCTTAGACATGTTGTAATCAATATATAATTAAAATTTTTTAATATTGTTTTAATGATCTACATATCTTACATTTATGAGTATCATCATCATTATTGATACATTTGAATTTTATTTCTACCAATTTCATCAAATATTTTCATTTAATGTATCTGCATTGATTTTTCTCTCCCATCTTGCATTTTCCTCTCCTATAACTACTATTTAGATATGTATTTTAATTTTATCTTTATCCTTGCAAATTTACATATTCATACTTACTAACTAACTAAACATAGTTAATAATGTTCCCTCCTACAAAATAGCACAAGAAATTTAATCTGTTTTAAACCTAATTTCTTTTTCTGGTTTTCTTTATTTATTCTCTTCAGTAGTTTAACTCTAGTATTTTTTTCTTTAATGCCATAATTTAAATCTTAATATTGCTTCACACAGTTAATTTAGGTCATCTGTCTTTTATAACTTTTAAGATCTTTGTCTGACATATAATCCAGTTTTACTAAGTTGCATCTAGATTAATATAGAAGTTTATATTTCATGAATCTAATAATTCTTTAATTATCTTTTTAAATTAGCTTAATCATTTCTTCAATTTTTCTGTAATGCCAATTATTTTATAACCGACCACATTTTGTACACTCCATGTCACTCAACATAGTATCACTTTCACATTTCCACTCTTTGTTTTCCTTCTGAATTCTAGCAACTTTTTTCAGATTTATTTTCTTTATGATTAGTGTTTTAGTTAGGTGTATCTAATGTGTATATTGAGTTTATAATTCTAAATTTTATTTCTAAATAGTCTGTACATTTTTTATAAACATATTTTATAGTTTTATAGCTGTTTTGACCTGTTTTCAACTTCATATTTCAAATTGTTTTGAATCTGAAGAGCCAGAATCTATAGTATTTTACTTTGAGTCTATAGTTTATTGTTTTGTTTTGTTCTGTTTTGTTTTGTTTTTTTGACAGATTCAATGAAGCATGCTGAGGAGAGGGGAAGAAAAGTGATTAAATAATGAGTAAGAAGGGTACTGAAGTAACTTGCAGAAGGTAAAAAGATTTAGGAATTCTACAGATAAGAGGAACAACTAAGTTTTATAGATAAAAATGAAGGTGTTATTTACTTAATTTTAATAAAATGTGAAAAAGGGATGCATCTTCCATGGGCAATGGGGACTCTAAAATATCAATAGCAAAAATCTAAATAGCAAAATTTTCAAAATGGAGGATAGACTTAAGTAGGCATTCTCAAAAGAAAATACGCAAATACCCACTATCACTAACCATCAGAGAAATACAAGTCAAAACCAGAATGAGACATGTGTCATTCCTTTAAGGTAACAAATACGAATACTTTCATATTGGTAGGGGAATATAATTAATAAAGAAATCTTAAAAACAATATGTTTCCTTAAAAACTGTCAACAGAATGCCTGTATGATGCAACAATCCCACCATTGGTTATCTGTCCAGAGGAAATGAAGTCAGTGTGCCTCAACTCCCATTTTCTTGGAAGACCAACTAATCACAACACTCTATAAGCCCAAACAAGCAAGGTGTGGCAGCACACCCCTGTAATCCCAGCACTCAGGGAGGCAGAGGCAGGGGGATCGCTGTGAGTTCAAGGACATTATGGTCTACAAAGCAAATCCACAACAGCCAAGGTTACACAAGGTTACACAGAGAAACCTTGTCCCAACCCCCAACCTCCTCAGTACAGTAATTTTCTATGGCATCAATTGAGGAGTAGATAGAGAAAATGTGATACAAAATTTTGTTGTGTAATAGAAACACTATGTACCCACAAAAAACATGAAATATTTTTTTATGATCTAAATATTACATACATCATAGAATTTTTTTTATTTTTTATTTTTTATTTTTTTTATCAGTTACATTTTATTAACTCTGTATCCCAGCCGTGTCCCGATCCCTCATTCCCTCCCAGTCCCTCCCTCCCTCCCTCCCTCATCTCCAACGTGCCCCTTTCCAAGTCCACTGATAGGGGGGGACCTCCTCCCCATTCATCTGATCCTGTTTTATCAGGTATCTTCAGGACTGGCTGCAAAGCCCTCCTCTGTGGCCTAACAGGACTGCTCCTCCCTTCGGGGGTGGGGAGGCCAAAGAGCCAGTCATTGAGTTCCTGTTAGAAATAGTCCTTGTTCCCCTCACTTTGGGAAACCAATTGGTTACTGAGCTACCACAGGCTACATCTGAGCGGAGGTTCTAGGTTATATCCATACATGGTCCTTGGTTGAATGTCAGTCTCAGAAAAGACCCTGTGCCCAGATATATTTGGTCCTTGTGGAGCTCCTATCCTTTCCCCATCAGACTAACTCCCCTTCTTTCTTATGATTCCCTGTACTCTGCCAAAGGTTTGGTCATGAGTCTTTGCTTTGAAAACACTGCTAGTTAGAGTCTTTCAGATGCGCTCAGTAGACTCCTGTCATACGTTCAATGCACATCCCATCTGTCTTTCTAAATGAAGATTGATCATCTTACCCCATGTCCGCTCAATTGATTATCTTTTTTAGGTGTATAGATTTCATTATGTTTATCATATCTTATAGGTCCATATAAGTGAGTATATACCATGTTTGTCTTTCTCCTTCTGGGATATTTCACTCAGAATGATCTTTTCTAGATCCCACCATTTGCCTGCGAATTTCATGATTTCCTCCTTTTTGATTGCTGAGTAGTATTCCATTGTGTAAAAATACCACAATTTCTGTACCCATTCCACCGTTGATGGACATCTGGGTTGTTTCCAGGTTCTGGCTATTACAAATAGAGCTGCTATAAACATGGTTGAGCAAGTGTCCTTTTTGTGTACTTGAACAAACTTTGGGTATATACCTAGCAGTGGTATAGCTGGGTCTGGAGGAAGCACTATTCCTATTTGTCTTAGAAAGTGCCAGATAGCTTTCCAGAGTGGTTGTACCAGTTTACATTCCCACCAGCAGTGGAGGAGGGTTCCCCTTTCTCCACAACCTCTCCAGCATGTGTTATCGCTTGAGTTTTTCATCTTGGCCATTCTGATGGGTGTAAGGTGATATCTCAGGGTCGTTTTGATTTGCATTTCCCTGATGGCTAATGAGGATGAGCATTTCTTTTTTTTTTTTTCAATGCAGTTTATTCAGGAACATTGAACAATCCTCGGACCCCGGGGAAAGCCAGCCCACAGCTTAAATAGCCTCTGGGTAGCCAACCCCAGCGTGCCACGGGGGCAATGCAGATAGGTCCACATACATAGAAGCAAGCCAGATCCTCGGCCTTAGCCAAATGTGGAGTTGTTCGTGACAGAGAGCACTCACCATCGGGAAGGTGGAAGGCGGAAACCAGCTCCATCTTTAAGGCATAGCATTCTGCAGCTCTCTACAGTTCCCCCTTTTTGTTTTAGACGCATCAGGCAAGAGTAGAGGTCTGATCTCTGATATTAGAAATAAATTGGGACTTTGTACCTATGTTCATTTAGGTGTCATCCACCCAAAGAGCATCAGACCCGTCCGATACCTTTTTCTCAGAGGCGGGACCTGGGGCATCAACCCGCATGCAATCAGACATGCTCTTCTCTGGGTCCAAAGCGGCTGACCCTGAGTGCAGTGCTTAGCCTCGCATCCTGAGCGTATCATTTTAGCTTTTTATGGCATGAGCATTTCTTTAAGTGTTTTTCTGCCATTCGATATTCCTCTGTCGAGAATTCTCTGTTTAGCTCTGTTCCCCATTTTTTAATTGGATTACTTGGATTGCTGCTTTTCAGCTTCTTTAGTTCTTTGTATATACTGGATATTAGTCCTCTGTCAGATAAAGGGTTAGTGAAGATTCTTTCCCAATCTGTAGGCAGTCGTTTTGTTTTGATGACAGTATCCTTTGCTTTACAGAAACTTTTCAGTTTCATGAGGTCCTATTTATTGATTGTTGCTCTTAGAGCTTTATCTGGCGCTTTCTAAGACAAATAGGAATAGTGCTTCCTCCAGACCCAGCTATACCACTGCTAGGTATATACCCAAAGTTTGTTCAAGTACACAAAAAGGACACTTGCTCAACCATGTTTATAGCAGCTCTATTTGTAATAGCCAGAACCTGGAAACAACCCAGATGTCCATCAACGGTGGAATGGGTACAGAAATTGTGGTATTTTTATACAATGGAATACTACTCAGCAGTCAAAAAGGAGGAAATCATGAAATTTGCAGGCAAATGGTGGGATCTAGAAAAGATCATTCTGAGTGAAATATCCCAGAAGGAGAAAGACAAACATGGGATATACTCACTTATATAGACCTATAAGATATGATAAACATAATGAAATCTATACACCTAAAAACGATAATCAATTGAGCGGACATGGGGTAAGATGATCAATCCTCATTTAGAAAGACAGATGGGATGTGCATTGAACGTATGACAGGAGTCTACTGAGCGCATCTGAAAGACTCTAACTAGCAGTGTTTTCAAAGCAAAGACTCATGACCAAACCTTTGGCAGAGTACAGGGAATCATAAGAAAGAAGGGGAGTTAGTCTGATGGGGAAAGGATAGGAGCTCCACAAGGACCAAATATATCTGGGCACAGGGTCTTTTCTGAGACTGACATTCAACCAAGGACCATGTATGGATATAACCTAGAACTTCCACTCAGATGTAGCCTGTGGTAGCTCAGTAACCAATTGGTTTCCCAAAGTGAGGGGAATAGGGACTATTTCTAACAGGAACTCAATGACTGGCTCTTTGGTCTCCCCACCCCCGAAGGGAGGAGCAGTCCTGTTAGGCCACAGAGGAGGGCTTTGCAGCCAGTCCTGAAGATACCTGATAAAACAGGATCGGATGAATGGGGAGGAGGTCCCCCCCTATCAGTGGACTTGGAAAGGGGCATGATGGAGATGAGGGAGGGAGGGAGGGACTGGGAGGGAATGAGGGATCGGGACACGGCTGGGATACAGAGTTAATAAAATGTAACTGATAAAAAAAATAAAAAATTAAAAAAAAAAGAAAATGGCAAATTAAAAAAAAAAGAAATGCTCATCCTCATTAGCCATCAGGGAAATGCAAATCAAAACGACCCTGAGATTTCACCTACACCCATCAGAGTGGCCAAGATGAAAATCTCAAGCGATAACACATGCTGGAGAGGTTGTGGAGAAAGGGGAACCCTGCTCCACTGCTGGTGGGAATGTAAACTGGTAAAACATGAAATATTGTCATTTGCTACAACATAGATTGACCTAGAAATCATTGTACTGTGTGAAAGCAGCCAAGTGTGGAAAGACACGGCTGGGACAGGAGGAGAGACTGGACATTTGCTCACACCTCACGCAATTAGTGTCTCTGTTTTCAAAAACTTAAAAGAAAGTAGTTCTACCTCCCCCTTCTCTCATAAGATTCCCTGCACTCTGCCCAAAGTTTGGCTATAAGTCTCACCCTCTGTTTTGATATCTTGATCAGTAGAGCCTTTCAGAGGCTATCTGTGGTAGGCTCCTGTCCTGTTCCTGTCTTCTCCTGCTTCTGATATCTATTGTGAATGAGGATTGAACATCTTTCCTACAGTCTTCCTTGTTGTTTAGCTTCCTTAGGAGTATAGATTTTACACTCCTAAAATCTATATTATATGTCTAATAACCGCTTATGAGACTTATAGCCAAACTTTGGTCAGAGGGTATGGAATTTTCTGAAAGAAGGGGAATATAGAAATACCAGGAGAGGACAGGAGCTCCAAAGGAGACCAACAGACAAAACAAACAAACAAACACAGAAACAAACTAAGGCCTGGGGGCCCTGAAGAGAATGATACCCAAACCAAGGACCATACATGGAACAGACCTAAAACTCCTGCTCAGTGTAGTCCATAGACTCAGTCTCCAAGTGGGTTCCCTAGTAAGGTGAGCAGGGTCTGTTGCTGACATGAACTCAATGGCTGGCTCTCTGATCACCTTCCCCTGGGGAGATGCAGCCTTACCAGGCCACAAAAGCAGACAATGCAGCCAGCCCTTGATGAGACCTGATAGGCTAGGGTCAGATAGAAAGGGAGGAGGACCTCCCCTATCAGGGGAGTAGGAGAGGGCACGGGAGGAGAGGAGGGAGTGAGGGTGGGTTTGGGAGGAGACAGAGACAAGGAGAGGGCCACAGACGAGATACAAACTGAATAAATTGTAATAAATGAGAATAATAATAATAATAATAATAATAATGAAACAAAAAAAGCAACAAAAAAGTACTTTTTGAAGTTATGACTGCAAAGCAGTGGCATTTGAGGGCAATGGGGAAATTTATCTTAGTTTAAATATCACACAGTGGATTGGTGTGTTAAAGCATCACACTACTGCATTAATTTGTGCAATTTTTGTACCAGCTAAAATGTGATTTAATTTTATCAAATCTCATCATGACTGCCTGGACCCTCTTTCTCTGTGGCCTGGCAAGGCCGCATTTCCAGGAGGAAGTGATCAAAGAGCAGGCAACAGAGTTCATGACAGAGGCATCTTCTGCTCCCTTCACTCAGTCCTGTTGAGACTTGATAAGCTGGGTGCAGATGACAGGGAAGGTGGGGACTGGGAGGAGTTGAGAGAGAGGGCTACAACTGGTGTCTACAATAAGTAATTTCTAAAAATAAAAAAATGTGATTTAATTTAAAAAGAGAAAAAGATGATGACGAATGTCAACGAGCTACCTGGATAGCTATCAGCAAGGCAGACCATATTGACTGTCACCGTCTTGACTTGGGATCTCCACCTTCGCTGGAATCCTAAATCTGGAAACACACGGCCCCTGCTAACTGACAGTGCAGATCAATTTTCACCTAGACTACAGCATAGGTAATTCCAGATACTTGGTGACTCTCTTGAGCCACAGTTTCCTTACAAGGAAGGGAAAAAGTGGCCTTTTGACTTTGAAAGTTCTACTGCCATCTCTCCCACGTTATCTGTCTTCTTATGGACCAGCCTCTCATCTTAATTCTATAAAGAAAGACACAAGTCCTGATAGTGCCCTCTCCAACTCTGGTACTCCCAACTCTTCACAGCTGATGGTTTCTGGAGAGGGGGTGGAGAAAGACTCAGTTTCCTTTAATTTGCAGGATGCTGAGAGTTTGCCCATGCTCCAATGAGCGTATGGACAACACAAATTTGGCTTGGTATATTTTTTTCTTATTTTTTTCCTGTTGCTTTTTTCTCCTTTATTTTGTGGGGGAGGTTAGAAAGGTTGAGAATGGACCTTGGAGAAAAGGGAAATGTGATGGCGTGATATGTGAAGTTCCCAAATAATCAATAAAAATATATGTTGGAGAGAAAATAAAGAGAGGACACTGTGCCTCCTAACATGCTTCAAACATGATGAAATCTGCGATTTTCCCCCAATCCTCCTCACCACTGCCCTTGTCTAGCACACCTCCTTTCTAGCCTGTTCTCCACTTGTCGTTCAGCCTTTCCTCTGGCCTCACCCCACTCCACTGTGCTCACAACAAAGTGGGGTTCCAAATACCCTGAGTGATCCCCATAGCGTGCATGTCACAGTCATAACCTCCCACGTCTCCAAAGTTCTACCAGCTTCCCTTCCAGCTGTATCACCAAGCTCAGCAGGTGCTACTAGTGGCCCTTGCTTGCTGTGTTCCAGCAACACCTTCCTCTTAGATCTAGAACATCTACAGCCCTGTTCAGACCAGAGGAACTTCTTGATTGTGGGGTGCCTTGATTGACTAGGCTGGTTTTCTCAGTATTCAAGATGGCCCATGACCACTTTCCACATCAGCCTGTTTTAATTAGCTGCATAGCACTAATTATTGTCTGCTATTTCTTTGGTTTATTTGTTTGCGCAATGTTTATTTCCACATGAGACTGTAATCTCTGAGAAAAAGAAGTTTGTCTGTCTGGTCCTTCACCATTAGGCACAGTGCCTGACACAAGGCAGGCACTCAATAAATATTTGTTGAGCTAAGGAAATAGTACTTGAACACAGTTTTATTTTTGAGAGTGTTTCTCAAGAGTAATGTTGAATCACCAGACACAGGTTTACTTTGAAAGGTCACTGAAAGAAAATGCAACAAATATGAAAACTGGGCTTTACAGCCTAATTTAAGAATCAAGATGAAAACACAAAAATAATGGTATGTGTATCGGAATTAATATTCAGCAAATACAAATTGGGTGCTTTGTCTCTGAAAGGTTGAGAAACTGAGCAATATCTAACATCTAGAATGTAGGAGGTCTTGATGTATATGTCTCGTGATCTATGGTGATTTATATAATTAGCTGCCAACTATTCGAAAGAGGACATTAATTTTCCATATAGACTTTGAAAATGAGTTACTAAATTCCAAACTCAACCCCAGTAAGATATCAGTCACCACAAAGCTTGATGCCAGTGAAAAAGAGTCATCAGAAATCAACATATGTCCCAAACTAGGAAAAATCAAGATGAAAGCAACATGACAAAGTTCAGAGTGGATCCTTTAAAATGTTCTCTGCCATGGTGATAGTCTCAAGGTGGGGTTCTTTATCTTCTCTCTGACTTGTTGGCATCAGGAAATGAGTAGGCATTTCTATTTTACACAAAATCTCTCCATTACTGGAGATTTTCTTGTCCAGTTAAGCCTGTCCATAAATAAGGTTCTCCGCACTTGCTTTTCCCATCTAGTTATGACCAGAGTTAGAACTGGTGGACAAAGTCATAGCAACCACATGTTGAAGGGCAAGCAAATCCTGAGACCAAACTGACTGTGCAGATCTTTATTGTAGACTGTATTGAACCTTCACACGCATACCTCCAGATCCATGGTGTGAATGCCTAGCTGCAGCTCAACTGTATTTGAAGACAGAACCCTCGAGGGAGGTAACTAAAGTTAGATGAGGTAGTATGAGGTTAAGTGAGAAAGAAGATGGGTCCTTTTCTAATGGGGTTGCTGTCTCTACAAGAAACAGAAAACACAGCAGAGATATATGCTGATGTGTGTGCTCCTTCTTGTTCTTCTTCTCTTTTCCCCTTCCCTCTCTTCCTCCCTTCTCCCTCTCTCTATGTGCATCTGTGTGTGTGCAGACCCAAGAAAAGAAACTCCATGAGAACCAAGCTTGTCAATACCTTGGTCTTGTTCTCTACATCCAGAGCTATATAAAAAATAAACATCTGTTTAAGCCATCCAGAATCTGGCATTTTGTTATAACAGCCACAGAAGAATAAGACAGTCCTCCTCAACCACTGTGTTCCTGAGCCTCCTGTATCTGTCTATTCCAACATCTCCCAGTATCCCTCTCCTACCCTCACCTTACCTTGCCTCATATTCATGGTTTTATTAGGATAACTTCTGCCAGAAGGTATATTACAAATGCAAATAGGAAATCAGGAATAAATTAAATGAGGACAATTTTAAACACAGTCCTAAAGAAGTGTAGCTCAAACAACAGAATGTAATCACATCTTTGAGAAGGGAACTTAGACTGCAGCCCAGACTGGCCTCAAACTCTTGCTTGTCCTATATTCATCTCCCAAGTAGCTAGAATTAAAGGAATGTGGCACTGCCCACAAATCCAAAATATGCTTTATAACTCAAAGCTACTTTCTTTGAACATCATACTTCAGTGTAAGGCTACCATTTATATAATACATAATTCAAATAATAACAACCCAGTAACTATAAAGTGCCTTTTTCAGACCAAAACCAAAAAATCCAGTTAGCTACTAGCAATGTACCGTGAAGCATTCACCATTCTGCAGCTATCAATGAGAACTGTTCAAGGTCTTATAACAGTATGAACTGTGGATTTGAGAAGTGGGGAAACAAAATGTTGCCTCTTTAATAAACCAAGCCAGGAGAAAGAAAGAAGCTGGAGAAAAGGGAAGCAGTAGCTGTAGAAAAAAAAAGGTGAAATCACAGAAGTGCAGAATCATAATTTGGTTTCTGACATGAACTCAGTGGCCTGCTCTTTGATCACCTCCCCTTGAAGTGGAGTGCAGCCTTACCAGGCTCCAGAGGAAGACAATGCAGCCAGTCCTGATGAGACCTGATAGACTAGGATCAGATGGAAGGGGAGAAGGACCTCCTCTATCAATGAACTGGGGGAGGGGCATGGGTGTTAAAAAGGAGAGAGGGTAGGACTGGGAGGGGTAGAGGGAGGGAGCTACAGTTGGGACACAAAGTGAATAAACTGTAATTAATAAAAATAAATAAATACATTTTTAAAAAAAGAGAAAAGAAAAGATTGTGTTCTTCCCATAAATTTTGCTTAGATTTTCCCTTGAGAACAGTGTAAAACACTAATCAGTAACTAAGAATAGAGAGTTTGTGCAGATTGTGTATCACCATGTCCATCATGCAACACAAAGAACTACCAATGTGCAAGAGATATTTACCCTTCAGCAATGTCAGAAAATGAAGCAATGAGAGCTCCCAGTGCTTTGGCACTTCAAGAATCAAGACGCTGAGACAGAAAAGAAACCTGTTATCTAAAAGACTCAGGACAGATGATGAGTTGGACAGTGCAGTGGAAGTTTGGGTTATGTTATATACATACACTTTTGTTGTAATCCCAAGTGTGGGATGCAGGTATCCACAGCGGATAACAGCCTTGTGGGAGGACATGTGCTCTTAGTCAGCTGGAAACTGCCTAATTCGAGGGACATGGGTTTTTCCAGCTGAAGAACATCTTTGTGCAGACTCTGAGAAAGTATAAATAGGAGCAGAGAGAGAGAGAGAGAGAGAGGGGACACTTTGTTTCAAGATGCTCTGAGAGAGAAACGCTTCCGAGAATGTTTCAAAGAGGTTGCTGCTGTTGGTCCTTGTTGTTACTTTTGCTATTGCTAAATTGCTGGCTTGCTGGTTTGCTGGATTACTGGATATATCCTGAGAACAAAGAGTGGCACTGCCATCAAGGAACTACATTTAAAACCGTCTACATCCCCATCCCTACTAACCTTCTTTCTCTCCTACAAAGGGTTGGAGGAGTTGGAAGGGAGGTAGAGGTTTAAGGAACCCAAATAAAGTAGGTTTAAAAAAAATCTAAGCCTACAGGATGGTGACTAAAAGCATCTGTAGCTGAGCCCTGGAATTTCTGCAAGTTGTCCTTTGACCTTTACACACACACACACACCAAATACATTAATATAAGAAAAAAATTAAAGGACCAGCTTAACAATGAGGCTACATGCTGAGAATCACACAGTTAAGCAATTCTATTACTGTGCAACCATTAGTGAGTGATAGCGTCTTCTACATAGCCGCAGGTGTACAGGATAGCCTCGGCCACCAACATGAATAGCATGTTACAACACAAGCAGCGTGTTGCTTTAAAGAACACTGCAGTCATCTGCAACACACTGACATTCACATTTCTAAGCACATCTAAATATAGAAAGATGAAAGAATAGCAAGTTCCAAATCTGTTATATACTGAAAGAGTAGTGACCTATTGATTACAAAAACATCATTGTTTTACACACCACTGCACCCTCCTGTCCTGTGAGAGTTAGGAGTTTAGGAGTCCTACACTCCAATTCACCATAGGCTCCAATGGCATAGAAATCAGTCAATCACATGTTTGAGCTTCTGCCTGCCTAGGATGAACTAGAGAACCTTGAAATGTCAGCACTCATACCCTACTCGATTAATGAGAAAACAGCCCAGAGGGACAAGGACATGCCTTGCACAAGGCCAAGCAGTGAATTTTATGCCAAGAACAAATAAAACTCTGTGTCATGCTCCACACTCTGCCCCAAGTGTCCCAAACCATCTTAACACTGACTGATGGGCAGAGAAAGAAGCTAAAAGACTGCTATCACTCTATTTTTTGAAAAAGGGACTCTTTTGTTCTTTGAGAACTTGTTTGTTTGTTTTATTTTATAAAGAAAAACCTCCAGCATTAATACTAGAAACAACATTAAAAAAAACAATATAGGTGAAGCCTACTTGTTCTGGACACACACACACACACACACACACTATTTGAAAGCTGTGGCAAAGTTAATTATCATGGAAGATGAAACAGTGGATCAGAATATGCTTAACAGTGAAGCTACATGCTGAGAACCATGCAACCACTGGAGAGTGTGCTTACACAAAGCCTAAATGATACATAGCCCCAGTTACACACACACACACACAATTTGAAACTGGGTAAAATATTTGTCACTGAAGGATGAAAAACCTAGCCATCTAATATCAAGAATTAAGATACAGCCACTCAAATCTTTTAGTGCCAATCATTGGTGCAATCTTATCTAAGCCTGTGAAATACATATTTATGCTCTAACCTGTTATATTTGAATGGTCTCCCACTTGTAAAATTCTAGCAAATTATTATTCACAATTAAGTTTTCTTAAATATGCATTTTCCAATTGAGGTTATAAATTATTAAGCATAGTGTGTGGCTGCTTATGCTTTATACGCCATTAGTAGCAGTTTTATCTGCCTCATGAGGATGGAGGTCAACTGACCCTAGGGATCCTCCAAGGACATTCATAATCCAGTCTGATAAATGGTCTTGAGGTCTTTTGTATTTATAGCTGGAACTTATTAAACAATGTGATATTAATGGATTTTATTCACTGTACTTTTTTGCTGTGAAATGAATAATGTAAGAAGGAGAAAAAAGTATAATATAGTCCTTAGAAACATACACGGGAGTCAGAATGTCTATACCTCTCATTGGCCAACCTTTCTCACCACTTGTCTACTTGTTTTTCCTTCCTTCACTCGACAATCCAATGAGAGAGCTGGATCAGATAACCCCAGATTCACCCACCACTGTCTACTTTTAGAATCAGACTTACTCTGTATCCAAATCTGTAATGTGGCTTTTGAGTTTTCCAACACAGTGTTCCTTGTCAGAGAATTCGTCTATAGTGACAGGGCAGGGATGCACTCACAGTCATGGACCTGGTCAACTGCCAAGTATGGAGTCTTTTTCTTACAGGTTGGCCTTTGAATTCTGAATTCAAAAGCTATGTTTAAAATGGTCCATTTTTTATTCATGTGATTTCCTCTTCATCTTCCTCCTATCCCCACTCTCCCTTTCTCTATTTTTTGCTTTATTCTTAGGAAACTCAGTCCATCCACTTGGATGCTCACATGTCTGTGAGGAGTACGTGTGACCTGTGGTCAGACCTTGCTAAACAACTTTAGAAAGAACTATTCACCTCCAAGAAACGTGCCCATAACCAGAGCATATTTACTGAGCATAATTATCTCAGCCTTGTGGACAGCTAAAAGATATATGTGAGAAATATGGTCTTCATTTGGTTACCATCCAAGTACCTGCAGTCTAACGTGCATAAAAACACATGAAACCCAACTAAACGGCCATGTGCAGCCGTAAATGATTGTTGAGTTACGCGAAACAACACAACTTTCAAGGGGAATGGTAATGCCATGTCTATTGTGCTCCAGCTGTGACTAGAATATTAAGTCTCGGGACTGCCCTCCTTATGCATAAAAAGGCAAAGATAAGTTCAATGTTAAAGCAACAGAAAGTATCATCCATAGTAGAGTTATCATCTTAAAAATATGTAACGCCTTATGTTCTATCGGTTTCCTACAATAGTCCAGTGAACTCTATTAATTCTGTTTTTCTATAGGATGTTATTTCATGAGTTCAGATCACAGTGTTTTTGTTCTCTGATGGCAAATAAATAGTACATCCTAAAACTAATAATTTAGAGCAATAAAAAATTAAATACATGACTGAATTTCTCACATTCGACACTTCATATCCTCTAAGCAAATTTACCCCATTTTGAATACTCTAAGCTTCTATGAGATTAGTCACAGATAAGTCTACTAAATAAATCCTAAAGGAGAAGGTGAGAATCTTGTCAGTGGATATTATAGTTCTCTTTATTAAAAAATGTTCTCAGTCCCAAATCTAGTACTCTAAGAAAAATATCAAATATAATAGTTGATATAAGAAATAATATAATTTATATAGATAATATACAAAAGAAGAAGAAGTCACTAAACTGAAATAAAAGTCTTGAAAACTGGCATTTTATGGATGCAAAGGGACTTATGAAAAAAAAGAGACCATCTTCAACAATTGGTGGTTCTCAAACTGGCTGGCTGCTTGCATATGATTCCAAATAGATCCTTACTTATCACCTCCAAGTAGATCAACAGACTACTTGAAAGACTTCAACATAAGACCAGATACACTGAATCTGATAGAAGAAAAAGTGTAAAATAGCCTTGAACACATTGACCTGGAAGACAACTTTCTTAACAGAACACTGACAAACTGACAGCACAGGTACTAAGATCAACAATTATTAAATGGGACCTCATAAAACCAAAAAGCTCCTGCAGAGCAAAGTACACCATCATTTGGACAAAGTGGCAGCCTATAGAATGAGAAAAGATTTTACCAACTACACTTCCAAGAGAGGGATAATAATCTAAAATATATAAAGAACCCAAAAATCTGGATATCCAGAAAACAAAATAAGCCAAATAAAAAATGGAGCACAGATCTAAACAGAGAATTCTCAAAAGAGAAAATTCAAATGGATGAGAATGAGGTTTAAAAAAATGTTCAACATCCTTGGTCATCAAGAAGATGCAGATCAAAACTACTTTAAAATTTCATCTTATGTCTATCAGAATGTCCAAGGTTAATAAAAGAAATGACCACACATGGTGTCAAGGATGTGGAGTAAGGAGAACATTCATCCATTGCAAGTGGCAGTGCAAACTTGTACAGGTACTATGGAAAAATCAGTGTGGTGGTGCCTCATGAATAAGAATCAGTCTACCTCAAGATCCAGCTTTATCACTGTTGGCACATACTCAAAGGCACATTCAACCACAGAGACACTTGTTCTCACTTGCTCTATAATGCTTGTTGCTGCTCTATCAAGCCAGAAATTGGAAACAACCTAGATCTCCCTCTGTTGGTCCTCCTTCCATGGGTCCAGCCCATGGGTGAAGACAGGGGGTCCAGGCAGAAGGGGTGAGAGACACAGAGTCATCACACAGATACCAGGAGTAGGGTAAATGCAACCCAAGGGTGAGCAGATGCAGACTCATTTATTCCCAGAAAAAAAGAAGATGTTATATAGTTTTGGGTGACCAATCAGTACACCATCTCCAAGCCTGCCATTGGTTGTTGGTCTCTGGGCAAGCTCCCCAACATCAGGCCACCCATCCTCTACCCAACGACTTCCGCAGTCAAGTCAGCAGAATTTACCCCAGGTCATGAACCCCAATGATCTCTTGATGAGAATGCCCACATAGCCTCCTTTCTGTTTTATTTAAATTGTGACCTTGGGAAACAGGATCCTTTGCCCTGTGATTGTTGGCCCCAAGCCTCAAGGGCTCACCTCAAGCAATGGTGCCTGTCTTAGGTTGCCCCAACTCTTGAGGTCATACCGGTCATTGGCTATCCATCTTCCTGGTGAATACTTCCCTAAGGTCGCTCTGTCACATAGGAGGTCTAGAAAGAGAATGACAGATCAGAGGGAAAAAGAGAGGAGAAAGGGGTTGCATGCTCACCCACAAGCAGCAGAGAAACAGACAAACAGGGCACTGCACACTCACCCATGAGTAGCCAAGAAACATATGGACAGGGGGTCAAGGCCACATTGACCTAGCTAGGAAAAGGGGCTTACTCACTGCAACAGGGGCATCTCGCCAACTCTAAGGGGGTCAAGGTCAAGTTGGGAACCAAATGTTGGTCCTCCTGCCAAAGGTCCAGCCCATGGATGAGGACAGAGGGTCCAAGCCGAAGGGCTGAGAGGTGCAGAGTCATAGAGATACCGAGAGTCCGAGTAAATGCAAGAGGGCAAGCAGATGCAGACTCGTTTACAACCGGAAAAGAGAGCAAGTTATATAGCTTTGGGCGACCAATCATGTTCCTCCACGCCATCTCCAAGCCTGCCATTGGTTGTTGGTCTCCGAGCAAGCTCCCCAATGTCAGACCATGCACCCTCTACCTAATTCCACAGTCATGTCAATGAATGTTGCCTTAGGCCATGAGCCCCAGTGGTCCCTTTCTGGAAATGCCCATACCCAAGAGATGAATGGATAAAGAAATTGTAGTACATTTACACAGTGGAATCTTTCTTGCTGTTAAAAAAATAAAATAAAATCATGAAATTCACAGATAAATGTTTGGAATCAGAAAAGTGAGGCTAACCCAGACCCAGAAATACAACTATGGTTTGGCATTAGCTTATATGTGATGTTATCTATCAAGTCGATAATAAGCAAGCTATAATCCACAGGCCCACAGAAGTTAGGTACAGAGTGAGGGACTAGGAGAGAAGAGCAAATATCCCTAGGAAGGGTAAATAGACTAAATAGTTAAGAATGGGGGGAGGATCCACTAGGGAGGGAGAGGAAAGAGTAGGATGAAGGAGGAAATACAGAAGGGACAGTTATTTGAGAGGTAGTGTTTGAAGTAGAAGTGTCCTAAAATATATACATATAAGGTGATCTGAATGACATTACCAAACAGCAGGAGAGACAGAGCCCCAAGTAGAGCTTGTCACTAACTGAAGCTTCCAATAGAGACTCGGTTACATCTAATTGTTAGTCAAAGGAGTCCCATGGGAATCCCCAAACAACCCAGGCTATTGCCAAGACTATCGGTTGCTCTCTACAAACTGACAACAAGGCCCTATTGCTGAAAATAACACTATGCAACTCACTGGACATGGAGAAGTTGTGCTGATCCCTACCTAGATTCTTCAACCCTACGGGCTAGTGTTCTTGGTACCAGAAGGAACTCTGAGGGCTACCAAAAGAGAAACATAAACATCAACCCTGATACAAGTCCTTCAGTCTTCTACGGTGTCCTTCCTGAAATATGCTAGTACGGTGGTGGCAGAAAGCCTGGGGAGTGACCAGCTAATATCTGGTTTGATTTGGGGTCCACTCCATGAGATGGAACCCATAACCAATGCTGCTTGGTTGACCAGGGACCTGAGACTACCTACTGCAAGGACCTAGGGGAAAACCATATACTACAATTCTACTAAAGGAATGTAGCAATAAAATGAGTCCTAATGATGTTCTGCTGTACTCATAGATCACTGCTTGCTCAGCCATCAACAGAGAAGCTTCTTCCTGCAACAGATGGGAACAGACACAGAGACCCACAACTAGACAATATGCAGAGAGTGAGAAACCTTAAAACACTCATCCATGAAAGGAAAGTCTCCCTCAAATCCCTCCCATCGGGGCTCAGGAAGGCCTTCAGAAGGGGAGACCAAAACAGTGTGAGAGCCAGAGGAAATGGAGGACACCAAGGAAACAGGACAGGACCAACGCACATATGAACTCACAAACACTAAGATGGTATGCAAAGGGCCTGCATGGGTTTGGACCAGATGGAGTCCTAGAGCTGAAAGGAGAAGTGGACATGTGCCCCCAACCCTAACACAGATACTACTCCAATTGATAACCATGTGTGAATGAAAATTTGGTTTCCTCCAGGGGCGTCTTCCAAGGGAAACAAGCCACTGTTGTGGACTGGCTGCATGCTCAGCAGTCGACAGCCAACAGAAAACAAACTTAGCAGCATTTGTGGAGGTTCATTGTCTCATAATGTTGTATCACAGCAGTTTGTTGTTTTTCTTGATTTGTTTTTGTTAATTTTGCATTTTTTAAATTTTTTGTTTTACCCTACAGTTTCCTTGCATATATATTATGGCTTCTGTTTTGTGTGGAGATATTGAGTGTGTGAGAGAGTGGATATCTACATCTATAAACATTTCTGTGCCTTTTTACTAGGCTCCTTTCCTTCTGTTTGTTTTGTCATGTTCTGATTTGTTTGGCTTTTTTATTTCATTTTACTTTGTTATCATATCTTAAATTCCTGTTTTCTTTCTAAAGAGAGACAGAAAGTGGGTGAATCCAGATGGAAGAGGAGGTAGAGAAGAGCTGGAAGGGGTAAAGAAAGGGGAACCCATAATCAGGATTTACTATACTGAAAATATAACACTACTAAGACTTCCAGAAATAAACAGACAAAAAGATGCAACAGTAAATTCACATGAGGAAAAACACGAGCAATAAACAAACACAAAGAGCACAATAAACTCAAAATTTGCAATAAATTAAAGGAATTAAAAAAGAACACAACCACTATGTCGATCAAGATTTTACAAAGAAGAACAAAATCCCGGCAAGGTGCATAAGAGTCAATTTATAGCTTACAGCATTGAAAATATGTATAAAGTTTTTATTGATGAAGGAAGTAATCCATGTCCTCTCTATATATCCTGTGTGCTCGAATGTGTGTGCAGTGTGTGCGTGTGTATGTGTGTGTGTGTGTGTTAATCAAAACCTTCAGCCCATTAATTCTCTTGCTTGGAACTACTCCAAAGTAAATCATTTAAAATAAAAAGAGCATTTGTACAACATTCATAGCTATATTATATTAAGAAAAAAACTGTAAATCCAACTCTTTTACTGATACTGCATATTCAATTATAGCATATAATTAATAGAACATTATATGTCATAACAAACAATAAATAGGGAGTAACATGAAACTGTTCATGAAATATTATGTCAAATGCAAAACTCAAATTGTACAGACACTTAATATAGCCATACAAAAGCATACCATGTATGGATAATCAGAACATAAATATTATGAAAAGAGAGACAATACTATTAGGATGTTGGTTGGATGTAAATTCTTTTCTTTGTTCTTTATGTATTCTGTAACATCTTTAATAGTATTTTAAGTGACTTTTGTTAAGGAATTTGGGAAGTTAAAGATTTTGCCATATGCAATAATTATTGTGGAATCAGTTAAACATTAAGACTTTATAAACCAGACAGTCTCAGTAAGAGATGGTGACATACTTCTGGCTAGAAGTGACAGAAGGTTGAGTCAGGCTACAGATCAAAGGCAGAGAGTAAGGAGACATGATGCTGAAAAATGGCAGAGAGTTGGCTCCGGAAGAAAAATGAATAAACCCTCCTTCTTGTATTGATGAGTAATGACTAGCCTAGCTGGCCATGAGCTTATTCATTTCTTCAAACAGTTGCTGAGCTAGTCATGTGCCAAGTTCATAGTTCTAGATGCTGATCCTGAGGAAGAGATTTGTGTTCTAATGTCAGTTGTAGTGCATTACTTTAAAAGATGAAAGACAATAGATAGAAGACACCAGGTAGATTGCATCATAATGAGGTAGAGGATAGCTTGGGGAAAGTGACATATAGTGTTAATTGTTAGGTAAGGTAATACAATGGAATGTTTTGTTTGAAAGTGATTTGGACTGGTTACTTTAGACCACTCAGAGAAAGACTTTGGGAAAATGAACCAACTGATGTTGGTATTGAATGCCATTTAGGGAAATTACTGTACAACATATATTAGAGTAGGATTCCGGGGACAATGAGATCCATCCTGGTAGAGAGGAACAAAAATGTGCATGTATAGTTTAAGTCTAAAGTGCTTGAGCAATCTGGGAGGCAATGAAAGGTAGGAAGAGACATAGAAGGAGGGCGGGATCAGAGTGTCTCCATAGTCTAAAAGGAAGAGATGCAGAACAGAGTGGAGCATAAGTCCAGCAGATGAGGACTCTGAATCTTAAGCTAATGAAGATGGGAACTAGGGAAAAAAAAAGTACTGTTTTATGAACGTTCTAAAAACTCTTAATTGCTACCTTGTATGGAAGAGAGCATGGAGGTTAAGAGTCAAAACTAAGAATTTCCTTAGGAGACTACACAGTGACCTGGGTGACAGATAAGAGAGCAGCCTGAACAGGATGGTGGTTCTGAAAATACCAACTAGCCTGAGCATCTGTGGACAAAAGAATCTACAAGACTTCCTGCAGGTTGGAATACAGGGCTGTGGTAGGATAAGACGTCCTGGAGCACAGGAAAACATGACGATTAGGAGCAGAGGATGGCCTCAGCTGGATGGGAAGATGCCAGAAAGAAAGCCCAGACACTGAGCCAGCATTGGAAGAGGCAGGCAAAGCGCACACCAGTGAGAAGAGCCTGTCACTTAACACATCTGCTCAAGTCAGCCAGTGTGCTCGCCTACTGAGGAAAGGAAAAGCACCAGTCTGTCACAGGATCATTAGGACGTGTCTCAATTGCGCAAGCCTCTAACTGCAACTATTCTGCAGTTGCAATTAGAAAGGAGGTACCCTGGCTTACATGAGGCTTGAAACAACAAAGTCTAGGAATCCATCAGCTTTTAGCCATGACCTCATTGATCTCTCACAAAAATCAATCAAGCTCCTGATCTCCGTATTGACAAGCCATAGAAAATGCGTCTTCTCAGGTTTGTTTCTCATCTACTCCCATAGGAAATGCTTGGGTCAAGGAGCAAAAGTGAGACCACCATCACATTAGCTTTCTCTCACAGCCATTTTTAGGAGGATATCGAGATTACAAAAGCAGCCAGAAACACTCAGCAAATTCTTAGTAAAAAGCTATTCCATGCTTCATTTGGGAAACTTAGTTCCTTGCACAATAAACTTTTAAATATTTATAGAGAACCAGACTGAAGAAAAAATTTAGACAAAAGGAATCCTTCCCTTCCACAATATTACATAACATTTTGGAAGTCATTTGTAATTCCTACCCTAAAACTTAACTGAAAAAAAAAAAAAACATTTAAAATATTCTACCTTAGCAAAGTTGCCCTGTAAGTTTGTTTTATATATGGAAGCATATTTTGATGATTAAGACATTTCATGGAAGTGTTTCTTAAGACATGCTGATTTCAACTTTAAGTTTAATCTAGCAAATGCAAAAACTAAGAGACTAAAAGGGAAGATTTTTTACAACAAAGGTCATTGGTTCAAACCCAGCCCAACTCAGCTGGAAAGCAATTACCATCTGCTGATCTTAATGAAATGTACTGGTGGGCTAAATTCAATTTCTAGCAAGGAAAATAAACATTAAAATTGTTGCAAGCTCAAATAAAGGCCAAGAATTAATTTACTTGTCTCATGTCAGAATTCATAAACATCAGAAAATCTAGGCTGCAAGAACAACAGAAAATTTCCAACAATTGAAGAAATGAACAAATGAAGAAAATCTAAATGCACTTTTATATATTATTAAAATTTATGTTTTGTGTGTTGTGAACACGCATGTAAGTATATAGGTGTACGTGAATATATCCTTTGTGTGTGATGTATCCACATGTTTGCGGTGGTAGAAAACCATGGAGGCCAGATAAAGGCATCATCCATTGTCCTCTATCACCTTACGCTTTACCTCTTTGATCTCTTATTTTTACTATTTATGTATCAAGAGTGCCACTCATGTACCACAATGTGCTTCAAAGGTCAGAGGACAACTTGTAATGCTTGGCAATCTCCCTTCTTCCTGTAGGTCTCAGAGATCGAGTTAGGTCATCGGGCTTGGCAGCAAATACCTTAACCTGTTGAGGCATCTTGCCGGAGCTCAACTTGTTCCTCCAAAGCAGAGTCCCTCCCAGATTTTCTTCTTTTTGTTTTTCTTCCTTCTTGTTAGCCGGGCAGTCAGCAGACTTCAGTGATCCTCCTGTGTCTGCCTCTGTGTTCTTGGACTGCAGACAGGCATGTACACCCACCTAGGTATTATTTTGGCCTTCCTGTTTGTGCAAAAAAATGCTCTTAACCAATGAGCCGTCTCCTCAGCCCAGTTGATGTGTGTGTGAGTGTATGCATGTGTGTGAAAATCTACTTGTGTGCATAAAAGAACACATATTGTGCATATATGTGTATGTATATATGTACATATACCAAAACACTTATTTTTAAAAGGAAAAATATTAATATCCATAAGCAATTCTAAAGTTTCATGACATAGAGTTCTTTAAAGTCTTTGACTTATGATGAATAAACCCTTAGACATACAGCAACCCCACATTTGCCAATGGGTCACTTGTCAATAATTTCTCCCTTTAAAGTATTATCATAAAAATGGGTGGTGGGGAAGAATAAGAAAGACTCCATTAGGCCCTTCCCAGAAAAGTTTCATGTTCTCATTTTTCAACATTCCATTTTCATTAGGAGTCACAGAAAAATTTAACTGCCTTTTCCACTTTGCTCAAGTTTAATCCCTTCCCTGTTGAACAATTTTGTGTTGGCTGCAGAACTGGCTGGAGTCATTTTGTGACAGGCTTTCCCTTGTTATCCTAGCAAAATTAATAAACTTCATGGATCTTCAGGGCCATAGTGCTTCGCCAAGCCAGACCATTAAGTCTGCAGGGGGCCTACAGCACAGCTCTTTCCTGAGTTGGTAACCTAAGGCAGGCACATCATGTTGAAAGAAGCTGTTTTCACTAGTTGCGAAGGCCAGCTAATTGATTGCACAGCTTTCTTCTCTGGATGCAGCATTTTATCTTAAGTGCAAATGGTTAATGTAACCATGAATTTCACTGTGTTTTGTGGGACAAAAATACGTTGTGGTGCTATTTGAAGCTCTATAGACTACCCGAAGGCTTGAGGGGTCAAGTCCATTCTGCTCTAACAAATGGCTGCAAGTTGGCCTAAGAAGGAGACAGCCAGGGCAATATGCAGAGTTGCAAAATTAGATTGTGATTAGATAATGGAGATTATCATGACTAAAAGAGAAATTTGTAAGACATATGAAAGTTTCAGTCTCAGAGATCCTGGTTTTGAGCTCTCTTGTAACAATTGGGCCAAAGATACACAGCAGGAAGCTGGACATTGAGATAAAGCAGGTGACTTCAGATAGAGCTAAAGGCTAGTAAGTTGGGGGTTAGAATATGGCTCTTCTGCAGGGTGTGGCATTTCCTGTGGTTCCAGCCCTAAGATATGGACACAGAAGAATCGCAAGTGCAAAGCTAGGCTGTCTCAGAACACTGTTTGCATTGTGGGAAGATGCAGAAGGTGTTTGCAATAGTAGAGTAGAACAACGGCACTGGTTCCCTGCCAGAAATGGAAGCAGGCCCAGAGACAAGCAGGGAGGCAAGATGGCTTCTCCAGATGCAGTGCATAATGTGTTAGTTTTTCTTGTTTTCTTTATTATTGTATTGGGGTGTGATGGTGGGAGCGGGGAGGTATGTATGCCTGACAACAGATGTGTTGAGGTCAGAAGAAAAAAATTTGGAGTTATTTATATATTTTTCCATCCTTACGTGGATCAACCTTGGGTCACCAGGTTTGCCCAGCATGCAGTTTTACCTAATGAGCACTCTCTCAAGGTCAATTATTTTTCTTGTTGTTATGACAAAAATTGTGACAGAAGCAACCTAAGGAGGGAAGAATTCCTTTGATTTGCAGAGTAAGGATGCAGTCCATCATGGTGAGGGAGATATGGAAGTGGGAGTTGTTCTAGCTTTGGTGAAGGCGAGAGAGGCAGCTGGTCCTGTTGTGTTTGCATTATAGAAGCAAATGGACATAAATGCTGGCAATTGTCTCGCTTTCTCCATTGATTCAGTCAAAGGGATGGTGTCTTCCACTTTCAGAGTGGGTCTTCTCTCCTCAGGCAAACCTCTCTAGAAACGCCCTTATAGACACACCTAGAGCTACTTCTTCAAGTCGAGTCAAGTTGACAATGAAGGTGAACCATCACAGGCAGCCAGTTCAGACCAGGGCCGTCTGAAGTTTATGTGTAGCAAGGGGTAGAGTTCAAGATGCCAACTTCCCACTGGGTATATTTTTTTTCTTTGCATTATCCATTTATTTTGTGAGAATACTTGAGTAACATTTCATTCTATAAAGTGACCGCTCAATTTAGTAGAAAAATATTTTTTAAAAGAACCCCTTGTTTGACTATAATAACATGTAAAAGCTAGACTAGATTAGTCTTCTGTACAGGTTCAAAGCCAGCCCCTCCTGTCTGTGAAGTACCCTTATCTCAATTCAGTGACCATTCCATAGCCCTAAGCTTTGGTTCAGAACTCAGCTGAACTGCCAAAACACACAAGCCGGTTTGTGAAAGCAAAATGTAAACCCATCAAGTCATGTCTTATTTCCTTTTCTTTATAGGAAGGTTTTCCATTACAAATTCAATTTCTTTAATAGGTCCAGGGCTAGTTAGATTTTTCTATTCTGTTTTCTTTTACTAGGGATAGGAGTACAATGACAACAACATGAGGAAATTTCCATTTTTATAAGAGCTAACAATAGAGGAGAAAGGGCTTTCCTTAAAAGACATCCTTTGTTAAATTCAACCCTTTCTGTTAAAAATTAAGCCACCATGAACACGAAGCCCAGAATCTTGGTCTTTCCTTTTAATGCAATGCAGATGGATGATGTTTTTAGAGGCTATGCAGGGGAGCAGTATTTTAGCATGAAAAGGTCACAATAGAATTAAGTTGTTTCGGTAAAATGAAGCCAAATGAAAACTTTATGTCCACCTCTTCCAAACCAACTTCCAAGGTCCTCTTAAAAACAGAGCCAAGCAGAGAATTGGTGCGGGGTTACCTACCACAGGCTCTGCGTTGGGGTTAGGGCTCAGAAAACTCCATCCTGAAGCACGGAGTTCTATCACTGGAACTACCTTGATCTTAAAAATAATAATAATAATAATGAAATAAAAATTTAAAAAGTGGTCATCTATGAACTCACTATCATGCCTCCCTCAACTCAATGAAAATGGCAGAAAGTTTCAATGTGTTAGGAATTAGTAAAAGCTCTTAGAATGTATCTCATTTATCATGAAACACACATCATGTATAAATTATTCTTCAATTTATATAAACAGTTACAGCATTTGCTGTAAAAAAAATTGTAGTAGATCTAAATTACAATAACCCAATCCAGCCTTGTATGATGGTGGCCATCATACAAAAGAGGTACACTTAGTTCAGCTTCTTCAGTTTCTAATGTAAAGCCATATTGTATTTGAAATTTCTAAAATTATCATTCTTTTATTTATAGTCACCTGGACTCTTCTTTTTGAAAATGTTTTGCCTATTTGCAGTTCTGAGGATTGAACCCAGGGCCTTGGGAAACTAATCTACCACAAAGTTCCATACCTCAAGCTTCTGGTTGAAGAGCAGAACCTAAGGAATATAGTCTTCAGTTGCTGCTGATGCCAGTGATAGACAGGATGTGTCAGCAGAAAGAAAATGGCTCTCCTCACTACTTTCAAATTTCCTATTATATCTTCTAAGAGTGGGACCTAACTGACATCCAGCCGCCAAAGGGATCCGACCAGCATAGTACACAGGTCTCTTGATAAAGAAGTGCTGCTACCGGTCAACAAAATTAACCAGTGACACATCAAACTCAAAGGGACTGATTTTAGGAGCTGTCAGTTCTGCAAAAGGTTATAGTTGCTAGGTAAGAATAGATGAGGCTCACACACACCAAAACAAACTCAAATGCCAACATTACAAGGAAGGAAGAATGGATTGACTTTACCCCCTCATATAATCTGCACCAATGAAAAGTTCCTGCCATTTAAATCCCAACTGACATTTCCTTATTTACAATTCTTAAGTATTCTTTGGAAAGCTTAAGACTGAATTCTCTAGATCTCCAACATGCTGGCTCCAATTCAAGCCCCAAACATAAGATTTTTCTCTTTTTTCATTAGTCAAGGCCATCTGTAAAGTTGTGATATTTTGTCTGGGATGAGTGTAGGGTGAACTCTTTGTAAGTCTGTGAGTTGATCTTATGCATGGCTTTGCTCTTTTATGTTCACCTCTTTTATGTTTGTTGTTTCTGATGTTGTCATACAATAAAATGAAACAATGTAGGTTGCTTTCATAATTTCTGATAGCTCCTGTGTTGATAATTAAGTGTTTAAGAAAAGAATATCTGATGTCAGAATGAGACAATAATTATGTAAATAAATGACATACTTTCAAAACTGCCTTTTGGGTTGAAATAAAGAGAGTTTGAGGCAGATGATTATTAAGTTAATTTTATATGTTAGAAATATGTATATAGATAGAAATACACAAAATATAGATAGAAATACACAAAAATAACTCTACATGAAAATTTTAACTCCTTTAAATTGAACATGGCCACTATTTAGAATCTAGCTCTACTTCCAAGAAGGATATGCTTTTTCTGAGTTACCTGAAGAGGTATCCTTCCTAGGCCCTTCAGAATGACCTTGGTCAGAATTACTAAGCTTGAGGCATAGAAAGTCTCTGGTATTCTCATAGATTGGGAAAGCTTTAAGTACCCTCTGGCAAACACACCACTCATTGCTTCCCATCTGTTCCAATTTGTGATACACTTGAGAGATCTTTTAGAGATATTTGTGAAAACCTCTACCCCAGACCTACAGCTCAGCTACTTTTTTTTCTGGGTCATTATCAAACCAACAACTCAAAGACGACTATGATAGCCAACGCATCCAGTCAAATTTTTTTCTGACCTCAGTTTTTACCCCTGTAAAGTGGGATCACTAACTATTCTGCACTTCCACAGTGGCTGGCTGTTTCTTTGTGTGTCTCACAGGCGCACACAAACACACGCACACAAACACATGCACTCTCACATGTGTGCACCAACTCTAATGGCCAGGACATGGTCTCCAGCACATTGCATAGTCTTTGATATATGTCAACTCTCAGGAGATATTTGTTGAAAAAAAAAAAAACACAAGAGAAACGAAAGAAGGCTAAGTATGGAAAAGCACGTTGAGTGGGCTGCACAGTGTTCACACATGTAGCAGATACAGGACGTGTTAATTCTCAGAAGATGAGCTAGCAGGTATTTTGTCCTCACCTTAAGCCTTAGTGAGTAACCATCACTCCTCACAAGTGCATTTCCTCAGGGAGAACATTTCGCTTTCTCAACTTTCTACCCCATTGTTGTCTAGGGCAAACTAAGAAAAGGAGAGGGCCATTCCACCACAACTCACAAGGTGCATTACAGCCGTGTTAGCTCTCTCCGATTGTCTTCTTCCTAAAGCACGAGTCTCAACTCTGGGAGACAGGAAAGTGCAGGCCATTTCACTGCCCTTATACAACAGTTCTTCATAGTTATTGGATAGTGTTTACTCCAGAAAAAGGACTCTATAGATGCTTACTTTTCTCCTACCTAGAACTTAATGGATCTTGATAGCACAGCAAGCAAGTGGAGTGTTTCAAGAAATGTCGCTTTAAAGTTCTGAAGCATATGGTTGGTGCCAGAGACACATAAATCAGCCACAATCAATGCATGTGACTTTTTATTTGCTGGCCTACTTTGAAGCATATTATAGGAAGAAATGTTTATATTTCATTCACAAAATACATCTCTAGTCATGCTGAAGGAGTGCCTTTCAAGCACTGAATTAGGCAAAAAAAAAAAAAAAAAAAAAATTGGAGACACACAGAGGGAAAGAAGTGGGCTAGAGGATGGGAGTCATGGAGCAAGGAGAGGAGGGAATAGAGAACACTACTTTTCAGCACCTGGATCCTTAATCTAGTTAAAACTCTAGTTTATTGCCTGTAAGATTACAAGCAGGACAGCAAGAGAGCAGTTGTTTTATGAGCCTGGGAAGGAAGAACCTCTGCCAATCAGCTGTGGAGAAGATGATGCCATTTCTATAGAAAATACAATGACCTAGAGCAAAGGACAGAGAAAATCAATAATGACTCTGGGGAAAATTCTGAGCAAAAGAGGGTTTCATAGGATAGCCATCACTACCCAAATAAGCAAGATCCTGACCCTACATTCTTAGCAATAACTATCTAATAAATAATATATATATACTGAATATCTCCTTTGAAAATGCCATACTGAAAGCAACAAGTTCACATTCAGGGCCTGGTTTCATGTATCACCTCATGCCTTCACTAGCACAGCCCTGTGAGATATACGCACTACTGTCACCAATTTACAGATGAGAGAAGGAAGTGAGAGGATCAAGTGGCTTCTCTAAGATGCTCAGCTTGCAAGTGGTTTTTTGAATTAAGGCTAATCTTGGTGTTTTGCTCCTGGAGTCCCTGCTGTTAACCCTTCATGACCCCCCAGCTATCTCCCAGCTTCTTAATTAATCCCCACAGTGATCCTTGGCACACAAAGGAGGAAACTGAGGCTGAGTTTTTGCAAATTTCAAGCTAGGCTTTTCATAACAAATAGTTCACAAACTCCGTGCAACACATCATTTCTGTATAGAAAAGGGTGGTCATAAAGGAAGGACACAGGGAAGAATGAAGGAATATGTAGAGATTTTGTTTCAGGCTTCCAGCTTTGATATAATTCATTGTCTGAAAAATTGTGTGTATTCCCACTCATTCAAAAATCATTAATTTCCTCTACAGAACATACATCAGGATTTTAAAAACTAATCAGACATCAAAGACTGCCCAACAGTTAAAAGGGCAAAGGGAGGAGATTCTAATATTCTTCCAAACAGCTGGAGAGGACATCTGCTCAAGGAAATATCCTATTTTCCATAAACCACAGAGGGCTGTGTTTATTTCAGCAGAACAATGTTCCCAGAAGGCCACTTTTTAATAAGCTGCAAAACTACTGTTCCCTAAGCTCATTCTGCATGCTTCCTACCTCATCTTTTCTTTTATCTCAACTCAGAAAAATTCAGCTAGAGATTTGTAAAAACTGGAAAATCCAACAGTGACTGAATATCCCATTAGGGAAAAGATTTCTTTAAAAGTGAATATTTATTTGCCTCAGGATCTTACTTTCTCAGTCGAGGAGTCCTGACCGTCAGTAGAAAGGGTCAGCTTAGGAAAAGCTATTAGTCCAGAAGACATTCCCACTCTTAATGCATGCATACACACACACACACACACACACACACACACACACACACACACACTTGTTTTAGAGTCTCAGATATCAGGTGTCATCATCTACCTGGAGTTTCTGGAGGCTCTGCATGCACACAGACACACAGGCACACACACATACACACGCACACACACACACACACACACACACACACCAACACAAGTCACTAGGAATATACTCTTAATAACATGATGTCATTTGGCACAGCTCTGCGATGGACAGCTGACCATCTGTCACCTGCTTCCTCCAACACCAGGCCAGCACAGTTCACAGCTGACAGACCAATGACTACACTATCCTCTAGCCCTTAAGATGTTGCCTGTAACTTGCACATGGACGAAACAGTAAAACTACAGTCTGAATACACGTCGAATTGGGCTATGCCCATGTCCCCGCCCACCCTTTCCTCCTGCCCCTGGACTACTTTTCCTTTCTGTCCACATCTCACACATGCTATTGCATTCAGGCATCCTTGTTTGAAAATAAGATCCTTTAGATTTTAAGTCATGAATGAGCAGCAAATTCTCCCTTTTTCCTGGGACTATGCCTAAAATAAATAAATAAATAAATGGGTAAACCCCAGTTTCTCAGAAAAGAGATGTGTATTATTATCTCCTACTGCCTGTTTTCCATTCACAGAGGCCCACGAACTCTTTTGTGTATATCAGACAGTGGATAGTCAAGAACATGCTGCAGTGATGAATGTTTCCCCAGCAGCTTAGGTAGCTTCATTCACACCAGTAAGTCTGCCTGGCTTAGAGCTACAGTGTCATCTTAGGAAGCTTCCTGGAGCCTGCCCAGGAAGCCAAAGGTAAATTCTCAAGCAACGGAATTTGCCATAGAAACTTCAGTGTCTTGGGTCAAAGCACCACCTCCCCGAAATGAAAGCTACAGCTCTTCTACTTCACTCTGTCTGTGCAAAGCCACAGACTACCAAGAAGATGATTTTGACCTACTTAATTCAAGAAGTTATTCTTTCATGGGGCTAGATGATTGATTGTTCTAATTCTTCAGACTTTTGCAAATATAAATTCAGGAAAATTGTCATTCTCCAGTTCTTTTTAAATGTTTACTTCTTAGCAAGCTGTAGTCCTAATGAGCATTGCTAAATCTTAATTCAGAACACTTCTGGTCCAAGGCCTTATGTTAGGAATCATGAAAGGCATTTAATGTGTGTAAGCCATCAAGGAAAGAATCCAAGCGAATGCTGATAATTCCGATCCAAAACTAAAACTTCCAGACAATTGAAGGAAGGTGGGAGGCTAGCTAATGTTAAAAATATTGAGATTAAAAAATGTCAATTCTATATCTACAAAGCCAAAAGCAAAATCTTAGTTATTCAATTGTTCTGGTCTGTGCAGATAATAAACCTAGGTTCCAGGAAAACATACAAGTGATTGACTAAAGCAAGAGATGAGAATGGAAAAGCTAAATAAGCAGCCTTTGCACCACCCATCATCCCTCCAACACACACACTCATTGTCCTACGGTGTCCCTTTCCTACAAATAATAAGCCTTAGTGTGCTTTACACAAATCTTCACACCTCCAACCCAATTTATACTTGCTTTCTTTACCTGTACCAAATGAGAGTGACAGTATGATCCCTAAACCCTACCTTGGTAGACAGCCATGTGGAGGCAGCCTCTGTGTCTACCTGTGCCAGCGGGGCCCATGCTGCTTGGCAGTCCATCCTCGTAGGACCCCCCCAGCTAGTACAGCAGAAGCGTCTATGGTGTGGACACACCAGTTCCACAGGCCCAGAGGCATTCTGGTGTGAACCCTTTCCTCGCTCCCTCCCACATGAGCTCATCTAGTTCCAGGATTGTCATTAACAAACTATTTCCAAACTCATGCCTCTCGCCAGGGCCACCCCCAGGGTGATTGGGGCCCAGAAATAAGGTTTTTGCCAATCTTTGTCTATATAAACAACCCAAAACACTGAAAATCAGGCTGTCAGCACAATCCTGATGACCCAATTTCGTAAATCTCTGATCTAGAAAACATGTTGGGCACTGGCATGGTACGGCCCTGGTGCGGCAGCAGTTCCGATCATCACAGTCACCAAAGGGACACTCTAAAAAGCTGTATAGGGAGCGTGCAGATGGCCAGGCTTCTGTAGACCGGTGCTGTCTGAAAAATACTGTCTCTTGCCCCAGTCTCTGGGCAACTTTCAAACACATCAGAACACACTATCCACCAACATAACCACTGACACATTCACTGTCATTCCACAGTTACACACATTTGAACATATATGTATAGCGTATGTCTCTGTAGCTACTCTTGTACAGGCTGTCACTGGAAAGCTCCGTGACAGAGTCTCGTGATGCCAACACCATTCTCGCAGGGGGTGGTGAATACGTACACTTATCAGCAATCCACCTGAAAACGCACACGGACTCATCCTGCCTGAACTTGGAGATGTGAGTTCTGGAGTTTGTGGAAAAAAACTCTCCTTTTGTCTATGTCTAGAATGGAAATGCAGTAATGCTTTCCCGAACCCAACAGGAAAATCCGCCCAAATCAGAATGCAGAACAAAGAGGTGAAAAAGTTAAATCTTTTTTTCCAACTTCATTCACTAGCATTCCCCACCCACACTCCGCTAGACAGAAAATTTACTGATGGGGAAGATTCCCAGCTGCTCTATACTAAATCAATCTGCCTGCATCCAGAAGGCAAACTTGGTCATGGCACAGCAAAAATAAGGCCCTTCGGGTGGCGATACTAGTCCTGTACCTGGCATGAATACATTCTGAAAATGTCTGAGGATCCGTAGGCTTCTTTTTCTTTTCAAAGAGAAGTTTATTTTTATTTTAATCATTCATAAAATTGAAAATGACAATTTTAACTCTAGGAATTCTCTCTTTCTGTATCTCATTTTCTTTCTTGTATATGTATGTATATATGTATAACTACAACACATAAAAATTACCTTTTAGCAGAAACTATTAACAGAAAATTTAAGTATTTACTAAACTGTATTAGCTGAGGAAAATATTGTTTGTTTTTTATAATTAGTTCACCATTAAGAACAAACACATGAACATTACTTATTTTTCAATATTGATTAGCTTCCTTTACTTTGTCCTCTCCTGGTTTCTACAGATTCTGTCCTCTCATTTATTTTCTGAAAATATACTTGCTGGGTTAATTAAATTTACCTTTAAATTGATTGTTCAATGATCACAATTTTCACCAACTCTATATCTATCTGACAGAGGGCTAATATCCAAAATATATAAAGAACTTGAGAAGTTAAATAGCAATAAATCAAGTGATCCAATTAAAAAATGGTGTTCGGAGCTAAACAGAGAATTCTCAATAGAGGAATATCAAATGGCAGAGAAACACTTAAAGAAATGTTCAACGTCCTTAGTCATAAGAGAAATGCAAATCAAAACGACCCTAAGATTTCACCTTACACCCATGGGAATGGCTAAGATCAAAAATTCAAGTGACAACACATGCTGATGAGGATGCAGAGAAAGGGGAATCCTACTCCATTGCTAGTGGGAATGTAAACTTTTACAACCGCTTTGGAAATCAATCTGGTGCTTTCTTAGAAAATCGGGGATAGTGCTTCCTCAAGATCCAACTATACCACTCCTAGGCATATATCCAAAAGATGCTCAAGTATACAACAAGGACATTTGTTCAACCATGTTCGTAGCAGCTTTATTTGTAACAGCCAGAATCTGGAAACAACCCAAATGTCCTTCAGTGGAGGAATGGATACAGAAATTGTGGTACATTTACACAATGGAATACTACTCAGCAATTAAAAACAAGGAAATCATGAAATTTACAGGCAAATGGTGGGAACTAGATCATCCTGAGTGAGGTGTCCCAGAAGCAGAAAGACACATGGTATATACTCACTCATAAGTGGATATTAAACATATAATATAGAATAAACATACTAAAATCTGTACACCTGAAGAAGCTAAGCAAGAAGGAGGATCCTGGCTAAGATGCTCAATCCTCATTCAGAAAGGCAAACAGGATAGACATAGGAAGAGGAATAAAACAGGGAACAGGACAGGAGCCACCACAGAGGGCTTCTGAAAGACTCTACCCTTCAGGGTATGGAAGCAGATGCTGAGACTCAAAGGCAAACTGTGAGCAGAGTGTAGGGAATCTTAGGAAAGGGGGGAGATAGAAAGACCTGGAGAGTACTGGAGCTCCACAAGACTAACAGAAACAAAATATCTGAGCCCAGGGGTCTTTTCTGAGACTGATATTCCAATCAAGGACCATGCATGGAGATAACCTAGAACCTTTGCACAGATGTAGCCCATGGCAGCTCAGTGTCCAAGTGGGTTCCCTAGTAAGGGGAACAGGGACTGTCTCTGACATGAACTCAGTGGCAGGCTCTTTGATCACCTCCCCCTGAAGGGGGTGCACCCTTACCAGGCCACAGAGGAAGGCAATGCAGTCAGTCCTGATAAGACCTGAGAGGCTAGGGTCAGAGGAAAGGGGAGGAGGACCTACCCTTAAGTTTCTTAAGAGAACTTAGCTGCTGCAGTCAGAGCATTTCATTTTAAATGAATGTGCAGGGAAGATTTTCAAATACAGAAAAGGACCTTGATGTTCCATTTCTTTGAACTAATAATGTGACCTCTTTACAGTCCTTACCATTGCTCTCCCTTCTGCTGATTAAGCAACCAGGATCTCTTTTGTTTTGCTATATGAAGAGAGTGATTTTTCTAGATATTAAGTACAATCTCGACCTTTCCAATGACTTTTTAAAAGTTTTTCAATTTATGACTTCAAGTGAAGTTTACACCCCTTGTTAAATAGCATCACAATACCTTACTTAAATACCAAAAAGTCCTTTTTACTTCTATTCTGCGTGTGCAACCGCATTCTCAAGTTATGTTCATGTAAAGGCTTCTGTGGTTGGCATTTGAAGCCTGAGGTGATTTACCAATCTAATGTCTTCTTGGGAAAAGATGCTCAGAAAAAAATCCAAGTCCAGTCTTAAAATTCTCAGCCCAGTGACATTTCCCCTCCTACAAAAATTCCAGTGGTATTCTTTCAGCTTACAGGAAGCAAATAGACATTAAAATGTTAATGGCTCACTCTGTTCTTCCCTCTCACTGTTCAGTAGGCAGAATGTTCTCTGATTATGTTACAACAGAGCTATATGATTTTTGACCAAAAATGAATATACTTCCATCGCTCATGCTCATTCACCCTGTTCATTCACTTTTTTGTGTGTTAGCCACAGAAAGTAATCTCTCAAAATGGATAGGTTGTATTTGCCTAAGAGACTGTATTGTCCTTTGTGCAATTGTGACAATAAATTTATAGTGACATGCTGCTCCTGTAACCCAAGTAATACCCCAAAAAGTGCCCACCTTTTACCATCGAAGTCTTTCACGTTAAGGGACTTGTATTGGGCAAAATATTACACTATGTAAAGACTGTGGCCTCATTCATTTTCAAATGCACATCATACACTTAATAAGTGCGTTCTCATCAACCTGAGCTGGACTCATCTCTGGTCACACTGTAGACTCTTTATCACACTTTATCACAATCACCTACATTTTGGAAAGGTAAGTCATAATTACTATCTTAGTAATATAAAAAGAAGTACTACATAAAACTTTGCAGTATGAATTTAAAGCACTTAAATATGAAACAAAACCTCCAGATGTCCTTTCTTATCTCCTATAGTCCATTATATTTTTCTTTTTTTCCTAGGGTTCCTTACAAGTCTTGTGGGTATGGTTTTGAAGAAAAATCCCTTCTAAGATGCTTGTATCTTTACTGTTCACATCCCTTAGTCACACCCAGTTGCACAAAGGGCAGGAAATGTGTCTCTAGCCTTAGGGCCACCTGCTTAGTGACCCTCAGATTCTCAAATATAAGAAAGGGAGGGATAATTGGGTACCAGAAGACAACCTAATTAATAAAATAACTAACAAAATAGACTCATTAGTGAGAAAAGGACAACAAACATAGAAATCAAATACAGAAATAAGCAAAGAGAATTTGAAAAGTATTTTTTATTAAAAAAATTAAAAATCATCTAGGAAGAAGTAGGAAGCAAAAATTCATGCAGGAATTGAGGGAAGTAATCATAAGTTGATCTGTTAAATGTGCTCCTATTTTATAGATACTGATAACATATCTCACGGATTTGAAACATGAGCCTAAGACATAACAGTCCCTAAGCTTCTTAACCTCTGGGCTATAAATTAGCAGATATGCATCAGCTCTGCTTGTGAAACATCTCTTGGCAGACAGCAGAAGAGTTCAGCACACAAAAAGTAGTGTCCTGAGATTTAATGTAGTAAAAGTAAAGATTGCAACAGAACTATGCACTCTTGCCAAAACTTGGTGAATTTGCTAATTTCCCCAAAGGCTTCTGTGCTTGCTCCATTTCAGAACAGTATGCACTCAGAAGAAGCAGTATGTTACTTAAAAGCAAACACTGACGGTCACATAGAAATAATTTTGGAATAAGTGACCTAAAGTTGGACTTATAAAGGGCCTGGCCACTTTAGTAATATCACATGTCATGTCAGACATATTGCCATTGAGCTGTGTGTATGCATGTACTGTTCACATGTCATGGCTCTCTGTTGGACCCAGTCTTACATGAACATTGATAGAGACTAAACTTCTCTCAGCTTTTAAAATCACACAAAACAAGAGCAGAAGAAAAGTTTCTGTGGCAGAAACCACACAAGGACAGTCTCATTTCCTCATTTCTTTTTGTGCAAGGAATGTGCTGAGGAAGAAATGGGGCAAAGGAAAGGCCCTTACAAGATGAGAACAAAGGCTTGCCAGTATGATAGAATATACTGAATTGTTGTAAAGAACAAACAAGAGCGACAGAGACAGACATCTTTCCAGGAATATTACTTTGAAGAAAAATCAGCCAAACCCCAGAAGGGCTTAAAACACTGGATATAATTCTGCTGTGTCGCCAAGGTAAGTCACAGGAGGGGCTTTGCAAAACAGTCAACGTTTAACTTCTTTTTTTTCCTTGCATTCTTTTTGTTTTGTTTGAAATGGGCTCTCACATTGCAGCCCACGCAGAACTCAGACTAGCTATTCTGCTCTCTCAGCCACTCCAGTACTGTTTCTATCCATACTATGGAATTCAAAAACCACAATGATTTCCCATGTTAAAAACGAAGAAGGAGGAAGAACCAGAGGTGGTGATACACAAATATAATGCCACCACTCTAGGAACTAGAGGCAGAAATATCAGAAGTTTGGGGTTATCTTCTGCTACATAGAGAATGTGAGAGCAGCCTGAGCTATATGACACACTGTCAAAACAAGACAGACAGAGAGAGAGAGAGAGAATTCAAACAGATATCTGATTTTTTACACAGGTAAAAGGAAAGCCTACATGTCAAAAGAAAGGGGGAAAGGGAGTAGTAAAATCCAGAGTAGCAATCACTGTCACTCTTTCCAGTCCCTGGACTACAAAAGGACTCAAATTCTAATACTTGTGCAAGGACAGAGAAGCCATAACTGGCAGCGTTTCATGGCTGACTGCTTGATATTCGCCAATTCGGGGGTCTCCCTGGGGAGACCACTCCTCTCCCTGGCAGCATTCCTTATTTGCCTGTAATCTTTAGTCTAGGGCTGAGACCCCATGATCGCTCCTTCCCTGCACTAGCATGTCTGTTGATGTTGTCCTTATTTTACTCATGTTTGGACAGCCATGTTGATGAGAGTTCAAGAGTGCAGCTTCTCTGGCATGTCTAAGAGACACAACCTCACAGCAGACTTTCTGTTCCTCTGCCTCTTACAGCCTTCCTACCTCTTCTTCAACAATGATCCCTGAGCCTTAGGTGCCAGGAGTTGTAAAGTCATATACATACAAGTAATTTTGTAAGGTCTGAACAGTTTGTATTTATATATTTAGGACTGTGGATGTGTGTGTGTGTGTGTGTGTGTGTGTGTGTGTGTGTGTAAAACAACAATTAAAAGAGAGGATATAAATTTGAGAGGGAGCAAATGAGAAGATTTGGTAGGAAAAAAAGAAAGAGGAAAATGGTGTGATTATATTTTAATTTCAAAAATTATTTAATACAAATATTAAATAATAAATATTATTATTTAAATAAAAATATTTAATTTCAAAATTTTAAAAAATATCTATGTATTTTAAAAAGTAGAAGAATTCTACTTTTTTTTCAGAATTTTTCTGAGAATATAAACACATGGGTCCATAATTGAGTCTGAGTCTCAGATGTGCATTTTCTCCTTAGTCTAGAACCCCTCAAGACACAGAACCTCTCTGTGGGTGTGCACCTCCAACACAAGCCAAGCAAATCAGTCAACAACACACAGAACAGAAAGAAAGTCTACTGAACAGGGCATGTTGGCACATGCCTTAATCCCTCTCAGGGAGGAAAGGCAGGTAGATCTCTGCGAGTTCAAGGTCAGCCTGACCTACAAAGTGATTCCAGGACAGCCATGGCTACACAGAGAAACTGTGTCTCAAAAGAAAAAAGAAAAAAGAAAGTCTACTGAAGATTTCTTAAACCTCAAATCATAGGCTTCTAGGGTCACAATCCAGAATGAACTAGTGAGGCAGGTACAACAAAAAGCAATGTTTTGTCTTATTTTATTTTTACATTTATAAAAACATTTATAGCACATTTGAATTACACATAACAATGAGTCTTATTGACATTGCCATACATATACCTAATGCATTTTCATCATATCTACCTCTATTACCCTCCCCTGTCCCTTCCATGCCCCCTTTATTCCTGATCCCCTTTATTCTTACTAGTCTACCCACTCTGCTTCATGTCTTTTTTTCAAGCCAGTGAGTTTAGGTAGGGTTGTCCCCAGGAGCACAAAAGAGAGAAAGTTTATAGGAATGTGAACAATGCGCCAGTGTCTGCATCCCTGAGTAAAATGTCCCCATCCTTAGCGACCCTTTAGCTGTTTGTGTTCTTCAGTGACAGATGGGACATATGATTCCATCCAGTATATGAGCTCCTGTTGACAGGCCCAGGCTTGTGCAGATAACCAAAGCTTGCTGTGTACTCATAGGTGCAACTGCTATGCCACACCCAAAAGAGGTGTTTCACAACCCTTCTTGCCTTTTTCACCTCTAGCCTTCTCTCTGCCTCCTCTTCTGTGATGTTTCTTGAACCTCCGCGGGACTGATACAGACATTCTCCTTAGGGATTGTTGGTTGTTCATTGTTGGTTGTTCTCAGGACTTTGACTATGTGTCTTTACATTGCCTACCGCCTTCACCGTAAAAGGAAGTTTGTTTGAACAAAGATTAGGACAGCATTAATATGTTCGCATAAACATAAATGTTTAGAAGGCAATTTGATAAGAACATCTCATAGCAGACAGGAATAGTACTTTTCCCATTAGGTCCTACAGGCTGTGAGCTTTTGACAGGTTCACAGTAGTATTTCAGAGCTTTTGAGGCACTTGAGATTTAATTAAGACATAGAGGTGCCTATATAGTTAAAGCCGTTGGCCTTTTGCTGGGGCAGTCTCTCAGCTTGCTGCTGACTTAACCTGTATTCTCCAGCACTCCTTCTCTCCATGTGGTTCTCACTGCCTACCTCTGCTCCAGTCTGTCTCCCTTCGTCTCTGCACACCCTTGTCTGTAGTTCTTCCTGCCACTGCTCTTTACCCAGCTCTTTATTATGCAAAAAGCCATATTCCTTACTCAACTAGTCAGCTGCAGCAGATCACCAGCCACAGAGCAGCCACAGAGCAGCTTCCCTTATTTTCACTTTTGAAGGTGGATAAGGAAGTGACATATACATATCCTGTTCACTGGGCGCTGATGGCTTCAAGTAAATACACATTTTCATAACCATAAAATATGATATTTGTAGGTCACCCAAACAACAGTTCCAGGCTTGTTTCATCCCGTGAAGCAAGCCTATGTTGTGTGTGCCTGTCCTCCAAGCCAAACAACCATCATCTTGGATACATGCACTTGTTTTGCAAAAAGATGATCCCAGTTGGGCTTGTAGACTGTTTACATCCTTTCATGTACAGTTAGAAGACTGTACATGAGTCAAGAGACCCTCAACTTACTATCCAGTCATTCACTACCACCTGCTGAATGCAACTTTGCCTTACTTGCACGTGACCTTGTAGGGGGTGGAGCTAGAGTATATGTGCAGATGAAGTCTACCGAAGGGAGACTCCATCGATGCAGCTACTTGGAAGCCCCAGTTCAAGACAGAAAAAATTCTTTCTAGGTTCAGTCTTTTGGGAGGAGGAAAATGCACTGTACTGACAGGGTTTTGTCAACTTGATACAAGCTAAAGTCATGTCAGAAGATGAAAGCTCAATGAAAAACAGTGCCTCCATAATATCCAGCTGTCGGCAAGCCTGTGGAACATTGCTGTAATTAGATCCCAGCCAAGTGCTACCCCTGGGCAAGTAGTCCTAAGTGTACACAAAAGCAGTGGTCCTGAGTGTATATAAAAGCAGGATTAGCATGCAAAGAGGAGTAAGCAAGTAAGCAGCATTTCTCCTTCCTTATTATTCTTATTCTTCAATTCCTTTCTCAAGTTCCTGCCCTGACTAACTTCAATAATGGACTATGGTGTGAAAATGGAAGCAAAATAAACCCTTTGCTCCTCAAGTTGCTTTTGGTCATGATGTTGCTCACAGTATGGTGGTTTAAATAAGGAATGCTCTCAGAGGCTCAAGTGTTTAAATATTTGGGGCCTAGTTGATGGAACTCTTTGGGAAGGATTAGAAGGCATGGCCTTGTTAGAGCAGGTATGGTCTGTTGGAGGAGCTGTGTCACTGGGGTGGGTTTTGAGGTTTAAAATGCCCAGGCCAGACCCAGTCTTTCTCTCTCTACCTCCAACTTACAAATTAGCTGTAAGTGCTCAGCTACTGTTCCAGCACCATAGATATGTTACCTGGCACCACAGTCCTTTCCATGACGGTCATGGACTAGCCCTCTGAAACTATAATTAAATATTTTCTTCTGTAATTTTCTATGGTGACTTGGATAAGAATGCCCCCCCCATAAGCTCACATATGTGAATGCCTAATCAACAGGAATGAAACTTATTGAAAGAATTATGAGGATTAGAAAGAGTGGCCTTGTTGAAAAAAGTATATCACTGAGGGTGAGTTTTGAGGTTTCAAAAATCTCATGTCAGGCCCAGTCTCTCTCTTCTTGCTGCCTGTGGTTCAGGATATAGAGTTCTCAGCTACTTCTCCAGCTCCCTGACTGCCATGTCAGGGAGCCACTATGTCCTTACCATGATGATATTGGACTAAACCTCTAGAACTGTGAACAAGCCCCTAACTAAATATTTTATCTTTTAAGATTTGCCTTGGTTGTGGTGTTTCTTCACAGCAATAGAACAGTAACTAAGACACTTGTGGGCAAGCTTTGAGATTTCAAAAGATATGTGTTATTCCCAGTGTTCTCATCTTATCTACTACTTGTGGATCAAAACATGAAGTCTCAGCTGTTCCTGCCACCATGGCTTTGCTCCATCATCATGGACTTGAACTCTCTGAAACTGTAAGTCCAATTAAATGGTTTTTGTTGTTGTTGTTGTTGTTGTTGTTAGTTGCCTTGGTCATGGTGTTTTGTCATAGCAATAGAGAAGTAGCTAGAACACACATAAACAGAAATCCAAAATCATAAATTGGTACCAAGTCATTGAATATTGCTGTGACAGATTGACCAGGTGTCTTGGGAAGGATTGTGATGGCATCTGAACTTTCAGTTAAAAGAGTCATTGAGTGCTCAGATATCAGTGAGGTGTTTTGACAGAGTTTGAAATATAAGAAGGCTGAGAGCTGTGCAGACAATGGAGACCTGGTTTGTGACATTTCAGGAGGAAGTTTTTAGAATTCTTTAAAAATTCTGTAGGACTGTTCAATATTTCAAATTAAGAATCTGTGGTTCTGGTCAGCTAGGGCTGAAAAATGAGCTGTGATTAACAAGAGACCAAACCCGCTAAAGTGAAACCTTGGTTTTGCGAGGACAATTAATATGCTCAACTGTGGTGGAAGAATCAGCTGTGATTATGAAGAGAGCAGTATCACTGGGATGAAGTCTTCCAGGAATGTTTTCTCAGGATCGGCACACAGAAGCTGTGGTTCAGAGGGGGCTAACCCATATATGCTGGCAGCCAAAGCTGGCAATATGTAAGAGCCACTTAGGTGGTACTGGTTTTGAAGACACGAAAAGGCCATGGATAACAGCTGAGGCTTTGCAGCGTGAGAAGCCAGGAGAGGCTCTCAGTCAATGTGCAGCCACAGTTGAAGTAAAAGCCACAGGACTGAAGAAACCATGAAAAAAGATTGAGGATTGTCACTATGCGGCAGGGTTGGAGTCCTTGAAGAGAGGTCCAAGGAGGCTATTTGTGAAGCTTCAGCCAAGTTGTAGATGCCAACATTTTGAAGATTTCAGCACCATGGTACAGCCACAAAGGTCAGCCCTAGCCATGGGGTGGATGGCAAAGACGGAGAAGTGGGGCTGCTCTGGAGGTCTTTTGGAGCCCAGTGGAGGGAGGGTGGGTCCCAGAAGTCTCACACAGTTTTATACAGCTGGACTTTCGTTTTGCTTTCAGCTGAATGTAACTATTCCCCAATTATTCCCCTTCAGATAAGAAACTTAATTCTTATTTTACAGCAGCTCATAGTTAAGACACCTTGGAATTTTAAAGAGACTTTGTATACTTAGAGGTTTGGGATATTTTTAAAGGATTGAACTTTCAAAATGTTTGAATTTTCAAAGTGTGTGGGACTTTTAAAGTTATATTAAGTTTAATATTGTGGTATCAATATGGCATCTGGGCACAAATGAAGAAGAGGTTATAGTTGGGATAGTGTGATGTATTGGGGGTCAAGTTGACAGGCATCAATTGTGCTAATTTTTTGTCAACTTGACACAAGCTAGTTATCAGAATGGAGAGAACCTTGATTGAAAAAAGTAAGGCTGTGGGGCATTTTCTTAATGATTGAATGATGGGAAAGGCCCGCTAAGGGCAGGGCCACCGAGGGCAGTTGGCCCTGGGTGTATAAGAAAGCAAGATGAGCAACTGTAAGGAACAAGCAGCAGTCAGTACTTCTCCACGGTTTCTTCTTCAGGGCCTTTCTCAAATTCCCGTTATTCCAAGGGTGGACTGTGATGTGGAGGTATAAGCAAAATAAACCATTTGCTTCCCAAGTTGCCTTTGGTCATAGTGTTTTTCCGAGCAATAGAAACATCAAGACAGCCAAATCCACTAAGGAGCCCCTCCGTGGTAAGGAAGCCCAATACACTCATTAGTTCCACAGATTGCATTTTGGCAGAGTCATGCTTTGGTTTGTCACTGGGACCTTAGAAGTAGACCTTGGCTGCATCTCCCCTGGGAAGGAATTTTAGCAACAGCCTCTCATCCAACCATACAGCAACTGAATGCCTCCATGATGGCCATGTCCGTGCTGCTGTAACACCAGCAGGTGCCTCTTACTTGGCAAGCTTGGTAGCGAGGCATGCAGTATTCACAGCTAATAATTTTTATTAGTTATGACAAGGGTAAACTTTCTTAAATACATGACAATGTAGCCATATTCTGTCTAATATCACTAGCTTATCTGGGCATAGCTCTTTCTGATGCTTTAAATCTGGAGAACAGAATGAATCATATATAAGAAGTCAGGGCTTCTGTTGCTGCAATAAGAAACATGACCACAAGTGACTCAGGGAGGAACGGGTCTATTATGCTTATACTTCCCTGTCAGAGTCAATCACTGAGGGAAGGGAGAGCAGGAACTCAAACAGGAACCAGGAGGCAGGAACCACAGATGAACACTGCTCTCTGGCTTGTTCCTCGTGGCTTGTCAACTGGCTTTCCCAAACAACAGTTATACAACACAGCACCACGAGCCAGCCCAGGGGTGGAACTGTCCTTCACATGACTGGACCTCCCACATCCCCAGCTAGCTTGCCTACAGGCCAATCTGATGGGAACACTTTTTTTCAATTAAGGTTCTCTTTTTCTAAATGATTCTAACTTGTATCAAGTTGACAAAACTAGTCAAGGCAAGAAGAAATGTTTCAAATGTATAAGCAAATATAATTTGACAATTATAGTAATTTGGTAATTATAATGGTTAATTTTACATGCATACTTAGCAGAGCCAGGATACCAGAGCTCGTGGATGTTTTCTTGAGAATCTTTCTATAGAAATTAACATTTGAGTCAAACAAGTTAACTTCCATGATTTGAGTGTGCCTCATCTAATCCTTTTTCTCAGCTGTGCATTGCAGGGATAATCAAGTAATGAAAAAAGAAGTTTCTTTGGTCCACGGTTTCTGACTTTCAGTCTACAGTTGTCTGTTTATATCACAGTTGGGCCACGGTGAGGAAGTTCACCATAGCAGGAGTATTAGCAGAATTGCTCATGTTGTCCAGGAAGTGAAAAGGAGAGAAAAGAGCAGCAGTTTCCCTGCATGGATGTGTGCCCGGCCACGGCCTTCAACCAGTCTCCACCTCCTCAACAGCGTGGCCCAGTAGCATGAAGAACTGTGGACTAAATCTTCAACACATGAGGTTTGGAGGACATTCGATATCCAAACCACAAAATACTTGCAGACTTAAGAAAAACACTGACCTTCCCCAGAGCAGAGGGAATTCTGCCAGCAGACGGCTCTTGAACGCAAACTGTAGCTCTTCCCTGGATCAACACTTTGCATTCCTATCTTACAGATTCTGGAACACCATTCTGCATAGTTATGAGCCCAATCCATAAAAACCTGCCTTTCAGACTCTCTCTCTCTCTCTCTCTCTCTCTCTCTCTCTCTCTCTCTCTCTTGCCATTGTTTCTCTGGAAAACTCTGATGTGTACAGCGATAGAAAAGGGAGTGGAAAGTGACATTGAGAGACTGAACAATGACTAACAGTAAGGAGGTGCCAAACTTGTAAGGTTGCTTAAATTTCTGAGAACTATGACCATATTGAGCAGCTCTAAATATTATTGCATGAGGGTTAGGTTTTTCAAGGTGGCTATTAAAAAGGATAGGTGTGGGATGAATAACATCTAAGCCAGCAGAGACAATCAATAAAAGTCAGTCAGCACAAATGATTATAGGACAGGGGAGGCTGGACACAGAAACTGCTGGGTATGAGGGAGAGAGAAAAAAAATGATAGAAATCAATCAAAGGCCATCAGTAATAAACAGACTATTAAAGAAGATTGCTGTCTCAGGTTAAAAGAGGCAAATTGTCCTCTGTAATCTTCAGAACAGTATGGACACATCTGAAATGTCAGGACAAAGAGTGAATTTAAAAGAATGAAGAAAGATCCATTTGACAAGTACAAATAAACAGAAAACCTGGATATGTTTACTACTATCACAGTGAATGGAGTTTAACACAAAAGGTTAATGATAAAACAACTCTTCTGCATTATGAGAGAAGGGGCTCATACCAGAGCTAGGACTTTTCTGGATGAACACACAATAGCATGTTCTCAAACACTATAAGGCAGTGAGGCCTCTGCAGACGCCCCAGGCATGGTCTGACCTTCTGTGGGGAGGGTGGGGGGTGGAGAGTCTTCCAGCAGGAAAACTGAATACAGATGTTTGCACAGAGTAAATGTTTAAGATGAGAAAAGAAGCATGTAAGCTTTACGGGCACTGGTTCAACAGTCAGTAAAGCAAGTGTCCACAGACTCTGGAGAGGCCAGGTCTCCTCTGACAAGAGTTCTGAGACAAGAGTTAGAGACTTGAAGCTTTTGCTAAGACCTCCTGTGTCCCCAGCCTCTCACTTCCTCCCTGAAAAGAGGTTAGACATAAGGATAAGTTCTACATTCCTTCACGCAAAGTCTCAAGCTGGTCCCCTGACACACTAACTCATCTGTGGAATGTAGCCTCCACCCATGAAGACTTTGCATCATTATATTCCATGTAATAAAATGATATGGATTTGGGAAAGTCCCATTTCTATTACACAGCAAATCTCTTGGTTCTGCCCTTCAACTAAAGTCATACAATCTTACTTCAGAAATGGCTAAAAGCTCAAACCTGGAAGTCAGGTGGCCATAAGTTCAAACATTAACTATAAAATAAAGACCTATATGAAACTTGCAAGCAAATACTATATACCTCAGGTTTTGAATTTATTATGAAGAAAATAATAACATAAAATAAACATTGAACATAAAATCACTTAAGATTGAATTTGTTATAGAACAACCAGGGAGAGCTATTTCTACCAAGAGCAGCTGTGGCAAAGAAGAAGAAAGCAATGGTTGTGGTGTAAAGAATCCCAGACTCACCAAAAGCTCCTTCCCCACTTTTCAGAGCTACATGGGAAAGTCTTCTGCCACCACACACTCATGAGCATCCTACACCAACTCAAATTCCCTCGTATCTTTCTGTTCCGCTACTGCGCTGTTCCTGTCCCTGACTGAAGACAAAGTTTACACTATGATCAACTGAAGTGTCCACTGTGCTTCCCTGCATGAGCTGCTCTGTAGAAATCAAGACGTTTTAAGATTTTGTAAGCCTGTCTATCTCCAATAGCACCCAAAACCAACTGCCTCTACCACTATATATAAGCCATTAAAAAGAAGAGAAAAAGAAAGGATGAAGAGGAGTAGGAAGAGGAAGAAGAAAGGAAGAAGATAATGAGAAGGAAAAGGAGTAAGAAGAGAGAAGAGGAAAAGGAGGAAGAGGAAGGAGAAGAGGAGGAGGCAGCAAGAGCTTCTGGGGCAGAAGAAGAAAGTAAGGTTGGTGTGTGGCTCTGTTGGTAGTGGTTGTCAAATATGCATGAAGCCCTAGGCTTGATCCCTCGCATCACACAAACTGCATAGGTGGCATATGCCTGTCAAGCGTGGGGTGAGAGAATCCGGAGTTTAAGGTGATCCTTGGCTAAATAGGAAATTCAAGGTCAGTCTGAGCTACATGAACCCATGGTGGAAAAGGAGGAGTGGGAGGAAGGAGGAGAAGAAGGAAATGGTGGTGGTGGTGGTGGTGGTGGTGGTGGAGAGGGTGAATGAGAAAGAAGAAAAAATGTGGAGAAAAGGGAGGAAGGAGGAAGAGAAAGACAAGGGAAAGGAAACAAAAAGAAAATGTCTCCTAGTTCTCTACCCTTCTCTGAAAGAACCAGAGAGAACCTGATCAGCTTTCCTTTATCCTATTTCTCGTCAGCAAAGCAGAGTGGACACTATGAGCCACAACTGAGTGGCCATTAAGTCTCAGTGCGATTCCAGATGGCTGGTGACAGATATGTGGTGTGCCCACGAAGATGAGACAGCTGCTTTTACAGATGACACTCACAAGCTCAGCTCCTTGCATCTCCCACTCTACGTCCCACAGGCCTCCTTCTCAGTTTCTCCCTATAAGGCGTCAAGTTCCATGTGTCACCTGCAGCTGAGCAACAGAGTCAGCATTTTGTATCTCCCTCACAGCTAAATAGCTTCCAACTCCAAATCGTATGAAGAGACTCACAGATCAAGGCAGCAAGGAAAAGAGGAATGAACTCTCCTTCAAAAATAAGAGAGAAGACATGCTCTGGATAGCACAAACAGGTTGAAAAGGGATATGCATGATGAAAGGAGATCAAAAGCTCAACCAAGCACACCATGTCTCTGTGGCTTTCAGCTGACGGTTCTTGCCTTTCCTCCATCATTTGTAGTTTGCTGTCTTGTTCCTTTTCAGCATTATAAGGTTTCAGCATTACAAGGTTAACCAGAGAATAAGTCATAACAGAAAAAAATTGAATCAAATGCCTCCACTACATGCTATTCACTCTGGCTGCACTTCCCTATTAAGTCCTGTGAGCAAAACTCCCATTTGATCTGGAACTTGATTGCTTCTTATTCCAGTTCTCAGCACTGTATGGAAACAAGAGAGTCTGATTTCATGTGTGTCCTGCTAGAAATCACACAAATGCATTAAATATCCATCATCTATCTTTTAGGAGAAACTCCTGCTTCTGACTTTCTTTCATTCTGAATGTTCTATGAATGTATTAACATGTCTGTGGTTTATTAATAGTCATCTTGAGGTTCTACAAGAAACCTCCTAAAACTATTCCAAATTTTAACACAGACAAGTAATTGTTTGAAATTTTTTTTTTAATCTGCGGGTTGTATCCTCTGTGAATTTAAATGGGACTAAAAAAATTGAAAGCTAGAGCATACAGATTTGGGTAGACTTTTGTCTCTTGCACAGGAAATAAAGCCATGTGTTTATAGCTTTCATGATATGAAACCTGATTTAGTATAGTTCAGAATAAGAAGAAGCAAAGCCAGGTGATGGGAAGAGTGTCAAGTGTAGCTATCTTGAACTTTCCTCCATGTGACAAAAATTAGACCTCAGAACAAAAGAGCCAACAGAAGGCAGCAATACAAGAAGAACACACTCAGTGTCTTGTATCTGTCCCAGCAACACCCTTCTTTAAAAAAAATAATTTATTTAGTCTTATTTTATGTGCCTTAGTGTGAAGGTGTCAGATTCTTTGGAACTTGGATCACAGACAGCTGTGAAGCACCATGTGGGCGCTGGGAGTTGATCCTGGGTCCTCTGGAAGAGCAGCTGATGCTCTTAACCGCTGAGCCATCTCTCCAGCACCCCCCAGAAACACCCTTTAGAATCTTCCATAGAACATCCTGCATAAATCCCATGAAACAAACAGAAAAGATGACTAGAAAAAAAAAAAAAACAGCTCTGAGACTTGACTAAATGCTTTAAATTTGTTTTCATACTCTTGTGTCTATACAGACAGCAGGGAAGTTCCAGAGGACAGTAGTGGCTCTCCTTGAAGAAGCCCTTTGAGCCATCGAAGGCAAGCATGGCAGCCCTCCTGTCACCTTGTCCCTCCTTTCAAAATTCAATTCTAAGTCAGGTACATCCATGAGGAGGAGGGGTTGGCATGTGCTAGAATAGCCGAACAGTGGTACAGAGCCAAGGGACATCTGGAAATAGCTGTTCTTCCTCTTCTGACAACTGATCAAAATGCTAGTGAACGTAATTCCAGTAAAACTTATACTTAATAGAACAATAAAAAAAAGCAGTAACCAAACTTCTTTTATTTTTTTTCCTTCAAGATGGGTTTTCAGGGTTTTGCTGTGTACCCTTGGCTGTCCTGGACTCCCTTTATAGACCAGGTTGGCCTCGAACTCACAGAGATCTGCTTGCCTCTGCCTTCCTGAGTGCTGGGATTACAGATGTATTCCACTGCACCCAGCAAATTTCTTAGTTAAAGGAAAATAAACCAAATAATCATCTAGGAAATCAAGGCATCAAATTCATCATTATTAACTAGCATTGTGTAGAACCATATGGTTTTAAAGGTCTTTTCACGTGCAGTGTCTCATTTATACTTTGCAAAGCTTCTGAGGTATAACAACTATTGCACAATTGAAGCATCAGAGCCCCAACTGGGACAAAGCCCCAACAGCACAGATTGTCCATGGAAAACTCCAATCCAAAGTACTTTGAGCTCCTAGTTCATTATTTCTATGCTTGATCATGGCTCCTTCACACTTACATTCACTTCCGAAGCCTCTGGCACACACACATGCTCTGAGTGCTCATGTACCTATGTGCACATGCTGGTACGATGTATTATCTGGCCATTGAGCCCAAAAGATCCTTTTTCCCATGCCTCCCCAGCACTGAGATTATAAGCAAATATATATTTATATAAATTGTTGTTGATTATTAAGATTTAATATCAATTTTTGGTTAAGCAGCAGTTATTCCTAATCCAGGTGTATACCCAAATCACCACCCAGAGACTAGGATTTACTTAATTAACCTAGAGCACAATGCTGGGCAATGATTACTCTATCCTAAACCTCCAAGTCCACATATCTTCCTCCCATTCAGATTTCCCACTTTATACTTGCTTTTAGTCACATTTGAGGTCGAGTTCATCTCTCCTTGTAGTTCCAAGGCCTGTCCTGCGGAACTCGCCTCTCCTACTCCTCTCACTGGCTGGTTGTTTTATTGAAATTACAAAGAACAAATGGTGGCATGTTTACACTTGCAACAGGTGATGCTTAGAATAAACATTACAATGCAATGTCCAGATTGAAACCAGATAGTGGAGTAGAGAAATCAGCATTTGAATGAACAAGGGTAAATTGTATACATTCCACAAGAACACTATACCAATAATCAATCATAAATATAATACATTTATATAATAAATCTATATATATCATATATATATAGAGAGAGAGATCAACTGGAATTTTGCATAGATTCCTGACTCAAACCCAGGTCCTTAAGTTTGGAAGGTAAGTACTTTATCAACTGAGTTATCACCCCAATCTAGTTTCTGATGCATTTTATTAATCAGCCCTGTATAATATATGCTATGTATCTATGTTCATTTTTTCAATTAAAGTTTTTCATATATTTGATCATGTTTTACCTTCCCACCACTCCTTCCAGATCCTTCCCACCTCCCTATCTACCCAACTTTCTCTTTCTGTCAAAAAAAAACTCAAAAAAGCCACAAGAAACAAGCCAAAAAAAAAAAAAAAAAAACTCCACAAAAATAAAGATTAAAACAGGCAAAAGACAAAAAGAAAGTGATAACAAAAATGACAACACCGAAAGCCCATATTTTCTTTAAGAAGCCATTTGTGTTCCTTTTGTGTTGGCAGCTGCTGGCAGCATGCAGTCTCGCCTACAGTGTGGTTGATGTGCCCAGTGATGCTCCACTGGAGAAAGCGGGGTTTCCTTTTCCAGTAGGTACTGTTTCCATTACCTCTCGGCTAAGGGTGGAAACCCATGTTGGCTTTTCCCACTCAGCTGGAAACACAAGAAGCCCCATCTGGCGTGAACCGATGCAGGCCTGGAGCACGCTGCTGCAGCCTCTGGGAGTTTGTATCTGCGTCACTTTTATACATGAGACACTTATACACAAAGAACTCAACTTTCCCTGTGTTTCAGCTAGTTAATGCCTATAATCCATGTCTCCTGAGGCCCCAATCTAATGTTTCTAGGACCATTATGTCCCTTTTACAGGGGTAAGAGATAAAATCAGGCCTGGCTGAAGGAAGACCTTCCAGGAGGATCAAAATCGATCTTTGGCATCAGCACATGAGACTTGGAGAGATGAGTTGACACAATGCCAGGTGCATTTTGAGGTTTCTAGTGGTTATTGTGGTTTATATTAAGCTATTGGCCTTACGAGTCCACTACTGGAAACTTCCATCCTGCTAGGCCTGGCCCATGGCTTATGTTTCACACCTTGCTTCTTCTAGAATATTGGACTCAACTCCTCAAAGTACTTAACAGCTATCATGATAGAAGAAGGGAGCTCTGTACCTCTGCCTGAGGATGGAGAGAATGGCACATTAACCAGAAATCCAGACTTTTTCAGTCCTGTCTCTTTGCATATTTGAAACACATAAAACATCTACCACAGACAAAAGGATTTTTGTCTCTAAGTGGGAAAAATCTTCCTGCAATGATTAGAATTATGTTGGAATTAGCTGTTCAATGATAAAGAAAGCAAATATGCCTTGTTGGCTTCAGGCAAAGCCCAACCTCCCAGACCAGTGATCGACAGACCTTCACCCCAGGAGAGCCTGGCTCTGCATGCCTGGATGGTGCAGGTGCAGGTTGGAAAAGGAGCCTGCTCACAGGGGAATGGCAGAAGAAATCAACCATGCAAGCATCCCACTTTCCTCCCCAGCCTGAGTCACGCTCCTGTCAACAGATACCTGTCTCACCCCAGGCCAGATGCTCCAAGTCAGCTTCCCACAGCAGAGAGCTGTGAGACAAGGGACCTTGGCCTTGGAAAGGAAATACATTTCTTTCTTCATTAGACCTTGATTATACTTTTCCTTCTAGATAATATCCCAGTTATCTAGCTGAAGAAGGCTAGGGGGAGGGTAACATGACAATGTGGAAAAGATTTTGGTTGAAGATTAGATAGCCGGAGAAAATTTTGTGCACAAGCACACATACACACACACACATACATACACACACACACACACACACAAAGTGCTAACTACATACACATGCATGCATACTTATATACACTGGTGTGTGTGTGTGTGTGTGTGTGTGTGTGTGTGTAGTTAGGTAGTTTTCCACATATATGGGTATCATGTAGCCAAAGCTGTCCTAAAACTCACTATTTAGCCAAAAATGAGCCTGACTGTCTGACCCTCGTATCACCACCTACAAAGCACTGGGGTTATATGAGTAGCCCACAATTCCCAGGTCATGCAGTGATGGAACCCAGTGCTTCCTGTATGTGTGGTAGGTGTATACCCTACTGACTAAGCATCCTCAGCTCCTACTTTCTATTTTGAGTCTTTCAAAGACTTCAAGTACCTTCAATTGGGAGAACACATGCACTTCATAGAACAATTCTTTAGCAGAAAAGGCGTGTAGGTGTGTGTGCTTGAGTGTGTGACTTAAGAACTCCTAATTCAAGAATTACTTATTTTTATTTTGAAGCTTTTTTACTTGTTTGGTTCTTTATATTTTGATGAGACAAGGTCTCATCATTTACATCTAGCAAGCCTAAAATTCACTACGTAAATGAAACTCTGGTCTTGAACTCACAGAGATATGCATGTGTCTGTTCCTCAGGTGTTGGCATTACAGGCGAACATCACGATGCCCAGCCTAAGGTCTTTGTATTGCAGACGCAGTAGGTTTCCTTGTGACTCTATCTACACTGTAAACCAATCAAGCCCCTAGTCTTTAACACTGCATCCATAATTACAGATGAATGGAGAGCCCTGGTTGAAAGAAGTTGTAAAATAGGCCATGCCAACAGATGTATGAAATAGAGGAGGTAGTACGGAAAAATAGATGGTCAGGGCCACAGTGTTCAACATTATCCATCTATGTCATCCTTGAAGAAAAGGGTCTGGGGTAGGTCCAACACTGAAGAGGATCTCTCTCTCTCTCTCTCTCTCTCTCTCTCTCTCTCTCTCTCTCTCTCTCTCTTCTCAAGCACTGTCCTAAACAGCCTACAGTATTAAGCTGTATTAGGTTAAAAGTTTTCTCCTCTGTCACACTCCATCCATCCATGTCTTCTTTCCTCATTCTGGGCAGCTAGAATAGGGAGGAACATGGCTTCCTTCTCAGAAGCCAGCCTGAGAAGACATGAGTCATTCAGGACACTCCAAATCAAGAAGAATAGGATCGTGTGGCGTCTCACCAGCCTTTAACTGTGACAGGAGAATGAGGTTGTGTTTCCTTCTTATTCCCAAATCACTATGACATAAGTTACTGTTATTCTGGTTCCTGGAATCCAGACCTAGACCTGCAGTTTCCAGGAATGTGCAGTCATTGCTGCCCTGGCCAAAGTCGATTTCTGCACGGGAAATTCCTTGCTACTCAGACATGCTGCTGTACTTCCCAACCACACCCTAATGTCAGGGTCTTCTGTGAGCACAGCTGTCCTCACAGGGCCTGCTGCCAGCATTCCCGTTCCTGATGGGAAGGAAAGCCACTGTCTCTTCTGTTAGTCACTCAGAAACATAGGCCAGACTTCCCAGTCCCTAGAGATTATTTAATAGCTTGGTATAAGAACTTACTGATAGTAAGAGCTAAAAGAAGTATACAAGAAATCCAGAAGTCAAATGAGACCTCAGAGGCCCTCACTGGATCTCTGTATCTGGCTCCTGCCCTCTTCACATGACCATCTTCCAGACAGCAGCATAAGGTTCAGCTCTTCACTGGCCTTAGAAGGAAAGTATTTCTCCCGTACACTCAGAACTGTCATGTTTAATTGAGAATATCTTTCACCTAAGGAGCTCGACCTTCGAAGAAACATTCTCTTAGTGTTGTATCTACTCAGGCCTTTAGCATGATGCCTATGCCAGAAACTGAAGATGAGTATACACATTGAGAGCATGTTTCTCAGCTCAGTGAAGTTAACGCATTAATGCAGTCCAGTGAATCTCACATGAGCTAAAGAGGTAACCTTAAGCTAGCTTCCAAGGCAGGCAGAAGACTGAGATGTGTTGTCTGCGCTTACCAGGTTCCTCCATTTCCTGCAAGTGTTTGAGTACAGCACGTATGATGAAACACAAATTATATATATGTATGTATGTATGTATATAAATACCTCTCTCCCTCTTCTTCCCTCCCCCATTTCTTAAAGTTGCACGCACACGCATGCACGTGTGTTCTTCCAAAACAAATTATGATTTCAAGGATAAGATAGCCTTATTCCATGCTTATGGGAAAGTATTTAATTTTATAGAAACAAGTATCTGCCAGTTACGAAACAAAATATTCAGATGATCTGAAGCATCATCTGTTTTTAACTTTTTTAGAAAGATTGAACTTTCTTTCAAAATCAGGAAAAGGTGCTTGCCTAAGTAAGAAGGGTTAACATTGAGTAACTGTCCTGACCAATCAAAGGCCAAGCTTCTTCAGCAACTGTCTCTAAAACATGCACATGGCAAGTTCTGAGGTGGTTGTCCTCATCCTCTAAAGATAAAGAGCGTATCAACTCTGCCCTGGAAATGTTATTCTTATGAACTGGGCCATTTAACACAGCTGAACTGTGAGACTTGAGTAAATTCCTCTGTTTGAAATCAGTTTTCTATGCCTTCTCTTAATGACAATTGCAGTGTCCAAAGAACTACACAAGGAAGGAATCTAGATGGACTAAGGCAAAGGTTCAGCTTAGAGGGACAAAAGGAATCCTCTTGACCACCACGCGTCTGGTCTAGGACTCTAGCATCACTGACCAGAATGTTTTCCTAGAACAAACTTCTTGTTCGCAATAAAGAAATTGCATCTGGTGCCATATCTGTTAATTATCTCTGCTGGAACATTAAAGGTGACGGGAGAATAGGTGGAGGTTTGGGGTCCTAACCAACTGTCTCCCTCACAGTTTCAGCTAATGGTTGGTCATCACCAGCATAAGCATAGAGGAGGTGGGTGTTCAACCACAGTCAAGCATGGAGGTGGGATGGCATCTCGCCTTCATCTCTAATGTGCACCACAGAAATCCACGAGCCACACGAAGCTGCCACCACCTTCATCATGCAGCCCTTGGGCATCTCAGGGAGCCTGCGTTCACTCCTGGGTCTTGGATCCCCAGACGATGCTGCTCATACCGAGTCCATATGCATTTCTGAGAGGTGCTGCAGCCTATCACCTTGTATCAGTAGTCACTTCAGGCAATGAAACAAAAAGGGGGGAATAGAAGAGGGCTGTGGGCAACTAATGAGGCCTTTGGTTGGGGGCTGTCTTAGATCCAAGATCTCTCCTTTCTGAGAACAGTTAGTGGCTGGTAGCACACGGGGTCGCTCTCTCAGCAGCATCCCTCAATGCTCACCTGGCTATATGGCTGAAAGGTTTAAAGTTGTGAAAGAGAACAGTCATAGAGAAAACTCCATGGGGTCACCAAGGCACCAAGGGAATCCTGACACCCACAGTCATACAGAATACCAATTCAGGTGTCACGCTTACATGCTTTGGAATTCCGGTTTGCACAGTCTCTGTGAGGGAGAGGTTCAAAGTGTCGACTGCCTCTCTGTATCTCGACCTTAATCTCTTCCCTCTATAGAGTACTGAGCCCTGTGCAGAACCTTGCTCATCCTCATCTAACTCTAGGAGACTCGGGAAACTTACTACTCAATGGCACTGGTGACACCACAGAGCTAAAGAGCATTTTAGCTCCAGGGTTATTCAGAAGGCACTGTGTGTCCTTCCCTCTGCCATTCACTGGTCATCAGCCAGAAACTTTGTCACCAGCCTCCGTTCACAGGGGAATCATTTCAGCCTTGGCTCTAAGTCAGCGGTTCTCAGCCTGTGGGTCACAACCCCTTTAGGAGTCAAATGACCCTTTCACACGAGTTGCCAAGACCATTGAAAACCACAGATATTTACACTAAGATTCATAACGGTAACAAAATTACAGTTATGAAATAGCAACAAAAATACTTTTATGGTGGGGGTCACCACAACATGCAGAATTATTGAGGGTCGCAGCGCTGGCAGGGCTGAGAACCACTACTCTGAGCAGTGGGCCTGGCTCTAGCCCCCATACAGATGAACTAGGAAAGGGTTGTTTGGTTTGCTCTCGGTATAACTTCAAGTGTCAGTTTACGGCCACCGTTTTGCCTACGCAGCTAACTTGATAACCAGTGGAATCATGTCTGTGGGCCCTCAGACATTTACCATGTAAAACACAGACACATTTTTCAGTTTATCATTGCTCTCAATATCTATCATTTTATGTGTTTGAGATATTTGGGGGCAGAAGTTTTTAGTGTGCTAAGAATGTCTCAGCCGAGTAGCACAAACTAGCTTAAACAACAAAAACTAATTTCCTTTACGGTCCTGGAGTGTAGAAGTCTAAGGCTAAAATATGAGCAGGTTTTGTTCCTTCTGACACTTCTCTGTAGATACGCCCTTGTCCCTCTGTCACCTGGCATTGTTTCTGTCCTTGTCTGTCTAGTTGGTGTCATGCTGGCCTGAAATCACCCTAACAGCTATTTTAACATAATTACCTCTTTCTAAATTCTCTCTACGAGGCTGGGAGGGTGGGGTAGTACTCACTGTATGTATGTAAAGACCTGAGTTCAGATCCCCAGAGCCCACAGAAAGCTGGATGAAGTAGAATGTACCTGTAATCTCCGTGTCCTACCACAGCGTGAGAGCTGGAAACAGGAGGTTCCTCGGAAGCCAACAAGCCAGCTCACCTGCTACACATAGTGGCTAACAGCAGAAGGTCTTCTCTTCTTCAAGGTGAAGAGTGAGGACCAATATCTGAGGTCATCTTCTGACATCCACTGCATACTATGATGGCATATGAATACCCATAATCCTCCCTAGGAATGCAAATGCACACATGTACATATGTACACACGTACACACACGCATTCTCTAAATAGCCTCCTTCTGAGATGTGGCTGTTCAAGACATCAACGTACAGGGGCTCACCTTTCAGTCCACGCCATGGTTGAGTTGAAAACATCGTGAAAACCTCCCCTCTTGCTCAGGCTCCATGACAAAGCTCAGCCACCTTGGTCATGGAGGGGATACAGCAGCTAGGCCAAGGTGGTTACAAATGCTACATTGTCTCTAAACAATACACCCATGCTGTATTGTGTTGCTGCTAACACATCACATGAGGCCTACTGTTACCAGCGTGTCCACCTTGCTCTGGAGACCACAACTAAATAAGAATAGGGCAGCGGTGTGTGTCGCCTCCTCTGCTCTTCCACAGGTACTCAGAAGACAGTGTTCCCCCTCCACAAAGGCCAAAGCAAAGCCTCAGTGAAACTATTGGCCTAAGTACAAAGCAAAGCAGTTTCCTGTCCCAGAAAACTGATAAAACTGGGGCATAAGGGTGTGGGGAAGGATAGGGAACACAGAATGCGACTCAAAAGAGAGGCGAATGTGTGGGACAAGGTCTCCCGAGACCCAGAGAGAAGGAAGAGACTATCACCAGAAGGAAATGGAATAGAGTGGAAGGCTGCTCTCCAGCAAACCCTGTGGGCCACTCACAATCTGTGAATCAGCCACTGCTCAGTGGTCCAGAACACATGAATCCTTCTGAGGACATAAAGAGAGATTCAAAAGTAGAGAATAAAATTCACTAAAATGATAAACCCCAACAGCTCTGAGTTAGAAATGTGCTATTCAATGGAAAACAATTAAAACATTCACAGATCACAGTCAGATCACAGAAATCGGAAGTTTTTCTTCCTTTGGAACGAAAGCGTCCACGTGTCCTTCCTGCAGTGTCCCCGCGAAGGAAGGAGCTGCCCTCTCTATCCACTCCTGTGTCCAGGTAGGCCGTGAGAGGCCTGTGTGTATGACATTCATAGTACAGAATACAGAAGCACTCACAGTCGTGGTACTCTTCTCTGGAAGAAGGTGCAGACGCTTTTGAAGGCCATGCATGCTGTCACGCATCTGCACGCCTGCAGATGCTCTGCTGTCCCCTGGATCTTCTGTCAGATGCTCCAATTTATGTCAGCTATGTGCTTAGCTCTATGATGAGCATCTTTCACAGACAAACACACACACGCATACACACACACACCCACACACACACACCATGGTGGCAGAAGGATTTCAGCATTTACTTGTGGCTTCTAGTTTGTTGTTGGTAACCTTTGTTGCGTCTTCCCTTCAAGGCTGCCTACTCTCTGGATTCCATGCTCCCGTTATGGGATGCAGAGACCACTTCATAACCTGTCACTGAAGAGAGCTGTAACTCTCCACTTAATAGTTCTGCCTCTCTATTGGTGCCTCAACTAATAAGTACTGTCAGGTTTTATTTTCTTTCCTTTGCCTATGTGTGTGTATGCACACACGTGTGAAAGCAAGAAGTCAGTCTGTGGAAGTAGGTTCTCCCCTCCACTATATGAGTTTTGAAGATCCAATACAGGTGGTTAGGCTTGGTGGCATGTGTATTGACCCACTGAGCCATCTTGCCAGCTCTTCAATCAGTGCTTTCAAAAGTATTGAAATGTTTCTATGTTAATAGGATTATGTGTATCAGAAAGCATAAAAATTCACAGTGTAGTAAAATAACATATTTGTATAATCCTTTGCACTTTACCTGCACTGCCTGATTTGGTCATCACCCTAAATGCTTTGAAGTAGATCGACAGCTATTACAATTTTCACTTTATCTAGAAGGGATATGCAAAAGGCTCAATGTCTTGGGCCCTGTCACATGTTTTAAAAATGACACAGTTGAGACTGTTTTCCTGTCTTTGTAAACTCCCAGTAACCAGGCACCCTTTTCCAATATGAAAAAGAAAGACAGACTAGGAATCTCAATGCTTCAGTGAAATGGAATGCATTTTGGCCAGGAAATAGAGCTCTGATCATCAGCTGAGTAACTATATTTTCACTCCTGAACATTCAGTCTGCAGACCATGAATCATTCACCTCATGTACTCTCCCATGCTCACGCCCTGGCTCCAGATCACAAAGCACTACCATCTCTCTGTTTGCTCCAGTCCCGTCAGACCTCCAGTCTCAGAACAGCAGAGGGACAGCAGGGACTGCAAGCATCCTAAGAGTGGAGCTTCTCACTGGTGACTTTTTAAACTCAAATTTTGTAGGTAACACGTCTATTATTAGCAGTTTTCAATTATTGTAATCCATGCACTTGATGCTTTAAAGTGAGATTTGAAAGTTGTCTCTCAGCTTTTAAAACAAAACAAGATCAGTTGTTTCAGGCAAATCATAAAAAATTCTGCAGTAGATTACAAAAGTGAGATTTTTCTGCTTCTGCTAACCACAAGAATGAGAATAAGGCTCTTTAATAGAGCCTGAAGCCATCTCCCTATAAAGTCATGAACACATTAGCACTGTGCAGAAAAAAAAAAAAGAAAACTTGCATCATTTGTCAACAATGGTCAAAATCAGCCCAATGTGGCATAGTTTCTATGGTCTATCTTTATAGCAGAAAACAACAGTCAAGATTAGAGGGTAAATGGTCAAAGTTGCTTCCAATGATTCTTCTCAACAGGTGTTATGAACACAAATGTCACCATAATGTTCCCTAGAGTCACTAGACACCATAGTGTGTGGAGAAGCTGCTTCCATTTAACCATTGTATATTCCCAAATTTCCCAGGGACAATACTCTCCCAGTCCACAGCCAGAAGGGGCCCTGAAATCACCTGTTCTGCTCCCCTTAATCATTCTAATTCAGATCCACATGCTAGTCTCTTCAAAACATATAGCTAGCTTTCCTCTTCAAGCTTCCTCTGTGATGCAGAAAAGGCAGAAGCAGACTAAGGTATCTCCATGTATTGATTAGAACAACAGTTTTTAGATAGTGCACTTCATAATAAGCATTGTTTGACTTGAGTTTGGCTTGAGGTAGGTATGGGAAAGGAAAGAACTGTGCTGTTAAGAAACAAAAATGGGGCTTATACACAGATACGTTTGGTTTGCTGTTGTTTGTTGCTATTGTTTTAATGAAGTTGAAGGTCAGCTCCAGCATCCTTCTGACCTTCGGGCTGTCTCCTAGCCTCATTATCTACACACATCAGACAGAACAGTGCAATCATCTCATTAAGTAATAAGCTCTGAGTTGTGAATGGCTAGTGTATATTACGGGCACAGTCCTCATAACTAGGACACCCTTATAGGGCCTCCCAACTGCTGTAGATACCCCAAAGAAGGTCTGCATCACTGATGCCAGAGGCAGCACAGGCTAGAACCAATTGGTTTCTATCAACCTTTGGAAAGATGACTTTCTTGCACTCCACATTAACCAAAGGGGGACTTTAAGAAAGAAAAAAGGGAAGGGGGAGACACCAAAGAGAGCAGCTAAAGCCTATCATCAACATTCCTTTTTCAGAATGATGGAGTCAAAAGAGAGAACACAGGATCGACCTGTAACTCTTAAAACAGGAGGAAGCTCTCTGTGAAAGGCAAATCACAAGAATCCTAAAAGGAGAGAGGAAACTTTCACTTCTCCCAGGGTCATTCTAGTCTTAAATAGTTTTCCTTGCCTCGACATCAAATCAACGTGTGTGTGTGTGTGTGTGTGTGTGTGTGTGTGTGTATGTGTGTGTGTGCGTATACAGATTTATTTCTGAGTTGTCAAATCTTTAGAAAACCTGGATGATTGCAATTATCCCCAAGCAATAAACCTCATGGCCCAGCTTCTCTAAGGTAAAGATCGTACTTGCCTCTCAAACCCTCCATAAATGCAGCCATTGTTATGATGCTCCATTTTAGAGGGGGAATTGAGAGAAGAACACATTTGATAATTTTTCCTAAGAATGAAGAAGGCTTATGGTTAATTACCTAAAGAAAGATTTTGTTCCTGGCCCAAAAAGTTAAAAAATATGCTGAATACATTTTTTCCTGAAAACATTTTATATGAATTTTTATTTTGTAAAAATATCAGGTATAATTTACATAATACACCTTAATACATTTATGATTATGAAATTGTCAACAAATTTTAATTACTTTATTTTTACATCTATTAATGTCAGTATATTTTCCTGAGAGGAAGTGATTGATCTCAGTGACCTAGGCTTTGAACAAAATCTTAGCCACCTTTGTAGTGGCACTGAACTTCAGTGGCTGGGTCCCTCTCCATTACATTGGGCTGTTGTATTTGTTAATGCCACAACAACAATGCATAACAGAATAGGTTGGTTAAGCCAAAGTATATTTCTCACAGCCCTGGAGGCAGGAAATCCAAGATCAAGGTATTGTCAGGATTGGTTTCTTCTGAAAGCTGCCCTCCTTGCCTTGCAGGCCCCCATCTTCTCCTTGCCTAACCCTGTCTCTCACTTCTGAAATTGCATATATGTCCAGAAGTCTCTCATAAGGAAACTGATCATAAGATTGGCACCTACTCTAATGACTTAATTTATGTCAACTGCCTCTGCTAAAATCCTGTCTGAAAATACAAATATATTCTGAGTTAGTACAAGGTAAGATTTCAACACATGAATTCGGAGGTGGTACAAAACACCTGAATGAAGAAAAGCTTGCTCAGCCACACTAGGATGTCGACACAACAACAAAAACAATCAATCTGTGTCAGAAACCTGCCACGCAATATGACCTGACCCAACACACAGGAAGAGAAGATTCTCAGAACGGCCTCCCAATTTCACTGAAGGGGAAACGCTTTGCAACCGCAGCTGATATTTATTTATTCAAGAAGCCAAAGCTATTGCTTCCTTTCCCTAATTATGGCCGTGGCTCATTATATGATCCTACTGAGTTAAGTGAGAGTCTAACAGGAACATAAAAACACAGATTCAGTGTTCAAGTTAATGAGCCCAGTTCTACCTCTTGACCTTTAAAGGATGTCACTAGACTATGTAGCAGCAGTGATGTCTCCTGCAAGGTGAACGTATTTCCTTCAGAAAACACGACAACCCTAGAACAAGAATTAACCCCAGAGGTCAGAGGTCGGTCAGCGTGTTGCTCACTGTGCTTCTTTCAGGATAATTTCTATGACATGACATGTGTTTTTTAAGTAAGTAACTCATAGTTCTAAAATCTCCTTTTAGGGGAATTTTTTTTTTAGTTTTTGCTTATTTTTTAATTTATCCAGTAATTTTTACCTCATGTAATTGAATAAATATGACCCTAAGCAGGATAAAAATAAAGATTTTGAGACTGAATCACATATTCTTGTTTTAACTTCAGAGGAGTGTCTATAAAGGGAATAATTTGTAGGCTGCATACACTGCAAACTTCTTTGTGCAAATAGCCCTCCTCTTGGCACTTATAAAAGTCCTGCAGAAAAAGGGTGGAATCCACATTATGATCCATGAGAGATGGACACTAAACCCTGGACAGGTAGTCCTGTATCGTACAAGAAAGCAAAAACCAAAACGACAACAAACCCTCCATTTGTTGAAAGAAAGAATTTATATTTCCAACCTTTTCTTTAACAGGCTCAAAGAAGGCATGCTCATTTGCCTGAAATAAATAAAGGCCTAAACAAGAAACCAAGGTCAAAAACCTTTTCTTCGGGTTTCTAGCAGGAACCTATGTTCATAAACAGGGCTAGCTAGTCCTGTACATTTTGGGAGAAAGCTAGAAGCTTGCAGCCCAGCACAGCACTCTCCCAGCAACTACCAGGTCATTAAAAAGCACACTCAAATGTATGGGTAATCCAGCCAACTTATCAAAGGAAAACAGTATAAAAAGCTCACATCTCCAAGGGGAAAGAGTAGAAGCCTTGCCATAGACGAGAGGAAAGGCCTGCATCAGTCATGTCACCATCCAGGGCCCAGTGTTAACAACTTCTCAACACCGAAGGTGAAAGAACATTTGTTCACCAAAAGGTCACTTTCCTCATTCGAGGGGGAAAGTTTCTGAGCACGTGTTGGAAAGTTTGCCTCAGTGCATGCTTTTATGTTACCCCTGGGTCCAGTTCGCCTACAAAACAAGGCTGGTGGCAGCAAGCAATTAGTCTGGCAGCTAATCAATGCCATTGTGTTGAAATCTTTCAGGAAAACATCCCTATTCAAAAGACCATGCTTCAGCTCCAGCCCCTTCTCAAGAAAAGCCCCCTTGAGAATAAATACTTTCCCTTAGTTGGTCAGTGTTTATCCACAGTCCAGATACCTGCTCAGGAGCCCTCACTAAGTAAAACTGGTTTACACTGTACAAATGGTTTACAACCTAATTGAGAAAATTAAAAAACATAATTATGTCTGGGACAGAAAATACATACAAATGCAAGAGTTGACAAAATGTTTTACTTGCTTGTCTCTGCTTCTTCTCCTTGCTGTATACACAACTCAAGTTACAATCTTCATTCCAACCTTGCTAAACCCTCAGAAAATAACTGAACCCACATAGGCCAAGTATTTCCAAATGGTAATGTTCTGTAAAATAATTTCACTCTTTCACACAACCAGGAAATTCATATCTCAGGGAGAGAGCCGAAAGAAAGACAGTTCTCACTCAACAAGTGTTTGGAGAGTTACACTGAAATCTTGCCCCATTTAGCATCAGCATATTGTTTTCTTGTGAGAAAGTTTGTAAACACTGCAAAGGCCTTGGCATCCAGTGAGCCAGTGATGCTACTGGCAGGGTAGTGTCGAAAGAGCTTCCTGCCTTTTGTCATTCTTGTTACCCTCCATGCCCAGAGAGTTCTTCAAGATTATCAAAGTGCTTTGGTTTTAATCTTAGTTAACACAAAGCACCCTGATTATGGTAAGATTGCAAATTAATTGAGGAAAAGGCTGTGATGAAAAAATTTGCCCAGAGACTCAATGAATAGATTTGGAATTACCTGGCATCCTCCCTGTCATCTAAGCCACCTAGTTCCTGATAAACCAATGGGGAAAAAAAGAATACAGAAGTTAAAAATTGAAAACAAAAGGACAGAAACACAGAACAGAACTTTCAATATACAAAAATCAGTATCTTTTCTATCTTTCAATAACTTACTGAAAAAGAAATCATAAAAACAATTTCACTTACCATAACAACAATAACAACAAAATACAGGTATGAACAACACAAACAAAAAACGTGAAAAATGCCTACATTGAAAATTACAAAGCATATGTAAAGAGTTGACACCAGAAAATGAAAATGTGCCCCAGAGTTAACACTGTGAAATGGCTGTTTTACTGAAGATGATCTACAAGTTCAATACTCCCCCATCCCCAAATTATGATGATATCTTTCACAGAAATAGGGAGAAAGCAATCCTAAATTTCCTATGGAAGCATGAAAGTCTCTGAAGACCCAGGCAACCCTGAGCAAAAGGAATGGTGCAGGAATTATAACACCCAAATACACTCATCAAAATGGGGAGGATGGCCTACCGCTGTCACAGAAACAGAAGTGTTGACACAGAAATGAAGCCATGGAGCTACTGCCACTGATTCTTGACAAAGGAACCAAAATACACAAAGACAAATTGACAGTCTCTTCAACAAGTGGTACTGAGGAAAATGGATATTCTCACATAGAAGACTAAATCCCTACCTCCCACGCAAAAATAGACTCAAAATAGATCAAGGACCTTAAAGTAAGACTTGAAACTTTGAAATTGCTGAAGAAAGCATAGGAAAGATTTTTAAGGTTTCTTATTTTTTGAATTTCATGCATGCATACAATGAAATATAATCATATCTACACCCTGTCTCCCCCATCTGGCTTCTTCCATGTCCCCATAATATTCCTGTCTTAGTTGAGGTTTCTATTGCTGCCACAAAACACCATGACAAAAAAAAAGCAATTTGAGCAGGCTGGAGAGATGTCTCAGTAGTTAAGAGGCCTGCTCTTCCACAGATCCTGAGTTCAATTTCCAGCAACTACAGGTGGTTCACAACCATCTACACTGGGATCTGATGCCCTCTTCTGGAATGCATGTTTACATGCAGATAGAGCACCTAAAATATGTAAAATAAATAAATAAAATCGATCTTTAAAAACAAAAGCAATTTGAAGGGAAAAGAGTTTATTCGCTTTCCACTTCCACATTGCTGTTCATCACCAAAGGAAGTCAGGACAGGAACTCAAACAGGACAACATCGTGGGGCAGGAGCTAATGCAGAGGCCAGGGAGGAGTACTGCTTACTGGCTTGCTCAACCTGCTTTCCTATAAAACCCAGGACCACCATCCCAGAGATGGCACCACCCACAATGGGCTGGACAGTCCTGAACTGCTCACTAATTGAGAAAATGCCTTACAGCCGGATCTCATACAGGCATTTCCTCAACTGATGACTCTAGTTTTTGTCAAGCTGACAGAAGACCATGCAACATAATACCCTCCTCTCAACTTATGCCTTTTCTCTTGATGACCCATTAAGTCCAATTAGTGTTTCTAACATGTACAAGAGTGTTGGACCATGGAGCTCCATCCTGAGGCACGGGAAAACTACCAATAGCCACACATCCCTCCCCACACAAAAAAATCACCTTCCCAAAGCAACTATTTCCTGTAAATAGCTCCACAGAAAGGATGGCACCTGGGGACATATACCTCATCTATGAAACAATCTTGTTTTGATAAACACAGCTGCTGAGTTCATGATGGTGACAGCCATGTCACATCAAGAAGACAGCATTTTACATCACTTCTCCCCATCCTTTAGCTCTTATATCTTTCTGTCTTGTCCTGTTCAATGTGCCCTGGGCCTTGGTAGTGATGGGGTAATGAGGATATGTTTCCTTTTAGGGCTGAGTATTCAAGAAACGTCTCTGACCAAAGCTCAGAACAGCCTAGGTCTATGGAACACACACATCCTACCTTATTCTGTCTTTTGTTTTAGAATGTTTGGTTCTTTTGTTTGTTTGTTTTAAATTTTCATTTTTTTATATTTATTGCAGTTTATTTACTTTGTATCCCAGCCGTAGCCCTGTCCCTCCTCCACTCCCAACTCCACCCTCCCTCTTTCATCTCCTCTTATGCCCCTCCCCAAGTCCACGGATAGGGGAGGTCCTCCTCCCCTTCCATCTGATCCTAGCTTATTCAGTCAAGAGTCGTTTTTTTTATCTGTTTGTTTGTTTGTCAACTTAACACAACCTAAAAATTATCTGGGAAGAGGAACCTCAATTGAGAAAATGCCTCTATCAAATTGCCTGTAGGATAATTGTCTGTAGGAAATTTTCTTGATTGCTATTGGATAAAGGAGGGTTCAACCCGCTGGGGATGGTGCCACTCCTGGGTGGGCGGTCCTGGGTGGGGTGTGTAAAATACTGAGTAAGCTCTGGTGAACAATCCATTGGGCAGTGTTTCTCCATTGTTCCTGCTTCAGTTACTGACTCCAGTTTCTTTTCTTGAATTCCAGCCCCGATTTCTTTAGACAATGGGTGTAGAGTTGTAAGCCTGATAAACACTTTCTCAGGTTGCTTTTGGTTATGGTCTTTATCACAGCAAAAGAAATCTAACTAAACAACACATAAACATTTAGAAGGCAATTTGAGCAACATCATTTAGCAAAACAGTAGCAGGTTCTACCCTAGGGCTTGCAGCCTCCCCTCCACCCGCTTTTGACTAGACTGCACCAGGCATGAAATTTCCTCAGATGGAACAGGTCTCAAACTCAACCAGAAAGTGGCGGCCACCATTCCACCACTAATTACAATTGTATGGCAGGCCAGCATTGAAGCACGCAGTATCTAGCACTGAGTGTGCCCGCTGAGGTCTTATTCTCCCAGAGCAACCTACATTGCACCCTCTGGCGCTGTGATAGATAGCTAGCAAAGAGGAACTTTCCTCGCTGGAAACTGATTATAATAAGACTCCATTCCTGAAGACACCACACACTTTGGATGCAAGACCTAGGAGACATTTTAAGATATAAACATAGACCACAACTTGCTGAATAGGACTCCAGTAACTCAAGAGATAATAGCAAAAGTTGATAAATGATACTGCCTCGAATTGAATGCTTTTGGCATAACAAAAGAAATGATTACCACTACAGGAACAGAATAAGGGATGGAATAAAAATTCTGCCAGCCATTCTTTGACAAAGGATTAAAATTGAGAGACTCTGAGGAACTCAAAAACCTTTTAAAAGTCAAGTTATCTAATTAATAAATATATGAGTGAACTGAACAGAGCCTTCTATCAAGAAGTACAAATAATAAACAAGCACATGGGAAAAGTTCAATATATTTAGCCGTCAGGGAAATGGAAATCAAAACTATCTGTAAATTCCATACCACTGCTGCCATAACGGCTAGCACCAAGACTGCAGAAAATAATCAGGGCTGGGAAGAATGTGAGGAACAGGAATCCTTGCACAGTGCCCGTAAGAGCGTATATTAGCCCAACTATGAAAGTCAGCATGGAGTTTGTGCAGAAAGCTTAGCACGGCTACCACCTGATCTGGCTATTTCACTCCTGAGAACAGGCACCAAGTCAGCACACATCCGTGCTCCTCCCAGCACTGCCCTCAACAGCCCAGAAACGCCCTGGGAACCTCACTGACAAGTGCATGAATGAAAAAAAGAATATGTCAAGTATAAACGATGGAGTACCTAGGAGCCGGACTATGCGTTTCAGGTAATGTCGTTTTGCTTTGAGATGGCCAGGCTACATTTTGTTTTCCTTTTGCCCTTCTCTCTATAGCCAAACTCTTCTGCTCATGGGAACACCAATCTTAGCTTGAAAGATGAATCCTTCCTGGTCCCGGAATCACATAGTAAAGGCACTGGATCTTTGAATTGTTCCAACTTTGTCCCTGCACAGTCTTCCACGTGCACTCTGTGTGTGGAACAGTCTCTCATTTCACACTTCTGCCTGTGCTTTTCTTCAGTGTATTTCCCACAATAGTGGAAACTGGCGTTTAAGTGGATAATTCTTTGTTATGAGCGATCATCATCGATATTGACAACTACAACTGTATTGATCCTGGCAATTGCCATCATAGTCTCTTTCTGATAAAGATATAAAAGTCTGGTTATTCGCAATAAAACTGTCACAGCCTCAGTTGTTCTGTGGCCCCTCAAACTGGCCTGATTTAATTCCTTGCAGCCAGATCTGGTGCCTTGGCCAAGTAAGTAAACATGGGCGCTCACGGTCTGCCGCTGAGATCACTACATGAAGCTATCGCTCCCAGCAACACCCTGCTTCCCTTACCACGCCTTCAATCCCAGAAGCTCCAGCTTAGGCTCTGTGTCTAAGGAACCTGTCCCCAGATGATGCAGCTCCAACCAGTTCAGAGCATCACTAGTTTTCTCCTCAGAGTAATTCTTATTTCTTTATTTATTTCTTTATTATAGTTTATTCATTTGGTTTCCCTACTGTAGCCCCCTTCCTCATCTCTTCCCAATCCCACACTCCCTCCCTCTTCTCCACCCATGCCCCTCCCCCAGTCTACTGATAGGGGAGGTCCTCCTCCCCTTCCATCTCACCCTAGCCTATCAGCCTATCAGGTCTCATCAGGACTGGCTGCATTGTCTTCCTCTGTGTCCTGGTCAAGGGGAGATGATCAAAGAGCCAGCCACTGAGTTCATGTCAGGAACAGTCCCTGTTCCCATCACAAGGGAACCCACTTAGACACTGAGCTGCCATGGGCTACATCTGTGCAGGGGTTCTAGATTATCTCTGTGAATGGTCCTTAGTTGGAGTATCAGTCTCAGAAAAGACCCCTGTGCCAAGATTTTTTTTTCTTTCCTTGTGGAGCTCCTGTGCCCTCCAGGACTTTCTATCTCCCCCTTCTTTCATAAGATTCCCTGCACTCTGCTTAAAGTTTGGCTGTGATTCTCAGTATCTGCTTTGATACACTGCTGGGTACAGTCTTTCAGAGTCACTCTGTGGTAGGCTCCTGTCCTGTTCCATGTTTTCACCTTCTTCTGATGTCTATCCCATTTGCCTTTCTGAATGAGATTGATCTTCTTACCCAGGGTCCTCCTTCTTGCTTAGCTTCTTTAGGTGTACAGATTTTAGTATAATTATTCTATATTATATGTCTAATTTCTACTTATAAGTGAGTATATACCATGTGTGTCTTTCTGCTTCTGGGATACCTCACCTCAGAGTAATTCTTGGAGAGGAGAGAGACATTTATAGATGAGGAAACAGGAGTGAAGAAAATTAAAGTCGCACAGTAGTAGGGTGAGACTCACACTAAGGCGGTCTGACTCATTAACTGTACAAGAGCCATATATGGACTCAAGGGTGTGTCTGGTTGGCAGGAGATACAGTGATGCCTTCAATAGTACCTCAATACGCTGCAGAGGAAACACCTATTGAGTTGCTGCTTCTCCTGTTGCACATTGACGCCAAAGAGCATTTAAAATTTTAGACTGTATAATATAGTTGTGAATATTTCCCTTCCTTCCACACTGTAAAGGCAAGTGCCAGGAAGCCTCTTTCCCATCAATGCAGCATTTTATAGCTGTGTGCTGCAAAGCATGATTTGGTCCTATCTGAGCTGCAGTTAGCCATCTACCGAGTGGGAATATTTCCAACATAGAGACGTTTCTACACTATAGAGAATAATGTTAAAATAAGGAAAATATCTAAGCCTATATGACTTCAGGTATGGCTTTATACATTCTTCAGACAGCTTCTGAGAATCTCAAAAATAAGAGTCAACATTTATTTCCAGTAAACATATCTTAACTTCCACTGTAATCCTCATGTCCCAGGATTTTACTTCATCAACTGTGACCCTATATAGGAAACATCCTCTGATGGTTTCATTTCTTGGTAGCCCTTGGAATTATAGCTACCGAAGTCACCCAAAACAGTCTATATTGCCATCATAGAGACACTAAAGTGTTACTCTCTCAGATCTAAAACTACAGGATCCCCATGACACAGGGCAACAATAGGATATCAGAGAGGAGCTCCAGTGAGAATCCAGTATTGATAAAGTAGCAGAAGGTGGAGGCCTCCAGCCAGACCACTAACTCACTGAAATGAATAATTGATAGTAAAGATGTGTGAACAAAAGGGTAAACTGTGACACACACTGTGACACACATGAGAGTTTCTTTCTTTTTCTTTTTCTCTTTTTGGAGGAGAGATGCAAGGGTGGAAGGCAGGTACAAGGGGATGAAGAGGAGAGTGAGATTGGAGTGCATGATGTGAAATTCACAACCAATAAAATGTTAAAAGATAAACTGAAAACTTCCAACTCTGCCCCATACTGAAATTATTTTCCACACAAAGTTAAAAGTGTCAGCTTTACCTAAGTTGCACTCTCTGGTAAGAACACCTCAAGGTGCTGTAAGTGAGACTCTCTGACCACACTGATGATGAAGAGTTGATGCTGTTTAGATAAGGGTTGCTAGCCAGGTAGGTTTTTACAGTCTGGAGACCTCCACTGCCTGAAATGGCAGATGCGAGCCGTTTCCACGTTGGGAAGTCATTGTCATGTTGCTCATCACTGCCTAGAGCCCCGCTTCTTGTTCTTTTGGATGTTTAACATGGCAACACTTTGTTCTTTGAGCAGTGATTTGATCTTCAAAACAATCAAATATATTTGAAGGACAATCTAGTGAAGTCATCTTGGGAGGGCCATTTTTTAATGAAAAATGAAGTGTGAATGTAAGTGTTGAGATGGATCCAGTGTGTGGTTTTTTAACTGTTTTGAAGGTTCCTCTCCAGTGGGGATTCATAAACCCCTATGTAGCAATGAACAGAGACATATTAACAAAAGGATCTCTTTTCATTTGTGATGCAAGTCATAAGGAAATACCCAGGCTGTGCCAAGGGCCATCTCAAAGGAGTCCATCTAAGCAAAGTTCTAGGTAGATGAAATTACCACACTAGTCTCATCCTGAGACAGGACTTTTCATAGCCTATTTCAAGAGTTAGAGAAGTAGAAGGCCAGGAGAGCTGGGTGTGAATTTATAGAGAAGAGGGTAACTTTGTAATTAACAATCCATCCTCATGGCAAATAGGGGTCCAACATAATCTTCTACATGTCATTATGTGGCATACCATAAGTGTTTCATAAATATGAGTTCTTTATTTTACCTAGACATAGCAATGCAAATATTTATGGTGTCCTGACCATTGCATGGCAATGAAGATAAAAGAGCTGAAAGATATACAGCCTTCCATGAAAGTATCCCAAGTCTCCCTTGATAGGAGGCTAAAGATGTAACCATGAAGGAAGGAAGTGTCTTTGCCACTCCTCTTCTCATATGTCCTGTCTAAGAATGCCTTTGTCTTCCAATCCAAGCATTCAGGGGCTTTTTCTTGCTGGCTGTTATCCCTAGAAGTAATCAGTATCTACACTGATTTAGCCCATGGTAACTCAGTGTCCAAATGGGTTCTCTAATAAGGGGAACAGGGACTATTTCTGACATGAACTCAATGGTGAGCTCTTCGACCCCTCCCCCCAAGGGAGGAGCAGCCTTGCTAGGCCACAGAAGAAAACGTTGCAGCCAGGCCTGAAGAGACTTGATAATCTAGAGTCAGATATAGTGGACTTGGAAAGGGGCAGGGAGAAAATGAGGACGGGAGGGTGGGATTGAGAGTGAAGGAGGGAGGGAGCTACGGCTGGGATACAAAGTAAATAACCTGTGATTAATATAAAAATAAATAAATTTTAAAAAAGAATGATTTTAATTTATTTATTTTTATTTTGTGTGTTGGGCTGCTTTGCCTACCTGCATGTGTGTGTACCACATGCATATAGTGCCCAGAGGCCAGAAGAGTTCAGTAGGATCTCTTACTGGAGTTACAGACAGGCATGAAACACCATACGAGTGCTGGAGACAAGACCGAGTCCTCTGCAAGTACAGCAAGTGCTCTTAGCCATTAAGCCCTTTCTCCAGCCCTCTGAAATCTATTTTTTTTTTCATTCTTAATCCCCACCAGAGACAGATGTGTGACAATGGAAATGGGTCCATCAGTAAATCAAAGCAGTGTTTTTCCAATTGCATTATTTAATTCGTGAAACCTGTAAAGGAGATAGGAACAATTTTGATTTTTGAAACTAGCAATAGGATAGAGCAGAGCACACAATACTGGAGTACGTCACGGCAGAAATGAATGAAAGTGGCGAATAAGGTCAGGAGTGGAAATAGCATGGTTTCTAAGCACACATGCGTTGGCGTACGTGTGCTTGGTCCTTTTCCTAGTCAGGGCAAGTGTTTATCCTAAAACGAATCGTCATCAGAATGTTTGTGAAACACTGCCCCAAACTGAACCCAGCTGCGTTAACTTGCTAATAAAAGATGACGCTCAGAGACATGTCTTAAATGGGTCACAACATAATTGTGAGATGAAAGCATGAAGTCTGAGGGAGCAAGTTCAGTGCACTTGCAAAACAGAAGGTAAATATTTGGGATTTGGGGTTCTCTTGGCATCCTCTGTGTTAATAAACCTGCTTTATCAATTAAGCTATTAAATATCTTAGAGTTCTGTGTACTGAGAATGTAATAAAGACAAAACACAGTTGGGCCGCTTAGAAGTGATTTCACGAGGTCATAAAACAAGCTTACTCCAGTGATGTGTGACAAATGCTGCAGTAGAGCCACAGCAGTGCCAGCGTGAGACCCCCGCCTCTGCAAAGGCTTCCTTCCCAGTCTGCAGCCTCCATTAAGGACCTTTCAACCTCATGCCAAAGATAAGATTTACACAAAAGCTTAAAAATGTCACCTCCACATGCACAAGCTCATTGGACGAGCTCATTTAGTTGAGCATTGTTGGTCATTTTTTCACTCCAAAAAGAAAAAAAAAAGTGAGAAGTACAAAACCAGACACTTTTGATTCCTGAAGGTAAACTGATGCCATGGATCTTCTCAGCCTACTGACTGGGACACAAAAGATGCTGAGCAATCCTTGACGGAATGAATCTATTCGAATGTAGCATCTCATCTGTGAGGAACTTTCCCTCTGACAACCCCTAGCAACCAGCAAGAGCAAGCTCATGAGGATCTACACCGATGTCTTTAACATAAATCAGCAAAAAATAAAAAATCCAGTGGTGTTATCTACACCTTGAAAACCAGTCACCTGTGGCCCACAGCTTGTACTGACGTCAAGACGGTCCCACCTAAGGCACCCAAGGAAGAACATGCTTTGGGTGGTTTGAAGGACAACAGTGTTAAGAGTCTCATATTTCGCTGATGCTTAGCACTGTGCTCTAATCAGCTTGGTTAAGGCATTACTTACAGGCATCAAACTCTAGCAATTTTAAGTGTGCAACTTGAAAAATTTTAACAAATAAATTTAGTACAGTAACCTTCAGCGCAGTCAACATGTCAAAAATGCTCAGCGCCTGGGAAGCTTCAGAAGTTGCACGTTTCATAGAATCATGCCTAAAGCAAGCTCTGAAGTGGAACACTTACCCACTAAAGCAAGCTCGGGCAAACAAAAGAAAAACTCTATGCATCATTTAAATGAATTCCTCAATAAAAGTATAAAGGCAAATTATGGAAAATCAAGAGATAGTTCTTTTTAATTTATTTATTGTTTTATTAATTACAGCTTATTCACTTTGTATCCAAGCTGTAGCCCCCCCTCTTTAGTCCCCTCCCCCATCTCCTCCCATGCCCCTCCCCAAGTTCACTGATAGGGGAGGTCCTCCTCCTCTTCCCTCTGATCCTAGTCTATCAGTAAGAGATAGTACTTAATAATGAAAGTAGAGACTGTCCAAAGAAGAAAAACAATCCACTGAAAATTTAATCTAATCTTCAACTCACACTAGTCTGAACTTTTTAACCATGTCACTTTATTAAAAAAATCTACATTAACGCTGGGCAGTGATGGTGCATGCCTTTAATTACAGAACTAGTGAGCCAGAGGCAGATGGATCTCTGAGTCTGAAGCCTGGTCTATGCAGTGAGCTTCAGGACAGCTAAGCTACACAGAGAAGCCCTGTCTCAAAAATAAAAAATTAAAAAAATGTGCGTTATCTTCAGAAACGTCTGTAAGGGAGAAACACTTTGTCCTTCAAGGTAGCATACTGAACTATGCAGTGAGACCAAATAAATTTGGAACCTGAACATTCTCATGGCATGAAAGGGCCGCCTAATGCTTGCAACTCATTCTGCCTATGTTCATTATAAAGAGGTTAATGTGTACCCTGATTCCACAAAGAAGAGAAACATTCCTCTAAACAACAAGATGGCCATGAAGACAGCTGTATAAGTTTGAGACAGATGTTTCAAAATAAAGAAGAAAGAAGCCAGATGGGTATATAAAAGGCAGGAACCAAATTAAGCCCAAGATTACCCAGGAGATAAACGATGGCTAGGAGCGTATCTGCCAGCACTGACCAGCCACAGCACAGCCGCCGACACGCATGCCTAAGACTTGGCGTAACCCCAAAATAAGCAGAGTACCCATCCTTGTCGGCTCTGGGAGTGAGCTGTGTGTTAAGCCACAGACCCTGCTGTATACAATAATGTCTACTTCAGTTTTTTCCCACGAAAATGCTTTGGGGAAAATGGGAGTTCTCCTGTTATTGGGCAGGATGAACCCCATGCACTTTCCCCAACAGTGAAGAAAACACAACACTCACACACACACACACACACACACACACACACACACACACACAAAATGTTTTCAATAAAATTCCAAGGGAAGCAAAACATAAATTTTTACCTTAAAAAAAAAATCAAAGTTTTTTGAGAGGGTTTCATTTTATAGTTTCAAAATCGTTAGCCCCACTAAAACGTTTTCCTGCATGTGTGAGCCTTTCTCACAATAACCAGAGTTCCCGAAGGAACTCTTTAGGCAGAGTTCAGGGAATCTTATGAAAGAAGGAGGAGACAGAGAGACCTGGAGGGAACAGGAGCTCCACAAGACCTACAGAATCAAAACATCTGGGCCCAGGGGTCTTTCCTGAGACTGATACTCCAACCAGGGACCATGCATGGAGATAACCTAAGACCCCTGCACAGATGTAGCCCAAGGCAGCCCAGTATCCAAGTGGGTACCCTAGTAATGGGAACAGGGACTATCTCTGACATGAACTCAGTGGCTGGCTCTTTGATCACCCCCATCCCTCTGGGGAGTACAGCCTTACCAGGCCACAGAGGAAGACAATGCAGGCAGTCCTGATGAGAACTGATAGGTGAGGGTCAGATGGAAATGGAGAAGGACCTGCCTATCAGTGCACTTGGAGAGGGGCATAGGAGGAGGTGAAGGAGGGAGGGCAGGATTGGGAGGGGAAGAGGTAGGCGGACTACAGCTGGGATACAAAGTGAATAAATTGTAATAAATAAATAACTTTAAAAAAATATCAAAGCTTTTTGAGAGGGTTTCATTTTATAGTTTCAAAATCGTTAGCCCCACTAAAACATTTTCCAGCATGTGTGAGCCTTTCTCACAATAACCAGAGTTCCCAAAGGTCTGGCCTGGGATGATACATGTGCTCTGAACTACTCAAAGCTCAATGAACCTTAGCAATGAACTGTGTTTGCTCATAGCTTGTTGGCTCTTGTTGCTGGAGTCTACCTGACTTACTTGCTACATGCAGCACACAAAAATGTCACAAAATGCTGCAAATCTCACTCACCATTCATGTGTCTGACATTGACCAAGATACATTGTTCAGTATAGTCCACAGTGGTGGACTAAGAGGAGCAAGGGCCTCCTACCCCTACTGACTGCATCTACGTGAAAATTCATCTTCATTTTTTTCTACCTTATCCATCAACTCACAAATCTTTCCGAAGTCTCCAGGATTGACCTGGTTGATCCTGACTCAATTTAAACTTGAAAAGGTTATAAATAACATCTTCCTTAACATTATGGAGACATAAAATCCCCAAAGAAGAAAAGAGAGAACAGAGACTGGCAGGAAGCTATGGCTTGCTGCTTCTGTGTGGCTGCTTCAGTTAAGACCAAGATAATGACTTAGAGAACAGTAGTCCAAGCTGCGATGGCCATGGGGACAGAGAAGAAAATACATTCATATGCCCAATATGCAATGCATACTTGGGCAGACGAAAATTTAAAAAATAGCCCCCGAACAGTTCTAAGATCATTTAGTTCAGTGTTTCCTGGATTCCCTGGAGAGCTTACAGAAATGTATGCTGGGTAAGCAAACTCAGAATTCAGCGTTCGTAACAAGCTCCCTGGTGATGCCCAGACCACTCTCATTTTAATGCCCATCTCTGACCAACTGAAGTTTCAGAAACCAGCATTTTTAGTGTCCCCTAGGATGTGTTGTACATTGTTTTACCTTTATTATTACTCTAGACCTATATGTATGGCATATGCATAGCATGGCGAGTGTGTGAAGATCCACGGACAACATTCAGAAGTCTATTCTCTCCTTCCACTGTGACTTCCAGGGATCAAACTCAGGTCATCAGACTTTCAGTCCAACCACATTTTTGCCTACGCATCCATCTCTCCAGCCCTGTTCCACTTGTATAATAAAACCTGAGCCTTTCTCGGCCAGTTACTATTATGACAGCCAGAACAGCAATGGTATCACGGCAGAAGTTATATCCCATATCCAGGAAAGCTGGACAGATGCTCCAGACACCATGAGGAAGCAAACGCGGTAACAAACGTGCTTTCCTCCATAAACAGCGCTTTGCCGCATGCAGGTAAGTTGTGTGGTGACAGTGGAAGGAGACTGTATCTCCTTTGGTGTGTCCAGAAAGGAAGACAAAAATTAGAGGCGGTGAGGTGCCAATTGTGGGCATTTGGCTGAGGCTGTTTGTGCTTTTTATGGTTTTCTAACTTTCAGTATGAACAGCTATTGTTTTTATAGTCAGAGAAAGAAAAGATTTTGAAGACCACCATTCACATAAAAATGCCACAAAATGCAGCAGTTTCTGAAGAAAAGTAAATTTCTTCATCCGTACTATAGCTCAACTGCTTCCCAGGTTTCTGCCCTGTCCAGACCATTTCACCTGCCATGATGTCATCTCCAGCAAAATAGGCGCATTTCAGTTTTACAAATGTATGCTTATTTTATTTTAAGATTGGTGGCTCAATGGACTGGTTGATGAATATGTGCACGTGTGTGAGTGTATGTGCCCAGTTTTGCAGGTTTGTGCAAGTGCCTGCAGACCAGAAGATGGCGCTAGGCATCCAATTCTGTCAGTGTCTTTCTCTGAGGCAGTCTGCAAAAGGTGGCTTCCTGTTGGATAAGTGATGAAATGGAAAAAGAAGGCTGTGTGTTTGGTGCCTCTCTTCTCACATTGCCCCATCTTGGAATGCTCCTTTTTATCCGGTTTGGGGGTCGAGACAAACATTCTTTTATCACAGAGCTGCAATTGCTATAAGTCTATGTGTATGTCGATGTGTGGATATGTGTACATGTGAGTGTGGGCGCCCTGAGACACCAGAGGAAGGCGTCCTGTCCCCCGGAGCTGGAACTGCACGTGGTTGTGCGCTGCCTGGTGTAGGTAGTAGGAACCAAACCTGGGGCCTCTGAACGAGCAGCAAGTGCTCTTAGCCACTGAGCCTAATTCTAACATGTTTTTGTTTGGTTTGCACATAGACCAGGACTCTTTTGTACTTTTGCATTTAGTGGAGTGTAAAGAGAAGGGGGCGGGGCAGTACCCTGTTTCCCTTGTTTAAAAAATGCTTACGAGTGGTTTGAATGAGATGTGTTCTATAGTCTCAGGCATTTGAAAAGTCGGTTCCTAGTTAATGGTACTGTTAGGGGAATCTTCTGTCTGCAGAAGGTTATATGAGAATTAATTTTGAGTTCTTGCGTCTCTGTTCTACATTAATAACTGCCTGGTAGATTGAGCCTAAAAGTTTTGCATCGAAATGACTTTCCCTTATAATTTTGAAAGAGCCAACCAGCCATGTTCTAATACCCAGCTTGGATACTGAGAGGACTTACTGGCCATGCTTCCTGGGGAAAGTTTTTCTTTGTGGAGACTTGCCACTTGTACCTGTACCCAAAGTGTTATGAATTTCATAAAGAATGTGTCTCTGTGTAATTAATCTTTACAACCCTTGATGAGCTGTCTTAAGCTTCAGTTCTCCCTGGGAAACTCTCTCCATTATTTGGGTAACCCCACTCACACTCAGCTTTCCATATTGAGGCTGCCTATGGAACTGATAGCAGATCTTCCAACTGTATATGTTTTGCCTTTTCATATTTTGCTAATTCAGTTTTAAATGATATTCTTGGTGTTTTGCTTTTTAGAATTCATCTGTAACTTCTTGACATTTTCATTACTTTTTTAAGAATTTGATATAATGTGCTTTGATTATATTCACTCCTCCCAACTCTTCCCAGATCTGCCTTCTCATCCTCATCTACCAAAATTTGTTAGCTTTTTTTTAATAAATCCATCAAGACCAATTTTGGGGGACCAAATATTCTTGGATGTGTGGTCTCCCACTGGAGACCTGGTAGGAGCTGGAGAAAATTGACTCTCCCTCTTCTAGCAGCTGATAATTGATATAGCTCCACAGCTATGTGACCAACACCACTCCTAATGCTGCTGTTTGGTCTGGCCCATGCTTGCGCAGGTCCTGTGCATTCTGTCTCAGCCACTGTGCTGCGTCCAGACAGTTTTTCATTTGTATTAGACCACCAGGATGTTCTTGTACTTTTTGTATTTGGTGGAGAGTAAAGAAAGGTCTGTTTACCTTGTTGTTGTTGTTTTTTTTCCTTGTAAAACAAACATATTTTTACTCTGGTGGTTTGTAGTCATTCACCTTTTGCTTCCTCATCTTGAAGCCTTCAGGAAGAGGCGTGGTGTATATATTCTATTCAGAGATGAATATTCTGTAGTCTCTTATTTTCTGTGACTTGGCCAGCTAAACACCATTTCTGTGCTAATCACCATCTGCTGAGAATAAAAACTTTTCTCATGAGATTTGAGAACTGCATTACATATACTGTAACTTATTAAAAGTAAATTTTCATTTTATTTATTCTCTTTTCATGGAATACTTTCATTTCATCAATGTAAAAAGATATATGACAATGTCAGAACTAATGGATAGAAATTTTAAAGTTCTTTTATGCTTCCTACATTTTAAAAATCAAGATATATTTTATATATATTTGTTTTTCAATATGTGTATATATATATGTACATATTTTATCCTGATTTTGCTTTTTAATTATTTTTTATTTTTTGAGATTATAATATAATTATCTCACTTCCTATTTGCCTTTCCTTATTGTAAACCCTCCTGTCACTCTCTTTAAAATTAGTGGCCTCTCAGAGGAAGACAATGCAGCCACTCCTGATGAGACCTGATAGACTAGGATTAGAAAGAAGGGGAGGAGGACCTCCCCCCTTAGAGAGTCCACTGGGTGGACTTGGGTGGAGAAGAGAAAGGGGGGTGTTTTGGGAGGGCAGGAGGGAGGGACCTACAGGGGGAAAACAAAGAAAATAAACTGTAATAAAAATTTAAAAAATTAAATTAAAAAATAAAAAAATTCATGGCTTCTTTTTCATTAATTGTTGTTGTATACCTATGTGTGTGTGTGTGTGTGTGTGTATTCCTAAATACATAAATACAACTTTATCAGTCTGTATAATGTTGCATGTATGCATATGGTTTTGTTAATTCTATGTTTTTCTGAGTATCCATTTGTGTTTAAGAATAAATTTCTTGGTTTAGTTCAGGTATCAACAGCAGTTTCTTCTGTTCTGTTTTGGGGTAGATCCTTTCCCTGGGTGGAAAGAATTACTACATGTCATGTGGTTGTTGGAAGGATTATGGGATGGGAGGGCTTTGAATGTTCAGTGGGCATTCTGGCTGTCATATGGGAATAGTGGTTCTCTGGAAACATTGGTTATCTCTAGACAGATTAAACTCTTCAGAGAGCAGGCAAACTCTTCCACAGCCACAAAATATATCAAAAAGAAATTGTTTCATTAGGACAGTTTTCTCCTAGCTAGAAAAGATGCACCATGGTGACAGGAGCTCCGGGCTCTGTGTGAACCTCAAATGGATGTAGGGGAAGATATACCCATTGCATTGCAGAGACAAACTTGAGCCCAGGACTTCAGCTTCCTGAATGCCACATCTGCCAACTGGTCCCTGAGTCATCTTCCTTCCATCCCCTGAATGCTCATGGCTCTTATGCCTCTTCCATTCTATATTCTACTCATATTTCTTTGTTTCCAGAGACTCAATAAGCTCCCATCTGCAGATTACCTTGGCCTCCCTTTTTCCAACTTATTAGAAATTTCTAGAGAGCTTAATGTTATTTCAATGGGATTAGGAATGGAAGACCAGTAAATAACCATGCTTGATCTGCCATCCCACAATCTTGGACCTGAATGCACTATTTTCCAGGCAATCAAGATAAACCCTTCTATTCTGTTTTTCCATGTTTTATTTAATTTTAAGACAGACATTATTCTTTAGTTAAAGACTTAAATCATGAAATTATCCTTAATTTCTCCTTAGCCTTGATCCCTAAATGTAGTCACTCATTGCCTCCTGTCTATTATTCCTTGCAAAGGTTCTGAAGTCTGTTTCTATTTAGCTTTCCCGCTGCCCATATGGAAAGTGTAGATTGAGGAGGGGCCAGTTAGGAGCTCAGTTCTGATCACAGACCCACCAGTGCTACTTCGAAAGTTCCCAAAGTTCTTTCTACCTGGAACTCACTCCACTCCAACTCTTCCCCCTCACTGCCCTCCAGACCGGTGGTTCTCAACCTTCCTACTGCTGCAACTTTTACATATAGTCTCCTATGTTGTGGTGACCCCCAGCTGTAAAATTACTTCATTGATGCTTCATAGCTGTAACTTTGTTATTGTTATGGAAGTAAATATCTGATATACGGTACCTGCTGTTAGACACTGAGAGGCTTGTACCCACAGGTTGAGAACCATGGCTAAACCTTCAACCTGGAGTTCTCACTGCTGCCATACGAATACTAGTTATCAAGACACAGATTCCTGGAGGGGACTCTGAGAGCTCCGAGTTCTCAAGCTTCTTAAATTGGCAGGAAAGCCATTCTGCATGTTCAGGCCTCATTCTACACCAATGGTCCTACCTCCCTCTCTTCCCTCTTACACATCATAGATTCTAGCAGAGCTAAATTATTTTCTAGGTCTTCAATTTGATTGACAATTTTCTGTTGTTGTACCCATGAGTATCCTATTTAAAAGCATGTTCTCAGAGAAAGAAAAGTGATGTTAATCTTTCAAAGACCAACTTAAATGTTTGCTTATTTCTGAGATATTCCGTGACCTTCTCAGCTGGGATTAATTCTTTTTTTTCCCCTGCTTTATCTTAATAACTGGCTTATATTTTACTATAACCCTGCCATATTCTAACCAATTCAGTGGTCATTTACATATACATATTTTGCCAATAAAACAATATACATATATAAATGCAATAAAGAGTAAAGATTCATTGAGGGTAGAAATCATCTTTTCCCTTCTTCTAAGACATACACGGTGTCTGTTTAATATCTGATTAGCAATCACTGTGTTTTAGGTGGAGTGGAGAAAGACATACACAGTGTCTATTTAATATCTGATTAGCAATAAACACGCTTTAGGTAGAGTGGAGAAAATATCTCTTGAAGCTTTAAATGATTTCAGTGTTCAACTTCATTAGCCTAACATTCAAAGTTCTTCACATTATAATCCAAGTTACCTTTTCCCCTACAGAAATCTTCATTTCTGCTAAAATGCTCTACCAACACACTGCCAAAATGGTCAGCAAGTGGCCCAGCTCTGCCTACCCACAGTACGATGTTCATGGATGAATTCAAAGCTGTTCTCCATAAAGTCACTTAATGAATTATATCCATTCAACCTAAAGCCCTCACCTGCTAATTTCATCTAGCAGTGTTCACAGTTGCAATTTTCTGTGTGACTTTAGTATTATCTAATAGTGTCCCTGCATGAATTATGTTTGTCTCCTACTTGCTACAGTAGTTTGCAGACCTTGGGAAATATTCAATTTAGTGAAGACTTCATCATTTCACCATGCAAATCAGTGGCAATTGCACTGAAGTATTTTTAAAATATGCTTTGGTAATTACATTTCCTTTACACGAACTATATTTATGAAGAAAATGTATAAGCAGCATATAATATTCACCTATTTAAAATAGATGTTTTAATGAGTCAAACATGTTGCCATGTTATACATGTTGTATACACATGTAAATATTATTCTCTATTAAACTGTATTCACTGCATCATACACAGGCTTTGCATATATACCAACGTGTACTCCAGATATCCACATTGCTATCAATTTCAAGTTAGCAGACTCTGATGCAATTGAAGTTTGTTGTGAAATATAAGCAAGCACAACCTTTTCTCTTTTCAATGTATTTATTTCTACAGGGTTTTTTGGGACAATTTTCAATCTAATCTGAATTCATTTTGACAGAAATACTTTATATGAAGGAACAAAACATTGCTATAAAATTAAGATGCATTGCTGTATACACTCATTATATTCAGAAATCTTGTCACCCCATCAAAAACATGTCATTTGTTCTTACTTATTTTCTAGAATTTCACTTGCATCTCCCAAACATTCTTGTCCTTTTTAAATTGCTATTCCTTCACAATTTTCTATGCATTTTCTTTGAACATTATAGTTTGACAATTTGCTGTGAGTTTCCTTTTTTATAGGGGACTTTGACTGCACCTCTGATAGAATGCCAGGCCTGTTGTCTCTCCACCCACCCCCTTGACAATGGGAGCAAATACCAAGAAATTTCACTCTCAAGTTGGATGGCTTCAAAGGCTTAGCTCTACTGAGAAGATAAAAATGTGATCCTCTTAAGCTATAATACAATAAAGTACAGTATAGTAAAATCATAACTTGATGTTTTCGTTAAATAGAAGTGATTCATATGTATAGCTGAAATTATTAAAAAAAGAGGACAAAAAACAGAGCTTGGCTTTTGGATGTGTAGTAGGGACAGCATGAAAAATGAAAAGGCTACTGATATGTTTTCATTCTGGTTTTTTATTTTGGTTTTGGTTTTGGTTTTGGTTTTTCCAGAGCAAAGGAAGCTTTCTTGTACTTGGGGAGCTTGGTTTGGGGAGCTAAGGTACAGGACAATTAATGATCAACAAAGCCACCCTGCAGCTTTCTCACATCTAGGAAGAACAGGAACATTCAGGAATGTATTATCTCACATCTAAGAAGAATAAGGAGACTTGGACAAAGAGCAAACAAAGCAAATGTAAATTTATTAAGAAAAACTGCAAAGGAGCTCCTGACAGGAGTGGTGTTCCAGGGGAGAAACACTGATCCAGTTCCCTGGGCGGCGGCCATTTATGGGTCTCATGACGGGAAGTGGATAGAGACTGGGGTAATCTTTCCTGACACTGGTCCTGTTTCTATTTTAGTTTATTTTATTTTATTTTAAATGCACAAGTGCATCTCTCTCTCTCTCTCTCTCTCTCTCTCTCTCTCTCTCTCTCTCTGTCTCTCTCTCTCTCTCTGTGTGTGTGTGTGTGTGTGTGTGTGTGAGCATGCTCGTGTGATTGGGTATATATGTACATACATGTGGCTATATGTACTTAATTGCAGTGCCCACAGAAACAAAAAGAGGCTGTCAGATCCCCTACAACTGGAGTTGCAGGAGACTGTGAGCCGCCTGTCATGGGTAACAAGTACAGGGAACCTAACAGGTCCTCTGAAAGATAATCTTGGGTCCTTTGTTAAGAGCCAAAGAGCCTTAACCTCTGAAACATCTCTCCAACCCTGGACTGGCCATTTTGGACCTATTCACAGGTCAAGTAAAAAGGGACACACACACCTTGCTCAGATGTAGCCAATTGGCAGCTGAGTTTCAATGTGGATCTCTGAGTAAGGGGAGTAAGGCTTGTCTCTGTCATGAACTCGATTGCCTGCTCTTTGATCACTCGCCCCTGGTGATGCGAACTTGCCAGGCCACAGAGGAAGAGGATCCAGGCAGTCCTGATGAGATGGCAGATGGAAGAGAAGAACTCCCCCTTTCAGTGGACTAGGAGAAGGGGATAGGAAGGGTGGGACTGAGAGTGATTGAGGGAGGAGCTTCAATAGGGATACATAATGAATAAATTGTAAAATAATAATAATAATAATAAATGTGACTATATGTCATTTGTCCCAGCAGAGGAATGGTCACATAGGCTATGAGATTAGCTCATGATGCTAGAGGGAGTTTACTCTTTTCTCACTATGACTAATGCCAGGCAGAACTATATTCCATTAGCCAACCATGTTATCCTAGGATAATAACATTCCATCTCCTAAACCATGGCCTCAAGATAAAGACAGACATTGTTTCCCAGTTTCGGAACCCCCAGCCTTTCTTACTTCACTCTCTATTCCCAGTGAGAATACCCTCCTTCGGCCTGTTATAAATCCAAAATCTAATCCATAGGTCAGGCAATGTAGCCAAAATTTTCCAGTAGAAGGAAAAAAATTTAAAAAAAAAGATAATGAAGGCAAAAAGAAAAACATAGTTGGCTGCTGTCCTAGACAATGTTTTCAGACAAAGGAATAAAAGAAAGCAATAACAACACAGAATATTTTAAATGGTGAAAATCTGTGACCTGAGATTCCAAACTGACATCTCAGCTGCCTGACATTCCTGTGACCTAGTGGGTCATTCTACATGTTTTAGCTGCCTTATGAGGGAGAGTTAGAAGGGGAGACTCTCGACTGACATGGCTTCCCCCAGCCTCCACCCTAGAAAACCTAGCTTCTCAAGCCCTTCCACTTCAGCCTCCACAGTTCAGACAGAAGGCCTGTGCACACTGCCCTGGGGTAAGAACAGCTTACAATGGAAAAGTTCTTGCCAGACCTCGCATCCGGTACGTGCAAAGGCACACGCATGGTGATGTGATGCTCAGCTACCCCAAAATACCATGACAGATAAATGGACGAGCCGGTAAGAAGACGCCCTGTGGGTGTGCACATTCAATAAAACAACAGTATGGCTGAGAGATCCCAGCTGGAGGAGGGCAGAGGTGAAAGGCCTTCAGTTTATTGAGAACCATCTGTGGGTGGAGCTAAGGGAACTTCCCAAAAGAAGGAAGGGTGCATAGCTTGGCAGACAGCAGGAAGGCTGAGGGAGGCAAGAGGGTGTTTCGGGGGAGCTTGGGGGAAAAGAGACCTAACACAAAGATGACCACACACTCAGATGTAGGTCCCTGAGGAGCACAGCCTTCGAATGAGCCCCAACCTCGAAACGAAGTGCAGTCTAGAGTGGGATGTTTCAAAGGAACAGGGTGAAGAGAGGAGGCTCCAGTGACAAAGGAGAAACATCTGAAAAATAGAGATGATCAGCAGCAGATAACCTCTAGAAGAGCATTCTGGAACGAGCCGAAGAGAAAGGCCATTCAAGCGAGGAGGGGAGTATCTGTTTATTTTCATAGATGATTATAGGCTTAAATAGCAATCTTGGAGATTTTTAGCCTTAAATAGATAAATGGTATACTATTTTCTAGTCAACCACCAAATATAACCTGGTATCTGGAGTATAATTTAATATGCAATTCCCAGAATAAATTATTTCGCCCTAGCTATATATTTCCAGCCTTGTGCAATGCTGTGTGCTTCCTCCAGAAGCTCATTTAAAGTTTCCCTCACTGGCAGAGCCCTGCTTCTCCCCAGGTGGCCTAGGCTCAGGTGCCGTCTCTAGATATCTCTGGTGTAGATCTGGACTCCCCTCCTAGGGCCCTCAGTCTGCTTCCTCAGGGCTGCCTTCCCACTGACTGGATTCTTTTTTTTTTTTTTTTCTTTCATAAATCAGAAGTTTTGCTAGCATCATTGTACATTTAACCTGGGAAAATTATTTTTCTTTTAGATAACAGAAACTTGCTTTTTTATTTTATTTATTATTATTTATTATTTAATACAATTTATTCACTTTGTATCCCACCTTCCTTCCGTCTTTCCCCATGATGTCTCTCCCCTAATCCTCATTTAGGAGGGCAAACAGGATAGACATCTGAAGTAGGAAAAGACAGGGAACAGGACAGGAACCTATCACAGAGGGCCTCTGAAAGACTCTACCCAGCAAGGTGTCAAAGCAGATGCTGAGACTCATAGCCAAACATTGGGCAGAGTGCAGGGAATCTTATGAAAGAAGGAGGAGATAGAAAGATCACAAGGCGACAGGGGCGCCACAGGGAGACCAACAGAACCAAAAAAATCTGGTCCCAGGGATCTTTTCTGAGACCGATACTCCAACCAAGGACCATGCATGGAGAGGACCTAGACCCCTTGCTCATATGTAGCCTATGGGCAGCCCAGTCTCCATGGGGGGTCCCTACTAGTGAGAGCAGGGGCAGTCACCAGCATGAGCTTTGTTGTCTGCTCTTTGATCACCTCCTCCTGGCAGGGTGGCCTTACGCAGGGTGGCCACAGAGAAAGAGGATCCAGACAGTCCTAATGAGACCTGATAGGCTAGGGTCAGAGAGTAGGGGAGGAGGACCTCCCCTGACTGGATTCCTCCAGGCTTGGCTCTGGTCCAAGTTCATGGGTAATTTTCTGAGCACCTAATGGAAGATAAGCTATCCCAAAAGACAAGGCAGGAGGAATCCCACATACAATCTACATGAATTAAACACAGAACAAAAGCAGAAAAATACTGTTCCCGAGAGTTCACTTAGGTTCAAGTTGCTGTAACCTTAATTCTACTAAAAACATTAATTTAAAACCTCCTGCTTCAAAAACAACAACAACAACAACAACAGAGGACTTCAGTGCCCCTTCGAACTCTGCACTTTTGGCTCTCCCAGACTTTTGCCTTGATGCCTGATAAGCAACAGGTACATCTGGGTGATACCTTGTTTGCATTTATCATCATTATTTTAAGGAGATGACATTAGTCCTTGCCCCTTGCGATAATGGAATCAGTTGTCCTCAGATCAAGCAAAGCAGCCTAACAAAGGCAGGCCAAGTCTGAGAAGTTTGTCTCTGGGATGTTGGTATTCAGTGTCCTATCCAGCTTTGCAAAACTTCACACGGCCACCCTCAAGGCATTCGGGAACAGTGTTATTTGCTCGTGTTCACCAGCAAATGAAAAGTAGCAGACCCCAGAACCAATGACTATTCATCCCAGCCCACGATAACCCTGACCCTGTAAATCCAACATCTGTCTTCTGTTTGAGGTGGCTGACAGCCAACTAGGGATCAGAAAACAGTCATTTCCCTGGTCAGATGTACCCTTACCCAGCATGTTGACTTTATAAACCTCCCTGTAAGCTCGGTAAATCTAATTGGTAGATAGGGTTGTCTTTCCTTGGCTCATTTCCCAGTGATTAATATTACCAGCATGAGTACCCAAATGATCAGACAAACACTAACAAGACTCTATCTAGACAGAGAAGGCAGAAAAGTTTAGGGGCTTCCTCTCTCTCTCTCTCTCTCTCTCTCTCTCTCTCTCTCTCTCCCTCCCTCTCTCTCTCTCCCTCTCTCTTTCTCTCTCTCTCTCTTTAGAGAATTAGGCATTAATCTGCTACTTGTAAATGGAGCAAATGTTTACATAATCTATACTGGTAAAATAAATACTGCTTTCACATACTTCCAGGGGAGACGCTTCAGATAGAATTAGTCAGGCATAGGGGCTGCCATCATTGTTCATTTCCTATGAACTTCAAAGTTGGAAGAGCCAGCAGGAAGAAGGGCACCCCAATGTCTAAGAAAGGTGGGCAGCAGTCTCTTAAACCAACACTTTTCCCAGGTTAAGTCCAGTTTCTTTGCTTTAACCAACATTCAACCTTAATTTACAGGTGGAGAGGGTCATCAACCATGCTTAATAGTGCTGAGAAAGAAACTGGATATTCACCAATGTATAAAAAACTAGTAAAAGCACTTTTTAAAATACCCTGAATAGGTAAGGTGCACTCTGTAGAAACATCTATTATCCAAAATCTAAGATTTTTATTGTTCTCTAGAAAGAAGCTTCATTTTATTTCAGTTTCTCTTCTTTTGTTTCAACGTGCAGCTCTTGGCTGACCTGAAACGCACTATGTGGACCAGGCCCTTCTTTATCTACTGCCTCACATCTCAGACAACCGTTGGTGTCCCAAGGCTTCTACATTGGGTACAAGGATTTTTAATACTACTATGAGCCCCATTGTCTCTGCGTGACAGCCCTCACTTTTCTTTCTCTCTTTTTTTGGAAGGAGGAGACAGTTGAGGGAGCAGTTTTGGAAGCTCCCCTTCTTTATTCCACAGTTACATAAAACAAAAGTATGAACCTCAGAACATGAACCTTGACTAAGAACGTTGGCTGCTTTGCTTTGACACTGAGGTTGCTGGATGAAAATAGAGGCGGGAGAATAATTAACCATGAAGCTTGAAAACTTGGTTACTAATAGTTTGTGAGGTTTAACACATTCATCATTTCACCCATTTTTCAAATGTTTCTTCATGGTTTTTATGCCCTAGAGAAAAGGGTTCATGAGGGGTAAATCCATCTGTAACCATTTTCCTCAAAGGATGACACTGTAAAATTAGAAAGCTGTCAACCAGCCTCACAGTGGAAAGGATCAGCGGATTTCCAGAGAAAAGTATGCCCTCCAATCGTGGGGCTTTTCAGAAGGCAACAGATGCTGAAGAGAGAAAAAGAAAGGCTTAAAAATGAAGTTTCCTTACAGGAGGCATGCCAAGTCCTATCCACACGTTGTAGTTTTGTTTTCTGTTGTTTTATGGTTTTCCTTTTTTTCCTCAGCTGTTTGCATGGCATCAAACAACTTCAAAGACAGTGGAGTTTGGACTCTTCATACTTTCACAGCATGCCGCCCAGACTAGGCAAATGCTGCTGTTTCAGGTGACAAATTCATCTGTCTGAGACTTGACAAGCTTTTTTCTAATTAATTTTTTTTATTCACCTTACATCCTGGTTGTAGCTCCATCCCTTCTCCCCACCATCTCTCCCCTCCCCTTTCTCCCTTACCTATTTATTCCTCAGAAAAGAGGAGCCCCATTTCCCATCCAGCCCAGCTCATCAAGTTGCGTCAGGACTGAGCATGTCCTCTTCCCCTGTGACCTGGCAGGCCAGTCCCTACAGCGGTAAGTGATCAAAAAGCTGGCAAGTAAGTCCATGTCCAATGCAGTCCCCACTTCCCTCGGTGAGGACCCATATGAAGCCTAAGCTGACCGTCTGCTATATTTTCATAGGGGCCTAGACCCAGTTCATGCATGGTCTTTGGTTGATGATATAGTCTCAGCAAACCCCTCTGGGCCCTGGTTAATTAATTGACCCTGTTGGTCTTCTTGTGGAGCTCCTGTCACTTCCAGGTCCTTTTTCTTTCCTCCCACTTTTCCCTAAGCATCACCCAATGTTTGGCTGTGAGTCTCAGCATCTGTTCTGAGGCCCTGCTGGATAGAGCCTCTCAGAGGACAACTCTGCTCCTGTCTGCATGCTTAGCAGAGTTTCATTCATAGTATGAGGAGTTGACACTCCCAAAGGGTAGGTTTTTGGTTGGGCCAGGCATTGGTTGGGCATTCCCTCACCTCTGTCCTATCTGCTCTTTCTTTATCCCTGTAGAGCTTGTAGGCAGGGTAAATTTGGGTTGAAGTTTTTGTGGGTAGGTTGGTGTTCTCACTCTTCTAGGAGGCTAGTCTAGTTAGAGGGTATCCTCTTCAGTCTCTATGGCTACTTGGAGTCTCTGCTTGAGTCCCCCTCATATCCTCCCAGAATGCTGACTTAGGGCTCCGGCATGTTCACAGAGATACCCCCACCCTCAGTATCTCTTTTCTCTACAGGTCTTCTGTCCTCTTCTCCCTGGCTCTACCAAGCTCTGTTCTCTACCCTTTTAACTTTCTGCACCCCTTCTCCTGCCTTGGTCCCTCTGTTTATTCTACTCCCCTTCCAAGTGAAATTTAAGCATCCTCCCTTGGATCCTCCTTGCTATTTATCTTCTTTGGGTCTGTGCCTTGCAGTACGCTTATCCTGCAGTATATGGCTAAAATCCTCTTATAAGTGAGTGCATACCACTCACTTATGTGTCTTTCTGGGTCTGGGTTACCTCGTTCAAGATGATCTTTTCTAGTTCCATCCATTTGCCTGTGAATATCATGATTTACTTGTTTTTAATAGCTGGGTAGTATTCCATTGTATAAATGTGCCATAGTTTCTTTATCCGTTCTTTGGTTGAGGGACATATGTGTTTTTTCCAGATTCTGGCTATGGTGAATAAAGCTGCTATGAACATAGTTAAGCAAGTATCCTTGTTGTATGATAGATCATCTTTTGGGTATATTCCCAAGAGTGGTATAGCTGGAATAGTAATACTATTCCCAATTTTCTGAGAAAGCACCAGATTGATTTCCAAACTGGTTGTACAAGTTTACACTCCCACCAGCAATGGAGGAGGGTTCCCCTTTCTCCACATCCTTTCCAGCATGCACTTTTGATTGAGATGTTTATCTTAGTGATTCTGACCAATGTGAGATGGAATTTCACTGGGGAATAAGCATTATGTCTGCCATACACATGACAGGATTATCATGTCTGGTTTATTGGCCTGCCATTCTCCTGTGGGTATTTCATGTTTTAAAAAGATATATTCAATAGAACTTTGGAATGACTGGGAGAAGGTCACTTTCTCCAACTGTCTTCTTTGCCTGGTGACTGCACGTATCACTGGAATGCAAATAGACACTGGACAAATAAAAACAGAAGGTGACCAGGGCAGACACAGTGAAGAATGGGCCTCTGTAAGCAAGCTCCATAGCAGCTTCCAGGAAAACCTCAACAAAGACAGAGGACATCCTAGCAGCCAGCAGCCAGCAGCCAGCAGTCGCTGCAGAAACCTCACAGCCGAAGCTCACTCCCTGGAACCCACAACACCGAGGAAGGAGACTTCTGCTCCGACATCCACACAAGCTCTGTGGCACACCATCCCCAGCCCCACCTCCAAACACAGCAATAATAAATTTTTAAAAATAGAAAATGTTCATATCAACTTTTGCACATTCCGGAGAAAAATAGTTATATTTTGTGAGATGGTTACTTAACAAATTACAAGTGTCATTTCTGTGTTGGTTTTTCAAACATATAAAAATCCTTCACTGTTTCTTTTCAAGAAAGAAAAGATATTCTGGATATCAATCCTCTGTCAGATATAGGGTTGGTGAAGATCCTTTCCCAGTCTGTAGCCTGTCATTTTGTTAGAGGCCTAGACAAAGTGTATGATCTAATGATTCAAATGTCAGTCTTATAGGCTTATGTGTCTATTCACTAATAAAACTAATAAAATCTTACGAGTAAGTAGCATTCAGTGAATTTATACACAGGATATAGATAACTTCACAACAAAAAATTAAAAGAAAACAAGCAATGAAACACAGTAACACTGTCAACTCCACAATAAAAGGAACTAACATTCATTGGTCACTATCATCTACCAACATCAACAGACTCAACTCTCCATTAAAAAGACACAGACTAACAGAATGGCTGCAGAAACAGAATCCAACATTCTGTTTCATCCATGAAACACAGCTCTGCAACAAAGATAAACATTACCTCAGAGTAAAGGGCTGAAAAAATGTTTTTCAAGCAAATGGACCCACAAAACAAGCTGGGTTAGCTATCCTAATAAAATAGACTTTCAACCAAAATTAATCAAAAAAGATGAAAAGGGGCACTACATTCTCATCAAAGGAAAAATCCATCAAGAGGACATCACAGTTCTGAACATTAATGCCCCAACATTTGTAAATGAAACATTATTAAAGCTGATATTACACATCTATTCCAAAACCTTAATAAGTCGGAGACTTCAACACTCCACTCTCGCCGAGGGACAAATCATCTAGACAGAAGCGAAAGAGGGAAATTATGACACTTACAGAGGTTCTAAATCAAATGGACCTAATAGATGTCTACAGAACTTTTCACCCAAACTCAAAAGAGTATACCTTCTTTTCAGCACCTCATGGAACATTCTCAAAAATTGACCATATAGTCGGGCACAAAGCAAGCCTCAACAGATACAAGAAGATTGAAATAATCTCTCGTATCCTATCTTACCACCAGGGACTAAAGCTGGACCTCAACAAAAACAGAAATAGCAAAAAGCCTACACATACATGGAAACTGAACAACTTACTACTCAATGACAACTGCATTAGGGAAAGAAAGAAAGAAAGAAATTAAAGACTTCCTAGAATCAATGAAAGTGAAGGTACAACATACCCAAATTTATGGGACACAATGAAAACAGTGCTAAGAGGAAAATTCATAGCACTAAGTGCCTTCAAGAAGAAATTTGAAACATCTCATACAAGCAACTTAATGACTAACTGAAAGCCCTAGGAAAAAAAAAAAAAAGAGAACCAGACACACCCAAGAGGAGTAGACTGCAAATAATCAAAGTCAGGGCTGAAATCAATAAATTAGAATCAAATAAAACAATTCAAAGAATCAATGAAACCAAGAGCTGGTTCTTTGAGAAAATCAACAAGATAGACAAACCTTTAGGCAAACCAAATAAAAGGCAGAGACACATCATCCAAATCATCAAATGTGGAGAGCCGGGGTTTGGTCGCCATGGCGTTGGCTTCTGCCCTCAAAACTGGTAAATAAGTCCTAGAGCGCATGACCATTCGGCAATAGCGCACCAAGTCATGAGCCCAGCCCGGGGCATCATATGGGGTGATGGGTGAGCAGCCAATCAGGGGATGATACGTCATCTCACACCATGGGTGAGCAGCCAATCAGGGAATGATATGTCATCTCACACCACTCTGATGCGAGCAGGGCTTATATAAACAGCGCCACTTCGGGGCTCGGGGTCTTCCTCCTTTCATCTCTTGATTGTAATAAAGTTTGCTGCAGAAGGATCCTGTTGTCCGCGTGCGTTCTTGCTGGCGAGACGATTACGCGGGGTCGCAACATCTGGTGCCGAAACCCGGGACGCCGGGAGCCTGCCATTGTCGGTGCCGAGGAGACCCCCGTTCGCGGGGAGGATTCAGAACTGTAGCATCAAGGTAAGTTCTGAGAGGTATGTTTGGCCTTGATTTATCTCATCTTTCACCTCAGCTAGCAGGAGCTCTTATTGCTTTCCCTGTTGTGACTGTTGCCCTCGTCCTTTTTCTTTTGGTTTTGTACAAGCTTGAGGGCGATCTCGAAAGGGAAGAGATTAACGGAAAGCTAAGAGCAGGTACTAGATCACTGTGGCTTTTGGTTAAATCTTGCTTGGAAGATGAAAACTGTCGTTCCTCTATTAATGCTGGTCAGGAAGTGTTGGAGGAGATACAAGACAGCATGTCAGAAACAGAACGGGATAAAAGGTTAAGAGCTCTTACAAAAAAGGAAAAGGATGTCTCTAAAGATGTCCCTAAGGATAAAGACCCTTCCACGGACAGTAAAGCCGCGGGAGCGAAAGGCAAGGGAAAGGACGCCCTGGGAGAGAAACATGATAAGGAGAAGAAAAAATCTAAAAAGGAGCCTCTCTATCCAACAAAAGAACTAGAGGCTTTAGAAATTGGCAATTCTGAGTCGGAGGAGTTAAGTCCCTCCGAGGAGTCAGATCTAGAGGAGGAAGCAGCCCGCTATGAGGAAGAACGATACCACCTGGAGGAGCGGCCACTACTGAGAAACAGGAAGCGTGCGCTTTCTCGGTCGGCCGGCGAGCGCCGTAACTGATTTTTCAAAACTTGGTAGGGAGTTTTCCAAACTTTAAAATTCCCGCTAAATGCCTGGGCGCAGCCATCTTGGCTTTCATCAGAGGCTTCCATGTGGCCGGTAACTGGGTGCAGCCATCTTGGCATTGGGAAAAATGGGTGGGACCTTGGGTACATCAGAGGTTTCCATGTGGCCGGCGCCATCTTTAATTCGGGCAAGGAGGCCCTGCCTCCCGTGTGCGTCCCTCTCCCCCGCAATAACCCAGCCCCTTTCCCAAGCCGCTTCTATTTAAACGCCCTCATAATTTTCTCACTGGGTTTATGCTCTTGGGTATCTTATCAATTTACTAAATAAAACCCTGCCATATTGTCTGTGCTAATTAAGGTAAATTGCAGTTTTTGAGAATGTATCCTGTGGAGAGCTGTTTGTTTGATAAGCTGCTTTGTTTATAAAAAACATCTTTACGCCTGTTCTTTACCTTGAGACAAAGAAAAGGGGAAGTTTCACCAAGTTCCTTAGAGTTTGTTTGTTACCTGATACAAAAAAGTTATTTTAAAAATTTGGCAGTTTCAAAACTCCTCTTGGTATATAAAATGTTGCAAAAGGTTAGTGGATGTGTTATAAAAAGCCAGAGAGTTAATATGATTTTAAAAAACTGTATTTTAAATATGTTATAATTCATTTAAAGGGCTGGTGATTGTTCATTACAAAATGTTTTTTATGCTCTTTTAAGGAAAAAATTCTAGCTGATAGGTTTGGTATGGCTAAAATAATTCTTACAGTTTAAATGCAAAGCTTTTTACTGTTCAATTTTAATGCAAGTGGTAGGAGGAGCAACAAGATTTGCTAGCCTCTCTATAAATTATATCTAATTAAAAGGTTTGCTTTGATTTTAGTTCAAAAAGAGCAGATTTGAAGTCATGCTAAATGTGCAGTTGAGCCTTACCTAGTCTCCTTGTTTAAGTTTTTTTTTTTTTAAGGTTAAGCCTAGGATGGGTAACTGTTAGACAGAAATTTCCTTCCTTGTTGCTGATTCATTATATGGATGATATTCTCTTGTGCCATGAGGAGTTAACCATTTTGCAAGATGCGTATCCTTTGTTGCAAAAAACCTTGCAGCAATGGGGATTGCATATTGCCACTGAAAAGGTCTAGATTTCAGAGGTAGGTTCCTTTTTGGGAACGGTCATTTACCTGGACAAAATAGTTCCTCAAAAATAGAAATTTGCAGGGACCATTTACATACCTTAAATGATTTTTAAAAATTATTAGGTGATATAAATTGGCTTAGGCTGTTTTTAAAGATTCCTTCGGCTGAATTAAAACCCCTATTTGATATTTTGGAAGGGGATGCTCATATTTCTTCACCCAGAGCCTTAACACCGGCTGCAAGCCGCGCCCTGTAGAGCCTGATAGGCCTAAGGAAATGGTCAAATGGAAGGATGTCTTGACTGGTTAATGGAAAGGCCCGGATCCTATCTTAATAAGATCCAGGGGAGCTGTCTGTGTTTTCCCACAGGAAGAAAACAATCCATTCTGGGTACTGGAGCACCTCACGCGAAAGCTCGCGGCAGCTGAAGATGATCTTTCAATGAATATACCTGCAACTACTTGAAGAGCTAAGGGCAGCGGTGGTGACCATTAATTCTACTAGTGGATTTATCGCTCACAGATGGCTTATTGTCCTGGGTTTCTTCCGCCTTTTCTTATTTTAAGGAATGGGTGGGCGTTGGGATGTTTGGCGCTGACCTGTGCTGTGGTTTAATATTTGTCCTCTGGTTGTTCTGCAAACTCAAAACCCAACAAAAATGTGACAAGGTGGTGATCGCACAGGTGCTAGCCGCTCTGGAGCAAGCCACCTCCCCCAATATTTGGTTATCCATGCTGAAAATTAATGTTTGACAAGGTTGCCTCTGTCTTTGCAGGCACATGCCACAATCTGGATTTACAGCCCTTGCACTCCCTGGGGATCTGTTTCCCATTGCACGGGGATGGGTGTAAATCACAATTTTTCTCTTGCCAAATGATCTGGAAAGTCAGTGACGGAAGAGTGCAAATAAGTCTTCACCGACCTAAGACAGGACAGCCTCACAGTGAGGAGGTTGCTCCAATGACGGGCAACGGCTGAAGCATTGCCTTCCACCAGGCTCAGACGTTGGCTTTCTGGCATAATGCTGTATTGACAGTAGGAAGCTTACTATTCAAATAAAATAAAAAAGGGGGAGATGTGGAGAGCCGGGGTTTGGTCGCCATGGTGCTGGCTTCCACCCTCAAAACTGGTAAACGAGTCCTAGAGCACATGACAGTTCGGCAATAGCGTGCCAAGTCACGAGCCCAGCCCGGGGCGTCATATGGGGTGATGGGTGAGCAGCCAATCAGGGGATGATACGTCATCTCACACCATGGGTGAGCAGCCAATCAGGGAATGATATGTCATCTCACACCACTCTGGTGCGAGCAGGGCTTATATAAACAGCGCCACTTCGGGGCTTCGGGGCTCCGGGTCTTCCTCCTTTCATCGCTTGACTGTAATAAAGCTTGCTGCAGAAGGACCCTGTTGTCCGCGTGCGTTCTTGCTGGCGAGACAATTACGCGGGTCGCAACAATCAAAATCAGAAATGAAAAGGGGGACATAACAACAGACACTGAGGAAATCCAAACAATCATTAGGTCTTGCTACAAAAGCCTATATGAAATCTCGGGGTCATTTTGATTTGCATCTTTCTGCTGGCTAAGGACTTTAAGCATCTCTTTAAGTGTTTCTCTGCCATTCTATATTCCTCTACAGAGAAGTCTCTGTTTAACTCCATACCCCATTTTTTAACTGGACTGCTTGATTTTTTGCTTTTTAACTTCTTTAGTTCTTTATATATTCTGGATATCAGCCCTCTGTCAGATATAGGGTTGGTGAAGATCCTTTCCCAGTTTGAAGGCTGTCATTTTGTTCTGACAACATGTCTTTTGCTTTAAAGAAGCTTTTCAGTTTCATGAGGTTCTATTTATTGATTGTTGCTCTTAGAGCCTGTGCTGTTGGTGTTCTGTTCAGGAAGTTGTCTCCTGTGCCAATGAGTTCAAGGTTCTTCCCCACTTTTTCTTCTAACAGGCTTAGTGTGTCTGGTTTTATGTTGACGTCTTTGATCCACTTAGACTTTCCTTTTCTGTAGGGTAATAAATATGGATCTCCTTACACCCATCAAAATGGCTAAGATCAAAAACTCAAATGACAACATATGCTGGAGAGGTTGTGGAGAAAAGGGAACCCTCCTCCATTGCTGGTGGGAATATAAACTGGTACAAGCACTTTGGAAATTAATCTGGCACTTTCTCAGACAGTAAGGAATACTGCTTCCTCAAGAACCAGCTATTCAATTCCTAGGCATATATCCAAAAGTTGCTCAAGTACACAACAAGGACATTTGTTCAACCATGTCTGTAGCAGCTTTATTTATAATAGCCAGAACCTGGAAACAACCCTGATATCCATCAACCAAGGAATGGATACAGAAATTGTGGTATTTTACACAATGGAATACTACTCAACAATTAAAAACAAGGAAATCATGAAATTTGCAGGCAAATGGTAGGATCTAGAAGCTCCACAAGGACCAAATATATCTGGGCACAGGGGTCTTATATGAGACTGTTTCTCCAACCAAGGACCATGTATGGATATAACCTAGAACCTTTGCTCATATGTAGCCGATGGTAGCTCAGTATCCAAGTGTGTTTCCTAGTAATGGGAACAGGAACTATTTCTGACATAAACTCAATGGCTGGCTCTTTGACCTCCCCAACCCCCAAGGGAAGAGCAGCCCTGCTAGGCCACAGAGGAGGACTTTGCAGCCAGTCCTGAAGATACCACAGGGTCAGATAAAAGGGGAGGAATTCCTCCCCTATCAGTGGACTTGGAAAGGGGCAGGGAGGAGATGAGGGAGGGAGAGTGGGATTGGGAGGGAAGGAGGGAACAGGATACAGCTGGGATACAGAGTTAATAAAATGTAACTAATAATAAAAATAAATCATTCACCATGACCAAGTAGGCTTCATCCCAGGCATGCAGAGGTGATATAACATATGGAAATCCATCAATGTAATCCACCATATAAACAAACTGAAGTAGAAAAACCACATGATCATCTCCTTAGATGCCAAAAAAACGTTTGACAAAATCCAACACCCATTCATGTTTAAAGTCTTGGAGATATCAGGGATACAAGGCACATACCTAAACATAGTAAAGGCAACATACAGCAAGCCTATAGCCAACATCAAACTCAATGGAGAGAAACTTAAATCAATCCCACTGAACTCAGGGACAAGGCATGGCTGCCCACTCTCTCCGTATTTCTTCAGCATAGTACTTGAAGTCCTAGCTAGAGCAATAAGACAACTAAAGGAGATCAAGTGGATACAAATCAAAAAGGAAGAAGTCAAAGTATCACTATTGGCAGACTAAATGATAGTATACATGAGCGACACCAAAAATTCAACCATAAACTCCTTCACCTTTAGCAAAGTGTCTGGATACAAAATTAACTAAAAAAAAATCAGACTCCCTCCTGTATACCAAAGACAAAAGGGCTGAGAAATAAATTAGGGAACTAATACCCTTTACAATAGCCACTAATAACATAAAATACCTTGGTGTGACTCTAACCAAGCAAGTGAAAGAACTGTTTGAAAAAAAAAAAATTCAAGTCTCTGAAGAAAGACATCGAAGAACATATCAGAAGATGGAAAGATCACCCAAGCTCATGAATCAGTAGGATTAGCATAGTGAAAATGGCCATCCTACCAAAAGCCATCTACAGATTCAATGCAATTCCCATCAAAATACAAACATAATTCTTTACAGAAATAACAATTCTCAACTTCATATGGAAAAAAAAACCTCAGAATTGCCAAAATGACAGATCATCTGGAGGTATCTTCTCCACCCCTGATCTCAAACTGTACTACAGAGCAATAGTAATAAAAACTGCATGGTACTAGCATAGAAACAGAATGGTGGATCAATGGAATGGAATAGAAGACCCAGAAATAAACCCACACACTTACTGATACTTGATTTTTGACAAAAATCAAAATCATACAATGGAAAAAAGATAGCATTTCAACAAATGGTGCTGGTCTAACTGGATGTCTATATGTAAAAAATGCAAATAGATCCATATTTATCACCCTGCACAAAACTAAAGTCCAAGTGGATCAAAGACCTCAACATAAAACCAGACACATTAAATCGGTTAGAAGAAAAAGACAACTTCCTGAACAGAACACCAACAGCACAGGCTCTAAGATCAACAATCAATAGATGGGACTTCATAAAACTGAAAAGCTTCTATAAAGCAAAGGGCACTGTCATCAGAACAAACCTACAGCCTACAGATTGGGAAAGGATCTTCACCAACCTTATATCAGACAGAGGGCTAATATCCAAAATATAAAGAACTAAAGAAGTTAAAAAGCAACAAATCAAGCAATCCAATCAAAAAATGGGGTACAGAGCTAAACAGAGAATTCTCTGTAGAGGAATATGGAATGGCAGAGAAACACTTAAAGAAATATTCAACGTCCTTAGCCATCAGAGAAATGCAAATCAAAACAACCCTAAGATTTCACCTTACACCCATCAGAATGGCTAAGATGAAAAACTCAAGTGACAACACATGCTGGAGAAGATGTGGAGAAAGGGGAACCCTCCTCCATTCCTGGTGTGAATGTAAACTTGTACAACCACTTTAGAAATCACTCTACTGCTTCCTCAGACAATTAGGAATAGTGCTTCCTCAAGTTCCAGCTTTACCACTCATAGGCATATATCCAAATTATGTTCTAGTATACAAGGACATTTGCTCAACCATGATCATAGTAGCTTTATTCATAATAGCCAGAACCTAGAAACAATCCAGATGCCCCTCAATGGAGGAATTCATACAGAAATTGTGGTACGTTTACACAATGGAATACTACTCAGAAATTAAAAACAAGGAAATCATGAAATTTGCAGGCAAATGGTGGTAACTAGAAAATATCATCCTGAGTGAGGTATCCCAGAAGCAGAAAGACACACATAGTATATACTCACCTATACGTGGATATTAGACATACAATATAGGATAAACATTCTAAAATCTATACACCTATAGAAGCTAACCAAGAAGGAGGACCCCAGGTGAAATGATCAATTCTCACTCAGAAAGACAAACAGGATGGACATTGGAACAAGGAGAAAACAGGAAACAGAATAGGAGCCTACCACAGACGGCTTCTGAAAGACTCTACCCAGCATTGTACCAAAGCAGATGCTGAGACTCTTAACCAAACTTTGGGCAGAGTGCAGGAAAGCTTATGAAAGAAGGGGGAGATAGGAAGACCTGGAGAGGACAGGAGGCCCACAAGGAGAGCAACAGAGCCAAAAAACCTGGACACAGTGGTCTTTTCTGGGACTGATACTCCAACTAAGGACCATTCATGGATATAACCTAGAACCCCTACTCAGATGCAGCCCATGGCAGCTCAGTCTCCAAATGGGTTCCTAGTAAGGGGAACAGAGACTGTCCCTGACATGAACTCAGTGGCTGGCTCTTTGATCACCTCCCCCTGAGCAACCTTGCCAGGCCACAGAGGAAGACAATGCAGCCAATCCTGATGAGAATTGATAAGCTAGGGTCAGATGGAAGGGGAGGAGTACCTCCCCTATCAGTGGACTTGGAGAGGGGCATGGGAGGAGAAAAGGGAGGGAGGGTGGGCTTGGGAGGGAATGAGAGAGGAGGCTACAGCTGGAATACAAAAATGAATAAGCTGTAATTAATATAAAAATAAAAATTCAATAAAAAATCAACTTACAAGTTAAAAGTATAGTATCAAAGAAGGATGATTATATGAGTCCCAAAATACTCTGTATTGTGTAACTACTACATCAAACTGAGTCGCTGAAAATTCATTCCATCATTTTATTGAATAGCTTTAACGCAATAGAATCTTTTTAAGTTTGTAACTGTATCACCAGTTACAAAACAGAATTGACAGAGAGGAAGGCTATTCATCCACACAGTGCCAACATGGAAGCTTAGTTCAAATGCAAGGCTGAGTTCTGTGTCCTCCACATCATAGTAGATGTACAGTAACACTCGCATTCCACACTGCACAGGTAACATTATGAAACTGTTAAAGTCTGGTTGTGTTTAGATTTGGGGAATATTTGGTTTTAAATGAAACCAAGAAACTCTTAGTTCAAGGTGGGTAATTAATTATCTTGCAGTAATGTGTGTGTGTGTGTGTGTGTGTGTGTGTGTGTGTTTACAAACTCCAGAAAAAACGAAGCTTGAGAAACTGGCCCACACACAGTTCAAAAGTCTGTGATGGTGAGCAAAGTACACAGCAGGAGTTTGAGGCAGCTGGTCGCAAAGTATCTGCAGGCAAGAAGCCAAGAATACTCAGTGCTTGTATTCAGCTTTCTCTCTTTTGTTAGTCCAAGGCGCTAGCCTGTGGAAGGGTACCACCAGAATTTAGAGTAAGCCTTTCCAAATCAATCAACCTAAAATAGACAATACCTCACAGACCAATCTGCAGACATGCTTCCACGGTGATTCTACATCCTGTCAAACTGACAGTATCAAGCATCATGTTGCCAATTAATATGGCTATCAAACTAACACTTGATAAAACAAATCCTTTAGACCTGTGTGTCCACTTCTTAGCTAGCAGCTGAGGCTGGAAAGGACACTGCCAATGGCCTCGCTCTGCAGAACCCTATGGAGACATCTAAATCCAAGCACTGTGAACATCTTTAGGTGCACATTTTTCAAGCAGCAGAAGGACACAATAGCCAAGTTACTAACAAGCTATTTGCCCTACAGCAGCAGTTCTCAACCTGTAGGTCAGGATTCCTTTGGGGTGAAATGACCCTTTCATGGGGGTTGCATATCAGATATCCTGCATATCAAATATTTAGATTATGGTTCATAACAGTAACAAAATTACAGTTATAAAGTAGCATCAAAATAATTTTGTGGTTGGTTGTCACCACAACAAGAGGTGCTGTATTAAAGGGTTGTGCCATTAAGAAGGTTGAGATCCACTGGCCTGGAAGATGAGTGAACGCACATACAAACATATTAACAAAAATACTAATTCACTTTAAACTATTTTTCACAGATCATCCTGAGTACAAGCAATATGAGTACAAGCCATAAAATCCTGGAACCTCTTACTTCATCTTAGCACAATGTTGCATTCAAGACACCAAAAATTTTTTTTCTTTTTTTATTTATTGTGCTTCCAAAATTGTCCCTGTTTTATTTTATATTGAAAATAGATTTTTTTTTCTCACATAATATATCCTAATTATAATTCTTTTCCCTCCACTCCTCCCAGTTCCTCTCACCTCACCTCCCTTCTAGATCCCATCTTCCTGTCTCTCACAAAAACAAAAAGGTTTCTACAGGAAGATAGATAGATGATAGATAGATGATAGACAGAGAGAGAGCTGGCTGGTTGGATGGATGGATGGGTGGATGGATGGATGGATGGATGGACAGACACAGACAGACAGAAAGATACTTAGATATAGATGGTGGATAGACACATAACAAATACACATAGGAACATGACAAAACAAACACACAGAAGGAAAAGACTGCAAACTCCCTAAGAGAAAATAAACTTTCATTTGCAAATGGTTATCATTTGGAGAATGTTTCTGGGTTATGAATGTATCTACTTCCCTTCTCAACTCTAGAACTCCCTTAGACGCAGACCTGTGCAGGCCCTGTGCATGCTGCCCCAGACCATGGGAGTTCGTGTGTGTGTGTTTGTGTGTGTGTGTGTGTGTGTGTCTGTGTGTGTGTCTGTGTGTGGTGTGTGTGTCCGTATGTGTGTGTTGTGTGTGTGTGGTGTGTGTGTGTGTCTGTGTGTGTGTCTGTATGTGTGTGTTGTGTGTGTGTTTGTGTGTATGTGGGGTGCTGCTGCTGCTGTTGATTTAGCAGGCCTTCTTTTCTTGATGTCCTCCAATCCCTCTGGCTCTTAGGCTCTTTTCTCCCCCTCTTTTAAAAGTTCCCTGAGGCTAAGGAGGAGTCAAGGGTGGGGATTTAATGAAGACTTTCAGTTTAGGGCTGAGTTTTCCAAGGTCTCTCACTTCTGCGTAAGGTCTGGCTAGGTCTCTGTGCCTGTTCCCATTTGCTGCAGGAGGACTCTTCTCTGATGATGGCTGAGCAAGCCACCTGTCTAAAATTATAGCAGAATATCATTAGGAGTCAATTTATTTCTTTTTGTTCAAGACAGTGTTTTTCCATGTTTCATCCTGGCTAGACTTAAATTCACAGAGACCCACCTGCCTCTGCCTCCCAAGTGCTGGGATTAAAGACTTGTGCCACCACACCTGGCTGGAGTCAATTTGTTGCTGGTTGTTGCTGTTGCTTTAATGTTTTTAATTATAATTATGTTCTTTGGAAGAGTAGTATTTGGTTTTACCCTAGGTCCCTAGGCTATCTAGTCTCAGGCATGTAGTTACCCGCTTGGGTAACTGCTTAGTATGGGGTATGGGCTGCATTCTATAGAGTGGGTTTTAAGTTAAATGAGATACTAGTTGGTTACCCCAAGAAGCTTTGTGCCACCATTACACTAGATTACTTTACAGGGCAACACTGTAGATCAAAAGGTCTGTGTCTAGTTTGGTGTTTGTGTTTCTCTTTGGTAGCATTCTTAATACACCACCATAAAGACAAAGCTTCTACGTAGGCACAGGCTTTATATTAAATAAGTTGTATAGGTGTTGTTTTCAGCAATGGAGACTTGCTGTCAGTTTGTGGAGAGAAATCTACAGTCTTAGCAACAGCCTGGGTTGCTTGGGGTTCACATGGGACCCCTTTGACCAATATCTCAGTTATATGTAACCCACTCCCAGAACTAGAAGTTTTATTTGATGACAGACATGGCCAGCTGAGGCCTTATTATTTGGCAATTTCATTTAAATCACTTTCGTATATGTATATATTGTAGGAAGATTCTACTGTGTTTAGCTTCTACATTATCCCCTTTAAATTATAAAATCAAATGAACCTTGATTTCAGCTATCCTCACTCCCCCGTCTCTCCACTTGATCTTGCTATGTCAGCCCAACATCTTCAAATATCCATTGACAACTATGTATTCTACTTCCCTTTCAGATGGAAATCTATCTACCCCACACCAGTCCATTACTCTGTACCTAACCACTGTGGTTCTATGGACTATAGCTTGCTTATTGACTTAAAGCTAATATCCATATGTAAGCAAATACATACCATATTTGTCTTTTTAGGTCTGGGTCACCTCACTCAGGATGTTTTTCCTAATTTCATAAATTTACCTTTGTATTTCATGATTTCAAAATTTTTAATAGATGAGTAATATTCCATTATGTAAAAGTACCACTTTATCCATTCGTCCCTTGAGATAAATCCAGATTGTAATCAATTTCTAAACATTATGAACAGAGCAGTAATGAGCATGTTTGATCAACTATCTCTGCAGTAGGCTGAAGTGTCTTTTGGGGATATCCCCAAATTTTTATAGCTGTAGCTATACAATAGGTAAATCTATTCCCATCTTCCCAAGGAACTGACACACTGCTTTCCATAATAGCTGCACAAGTTTGAAGCCCCACCTCGCTCCACAGCCTTGCTACCGTGAGTTGTCATTTGTGTTATTGATCTTAGCCATTATGAAAGGCGTAAGATGAATTCTCAAAGTGGTTTAGATTTGCATTTTGCTGAGGACTAAGAATGTTAAACATTTCTTTACATGCTCCTCAATCACTGGGTTTATTCTTTTGAGACTTTTGTTTAGATCTGTACCCCATTTTATTGGATTATTTGTTCCTTGATGTCTTGGTGTTTGCTTGTTTGCTTGTGTGTGTGTGTTGTTTTGTTGTTTTGTGTGTGTGTGTGTGTGTGTGTGTGTGTGTGTTGTTTGGTTGATTGTTTTTAGGGGTTTCTTTTGAGAAGTTCTTTGGACTTGGTTTGGTTTGCTTTGGTGTTTTTGGGGGGTTGGAGATTTTATTGTTTTTTGTTTTTGTTTGTTTGTTTGTTTGTTTGTTTGTTTGTTTGTTTTAGATATTAGCCCTCTCTTGGGTTTGCGGTGGTGTGTGATTGTAACCAATCACCAAAGAGCCTGCATGGGCAAGAGCCTTACACATACGTAGCAGATGTGCAGCTTGGTCTTCATGCGGGTCCCCTAACAATGGGAGTAGGACCTGTCTCTGACTCTGTTGCCTGCCTTAGGATTCCTTTCCCCTCGCTGGGCTGGCTTGTATGGCCTCAATGGGAGAGGATGTGCTTAGTCCTACTGCGACTTGATGTGCCAGGGTGGGTTGTTATCCATAGAGAACTCCCCTTCTCTGAGGAGGAGGGGGAATGGGGTAGGGAGAGTGAGGATAGGGCTGGGTGGAGAGGAGGGAGGGGGCTGTAAAGTGATTAAATACATTAGTGGGGAAAATGTTTAATTATCCATTCTGCAGACTGCCCCTTTGTTTGAATGATGGTGTCCTTTGCCATGTAGAAGCTTTTCCTGTTTATTAATTGTTGATCTTAGTTCCTTTGCTAATGGTGTTCTGTTCAGAAAGTCTTTTCCTGTGGCAATGACTTGGAGGCTATTCCTCCACCTGCTCTTCTAGCGGGCTCAGGGTATCCGGCTTTAGGTTGAGGTCTTTGATCGATCTGGAGTTGAGTTTTGTGTAGGGTGATAGTATGGATCCATTTGGATTCGTCTGTGTGCAGCCACCAGTCTAGCCAACACCAGTTGTTGAAGATGCTGTCTTTTCACCACCGTGTACTTCTGGCTTCTTTATCAAAAATCAAGTGTTAATAGGTATTTGGATTTGTGTCTGGGTCTTCAATTAGAGTTCATGGATCAGTGTATCTGTGTATTTACCAATGCAAGCCTGCACTGCTATAGCTCTGTAGTACATACTGATACATGGAATGGTGATATTTCTAGAAGTTTTGTTTGTTTGTTTGTTTGTTTGTTTTAGCTATCCTGGGTTTTGTGTGTGTCTAGATTTAAAGATAGATATTGCTTACATTTATTTTTATCATGAATTAACTTATTTTCTGCATCTACTGTGATTAAAATTTTTGCTCGGTATAGTAATCTGGACTGGTGTCAGTGATCTCTGAGAGAGCAGGACGATCTGTCCAGGCTCTTCCAGCCTTTACAGTTCCCACTGAGAAGGCAAGTGTTATTGTAATATATGTTACTTTCTATGTTCCATTATATGTTACTTGGTCTTCTTCCCTTGCAGCTTTTAATATTCTTACTTTGTTCTGTATGTTTACTGTTTTTATTATGATGTGGCAAAAGGGATGTCTTTGTTTGTCTAGTCTAGTCTTTGGTGTTTTCTATGTCCCCTGTACCTGATACAATAGAAAATTTCTCCTATGATTTCTGTTGAAAATATTTTCTATGCCTTTGACCTAGGTTTCTTTTCCTTCTTCTATCCCTATTATTTGTAGATCTGGTCTTTCCTTCTTCTGTCCCTGTTATGTGTAGATCTGGTCTTTTCATGCTATCCCGTACTTCCTTGATGTTTTATATCTGGAGGTTTTTAAATTTAACATTTTTCTTTGACTAAGGAATCTATTTCTTTTATCATGTCTTCAATGCCTGAGAATCTTTCTTCCATCTCTTATACTCTGTTTGTGAGTCTTGCCAATGAGAGTGATGTTCAAGTTCCTAAATTTTTCAGTTCAAAATTTCCCTCATTTTGGGTTTCCTTTGTTGAATCTATTTCCACTTTCAGGTATTGAACTGTTTTATTCATTTCCTTCTAGTTTTTGTTTGTGTCTTCATAGATTTACTAAAGGAATTTCCTCTTTAGGGAAGTCTATCATTCATAAAGGCCATTTCATTGTCTTATCATGTACTTCAGCTGTTTTGCAGTACTCAGGCACTACTGTTGTGGGGTTGCTGGGCTCTAGTGGAGATAAGTTATCCTGGCTGTAATTGGGTGTGTTTTCAGGCTAGTGTCTAGGCATCTAGGTTTTGGATGATTATAATTCTAGATGCTGATATCTGGTCTTATCTTTTCTGGGTGAGTGCTATGTTCTTTTGTTTGTTTCCTCTCTGATTCTTGGAAAAGTGGGGTGGCTGTGTATTGCCTGATAGGAAAAAAAATTGTGATCTTGGTAGGTCTGGCCACTTGAGATTCCAGGCAAAATGTGTTTCTGGGTATTGGAGTCATCTCCTAATACTGAGGAATGGGGACCCTGCCTAGAGGAGTCCTGAAGAAGCCCATCGGAGGGAGGAAAGCATGGTGTTCCACTAGGATCTACTTAGTCCCCCAGGAGTCAGGGCAGAGGGTAAGGAGCAGCCACAGCAGGCAGTGAGCTACAGAGCTGACAGTGATACTGGGGAGGGGGTGCTGTTGAGTAGAAGAGGGAGAGTGAAGTCTGATGCTGCCCTACCTGCTTTGCTGGCCTACTTGCTTCTCTGGTAGGCTTGGCTAACAGATTTCCAGAAAGTGTCTGCTGGATATGGGGGCTGTAATAACAGGATGAGTGAGAAGGAAGTTTGGAGGAGAAGATCGTGTGCTCTGCTGGGGATGGTGGCAGAAATGAGGGCAATAGGGTAAGCAATCCTTGTAGAGATGGGGGTGAATCTGAGGGACTAGACTTGGAGGAGAGAAGAGATAGGTGAAGATTAGCAGTTGGACTACCTGATTCTCTGGCAGGAGTGGCCAGTAGGTTTCCAGAGAATGCCTCGTGGAGTTGGGGACTGGAATAAAGGAATGAGAAGGGGTATAAGTTGGAGGAAAACACCTGTGTTATCTGTTGGGAAAAGGTGTAGGGAGGGCGGAGAGACTGCAGAAGTTCTGCTAGAGAGCTGGAGATGGGACCAGGAGAAGATTTGGATGAGAGAAACAATACATCACTGTCACAGTTAGCTTTCCTGTTTCCTGGCCTGCATTGTCACTGGGTTCCCAGGAAACACCTGCTGGTGTTGGAGCCCTTGAAAATGGGATGAGTTACAGGGAGGAAGTCAGAAGGGACGAGCTGTATGAGCCACTGGAGATGGAGGTAGGTGGACAAAGAGGCTGCAGCTGGTGATCTGCTACCAAACTGGGAAGACTTGGGGATTAGATTTGGGGGATAGGAGGACTAGAAAAAGATCTACAGTTATCCCTCACCCTTTACTGGCCAGAGTGCTCTGTGGGTTTCCAGGTCAAGCAAAAGTAATTTTTTAAATACTCAAATAATTTACTGCATTTTGGAAGTCCAATTATTGCATATAACAAAGACCTTAATGTCTTTTTTCTTCTCTTTTCCACTTTTTTGGAGCCCAGAATTTTTTCCATGACTAAAAATTACAAAGATTTTTTAAAAACCCATTGAAACGCAACCCTATGTACATTATATCATTAGTACACTTTTTCATTGTGTTTTTCTATAGGGAGGTGATGCTGCTCCATCTCATTAATCTTGCTTTTGCCCATCTGATTTGCTTTGATGAGGCTAATCAAGGTAGTCAATACATACCCCAATTCAAACAACCAAGTCTGAGTACTACTTTATACTTTGTGCTAGTCTATCCTTAACATGTGTGATTCCTTTAGGAATAGTCTCTTAGGATGATGGAAATGTTCTTTTTTTAAATTTCTTTATATTTGTATAAATTACAGCTTATTAAATTTGAATCCCCACTGTAGTCCCCTCCCTCATTCCCTCCTAATCTCACCCTTCCTCCCTCATCTCCTCCCATGTCCATCCCTAAGTCCAATGATAGAGGAGGTGTGCCTCCCCTTCCATCTGGCCCTAGCCTGCATTGTTTTCCTTTGTGGCCTGGTAAGGTTGCTCTCCCCTCAGGTGGAGGTGATCAAAGAGCCAACCACTGAGTTCATGTCAGAGACAGGCTCTGTTCCCATTACTATGGAACCCACTTGGACACTGAACTGCCATGCTACATCTGTGCAGGGGTTCTAGGTTATCTCCATGCATGATCCTTGGTTGGAGTATCAGTCTCAGAAAAGACCCTTGTGCCCAGAATTTTTTGATCTGTTGCTCTCCTTATGGAGCTCCTATCCTCTCCAGGTCTTCCTATCTCCCCCTTCCTTCATAAGATTCCCTGCAATCTGCCCAAGGTTTAGCTATGAGTCTCAGCATCTCCTTTGATACCCAGCTAGGAAAATTCTTTCAACAGCCCTCTGTAGTGGGCTCCATTTCTGTTTCCTGTTTTCTCCCTCTTCCAATGTCCATCCCCTTTGCCTTTCTTATGAGGACTGATCATCTTACCTAGGGTCTTCCTTCTTGTTTAGCTTCTATAGATGTACAGATTTTAGTATGTTTATCTTATATTATATGTCTAATATCCACTTATAGGTGAGAATATACCATGTGTGTCTTTCTGCTTCTGGGATATCTCACTCAGGATGATATTTTCTAGTTCTCACCATTTGCCTGCAAATTTCATGATTTCCTTGTTTTTAATTTCTGAGTAGTATTCCATTGTGTAAATGTACCACAATTTCTGTATCCATTCCTAAGTTGAGGGACTTCTGGGTTTTTTTCCAGATTCTGGCTATAACAAATAAAACTGCTACAAACATGGTTGAGCAAATGTCCTTGTTGTATACTTGAGCATATTTTGGATATATGCCCAGGAGAGCTATAGCTGAGTCTTGAGGAAGCACTATTCCTAATAGACTGAGAAAACTCCAGATTGATTTCCAAAGTACTTGTACAAGTTTACATTCCCACCAGCAATGGAGGAGGGTTTCCCTTTCTCCACATCTTCTCCAGCATGTGTTGTCACTTGAGTTTTTGGTCTTAGCCCTTCTGGTGGGTGTAAGGTGAAATCTCAGGGTCATTTTGATTTGAATTTCCCTGATGACTAGGGATGTTGAGCATTTCTTTAAGCGTCTCTCTGCCATTCAATATTCCTATATTGAGAATTCTCTGTTTAGCTCTGTACCCCATTTTTTATTGGATTACTTGATTTGTTGCTGTTTAACTTCTTGAGTTCTTTGTATATTCTGGTTATTAGCCCTCTGTCAGATATAGGATTGGTGAAAAGCCTTTCCCAATCTGTAGGCTGTTGTTTTGTTCTGATGACAGTGTCCTTTGCTTTACAGAAGCTTTTCAGTTTCATGAGGTCCCATTTATTAATAGTTAATCTTAGAGCCAGAGCTGTTGGTGTTCTGTTCAGGAAGCTGTCTTTGGTACCAATGAGTTCAAGGCTCTTCCCCACTTTTTCTCTAAGAGGTTTAGTATGTTTGGTTTTATGTTGAGGATTTTTGATCTACTTGGACTTTAGTTTTATGCAGGGTGATAAATGTAGATCTTTTTACGTTTTTCTACATGTAGATATACAGTTAGACCAGCACCATTTGTTGAAGAGGCTGTCTTTTTCCATTGTATGGTTTGGGCTTCTTTCTCAAAAATCGAGTATTCATAGGTGTGTATGTTTATTTCTGGGTCTTCTACTTGATTCCATTGATCCACCATTCTGTTTCTATGCAAGTACCATGCAACTTTTATTATTGTTGCTCTGTAGAACAGCTTGAGATCGGGGATGGAGATACCCCCACACAATCTGTTGTTGTATAGGATTGTTTTAGCAATTCTAACCTTTTTATTTTTGAAATTGGGAATTGTTCTTCCAAGGTCTGTAAAGAATTGTGTTGGTATTTTGATGGGAATTGCATTGAATCTGTTGATTGCTTTTGGCAGGATAGCCATTTTCACTATGTTAATCTTACCTCACAATGAGCCTGGGAGATCTTTCCATCTTCTGATATCTACTTCAATTTCCTTCTTTAAAGACTTGAAGTTGTTTTTTGTTGTTGTTGTTGTTGTTTTCAAACAGGTCTTTCACATTCTTGGTTAGAGTCACACCAAGGTACTTTATGTGAAAGCTGTTGTTTCCCTAATTCTCTCTCAACTCTTTTGTCTTTCATATACAGGAGGACTACTGATTTTTTTTTTTAGTTAATTTTGTTTCCAGACACTTTGCTGAAGGTGCTTATCAGCTAAAGGAGTTCTCTGGTTGAAATTTTGGGGTCACTCATGATATAGTATTATCATATCATCTGCAAATAGTGATACTTTGACTTCTTCCTTTCCAGTTTGTATTCCTTTGATCTCCTTTAGTTGTCTTTTTTTTCTGGATTTTTTTTCTATTATTTTTTATTATTATTAATTACACTTTATTCATTTTGTATCCCCCCATAAACCCCTCCCTCCTCCCCTCCCGTTCCCACCCTTTCTCCCTTTTCTGCATGCATGCTCCTCCCCAAGTCCACTGATAGGGGAGGTCCTCCTCTCCTTCCTTCTGATCTTAGTCTATCAGATCACATCAGGAATGGCTGCATTGTCTTCTTCTGTGGCCTGGTAAGGCTGCTCCCCCCTCAGGAGGAGTGATCAAAGAGCAGGCCAATCAGATTATGTCAGAGGCAGTCCCTCTTCCCATTACTATGTAACCCATTTGGACACTAAACTGCCATGGGCTACATCTGTGCAGGGGTTCTAGGTTATCTCCATGAATAGTACTTGGTTGGAGTATGAGTCTCTGGGAAGTTCCTTGTATTCAAATTTTCTTGTTCTGTTGCTCTCCTTGTGGAGTTCCTGTCCTTTCCAGATCTTACTGTTTCCCACTTCTTTCATAAGATTCCCTGCACTCTGCCCAAAGGTTGCCCATAAGTCTCAGCATCTGCATTGATAGTCTCCAGGGCAGAGCCTTACAGAGGTCCTCTGTGTCAGGCTCCTGACTTGTTCCCTCTTTTCTCCTTCTTCTGATGTTCATCCTCTTTGCCTTTCAGGATGGGGATTGAGCGTTTTAGTTAGGGTCCTCTCTTTTGTTTAGTTTGTTTAGATGTACCAATTTTAGTGGGTTTATCCTATATTATATGTTTATATGAGTGAGTATATACCATGTGTGTCTTTTTGCTTCTGGGAAAACTCACTCAGGATGATCCTTTCCAGGTCCCACCATTTACCTGCAAATTTCATGATTTCCTTATTTTTCATTGCTGAGTAATACTCCATTGTATAGATGTACCACAATTTCTGCATCCATTCTTCAGTTGAAGGGCATCTGGGTTGTTTCCAGCTTCTGGCTATTAAAAATAAAGCTGCTAAAAACATGGTTGAGCAAATGTCCTTTTTGTGTACTTGAGCCTCTTTTGGATATATGCCTAGGAGCGGTATGAGGAAGCGCTATTCCTAGTTGTCTGAGAAAGCACCAGATTGATTTCCAAAGTGGTTGTACAAGTTTACATTCCCACCAGCAGTGGAGAAGGGTTCCCCTTTCTCCACAACCTCTCCAACATGTGTTGTCACTTGAGTTTTTGATCTTGGCCATTCTGATGGGTGTAAGGTGAAATCTCAGGGTTGTTTTGATTTGCATTTCCCTAATGGCTAATGATGTTGAGCATTTCTTTAAATGCTTCTCTGCCTTTCGATATTCCTCTACAGAGAGTTCTCTGTTTAGCTCTGTTCTCCATTTTTTAAGTGGATTACTTGGTTTGCTGCTTTTCAGCTTGTTTAGTTCTTTATATATACTGGATATGAGTCCTCTGTCAGATAAAGGGTTGGTGATGATTCTTTCCCAATCTGTAGGCAGTCGCTTTGTTTTGATGACAGTATCCTTTGCTTTACAGAAGCTTTTCAGTTTCATGAGGTCCCATTTATTGATTGTTGTTCTTAGAGCCTGTGCTGTTGGTGTTCTGTTCAGGAAGTTCTCTCCTGTAATAATGAGTTCTAGGGTATTTCCCACTTTTTTTTTCAAGCCAATTTAATGTGTCTGGTTTTATGTTGAGGTCTTTGATCCACTTGGACTTCAGTTTTGTGCAGGGTGATAAGTATGAATCTATTTTCATTTTTCTACATGTAGACATCCAGTTAGACCAGCACCATTTGTTGAAGATGCTATCTTTTTTCTATTGTATGGTTTTGGCATCTTTGTCAAAAATCAGGTGTCCATAAATGTGTGGGTTTATTTCTGGGTCTTCTGTTCGGTTCCATTGATCCACCATTCTGTTTCTATGCCAGTACCATGCAGTTTTTGTAACTGTTGCTCTATAGTACAGTTTGAGATCAGGGTGGAGATACCTCCAGAAGATCTTTTATTGGAGAGGATTGTTTTAGCAATTCTGGGTTTCTTGTTATTCCATACGAAGTTGAGAATTTTCCTTTCCAGGTCTGTAAAGAATTGTATTGGCAATTCGATGGGAATTGCATTAAATCTGTAGATTGCTTTTGGTAAAATTGCCATTTTTGCTATGTTAATCCTGCCAAGCCATGAGCATGGGAGATCTTTCCATCTTCTCATATCTTCTTCTAATTCTTTCTTCAGAGACTTGCCTCACAAAGACTCAACAAAGAAAGAGAATTTCAGGCCAATCTCCCTTATGAACATAGATGCAAAAATACTTAACAAAATACTTGCAAACCGAATCCAAGAACACATCAAAGATATTATCCACTATGACCAAGTAGGCTTCATCCCAGGTATGCAGGGGTGGTTCAATATACGGAAATCCATCAATGTGATCCACCATATTAACAAACTGAAAGAAAAAAAACCACATGATAATCTCCCTGGATGCTGAAAAGGCATTTGACAAAATCCAACATCCATTCATGTTTAAAGTATTGGAGAGATCAGGGATACCAGGCACCTATCTCAACATAGTAAAAGCAATATGCAGCAAGCCTATAGCCAACATCAAACTAAACGGAGAGAAACTCAAATCAATCCCACTAAAATCAGGGACAAGACAAGGCTGCCCACTCTCTCCATATCTCTTCAACATAGTTCTGGAAGTCCTTGCTAGAGCAATAAGACAGTTGAAGGAGATCAAGGGGATACATATTGGAAAGGAAGAAGTCAAATTATCACTATGTGCAGATGATATGATAGTATACATGAGTGACCCCAAAAACTCTACGAGGGAACTCCTACAGCTGATAAACACCTTCAGCAAAGTGGCCGGATACAAAATTAACTCAAAAAAATCAGTAGCACTCCTGTATAGAAAAGACAAAAGGGCTGAGAAAGAAATTAGGGAAACAACAGCCTTCACAATAGCCACAAATGACATAAATTACCTTGGTGTAACCCTAACCAAGCAAGTCAAAGACTTGTATGAAAAAAATTTCCTTTAGTTGTCTTATTGCTCTAGCTAGGACTTCAAGTACTATGTTGAAGAAATAGGGAGAGAGTGGGCAGCCTTCCCTTGTCCCTGAGTTCAGTGGGATTGATTTGAGTTTCTCTCCGTTTAGTTTGATGTTGCTTGCTGTATATTTGTCTTTATTATGTTTAGGTATGTGCCTTGTATCCCTGATCTCTCCAAGACTTTAAACATGAAAGGATATTGGATTTTGTCAAATGCTTTTTCAGCATCTAAAGAGATGATCATGTGGTTTTTCTTCTTCAGTTTGTTTATATGGTGGATTACATTGATGGATTTCCATATATTGAACCACCCCTGCCTGCCTGGGATTAAGCCTCCTAGGTCATGGTAGATGATATCTTTTATGTATTCTTGAATTAGCTTTGCAAGTATTTTATTGAATGTTTTTGCATCAATGTTCATAAAAGATATAGGTCTAAAGTTCTCTTATTTTTGTTGGGTCTTTGTGTGGTTTAGGTTTCAAGGTGACTGTGGCTTCATAGAATGAGTTTGGTAATGTTCCTTCTGTTTCTATTTAATGGAATATTTTGAAGAGAATTCGAGTTAGCTGTTTTTTAAAGGTCTGGTAAAATTCTGCTCTGAAACCATCTGGTCCTGGGCTTCTTGGGGGAGAAGAGTGACTTTTGATGACTGCTTCTATTTCCTTAGGGGATATAGGATTATTTAATCTATCTACCTGATCTTGATTTAATTTTTATAAATGGACTCTATCAAGAAAATTGTCTATTTCATTTAGATTTTCAAATGTTGTGGCATATAGGCTTTTATAGTAAGACCTAATGATTGTTTGGATTTCCTCAGTGTCTGTTGTTATGTCCCCCTTTTCGTTTCTGATTTTGCTGATTTAGATAGTTTCTTTCTGCCTTTTATTTTAGTTAGTTTGGCTAAGGGTTTGATTTTCTCAAAGAATCAGCTCTTGGTCTCATTGATTCCTTGAATTATTTTATTTGTTTCTAATTAATTGATTGCAGCTCTGAGTTATTATTTTCAATCATCTATTCCTTTTGGCTGTGTCTGCTTCTTTTTTTTCCCCCTAGGGCTTTTAGGTGTGCCATTAAATTGCTTGTATGAGATGTCTCAATTTTCTTTCTGGATGCACTTAGTGCTATGAACTTTCCTCTTAGCACTGTTTTCCTTGTGTCCGATAGGTTGGGGCATTGTCCCTACATTTTCATTGAATTTTAGGAAGTCTCTACTTTCTTTCTTCTTTTCTTCCCCTGACCAAGCTATCATTGAGTAGTGAGTTTACTTCCCAGGTGCGTGTAGGCTTTTAGTTATTGTTGTTGTTGTTGAGGTCTAGTTTTAGTGCATGGTGGATAGGATACAAGGGATTATTTCAATCTTCTTCTATCTGTTAAGGCTTGCTTTGTGCCCAACTATATAGTCTATTTTTGAGAAGGTTCCATGAGGTGCTGAAAAGAAGGTATACTCTTTTGAGTTTGGGTGAAAAGTTCTGTAGAAATCTATTAGGTCCATTTGATTTAGAACCTCTGTAAGTGTCATTATATCCCTGTTTCACTTCTGTCTAGATGATTTTCCCTCGGTGAAAGTGGGGTGTTGAAGTCTCCCACTATTAAGGTCTTGGGATCGATGTGTGATTTAAGCTTTAATAATGTTTCATTTACAAATGCAGGTGCTCTTGTATTTGGGCCATAGATGTTCAGAATTGTGATGTCTTCCTGGTGGATTTTTCCTTTTGATGAGAATGAAATGCCCCTCCTTATCTATTTTGATTAATTTTGGTTGAAAGTCTATTTTATTCAATATTAGGATAGCTACCCCAGCTTGTTTTGTGGGTCCATTTGCTTGAAAAACATTTTTCCAGCCCTTTACTCTAAGGTAGTGTTTCTTTTGTTGCACAGGTGTTTTTCATGGATGCAGCAGAATGTTGGATCCTGTTTCCACAACCATTCTGTTAGTCTGTGTCTTTTTAATGGAGACTTGAGTCTGTCGATGTTGATAGATAATAGTGACCAATGAATGTTAGTTCCTTTTATCGTGGAGTTGGAGGTGTTACTGTGTTTCAGTACTTGTTTTCTTTTAATTTTTTGTTGTGAAGTTATCTATATCTTGTGTTTACTTGGGTGTAGTTGTTTTTGTTAGATTGGAGTTTTCCTTCTAGTATCTTCTATAGGGCTGGTTTGCTGTGTAGATATTGTTTAAGTTTAGTTTTGTCATATAATACTTTGTTTTCTCCATCTATGTTGATTGAAAGCTTTACTGGATATAATAGTCTGGGTTGGTATTTATGGTCTCTTACAGTCTGCATGACATCTGCCCAGGCCCTTCTGGCTTTCATAGTTTCTGTTGAGAAGTCTGGTGTGAGGGCTACCTTTATATGTTACTTGGCCTTTTTCCTTTGCTGCTTTTAGTATTTTTTCTTTGTTCTGTAGATTTAGTGTTTCAACTATTATGTGACATGAGGAGTTTCTTTTCTGGTCTAGTCTATTTGGTGTTCTGTAGGCCTCTTGTACATTATGGACATCTCTTTCTTTAAGTTGGGAAATTTTTCTTTTATAGTTTTTTTGAAAATATTTTCTGGATTTTGGAGCCTGGAATCTTCTTTTTCATCCATTCCTATTATTCTTAGATTTCATCATGGCATCCTTGATTTCTTGGATGTTTTGTGTTTGGAACTTTTCCAATTTTATTTTTTCTTTGAGAGATGTATCCATTTATGTAATTTTATGTTCAGTGCCTGAGATTCTCTTTTCTATTCCTATATTCTGTTGGTGATGCTTACCTTTGTGGTTCCTGCTCTTTTCCCTAAGTTCTCCAGCTCCAGGGTTTTCTCTGTTTGTGTTTTCTTTATTGATTCTAATTCTGTTTTCAAGCCTTGCACCATTTCCTTCATCTGTTTGAATGTGGATTCCTGTCTTTCCATGATGGCCTCTATATTTTGTTCATTTCCTCTCCATATGCCAAGAATTGTGCCTCTACTTGTGTCTCTGTTTGGCTGTATTTACCTATGTTTCTTTGAAAGCGTTGTTCATTTCCTCTTTATGTGCTTCTAATAACTGGATAAGTATAGCTTTAAATTAATTTTCCTGTGTTTCCAATGAATTAAAATATTCATTTCTTTTGGGGGTTCCTGGTGAAGCCGTGATGTCCTGATTTTTGTTGGATGTGTTCTAATGCCAACCTCTAGCCATCTGCTTCTCTATAACCTTCACTGTTTATTCCTGGAGTCTGTACTTCAGACTGGGTCCATTTCTGGTGTCTGGGGTATTCTTTAGGAAGATGAGAGAAGTCCACTTGTTTGAGCATGGATTTTGGTGTTTCAGCTGTAGCTAAGGGAGGAAGTTTCACAGGCCTATATGTGCAAGTACAGGCATGTGCATGGCCATGTGCCTTGAGGGAGAGGGTGCTAGAGCTTGTAGATGCCTGAAGGGTGGTGTTTAAGCACAGGGGGAAGAGGGAGAGTGAGATGCAGGCACAATGCTTGTGTGCAAATACCCTGAATTCCTCAGTGACAGACAGGCCTGTTGAACTCTTTTCCTGGTATTCAGATCTCTCAGGGCTCCAGAAATTGTTTGCTTGGACTCCGATGGGAGACCCACAGAGCAGGGGCTTCAGTGTTGAGAACGCTGTCTCAAGGATCCCTGTGCTGCTCATAGTGGGAGTGTGGGTAAGAGGGGTCAGATGACTGGTTGCTGGTGTAGAGGGACCCTGGATCTGGGGCTCTGTGCACACTCACTTAAAGGCACACTCACCTGCCCCCAGGCATAATCAGAAAGCACAGGGGATTCCTCTGTTCTCCACTCTCAGATTTGGGCCTGCAGGGCAAATTAGAGTGCAGGAGATCCATCAGCTCAGTGGTGTTCACTGTTTGGCTGCCGGGCAGGGATGCCTCTGTAGCCTCAGGCACTGAGCCCAGGGAGGATGCTGCTTGTACTAGCTGATGACCTGACCCGCGCAGTGGCAGCTCTGGGAGGCCCGCCTGTGCTGCTTCAGTCTCTGAGCGCTGAGACTTGAGCTTGGGGCAATCACTACAGTTTCAGCCCAGCAGTCTCAGTGCTTGGGGCAGAGGCCACTGCTGGCCTCCTTGCTGAGCTGGGACACCCTTGCTTGGGGAAAGGGGAAATGCAGGGGGTTGGATGTTCTCCACTGTCAGTCCCTGGAGATGTCCACAGGTGACCTGGATCCAAACTGTGCCAGCTCACATGCTGTCCCCTCTCACCCGGAAGCCTCAGTGTGGATGTTCTGGCTTCAGCTGCCCCTTCGCTCACCAATTTCAGAGTTTCAGATCCTATGCCACTCAGATATGGTGTGCACTGGTCACTGCCATCTTGGAAGCCACATTCCCCCATGGAAATGTTCTTAACCAAATTCCCAATTAGAGTGTCCTTAGAAGTAACCAGAAGGTGGACTGCTTTAAGGTGCTTGTATAGTTAAACTTGATCGCCTATGCTCATTGCTGCTTGCCCTCTGCCATAGGAGAAAGTGCCAAGTATTAATGAAAGGCAAGACCATAAGAACTTGACCATGACCTAGAACAAATGCCATCAGAGTTGACTGCATACCTTGTAAGTGAGAAGTTTGTTTGGTTCTGCAAGACAGAGACTTGGTATATGTTTGCTTCACAGTGAATGAAATGACTGCTCTAAGGTAAGGTTGATGAGAAGGTTTTTATTGTGGGTATGAAGGAGAGTTCAGCCAAAGGCATCTGGGAGAGTCCAGAGCCTGGAGAGAAAGCATTATACTGAACATGGCCAATAGACTGAGTAGGCCATGCAGGGAGGTTGGGGGCAAGGAGAAACACCAGGACCAAGAGAGGGCTAAAAGAACCAAGAGGCACGAGGCCAAAGGGAACCAAAAGAATACATGGCCAAAGTGTCGGGTTACACAGGAGCGAGTGGCTGTGGGAGGGGAAGGCTGCAGGCTGGGTAAGCTTAGGGTGAGAAGAGCTGAGAGGAGCTAGATGGCAGCAATGCACAGTGCTCTGTAACAGGTACTTACTGAGAAAGCCTAAAGTCCAGCATGTGCATTGGTGTGGGAATAGGAACCACATTATCCATTCAGCCTGAGTTTCTTTTGGACCTGACACGCAGAATTTTACAGCAGACGCTGACATGCCTCACTATTCTCCCCACTTCCCTCCCTTCTCTTCCCTGCAAGCCAGAGCCATTCCTGTTTGTCTCAAAAGAAGACAAATCTTGGAGAAACAAGACAAAATTAACTCACAAAGGAGAAGAAAAGGTACCACCTAGGTAATGTTGGGAAATGTGACATCATACCACATTCAAAAAGAAACAGCCTCTGAGAGACAAAGAATTAACATAGGCATCAGGCAGCTGAGGTCAGCAAGGAGCGAGGCAGACACACGGCATATGAAGTGCAGCTGAAGAACTGTAACCACCTTGTACAGGAATAGGGCCCACATTAGCTGACTGTTTGCAAAGGAAACCGGGCATCTCGATCCTGGCATGAGAGATCACACGGGCAGAAACCCAAGCTATTTATTCATGCCTACCTGATTCTACTCTAACTTGGTGGACAGAGAACTCTGTTGCTTGTGGCCAGGATGTAATCATAAGTGCTAGTTATACCAACTACTTTTGTCCTTCCATCCTGCTATGCAAGGACCAAAAATGAAGTGTTAACATGAACTGATCCCAAGGCCAGAATACCCTGGACACGTGTGACTTCTTAGCAAATTGTACCCATGGATGATAGTAATATCCTTAGCAAATTAGGATGTTCTTAGAAGTGGAATGCGTCTGACTGCAGACAGAGTGAGGATCATAGCCTACATGATCAGACTAACTGCTTGCAGGCCTTTAGCACCATCGCCAACCAGGGACCATCAGGCCTTGGGGCCTGAGACTACAACAAACTCTGCTCAAATGTGATGTGAAATTTGGATTTTTCTCAGATTCCTAAAGGTCAGCTCCAATATGGGACAGATAAAGGAGACTTCATTGTCTCAGAATGACCCGAAGAGCCTTTTGTTTGTAGCTTAATGTGGTGGCACACACCTGCAGCCCTAGCGGTCAGGAGGAGGAGGCAAGAGAATTGAGAATTTAAGGACACCCAGGCTGTCTAGCCAGTGAGTCAGTGCCAAGAAAGAGACAGGGGGGCGAATAAGAAAGGGGAAGGGAAAGAAGGAGGAGAAAGAAAAAGGAGCCTTCTTTTTGCAAGTTTTGTCCATGAAAACTCCACCGAAGAATTGACATAATAAAATAATTAAATTATATGCCATTGTCAAGACTATCAATTTCCTTGCTACTATCAATGGTTCCCTGTGTAACGCTTTTTTGTTCTTGTTTTTTCTCTGTTATTTCTTCTTTAAGAATAATGCCACTTTCTCTAGCAAATTAATATTCCAAGTTATTTCTTTAACCCACTTCCGAGTAGGAAAGGAGTTGATGGGGAAAGCAAGAGATGAGCGATGGAGGCTAACACTTCTGCTCTGCCTGCATGACTGAGATTTATGACCATGAACCTGCACGTCCCTGGCTTATGTATGCAAATGTGGAGCCAATTAGTGATTCACCTGCGGCTGTTAGTAAAAAGGCTGAGGGTGATGGATCACCACAAAGTGGGCAGACGGGCTAGCTGTCCAGCATCATCTGTTCCCACATAGAGGACAGCCCAGGGAGAGACAGAGCCTCCAGAGGGTCACTCCCCCAAAGAGCCATCAGCATTTTATATCTACTAATTTGAAAGAAAAAATAACAAATCGTGTGGGAAATGTGATTATGTTACAGCTAGAAAGCAAAAGTGGCCAAAGCAGAGCGAGTGTTGCTGCATCTTAGATGAGCTGGCCTGCTGGGTAATTTTCCCATGGAATTCAGAAAGAAAAAAAGAACTGGAAAAGGACTTGGAAGAAACCACATGATTATTTCCCCTCAGTTACAACAAATTTCCACAGTTTCCAAATCAGCAGAAGCCCTAACCCGAAGCTGAGCGAAGAGCAGAGAGCACAGTTGTTAATGAGACAAGTCAAGCCCAGCCGCCCAGCCTGGGTCTGCTGGAGCAGGTTCTCATGGTACCTAAATTAAGTTCTTCTTAATTAAAGGTACTTCTTTAATTTCTGGATTTTTCAATTCAGCTGAAACAATGCTCTTAAAATTCATATTTAAAATAAAGAAACAAGCTTGCTTTCCCAGTCCCCAAGCAGCAGAACATGTAGAGCTCTGGTTCTGTCCCAAGCAATGCGCTGGGGCATCCCTTCAGCCTCCTTGGCTCAGAGCTCACTCACCAAACCACGACTGTGGCCACAGTGTTTTATGATCTACTCAGACCTCAAACCCACGCCTCCTCATGGTTCTCATTCCTCAGCCAGAGAACAACCACAGCACTGACTATGTGGACCAAGGGCCAGTTCTGTGGCTACTCGGCCCTTGTCTTCAAAGGGAGGCTAAGTGCAGGCTCTTTTTTGGTTAGAAGTACTTTTCCCAAGCAGCCCCAGCATGATTGGTGTGTACAAGGACTCCTCCTGAGTAGCTTTCTACATGTGACTTCCCCAAGGACCTAATGAGGTTTGATGAGGACACTCCTCAATTTAAGTGACTTCACAGGGGAAACAGCAGGCAGCAGTGTGTTACTGGCAGGCAAGTCTAATAGACATGCATAGATTTGCCTCATCAGTAAAGATCGCCACCTTGAAGAAAGAAATAACACTTCTTGAAGGTATGGCAAAACCCAATGCTTTCGGCTTGCAGGGGTCTCCACCAAAATCTATTCGCTTCACTTTGTGTATAGATCCCCATGTCAAGTTTCTACAGTGCTTCCTTTACTATCATTAAGTATTGTAGTTGTGGTAAAGTGGTGTCAGGCCTCCCTAACTGAAGTGTCTGTTTAGTGCACAATGTGCGTTGTTTCTAGTTGCATTGTCCCATGTACCTTCCAAGCACCAGGAATACTGCCCCAAGTCAAAGCTGTCAGGTATTGGAAACAGCACTGATGCTCAAAGCCTGCGTTTTTACACTCCATCCCAGCTCCTAACCCCATTGTCTGTTCTGTGTGGTCCGGAGAATGAGCTACAATAACAATGCCCATAATTTGGGTTTTTAATGAGAAGTCAATTTATTAAATATGCAACAAGTCAAAGTAAAAAATAAATAGTAAGAGAAAATAGATACATACATAGATGATATATAGATAGATAATGGATACATAGAGAGAGAGAGCGAGAGAGAGAGAAAGAGATAATACATAGCAAAAGACCATCGAATTAGGCACTCAAACCATCCAGTAGAAACACGCTGGAGAAACTGAGGCAGTCAGCTTGGATTCCAACTTGAGCTTTCTTTCATGAATAAGGTTCCCATGCCTCACCTTCCCGTGACTTCTCTTCCCACTGTAGGCACTTTCATACCAGGGGATTGACATTGGAAGTAGGAGAAAACAAGTTACAGGACAGGAGCCTACCAATGAGGGCCTCTAAAAGACTACCTAGCAGTGTCTCAAAGCAAATACTAAGACTCATAACCAAACCTTGGGCAGAGTGCAGGGAATCATATGAAAGAAGGGGCAGTTAGTAAGACCTAGAGAGGACAAGAGCTCCACAAGGACAAAATATATCAGGGCACAGGGGTCTATTATGAGACTGTATCTCCAACCAAGGACCATGTATGGATATAACCTAAAACCCCTGATCAGATGTAATCCATGGTAGCTCAGCATCTAAGTGGGTTCTCTAGTAAGGGAGACAAGGATTATTTCTGACATGAGCTCAATGACTGGCTCATTTGTCTCACCTCCCCCCACTCCCCCAGGGAAGAGCAGCCTTGCTAGGCCACAGATAAGGACATTGCAGCCAGTCCTGAACATACCTGATAAGCTAAAGTCAGATGGAAGGAGAGGAGGACCTCCCCTAGCAGTGGACTTGGAAGGGGGCAGGGAGGAGATGAGGGAGGGAGGGTGGAATTGGGAGGGAAAGAGGGAGGAGGCTATGACTGGATCCAACACCTCGTATTCCAGTGCAAACTGAAACCAAACTCCACATTGACAGTAAAACAAAACTTAAGCTTAGTTAGCCAGAAACTGCCAGCTAATCTCTAACTGGGGGATTTTTGCCTTAAGTAATCTTAAAAATGTATTTCATTGCTTCTGAAAACACCTAAAAACTTTCCCCTGTTGTCCTCAAGGACAACTCAAGCCCCTCACAGTTTACTACTGCCTAATTTGTGAATCACTCAAGCAAACTCACTAAAGTGTTAATATTTTTAAATTTACCTTGTAAAGGTTCAGTCTAGAAACCAAATCCTAATTTTTAGTTTAATGTTACTCCTCTCGGCTGCTTCTCTCTTGGACATCTTGGCCATAATCACACAACTTAGTTCGCCTTTTCTCGCTGAAAGGTCTTCCTAGAACTACTCACCCACGCTGGCCTACCGGAGGCTTGTCCGATGCTCTCTAAGGGGACAGACTTGTATTGTGGTCTTCACACCCAGGATGACAAGTGAGCAGGGCACCATCAGTGACAAATGTACATGCTGGATTTCCTCACAGGTCCCAGCACCCATGTTCTTCATCCCTACCTAAATTGTCAGTTCTCTCTACCTGAAATGCCTCACCTTCACCTAGCACCACATTCTCCCAGCTTATTCCATCTGCCTTTCAAATATAAGTTCACGTCTTTTGTGAAACAGCATTAACTAAGTATCCCACTTTGCTCTTTTGCTATCTTTTTTCTCTCACTTCATTTATTTATTCACTTCACATCCTGACTGAAACACCCCCTCCCTCCTCTCCTGCCCCTCCCACCCTCACACCTCCTCTTCCCATCCCCCCTTCCTTTCTCAGAGAAGGGGAGCCCCCCCCCATAGCTACCAACCCACTCTGGCACATCAAGCTGCAGCAGGACTAAGGGTATCTTCTCCCACTGAGGCCAGACAAGGCAGCCCAGCTGGGGAAGGGTCCACAGGCAGACAACAGAGTCGGAGACACCCCTGCTGTCTGGAGCTTCCTAATCCTCAGCTGCTGCAGGGACCCACACCTACACAACCTAACCTAGGATCTGACTGCTGGACCTGTTCACACTGGTCTTCTCCCTGGAGCACTGGGAATCAGTGCCAGTTCTTCCATTAGGATGTGTCACCTTTCACTGGAGTCACATGTCATACATGATGTTACACCCTAAACCCTCTCAGTAGCCTGCCGTGGGCACCGCACACATTCACTCCCGTCCACCTCTGCCTTTTCATGGCTTTCCAAGCTTCAGACACCTGAACATTTCACCATCACACTTTCCTGCCATCTGGGGACCAGAACACACATGCCACAGCTAAAAAGCTGACACACACACTCAGTAACAGTTCGCCTTTTCTCTTTATCCATGTGTCTGTCTCTTACCATTTGCTTGATTTGCATTTTTACATCTCTCATTCATTCTTAGTCCCCCATTTCCCTTCTATCCCTGTCATCACAATTCAACTGTGTGTTCTGAGCTCTGTGTTCCTTTGATTTGGCCACAAGCATTTTAGACAGTTAAAATGTTAGGGTAATTAAGGCCATAGGATGTTTTTTCTTCAGTGTCAACCTAACTGAATTTGCAATCACCTGGGAAATGAACCTCAGTGCTTGTGTGAGGATACTTCTGGGGAGGTTGAATGAAGTGGGCAGATTACCTGGGGTGAGGGCAGTGCTGTGCCCGGACCTGTAATAAGGAGAAGGCGGGCTGAGCAACCAGCACGTGTTTCTGGGAGCCGATGTGACTATGGATGAAATGTGAGCCACTGCCTCAAGCTCCGGTCATCCTGACTGCCCTGCCCCTATGCACTGTACCCTCAACTGTAGGCCAAAACGAACCTCTCCCTTGAGCTGCTTTTGTCAGGCACTTTATCAGAACAATGAGAAACGAGGCTACTGCAGGACAGCTTCTCAGGACAGTTTGGATTATCCTGATATCAGCTGGGAACATTAAAGCCACTGATGACGGCTGCAGCACCACGATGGAGCAAGGTAAGGTAGGTCGGTTGGGATTCCTTCACATATAGATTTATTTTCTAATTTCTGAAAGACTTCAAAAACATACGTTCAAACGGACTCAATGTGTGTTCTTTTTAAAGACTGTTTAAACCCTACTGTCAGACTCAAAGCCTAAAGATGTGTCGTGGCTGAGAAGCTGTCCACTTGGATGGACTGAAAACACACTAGCATCCTTACTCGCCACTGGGCTCCTTGTTTGCGGTAACGGCTTTAAATTGCAACATTATTTTCCCAATAATCAAATATTTGCAAAAAAAGAAAAAAATCCTGGTCTAAATTATACCCTGTGTGGTGGATAATCTTGGTTGTTAACTGGGCGAGACCTGGAATCAATTAAGACGTATGCCTCTGGGCAGTCTGTGGGGGTATTTCCAGGAATAATTAACTAAGGAAGAAAGCCCACCCCTAGGGGTGGTGGCACCTTCTGCCAGCAGCCTAGATATAAAGAGGTCCCAGGGGAAAGCCCGCCTGCCTGCCTGTGAGCTCAGCCCACAGGTTCATCTGTCCTGCTGTGGTCGCACTGCCTTGACCAGCTTCTGCAGCCTACCAATGGGGACTACAGTCCAGCTGCTCATTAAAGGTCCCCTAGGCCTTGTGCCACAGATTGGGACTGCTGAGGTCCCATGGATCAAACAGCCTGGGTCTCCTCGGCCTCTCCAATGTGAAGCTAGCTGAAAAGAACAAAGGTTGTATAAGAATCAAGATCTTTTTAAAGTGAAATCCCAAGAACTGCAGTTGCACTCCCGTGTTGAGTCCTTAGCACGCATGGGTTCATTTTCTAACACACACAACAACTGACTATATGATGGTCTAAGAGCAGATACACGTGAGCATGCATGTTTCAAAACCCAGAGTTGTACAATACCAAAACTGAATCCTCATGCCCTACCGTAAACTAAGGGCATTGGGAAATCACGCTGTGTCATTGTCAAGTTCACAGTGAAGCAAACGTATCTATCTGGCGTGTGATGCCGATAGTAAAGGAGATGTGTACGGCGCCCCAGGAACATGTCAGAGATCTCTGCATCTTTCTCCCAATTTTGGTATGAACCTAGGGTGTCCCAAAAATCTATAAAAGAATATCAATCCTAAAAGCTGAAATGCAACACACCTTTGATACACACATGTATACCTGCCCTATTTTTTAAAAATACCACTTTTCTAATGGGCTGTCGAAAGCACTCATGCACCTTGATTGAATATCATACTTACTTTAACATTATGACATTTCCACTAAAAAAAAAATAATAAAGAAGCCAAGAGAATTATTGAAAGAATAGCATCTGATTCCTGGTAACTGGGGGGAAAACTCACCAAAAATTCAGCAGCTAATAGTCAGTGTTAAACTTACCAAACCTGTCCTCGAGCTTTACTAGCTAGAAAAGATGAGACTCGAAGGCCATGCAGCCTTTTCCAATCTTCAGCCATAACAGAGCCTTAGGAAAGAATGCTTTCTTTTGTTTTCTGCCTTTGATCCCTATGGGCGCAGACTTACAAACTGTCAACATCCTCCTTCATGCACCTGGCAAATGAAACTGTCTGCTCAGGCACTTGTCTATGGAATTAGAATGGCTCCTCTCTCAGGTTTTCCACGTGCCTGAAGGACATGGCTGCATCATAGGCTCTCCAATAATCTGCTACAACTGACCTAGAAAACAGCCGCGCAGAAACCTCGCTAGACTGATGCATTGTCTCTGCTCTTCTTCCATGCTGTCTCTCTGGAGTTCCCAGTGGTCTCATGTTGTTTTTAAATTGTCTGCCCAATCTAAACTGACCTTGCCTGGCTGTTCCGCTGATAAATACATAATGGCTGAATCAAACATTCCCCTGGTTTATTCATTCATGCTGAATTAATTATTAATTCTTCAAGATATCCCAGGAGCCCATTACTTAATCTTTGAACTCCAGTTTGTCAAAACCTAACAGGTGCATTATCTTTGGAATTACAACCAGTAAGAGGGAGAGAGGGGTTAGCTAGTAAACCAAAGAGAAAGGAAACCTGCTCTTGGTAGGAAAAGGTCAGAGGTCATCCCTTATCCCAGACCACAAGAGAGTTTATAAGGAAAACAAAAAGGGAAAGAAAAAAATGCAGATGGCCCATAAGCTGTTGCATAATAAGATCACAAGAAGATCTAAGCTCATCTGCTTTCTAATGCAATGTCTTTGCCCAGAAAAAAAGAAAAAAAAAAAATGCTTGCTATCTTATCAGAGTGAGAAATCTTAGGATTGAGCAGCACTTAGAATTTTTACTCAGTTGTCCTCGTGTATGAATGACATGAACGTGGAATGGAAGCTGACGGCGGATAGAGTAAAAGGGGGTGGGGGTCCTCAGGAGGTGTGAGAGAAGAGCAAGGATAAAAGTTAACACAAACGCGCGTCTGCTGGAAATGTCATGGTGAAACCTAATAGTTTGCATGCTTGCTACAGTGATTAATTTTTATCTGTTTATTTACTCATTGACTTAGGGCACGGTTGCCACAGCATGCATGTGGCCAGAGCGCAATCTTAGGGAATCAGTTTTCTTCTCCCATATATAGCTCCATGGAATTGAACTCAGATTGTCAGCCTTGAGAGCGAGCCCTTTTACTTACTTAGCCATCACACTGGCCCTAACTTGTTCAAGAAGCAAACAAGTTATCCTTGTGTATGTTCTTTTATGTCTGAACTAAAAAGGTCTAAAGGAAAGGCCATGGTACAGCTTATGTGTCGCTAACTACCCACGAGCTAAAGGATCTGTTCCATTGTAGAGGTGCAGTGAGTTTTGCGCCATACTCTCTCTGCAGAATCACCATCCTGCAACCCCACCACATCCAAAAACAGTGGTTCTGCCAGGTCACAGACTGGACACTGCACAGCTCTTAGCTAGAACATGCCTCTGTCCTTATGAAGTTAAGGTCTTGGATTTTTTACAGTTGCAGAACTAACAGACATGGTATTTAGAGAGCAAAGGATGGTGTTTCCTTTATTGCAACTCTTCTCTCCTTCCCATGAGTACTTATTTGGGGAAGATCTGGCATTAAAAAGAATGCAGGTCCTTCATGGATGAAGGTTGGAATGCCATTTTATTAAATGCCAATTGTTGTGTGTGGTCAGGGGACAATCTTGGGAGTCATACTAAGTACCAATTATCAAGATAATTGGTGTAGACTCTGATTGGTTATCCTTGCTCCAGTGAATAAACTCTCACACTCTAGCAGGAAATCTGATTAAACTCATTGGGTCACACACATAAACACACACACAAAGTCAGAATGTGGGAGGTGATATGTTGGAATAAAGGTTGCTGTTTGGGAGAAGGAGGAATGAGCAAGGGGAATGGGAGGGAAAAGAACTAAAAAGCTTTATATGAAAGTTTGGAACTGTCAAACAATAAAAAGAACAACAGTAAGTAAAATGAATAAGCAATGCGCTTCACCTGTCCTCCAAGCGCTCTGTAATAAGCCTCGGTAAGGAAATCCTTCAGTGCCTACTCACCATCCACCTGACCTCTCTTGCATTCACCCTTTGCCCAGTTAACTGTCTTCAGTTTTCCCCTTAAGCCCCAGGAAACGTGACAGGAATATAAATGAAAGAGATTAGCCAGAAGTTAGTTCTTTAATCTGAGCAGTGATTGTCTGGGGGTTTTTACTGTGCAGCATATACAGGTATGCTTTCGTACACATTTAAAATTCTCCCTAATAACTTGTTTAACCAGGAGCTGGAGGTGTGGCTCTGTGGTTCAGTATCCATGTAGCACATACAAAGCCTTAGGTTTGATCCCCGGCACTGAAAACTAGAAAGGGTTTAACTCCCACTGCATTTGAATAAAATAGAGCATTTTAAAGGGTAGACTCTGAAACAAAGTTCTGCGGTTCTGCAGCTATTCTGAATGCCTTCTCTAGACCAGACAGCAGAACCCATTTCCATCTCCTCATGCAGGTGTTCAGTTTATAAACACCTTCTTTGCCAATGCTCTGTTGTTCTCTTATGCTCAAAAACCATCGTTGTTTTGAATAGAATTTTGTCAATTATTATCTCTATGCATCTCAAAACCACACACTTTGGAAGAGGGTAGTAAGGCCAGTTCTGAAGAAACAGTTGCCGTCCAGCTGCTGGAAAGATAGTCTGGGGCTGGCCTTCTGTAACTCCTGTGGAGTGGGTGCAGGTGGTACACCTCTGGTTCCCCATCACCAGCCAGGGCGCCATTCCCTAACTTCCCAGAGTGTTGGGCAGGGGTGTGTCAGCAAGTGTTTAACAGCCAGAGCCCTGGGGGCTTGTAAAGGTGTCCAGTGTGTGTAGCCTTTGTTGGCTTTCATGATGTAAATGCCTTTCATCATGGCCAGCTGCTAGCTACCAGAATGAGGCTGCTGAATACAGAGCCCGGAACTACCATGCTGCTTTCAGCACAAGCTGACACCATACAGCTCACAGCATTGCCGCCTCAGGAGAGGGGGCCCTGCTAGAGCATCGCCTCTGAGAGTTCACCCAGGGATACCAGCAGACGACAATTAGCTGATACAGATGGCCAAAAGCCTGGCTCTCTTGTCTATGGGCATGTGAATTTTTTTTTTTTTTTTTTTTTTGGTATTATTTATCCATTTGGTCCTACTTCCTGAGATATACCATTCCTCAGACTTTTAAAAGTCTGCATTTTTTTGTTGTTGTTTTGGTTTTGGTTTTGGCTCTTGGTTTTTTGTTTTGGTTTTGTTTTCAAGACAGGGTTTCTCTGTGTAACCATGGCTGTCCTGGACTTGCTTTGTTGACCAGGCTGGTCTCCAATGCACAGAGATCTGCCTGCCTCTGCCTCCCTGAGTGCTGGGATTGCAGGCGTGAACCACTGCACACAGCTTAAAAGTCTGCATTTTTTTAAACTAAGTTTCACAGCCTTTCTGTTTAGCACAAGCATAGGCGTTTCAGCCTTTTCTCCAGGATACTTGAGTACAGTCAATGCTTCAAGCTGCCGAATTACTTTGTCCTGTAGATACCAACTGTGCCTAACTGTGGAGTGAGGTATGAGTGAGTATTTGAGGATGTAGCTCCTGAAACCCAGGTACTCAGCTTTCATCACTTGCTGTGGCAGACAGAGGCTGCGTCTGCAGCACGCAAACTCATAGCAAAGCTGCTCAAAACAGGTTATCATTAGACCCTAGGCTGTCCTTAACTGGGGAAAAAAAGAGGAAGAATGGGGGTGGAGCAAAAAAGCAAAAATGAGGGATGGCACAGGTACAAGAGAAAGAGAGAGAGAGAGAGAAAGAGGAATCCAGCCACTGATGGATCTTAAATGACCTTCAGGAACCTTTTCTAATCATCATTTTACAGGTGGAACAAGTGAGATTTGGTGCTCTTTGTTGAAAATTTGAAAAGCAATTAATACAGAAACAAAATTCTTTGTGTCCTACATTCCCGGGCTAGAGATTTCTCTGTGTGTTGGTTGTCTGTTTAACTTCTTAATGCACTGCTGGCGAATACAGAGACGCAGAAAGGCTAAAGTCTATGGCCACTCCTTAAGACTTTCCTGCAGATGCCCAGCCTTCAGTGGTGCTTTGTTTAGCACGGCAGCCTTCAGACTCCACGTGTTCCAAAGTTGCGTATTGGAAACCATCACTCTATCCAAAAGGGGGCTGAAGTCAAAAGTCATTTTGTACTTTCCAGCTGTTGTCCCTTGGTCACTGACAGTCCAAGAATGCCCTCTGGTGACTTCCTGCTGTGTGTTCAGGCAGACACACGTCTACATGGAGATGAAAGTGGCTGTGGGAAAAGAAAGGGAACCTAGACCCCTGGAAATGGTTTTCTCTCCCAGCAAATGTGACGTGGGTGTTCTGTCAGCAAACCAGTGGGCTGCAACCAGGAAGTTGGATAAAAGCCTGATACATTGTTAAACCCCAGTTTCATTTGTGTTTTGTTCTCTAATGATGACTATAATTCTTTTTAATTACACAATTATTTCAATACTTACTCAACTCATATGATATTAATACAAGGCAAAGAAACAATAACAAATTGGTAGGCATAAAAGTCTGTAACACAATTTTAACTTGGGCATATCCTTCTGTGGTTTCCGCATAATATGATTGCCGTTTCAAAGAACATTAACAAAAGCATGTTCATGGGTGCTCAGAATGGATCTTTGCAAAACTGGAGTGGGGGAGTTGTTTTGTTTTGTTTTGTTTAGGTTTGGAGGCATGAATTTAATACATACAAAAAAAAAGGAATGTTGTTTTCTGGGGTATGGTGTGAATATACTTATTCCCTTTGGTTCTTATATTGCTCAAAAATACTAAGTGTAAGATTTGGAGGAAACAGCATCAGCCCTGACGCATGTCAAGACTAGCAATACCAACAACTGTCACGTATTTACTGAGGTGGCAGGAAACAGAAGCCTTTCACTTGAATTATTTTATGTGAATTGTGGCAACCACCTGAAAGGAGAGAAGCTGTTATTATTCTCCATGTATGCAGATAAGAAACCTGAGGTGGAGCAGCCAGGAACTCATCCATCTCAAACACTTAAATTTGGACTCCTAAGTCATCCTGAAACAATAGGCTTCATAGCTTTCCCAAACAACTCCCCTGCCCCCTCTTTGGATTCATCCACAACCGAAGCCACATTCTATTGCCTAATGCCTCCCTTGTTTAAGGAACTGTTATCCCATGATTTGTGGCCTTTGGCACTAATTTTGTCTGTGAGAGTGACACAGAAATTATTTCTTTGTTCTATTTAACAACTTTTAAATGCTTAAAACCAACTATCAGAGTATAGTCCCCTCTCCTAGTCTCCTTGGCTGTCCAAACAGTCCCAAGGTCCTTTGTTCATTGTATGATTTGTTTTTCAAGCTTTTATTTACCCAGGTTCAGTCCAGCTGTGTGTGTATCAGCTTTCTGCCCAATATCAGAGAACCAGAATGCCACATCTGGTACTATGCAGTCATCCAAATGCAGTCTGACCACAGCAGAGCACAGTGCAACGGCTGCCTTCTTGTTATCCAAACTGACCACAGTTCAAAAGCAGCTAAGACCTTGATCCTAATGGCAGCTGTGCTACATTGACCATACTTTAAGAGCTCACAATCCATGGCAAACCTCTATCCTTTTTATCCACAGAGCGTGACCATTGGCCAGGCTACAGATGAAACCTCTTATGGTCTGATTTTTTAGATTTTCCCTCTGGGTTAAGACTGTGCAAACCTCAAGCCAAGACATGAAACAATAGAATCCACAAATGCACCCTATGGTTTCCCTCTTCAGCATCCTTCTTCTGTCAGCGTCGTATCACCCATGAGTCTCCTAGTTCAGCTGTCCCTCAGTTCCCCATCTTCGTCTTCCCGTGAGGACATCATAAGACATGATCACATGTCTTCCTGAAATCCAGACATGGTTTGTCTGTGCCACTTCCCTTTCCTACCAGGCTCCCCGCTCTATCAAGAGAGGAAATGAAGTTGGTTGTACATATCTTGTTTTTCAGCAAACCCACATTTAGTGACTCTACAGTGATATGTCCTGAAAGGAACAATTGGGTGTTTATTTCAGAAAGGAAGAAAGAGAGAGAGAAAGGTTTTATAAAACCCAGTTTTGAGAAGATGAGAGAAATAAAATTCTAGCTACATTTTTTACAGTTTTACATTGATAAAATATGTTTTCAAGATTATAATACACAGCTAGAGAGTACAGTAGTGCCTCCTCAATAAAAAATTAAAAGTTTGATGCTTTAAATCCAAGCAAGAAAAACCATACAGATTTTTCATTCCCCCAGTGGGCATCCCCTGATAGGCCCTGAGTGTTTCTAAACTTCTCCTTGTGTAGGACAGTGACGTGATCTTCTTCACAAAGAACAGGCTAAAATAACAGAGAACATAAGCTAAGTATCATTAAGGACCTTGCTACAGGGTCAATACCTACTGCCTCACTTAACCAGTGGTAGGTCCTAAGTGAATCTCCACTGAATGCAATCAAAGTGGTGTGTGTATGTGTGTGTGCGTGTGTGTGCGTGTGTTTGTGTTTGGTGGGCGTGTGTCCCATGCTACATGACTGCTTTGTTTCTGAGGCATTTGCAAACTCACCACAAAAAGGTAGTAATGGCAGCCCGACAATTCCCTCAGAATACTTTCCGGGTCCTGTTTGTTCTCCCTCATGCTCACAAAGCAGTTAAAGCAAATTTTCTACAATAATTTAGAATCATCAGTCTGAAGAACTGTTAATAAATTAATTATACTTTTAAAATTACAGGGATTAGCAGACATGACCCAAACCAGCTACTCTAATATGGTTGCATATTTCGTGCAAGTTTGAAATCTGTGATAGAAACAATAAAGTCTCTTGACATTCAAAAGTTGAGGTCATATAAATCTATTAAGTTTATGTTCTTTTCAAAGAACTGGTAGGCCAAATGAAAGGGAAAACTGGGTTTGGGTGAGCCTTGAATAACGCAGAACTCAGAGCCGAATCATTTTCATAAATACCATGTGTCACTAAAAGACAGCACAAAGTTTACAACTAGCTGGGTGAAGCCTTAGAAGCCAGATGGACCCTCTAGTGAACAATGCCTGATGCCAAACAAGAAGCTGACACCACACTAAGGGACCCAGGCCCAAATCCCACCTGTCCTCATCCTGAGTGACAGTCCAGGCTCAGCAGGCTCCTGCCAGCTCAGACAGCTGTGACTCACCTCCATTTCCAAACCTTCTACCCCACTAGCCTCAGAGGCCCTTGAGGACCACGCACATGAGAAGCCACATATTTAAGGATCGGAGACACAGATAGATAAACAAATGACCAAAAAGTGACTGCAGCCTTGGTGCCTCAAGAGATGGCTGGACATGCCCATGAGCAGTTCCACCCAGATGAGCTTTCACATTCAGAGACAGCAACTGCTGCTTTTCCTTCCCCTCCTCTCATTGTGAGCTTGATGAAACTGCCCCTGGTTTCAGAAAAGAAAGGAATGGGGCAAAGGCTGTGACAATAAGGTAGCAGGCCTGGAAGCCTTTCTCACATGCCTGTGAATTCGAAGCCACCATTCTCTTGTGTCTTCTGGGAGGTTTCAAGCCTTCAGTGGCCATCTTAATAGAGAAAGGCTGAAACCAGTCACTTCTATGCCTGTAGCAACCTTGTAAGCCACACTAAATTCTCCTTGTAATGATTAAGTGTCAGCCCCCTCACTCATCTGGAGTGATTTTTCCAGGTAAGCCAGACAAGCGTTTCACTCCGCCCCTGACTCCACTCGCAGGCCAGGTCTTGAAGAATGAGACTTCAGGTGGTTGCTGACACTTCTTCTGTCACACAAGCTTCTCTTGACAAACAATATCGACTACAAATTTGTCAGGATTCTCCATGGCCATCAATCACTTGTGTCCTTTGTCTTCTTGTGAATACACACCTGTGTTTCTTCTTACTCCCATCCTAAAACAAAACAAACAAAGAAACAAAAAAATTCAGAATGAGGGTCAGTGAGAGCCTGCAGCATGTGTGATGAGACTATTCTCCTGCAGCAGTGGAGTTTCCTTTTCCAGGAAACTAAGCTCCATAGAATGAAGAGTCGCCTCTGAAATTTGCTTGCTGTTGTCTGGTTGACTTTTTCTCTCTTTCTTACAAAGCTCTCAGAAAATGCAGATTTTAGCTAAAACAAAGCCTAATTCCTTAGGCACAATGACTTCAAAGAGTATGAATAAGAAAGTTATTTGGTGTAAGAATATTGGGACCCATTGACAATTTCACTCTTCAAACACTGTGCTAAGGCAGATTCATGGCTTGAAGGAAAAGAAAAGATAGTGTGGAGGCAAAATAATAAGAAGAGTATGCCTTTGGTTTAAAGCAGGATTCACAGATCTAAACCTTCAGGTAAAGGGAAAAGACTTATCGTGCTCTAGGCCTTGGTAATAAATCAAGAGTCATACAGTAGTGAATGTGCCCTGTTAACTCTGCCCACTTCCACTCTGTGAGCCCTGAGGCAGTTCCAGCATGCAGAACTGCCAACCTGCCTATAGATTCCCTAGGTGACCAGGGCTGTAATTACTCCATTTTTATCAAGGGTTGCAACCCTTCCCAAGAAGTCTAAGAGGCCCTGTTTTAGGACTGAGGCGTGGGCCTAAGAGTCTACGGGGCTCTGGGTGTGCTGGTCCTGTCTTCTGACCGAATGAACGGCAGAATGCAGAACCGGAACTTCCGCTGTTGCAGCTTCTTTCCCTTGACTCTTGAATGAGAAGGAATTAGGGTTTTGATTGAGAAACTCACAGATGTCTCCTCTCCCCACGATTTATCAGCCAATATGATGATTACCTGGTAGAAAATAACAGACAGAGATTTCCAGAAATGGCACACAGGTGTCCCTTTCTCCTGCCCTAACCCTGCTCTATGTGTGAACACAAATGTCCAAGTGAAGCAGCCTCCCCGGCAACCAGGAGAAACGCGCGCATGATTGTAAATCTGGTTTACAACAGTTTACGTTAAAGTGATTCGATAAGTGAGCACAATCTCCCAGCCCAACTAGCGGTCGCAGGCCGAACATCTTTTTTCATTTCCCTTGTTCATGAAATTAATGATGGCAATCTAATGTTTATTCAGAGCAGAGACGGAGAATGAGCCTCAAAAACTGGTCACGTGTGTTGGTTGGGACAATGGTGGCTGTCTTAGCCACAAGGAAAAAGAGACATCCGACGGTGAAAACAACAATCTGTTTAAAGAGGACGGAGCTAGGCCGCCTGCAGAGAGCCACAGGCCTCCGTTCTCAGGTTTGCTGTCTCTCTACAACACTTGCTTAGGCCTTCTGCATTCTGTCCCAAACCTCACAGCCCCACGAGGACAAATCTTTGCCGAACTTTTACTCTAAATACGGGAATTGGGACTTGAACTTACGCAAATATAGATAACAAGGAAGGAATTTTTTTCTTTAAAGATCCCTGGTCCTTGCCAACTGGTCCATCACCAACTAAGTTAAAAATGGGTGAGGGTGTTTCCACCAAGTTATGAGAGTGAATCTAAGTGGTCAACCAGATTTAGAAACAGCCTCTTTTGAACAGAAAGAGTGAATATATAGCAAAAGAACAATTTCTCCTAGTCATTTGTTCACGGCGAGCATCAGTAATCGGTGCCAGCACTGCCAGGGAACCAGGCCCACGCTCAAACCCCTTCTCATGGGGCTCCAGGCAGCCCTGCCAGTCAATGAGAACTGACCTATACTGAAAACCCCCTGCCATCCCTGAGTGACAGAGAGCAGATACTAACATTTTGCACTCAGCTGTATGTTTAGCTGAGCATCTGGAAGAATTGATTATGTAATTAATTTTAGTTTTACAAAATCATGGCCTGTCAGACCCTTTGAGGTGTGTGGGTCAGGGTCACTTTGTAAATGAGGAGGCTGGAAGTCACGGAAGTGACCTCTCAAGGTCAGAGAGCTGAAGATGTACCCCCCAAAAAAAAGAAAGAAAATCTGTCCTCATCTGCCTCCCGGGCCACTGTTCTGCCATCAATGGGGCTGAGAACTCTGAAGATTGAGAAGGTAAATGTAGACTGAGCCCAGAGCAAGCAGAGACGAGAAGGAGCGCCAGACCTAGAGCGTGACCGTGTTGTTCATGGCCAACAAACTCTTAGAAATGGAGAGTCAGACCCTGAGATCTGACTGAGCTCCTCTGCCTCAGGCTGTGGCCAGCGGGCTTAAATGCCAGCTCAGTACACAGGAGGAACCTGCCCTCTCCCTACAGTGCCCAGAAGGACCGCTCTCCACCACTTTCCTCTCTTCAGCTGGTGTCATCCTCTCAGCCTCGCTCACCTCTGTACAACCCACCTCCTCCCCGCCCCTGTGACTTCCCTGCAAGCTGAAGGAAACAGCCTGCTTACTCAAAACAGTTCCGGCCAACTGCCTTAAGATAAGACAAGCACCTTGGCAGGGAGACCTGAGTATAAAATTGCAAACAGCTTTTGAAGTTGCAGCTCCATTCTACTCGAAGCCAAAGCAGAGGGGGTTGCCTCTCCTGCCCCTTGTCTAAAGCAACACTCCAAAGGGCTGAATGAGTCCAGCTTTCGGATGTGATCTCACAGCCCTGCCTGCCACACATTCACATTTACAGCCTGTCACCAGAGCGAAACCCCCCAAGAGGCTTGTGGCCACCTCAGGTTCAACGTCCTTTCATGTGCTCAGACATGTCCGACCTGACCCAAATGTGCCTCGCCTCTGCAAGAACCAAGCACTTTTAAATTATTTTAATTTATTTATTTTTATACTAATTCCTGTTTATTCAATTTGTGTCCCAGCTGTAGCCCTCTCCCTCATCCCCTCCCAATCCTATCCTCCCTCCCTCATCTCCTCTCATGCTTCTCCCCAAATCCACTGATAGTGGAGGTCCTCCTCCCCTTCCCTTTGACCCTAGCCTGCCAGTCTTTGAGACCTGATAGACACTTAAATTTTTAAGGTTGTATGATGAGGGTTTGTGAACAGAGGGTTAGCTCAGCTCTACACTTGCTGTTGCGTGAGCCTGACCGAGTAACCTAATCTCTTAACTTTTCCACCTGCAAAATGGACCTAAAGCAATCACACTGCAATCCTTCATTGTTTACAGTACCTAGTGATTTTTTTAAAAATACAAAACAGGTTAAATATTAAAGGAAGTGAACCACGTGAAGAATTTGGCAAAATGACAGATGCAAAGTTAGCAAATAAATGTTAAGGGTCACTGTTTCTTTTAAAAAGAGGAAACAGAATTATCAAAGTTTGTACTAGAAAAATTTTAGATTAGGGGGCATCTGAATAGGTCCCCACAGTGTTTCAGAGTCACTGTAATAAGGTGCAGATGACCAAGCAGAAAATGCTGACATTGGGCTCTTACGTTTAATGACTTAATTTTTATGCACAGAAATGAATAATTAGCAAGACTCAATAGCATTCTTTTAGGGATTGTCATCTTAAACCAACAGCAAGGTTATACATCTCTTACCCTGCATGTAGGGTATATTTCTCTACTTTCCAAAATTAACAAAAACTCGTATAGTTAAAAATAATTAAACAAAATGTGTAATAAATTGAAGCCCCAGATGTCTTGCATGGCCATCTAAAGAAAACAGCCATCAGAGAGTGCTAAGCACATGAAGACTGCTTCATGACTTCCCCTGCTGGCACAATTAGACATTTCTTCTGGAAGCTTCGAGAGACCCGAGATTCCAAATCTAAATGGAAATGGGCCACAGATATTTCTTAGAGATTACCAGCCCAGGAAAGGCAAAATCAAGGACTCCTTTATGAGTAGAGGCCATCCCAGAGGCTATTTAGGACTTACCTGGTGAATACACAAAGGCAGACAGACTAAAATGGCACACACACACTCACCTGTGCACACACATATACACACATGCGCACTTTTGCTCACGCTCATACACGCATGCTGCTGGTTTGTCCCCACTGCTCTGCTTCACATTTTCTTTGGAGGAGCTTGGCGATCAGCTTTTGTCTCCCCTCCCCCCATTTACAAAAAATGTCTGCAACTAGGGTTTCCCTTCACCTGGTAAAATATTAAAAAGTTGCTAGTGCCCCATGAACATGAAAAGTCTGAGCACTGATGTTACAAGCCCCATCTTTGAAGTATTTGTGTAACAAAGATCAGGAATTATAGTGAAGCTAATCTCTTCTCAGAATCTAGGAGCACAGGAACCAGCTGGGTCATTTGGCAGCAGACAAAAGCATCAGGGACCTCAAAAGCTGGCTGTTATTTAGTAGGAAATGCAGGGCCTCTCAGAGGCTGAGCAAGCTCTGAACCAATTACATATTTAAAAACCTCTAATACATTAAAAATTGAATTGAATCCAGAATACAAGATATGGTATTCCTCATGTTTACATAGTAAACGAATGCTTTGACCCAGGAATGATTTTTAAAACAGCATGCATGTGTTGTTTTGGATATAGCTTCATACATCAGGATTTGAGTCCCTTCGTCAGCAGAGGCCACCGCGGCAGCCCTCGGTGGCCATGCCTGTCGTGAACTGTGTGAAGACACTGAGAAAAATACTTCCTATGGGTTGATTTTAAGTCACAACATCATCCATGGCGCAGAGTATATGGAAAATGTAAGACAGGCCAGGAAGAGTAACCTCAAACTGAAGCGTCCCCAAGACCCCGTGAGGTTTTGAACCACTTCTTTGGAACAAGACCTTTGGAGACAAAACAAGACATCTCACCTGAAACAGGATCTGAGCTTTTAAATGAGCTGCCAGAGGATGTAAACCATTCTCTCCTAGGCCTAGTGACTTTTGTCTCACACACAAGTGGATTCTGCCCAAACAGAGAAGTATATTCTTGAAGACACTAGTGAGTATTCTTCACACCCATGTCTCCAAAACCCCTTCAGCACACGCAGCCTGAGATGGAGTGAATGTATTTCAAGAGGGTGCTATACTATTCAATTTCCCAGTTTCCCGGTACCAGGTCCCCTGGAACACAGAGAAAGAGAGAAAAGGCTACAGAGATCTCTAAGTCATACTAGTAATGAGAGTGATTCAGGACAATGAAGCAGCGACCGGAAGTGAGGACTCTTATGACAGCCAGAACTAGGTTAACTTGGCAGCTGTCGGTCTCACGCTCCTCCTTCTCCATAGTTTGGTCTTCAATGTCTGCTAACACTGTGAAATATGTTAAATAACTTCTTCTGTGATGTACACATTGTCAGGAACAAAGCCCAACAGCCGTATGAGAAAGCCTCTTTTCAGCTATTGGTCAGGGTGGTCCAAGAGACCTCCATTACACAGGATCTTGCTGCTGTCCTTGGTTCCCCCCCAAAACAGCAGAGGTGGAAGCTAAGTCCTTAGAGGAAGCTACCATGCACTTCAGACACAGGATACAAAGTACTCATGCTAGATCCGACCTGAAAGCCTTCTCCCTGACAACTAGGTTTCACGGTACCAGAAAGCACAGAGGGGCTTTCCAAGGATGAAAGCAGCCGTTTAAGACCCTATGTACCACAACAACCGTCAGCATGGCACAAGCCTAACGGTGGAATAGTGGCGCGCACACCTTGGTGGAAACCAACCACTCTCTCATTGGACTTAAGGACCAGTCAACAAGAGGAAAATCAAGCCTGGTTCTGAAAATCTAGCCAGCTACTTAGGGTTAGTAAAGTCATAGATCTTGTAGGAGAACATACAGTCACCACTTTACTAGACCAGCAAAATTTCTAACTACAATCTAAACATTCATCTTTAAATCCACAGATAACTGTAGTTCTCACTCTTCATCAAAGAAATTTTTTTTCAACAGATGGAGATTATGACAGAAAACCACAATTGATCAAGATGCAGAGATGTGGAGCTCAATCCCAGTGAGCACAGCTACAAAACAGCTCCTGCACCTAAGACTCTGGGATCATTGTAGAAGAGATGGAGAAAACTGTAAGAACCAGAAGATCCGGAAGCTTGCTGTAAGATCATGCTTCCTAGAAATGTCAGAGAAGCTACACCCATGATGTCTCAACAACATGGCTACCTAAACATGACCTGAACAAGGTTAACACTAACAGATATGCTAATATGAAAGGGAGAAAGCTCAACAAGTCTCAAATGTCTATAGCCTAGACAAAGAGCTACAGACAATTCAAGAATGTTGAAAACAGGAGAACTAGCCTTCCCTAGGGAAGAGCACATCAGCTGTTTATCCAATACTAAAATGGTCAGCCCTAAACATACACACATACACACACACACGTATTATATATATACCCATATTTATACACTTATATGTAATGTGTAACATAAAAATTGAACAAGTTGTACTTATACATTTAGAAATACATATTACACACACTTAAAAGAAAATGAAGCCATAAATTTGAAAGAGGGGATAGCAAAGGAAGGGTTGGAAAGAGAAAAAGAAGTTGGAAATGACATAATTTTATTGTAATCTCGAAAATTATAAAATTCTCTTTTTAAAGGAAGTTATTAGACTTTGGAACTAACACTCCTTTTAGTTTTTGTTGTTGTTGTTTTCTTATTTTTTAAAGTCTCAGTGGTTTTACCACAAGTCTTCCTATAAACCCAGCTATCTTTTTTAAATTTATTTATTTATTTATTTATTTATTTATGTATTCACATTACATCTCCATCATAAGTCCTCCCTCCTCTCCTCCCATTCCCATTCTTCCTTCTGCTTTCCCCTATTTCCCGTCCCCTACTCCCCGCTACCAGCTCAGGCCAGGACATCAAGTCATATCAGGACCTAGCTCATCTTCTTCCCCTGTGGCCTCAGGAGGCAACCCTGCCAGGGGAATGTAACTGAAAAGCAGCCAGCAGTGTCCATATCAGAGGTAGGCCCCTCTCTCCTTTCTAGGGGACCTGCAGGCTGAAGCTACCCATTGTCTATGTATGTATATATGTCTATGTCAAGCCCATGCATGGTCCTTGGCTGGTGCTCTGGAAGGCCCTGTGCACCCAGGTTAGTTGCTCTGTTGGTTGTCTTGTGGAGCTCCTGCACACTCTGGGTCCTTCTATTCTTCCCGCATTCTTCCACAAGACTCCTTGCGCTCTGCCCATTGTTTGTGAGCCTCAGCATCTGTTTTGATCACTGTTGGATGGAGCCTTTCAGAGGACAGCTATATTAGTCTCCTATCATGTGTGTTTCTGAGTCTGGGTTACTTCACTCAGGATGATCTTTTCTAGTTCCATGCATTTGCCTGCAAATTTCATGATTTCCTTGTTTTTACTAGCTGATAGTATTCTATTGTGTAGATGTACCACAATTTCTATACCCATTTTTCAATTGAGGGACATCTGGGTAGTTTTCAGTTTTTGACTATTAAGAATCAAGCTGCTTTGAACATAGTTCAACAAATATCTTTGTTGGATGGTGGAGCATCTTTTGGGTACATGCCCAGTAGTGGCATAGCTGGGTCTTGAGGTAGCGCTATTCCCAATTTTCTGAGAACTTGCCATTTTGATTTCAAAGTGGTTGTACAAGTTTACATTTCCACCAGCAATGAAGGAGGGTTCCTCTTTCTCCACATCCTCTCCAGCATGTGCTGTTTTTCATCCTGGCCATTCTGATGGGTATAAGATGGAATCTCAGAGTCATTTTGATTTGCATTTCCCTGATGACTAAGGATGTTGAGCATTTCTTTAAATGCTTCTCAGTCATTAGAGATTCCTCTGTTGAGAATTCTCTGGTTAGCTCTGTACCACTTTTTTAGTTGGATTATTTGATCTGTTGGTGTTTAATTTCTTGAGTTCTTTATATATTTTGGATATTAGCCCTCTATCAGATGCAGGGTTGATGGAGATCTTTTCGCAATGTATAAGGCTGCTGTTTTGTTCTATTGAAAGGGTCCTTTGCTTTACAGAAGCTTTTCAGTTTCAAGAAGTCCCATTCATTAATCATTGATCTTAGAGTCTGAGCTGTTGGTGTCCTGTTCAGGAAGTTGTCTCCTGTGCCAATGAGTTCAAGTCTTTTCCCCACTTTCTCTTCCAATTGGTTTAGTATATCTGATTTAAGGTTGAGATATTTGATCCACCTGGACTTAAGTTTTGTGCAGGGTGATAAATGTGGATCTATTTATATTCTACATGTGGACATCCAATTAGACTAGCACCATTTCTTGAAATGCTTTCATTTTTCCATTATATAGTTTTGTCTTCCTTGTCAAAATCAAGTGTCCATAGGTGTGTGGGTTTATTTCTGGGTCTTCACTTAGACTTCATTGATCAACATGTTTGTTTTTATGCCATTACCATGCTGTTTTTAATTACTCTTCCTCTGTAGTACAACTTGAAATCAGAAATGATGATACTACTGGAAGACCTTTTATTGTACAGTATTGTTTTCAGTATCCTGGGTTATTTTTTCCATATGATGTTCAGAGTTGCTCTTTCAAGACCTGTAAAGAATTGTGCTGGAATTTTGGTGGAAATTGCATTGAATCTGTATATTGCATTGGTAAGATGGTCATTTTTACTATGTTAATCCTATAGATCCATGAGCATGGGAGATCCTTCAACCTTCTGATATCTTAGTCAATTTCTTTTTTTCAGAGGCTTGAAGTTCTTGTCATACAGGTTGATTTCACTTGCTTAGTTAGAGTTACACCAAGATAATGTATATTATTTGTGGCTATTGTGAAGGGTGTTGTTTCCTGTGTCTTCGTATTGTGAAAGATGTTGTTTCTTAAGTCTTCTTATGAACCCACCTATTTTCTAATAGTTTATTCCACATAAATATATAAATAATGTCAGAACACACCTGTTATGCTTATTCAGACTCAGGAACATCACTTCCTATTTCTTCACTTTGTGGTTTAGAAGTTCAAAAACTTTTTCCCCAGGAAGACTATCAGAGCAAAGAAAATAGTTACAAATCCACTTAAGAAAGAACAAACACCCTTCTCCAAAGAAAACAGAGGATCTGGCATCAGGAGAAGAACATGCCCACCAAACAGAAAGAAGCCAAATGGATTAGTCACTATAAATACAGATGTGCTTTTGAACAAAACACAATAAAAATGTTGAAATTTACTCTTGAAACAAAAGAACTAACTACAAATGCTATTTGGGTCTGAATGAAAAGAAGTCTATAGCACTCTAATGGACACTGTCATCTACAGAAGAATTGCTGAGCACCCTGGAAGGTAATAAAAAAATTTAATTAAAATAAATAAATAAATATAAATTTTAAAAAGATCCTACCCACCTTTCTGCTCACAAGGCCAGGTGTATTCTCCCTGCTTTGATAGACACCCACTCCATACCTTAACAGGTCACCTAATTGTCTGGTAAGTCTTCAAGAAAATTCTGGGGTACTGAGAGACAGCCACCCTCCTTGAGAGGCCGTGGATACCTACACACTTAGCAAGCTCCCAGAAGTTCTGAGAAGTCTTCTGTGAAAACGCAGCAGCTTTGGTGGTGCCAGGCCTCTCTTGGGAAGGGTATGTTCACTGCTGCAGAATGGGATAAACACAGGCAGTGGTCACGCTGCTTTTCATATGTTCCACCTAGCACCCCATGCCATGGTTTTCTAATCACTAGGTACACTTTGTTTAAAGTGTGAAAGAAAGCAAGTGAATTGTCAGGGAGTATTTTCCCTGACCAAACTCCATCAGACAACTGAGAAAAAGCACTTTAATTCTCCTTCGCTTATTCATCCAGCATTTTTAAACTGTTTTAGCATGAGATCCAGGTTCTATTTCCTATCCATCTTTGTATTCACAGAAGCTTCTACATCGTGGTAAAATTATAATGAATGTTTAAAGAATGGATAAGTGCAAGAAAAATAAATGTACATCAGGAAATAACACAGAATTCTTGTGATAAAACTGAAATGTAATCAATGCAGAGATTTCACACGGACAATCACCTGGACATTTGAGGAGGGGGTCCACTGTTTTCCAGACTTCAGTGATTTTTTTTCTACAAATTACTATGAGTATTCAAAATAATAGATTGTTGACATGCACACTTGTCAGTGTTAAGACAATCACAAACGTCCCTCACACCCAAACTACATTCACACTAAGTACTCCAGAGGAGCCAGGGCCAGTCCCAGCTATATCTGGAAGTCATTGTCTGGAAACAGAAGCCTTAAGACACTGGGGGCAGATTTGTTTTTAACCCTACCTCAGTACTCAAATACCCATCGCACTATCTAAGAGCAGGGTGAGGAATACCCAGGCTACACCTCCAAAATGGAGCCGAGCATATGAGTTTGTCTTCGTGGCCACTACACTGCTTCCTCCTTGTCTCCCACTAACCCAAAGACATAATTTATAGGAGGATGAAGCCATGTATTTAAGCCAAGTGGTACTACTTAACAGTACTATTTAACAGTGTTTCTCAGGAGGCTGAGAAGGACTGCAAATGCGCTACAGAACCAGTTCAAAGCCAACCTAAGCAATATATCGAGAACCTGATTCAAAATAAAATGCTTAGAAAGGGGCTGGAATTGTAGTTCAATGGTAGACTGCTTGCCCAGCAGGTATGAAGTCCTAGGTTAAAAGTGTGTACATATAATATAGGATAATCATACTAAAATCTGTACACCTAAAGAAGCTAAGCAAGAAGGAGGACCCTGGGTAAGATGATCAATCCTCACTCAGAAAGCAAACAGGATAAACATCAGAAGATGAAAACAAGGAACAGGCAGGAGCCTACCACAGAGGCCTCTGAAAGACTCTGCCCAGCAGGGTATTAAGGTGGATGCTGAGACCCATAGCCAAACTTTGGGCAGAGTGCAGGGAATCTTATGAAAGAAGAGGGAGATATTAAGACCTGGAGGGGACAGGAGCTCCACAAGGAGAACAACAGCAACAAAAAATCTGGGCCCAGGGGTCTTTTCTAAGACTGATATTCCAACCAAGGCCCATTCATGGAGATAATCTAGAACCCCTACACAGATGTAGCCTGTGGCAGCTCCGTCCCCAAATGGGCTCCATAGTAAGGAGAGCAGGAGCTGTCTCTGACATGGACTCAGTGGCTGGCTCTTTGATTACCTCACCCTGAGGAGGGAGCAGCCTTGTCAGGCCAAAGAGGAAGATGATACAGCCAGCCTTGATGAGACCTGATAAGCTAGGGTCAGATAGTAGGGGAGGAGGACATGCCCTAATAGTGGACTGAGAGAGAGGCATAGGAGAAGAGGGAGGGTGGGTGGGACTGGGAGGAGATGAGGGAGGGGGCTGCAGCGGGGATACAAAGTGAATAAATTGTAATAAATAAATATATAAATAAATTAAAATATTAAAAAAGAAAGAAAGAAACTTAAGGCTCGGGCCTTGGCTCTCCTGTGACAACCGGGCTGTTCCTGTTTGAAATATAGGCATTTTTTGCATGGTTAGCTCTCGAGCTTGGACACTGATCAATGGTTCTCTAGAGACCTCTAGTGGTCAAATAAGGAACATATTCTGTCAACAGGGAAATGAAGGGACGTGTGCTGGGCCAATGTGAAGCACTATCATCCCGGAGAGTGAAAACCTAAAATAAGGGAGGGCTTAAGTCGTTCCCTTCTCCAAAACTTTCTGACCCTCCCTTCTTGCCCTTGAGGGCTGTTGGCCATTGAGTCCTTATGCCTCCTCAATGCTTTGCCAAGGCTGTGCTGACAAAGCCTCCTTCTCCTCAAAGACGACGTCTCTCTTGCCTCCCATGACCTCTTGCATCTGGTTTCAAAGTGACATTCATTCCATCTTTAGTTCCTCGAGTCTCATGTCTGTGTATCAGTTCCAAACCAGAGCAAGGACAGGCTCTTGCTGTCTTTGCTTTTCACTGTATCTGCCCAGCTCAGTATTTCTTCAGAGTAAGTAAGATAGAGTGTTTCCAGTGTTAAATTTTAAGAGCTGGATTTTAGCTATTAAGTTTTGGGTTTTTTATCTTTGTTTTGGTGGTTTTTCTTTTTTCACCTGGGGGGAACAGGGAGAAGGCCAGGGGCTGGGAGGTTTAGGTTTATTGTGATTCCAGAAGCAGAAAGACCCAGGCTTTGTCAACAAAGACAAAGGAGATCGAGCTCTTCATGAAGCTCAGAAATGGCCTTTCCCAACAAAGAAAACTCACCCCACAGCTCTGCACTGCAGACAATGGAAAAGTCTACTTGAGCTGGGCCCTGACTGTATGTTCTGTAGGGTTACGGCTCTGATTTTCCTCTCCAAAATGTACTTAAGCAACTACTGAACATATATATTCACACAGGCACTCATCGTCATAACTAAGGACATCTTTCTTTTAAAAGTGCCTTATAATTCCTCTTGGCATTGGACATATCATTACCTCAGCAGAAGGTAGAAAAACCCCGAGCTGATCTTCGCATCGTCTTGATGTTTGTGGTCCATACATCGAAATGCCATACTGTCCCTTAGAAACCTACACAGTTGCTGTGTTCTTGATTGTTTGTTTTGTTGCTGCTGCTGTTTGGTTTTTCAAGACAGGATTTCTCTGTGCAACAGCCCTGGCTGTTGTGGAACAGGCTTTGTAGAGAAGGCTGGCATTGAATTCACAGAGATCCTCCTGCCTCTGTCTCTGAACTGCTGGGGTTGAAGGTGTGTGCTACTACACCTGGCCTTCTAGTTAAAAATAATATGCTTTTCAAACATAAGAAAAGCAGAATATAACAGCAGAAATGGGGTGGAATTCATGGGCAGCAGTTATTTAACGAATCGTGTGCCTGTTCTCACGGTGCCGCCAAGCTCTGTTCCTAGACTAAGAACACGTCTCTGATCCAGCAGAGACATCCCCTACCGCAGATCTGAGAGTAAGCCCTTTCTTTCTTCTGGAGACTGAGAACAGGACAGGCCAACGGTAAAAGTAACCAGTCCGGAAGAACTTCCTCATCTGGGTCACACTCCACTGCAGTAGCGTCTTTTCCTCTGTAGGAGCATAGGATTTCCCACCCTGTCAAGGCAATGGTTGGTCCACAAAATAAACATGCGCATACCAATGCATGGCTGATCGCTGGCTTGTAGTGCTCGACCTTTGTGGCATCAGAGAGCTTTTCAGTAAAATGTTTAAGGGAAGGGAGGCAGAAGGCTTTCCTTTGGTTGCTTGCTTAGCTGACCTAACTTGAAAGGAGCAGAAACCAATGAGCAACACTTGACAATATTCTACAGAACAGTCAAAATCAAAGGCTGTGGTCTTAGAGTAAGCTAGTCTCTGACTCATCAATTCAGTCTATTTCAGAATGAGACTCGTAATGATAGTTACTTGTTGCTCTCTAGAATACTACATGGGAACTGTCACACCAGGTTTATGAAAGTTTGGTTTTGTATTCCTTCTATTTTTCAAAATTCAAGTGTATTTGGGGGGAATTAGTGATGCTACTTGAAACACTGGTACCATACACCCTTAGGAAAGAATCAATATATCTCTATCTCTACCTTTCTATCTCTATCTTTCTCCTCTCTCCTCTCCCCTCTCTACTCTCTCCTTTCTCTTTCTCTTTCCTCTCACTCCCCCCTCTCTTCTCTTTCTCCTCTTTTTTCTCATCTTTCTCTTATCTCCTTTCTCTCTCCTCTTGCTCCTTTCTCCTTCCTATCTCTCCTCTCTTTTCTTTCTCTTTGCCTCTCTTCTCTCTCCTTCCTCTCTCCTCCCTCTTCTCACCTCCTTCTCTCTCTTGCTCTACTTTTGTACTTTTGTCTCTCCTCTTTCTCCTTTCCCTCTTCTTCCTCTTTCCTTTCTCTATCCTCTTTCCCCTCTTTATCTTTATCCTCTCTATCTTTCCTCTCTTTCCTCTTTCTCTCCTCTCTCTCCTCTATTTTCCTCTTCTTTTCTCTCTCTTTTCTCTTCTCTGTCTTCTCTCTCCTCTCTGAATACTCCATAACCTATTGTGGTAGATGCTGTGGTTGTGCTAATGTGATTAGTAATAAAAGCTACTGCCATTGTTCTCAGCCTTCCTAATGCTGCAGCCCTTGAATACAGTTTTCATGTTTTGGTGACCACCAACCATAAAATTATTTTCTTTGCTTCTTTAAAATTATAATTTTGCTACTGCTATGAATCATTATTTGGGTGAAATTGAGAAGATTTGATGTCTCTTCAGAGTGACAGGCAAAGACAAGATGCACAGCCAATGAATCTTGTGGTGTAAGGAATGGAAATGTGCAAGCCCAGTAGCCAGAGACAATGGCTTCCTCTTAAGGAAGTGAATTTAAAAAGACAGTCAAAAAAGGAAAAAACTAGAAAGGAACTGGTATGCAAACAGTAACTGAATGTTTAGAAATGTTGGTCTGAGTATTGACTCCTTTCACTTCCCACCTATCTGCTCCTCCCCCAATCCCCCCCACCCCAGCCTTGTGGGCCTGACAGACAGACAGCACCCTGGAGCCTCCTGCCTGAGCCCTAAAGGCCTTTCACAGAAACTATTGTTTCTGACTTCTCAAAGCCCTTTCAGGATCTGCCAACCCAGCCCAAGCCAATTGCTAAAGTCTTTATAAATGCATAAAAGAAATAAAGTGTTTTTGGTAACTTAGTAAATTCAGCAAATTGGTTATTTAACAATTGTTGAGATGGTTTTTGGAAAATTGGACCAATTGTGCTAGAAGAATGGGATCATTCCAGGTTCGGGGAAGTCTTCCCACAGGTCCATTCTGTCACATTACCCTTCATCTACTTCTCCCGGCAAAAGGAGAGGTGTCTGAAACTCAAGATGCTTTCTCATTCTCCAGGAGAGGATTAAGGGAATAAACTTAGCCCTGGAGAGATAATTTCTGAGAAAAACAGATCTTCTTAAACAAAAGTTCAGAGAAAATGGCTAACTAGAGTTACCAAAAAAGAGAAGCTTCCATCAGAGTGATGCACAGATCAGTGGTGATTATCTGACCTGGAGGCTTAGTGATGCTCAGACAGTGCTTCTACACAGCCATCCTCTACACAGCCACTGGCCAGAAGTCTGTGCTGCTCTCTTGAAGGAGAGGCCAAGGCCAAGCTCAGAAGCAAAGGCTCCATGTGTGGAGTGACATGATGGGACTACCCAGACAAGAAAACTGGAGCAAAGAGAAGATTGTAGAGGATGGAGAAAAGAGGTCCTTTTGGCCCACTTGTAGCCATCTCCCTTCTTTACGATAGAAGACAGAAGAAAGCTACGTCAAAAATAGATTTTCTTACACTGAAAACTCTGTCTGGAAGGGTGAACATCTCATGAAAACACAGAGAAGGCACACAGCTCTCCCAGAACACCCCCAGCCTGTGAGCAGCCAACACTCTGCATCTTGACAGCTAGACATGTGAAGCAAAATGCACGGCAGCCAGAAGCATTAGTGCCAGGGAAAGAGGCAGTGGGTAGCTGTGCGGCCCCTACCACAGCTCATCCACAGGCCCTCATGGGCCAACCTAGCACTAAGCTGCAAGGGGATCTCATTCTGTGTCCTTCCAGGTGAGAAGCAGTGTGCCAGCACACCCAACATGAAGCCTGACATCTATGGTGGGAAGCTGAGCAGTGAACTGACTTTGAGGCTTGTCTCATTCACAATCAGGCTTTTGTGAATGAAGTTTTAACAGCTCTGTTCTTGGGTCTAAAAAGGACCCACACACTCTCTTGGTCTCCTTAATCAAAGCTATAGAGGAAGTAATTTTATACAGTTGCGCTAGCTTGAAGCAAAGGACAGAAGATCTGTGCATGGCTAGCTCTCTCAGCAGTACTTGGGGAAACATAACTCATAACTAATATCCTTTAATTTGCTAGTCAGGCCTACACATGGGATGCAGGACCAAATTCTCAGCACAGAGCAGTGTTGTAGCCAAGCATGTCATCTGCAGCTGTATGTGCATGCCTCAGAAACCACAAAACCAATGCCCCGAACAGCCAAGGTTGACTTCCGGGAGAGGTTGGTGCGGCCTGCCGTTATTCATGCTTCATGTCTTGCTCTGAAGTAAGACGACATCCGACATTCCTGGCACTGAATGGGGTTGGGGGTAGCCTGGCAGAGGTCAGCAGAAAAGACCCTTGCTCCTGTGGTAAGCCACACAACCCTTTGAAATAGCTTGTTTTACTGTCTCCTCCGACCTTAGCTCATGCATGCCACTTCCTGGGCTTAGATGAGAACAAGGCGAGGAAGCAGAAATGGTTCATATTTCATCCTCCAGTGCCTGGGCTACAAAAGCGCTCAGTCCACAGCTTCCTCTGGAGTTCACAGAGGATGGCATCCCTGAGATGGGCATGAATTGCCACTCTGTGGTCCCTGGCGAGGCTACACTATGGTGCTCCGTGAGAGCTCACACTGTCCCCTTGTTGCATAGACAGCCCCAGAATAGAGTGCTTCTGTCCTGGTGGCACATTTAGTTTCAAATCAAAGTCACAGTAACTGAAAATGACCTCTTTCTTGGGAACCAAGAGTATGTGTTTGAGGGGAAATTTGAATCTCCACTGGCCTTGCTTGTCTATACTGGAAGAGACTTAAAATATCTTCAGTCAACCATAACAAGCACTCTTTCTTTGACCGCCAAGCCTCACACATCCTTGCTACTGACCTCAGAATTCTCAAGTCCCTGTTCCCCAGGTGTCATGCTGCAGAGTTTGTCACGGAAAGGAAAGTTACTAGCATAGCAGGTTCCAGAGGTCTCTCTACTCAGCTTGAAACAAACATCAAACCCAAGGAGCTGAAACACAAGCAGCAGGCATGCAACCTTGCTGTTCCCTGTCCCAGGAACGGCCAAGCAACAGGAAGAGCAGGAAAGGAGGAGGAAAGATGGTGGAGAATTGAATGCTTAGCCATCCTTCTCTTGGCCAAGTCATGGCAGGTGAGGCTAGGGCTAAGCAGCCAGGCTCCCTCAGTAGAAGGCTAGTTTTGTGAGGTCAACAAATCAACCAATGTGTCAACTGATGTCTGCTCATGACCCCTGATACCTTTCTAAGTGAAGGAGATGGGGCACAAAGCCCAAGCTCTGCAGAGAAGCACACCTGTCGCCAGTGCAGGACTGTGAGACAAGGGATGCTAGACAAGGGTTCACTAGGAAGGCAAGCTGCCCAGGTTTGATTCCAGATCCTGCCATCTGCTGGATGGGATCCGGGACAGGTTTTTATGTCATCGTTTTCTCAATTCCAAAATAAGACAATAAAATCATCCTTATAATTTGGGATCCGAGACAGGTTTTATGTCATCATTTTCTCAATTCCAAAATAAGGAATAATTATAAGAATAAAATCATCCTTATAATTATTATAATTAAAAAGCCAGCGTAGACAAAGTGCTAGCATAAAGTGCTAACTCTTAATAGAGAAAAAATGGTTTGTGTGTGTGTGTATGCTTTCTGTTTTGTTTTTGTATTTTTGTCTTATTTGCTTTCTTTTTTTGTTTATTTTTCTGTTTTGAGTTTCATTTTTGGTTTTTCTTTTTTATGAGACAGAGAAAGAATATCATGCCATGTGAGTAGGGAGGTGGGATCTAGGAGGAACTGGGGGAAAAGAAAACATTTTTTTTAATCAAATACAAAGCCAAAAACTTTCTACAAGAGACGTAAATCTTAGTTTTCAAAGTTATATAGGTAAAAGGTATCTGCCTTTTCTATTTTCTTGAAATAAATTTGAGGGAGCCAGAAGCAGCCAGAGCATACAATCACAGCGCCCCGGCTCCTGGGCTAAAGATCACACAGTCCTCATTCATGAATCATCATGTGTCATTGTTTTGACTTTTGCATAGAGTCCCAATGTGTAGCAAGCAGGACCTTTCTCAGGGGCCTGCTTCCATATGGGTCAAAAGGACTCCTTTGATACACCCTGGAGCCTTTTGCCATCCCAGAGCAGCTCTCATGTTACTCTTGTTCTTTCTCCCATTTGGGATGCTCTCCCTTCTTTTCCTGTTTGTCCACACAGGTCACCCTCAACCCCAGCTGTTTCTTTCCAAGCCTTTGCATAAGCAGTGGGCAGCTACAGCCAGAAGATGTAGCTTTCTTCTCAGAGACAAAGATTCAAAGGCTGTGCTGGCCCACCTACTTAAAGGGGTGGGGGGAGAATGGGAACACGAAGAAAATTAATTGAGTCACTAATAGTCCCACATCACATTCTACTGTAATACATCATAATATAAATGTCAAATGATGCCAGCTTAGGGCAGGGTCATCAGGAACCATGAGTTAAATGTTCCGTGGGGAAAGGTAATGAAGTTATCAGAAAACGTCAGTGGGTAGAGAGGTTCAGAAAAGCTTCAGATGAGGTGTCCATGAGGGAATGACTTTATCTCAGGAGGAAGGGTCAGCCTGGAGATGGATAACACCCCAGCCAGATGCTAGCATCTGGACAGAGAAGGAAGGTAAGTAGTGGTTGTCCCAGTTTTGGTTTGTCTGTTTGTTTTCATTTTTTATGCTAAAAATGCTCTGAGGAAGGGCTTCTTTGGCTGAAAATTCCTTGCTACTACCTATCACTGCAAGGAGTGACGGCAGGAACTTGAAGCTGTCGCATCCACAGTCCAGGGCAGAGAGAAATGAATGTGTGAGCTTCCTTGTCCTCATTCCCTCTCCACACTTACACAATTCAAGACCCACACCGTGGGATAGCTGCCACCTATAGAGGGCAGATGATCCAACCGCAATTTAAAACTTTCAAAACAGTCCGTCCCCTTACAAACATGCCCGTCGGCCAACCTGAGCTGGACAGGCCTTCACTGAGACTTTCTTCTCAGAAGATTCTAGACTGTGTCAAGTTGATAATGAAAGCTCACCCTCACAGGAGTTGTAGAAACCAGCTGGGCGTGTCCAAAACCCAAAACACTAGTCACCGGCAGGCCAGTGGTTCAGTGGTTTCCGAGAAGCAGAATATGCCAAGTAGTACGACAGCAACAGAGAACAATGCAAAGACGGGCCACTTAAAGAAATGTGTTCAGAGCACAGAATCGGAGATTTGTAAAAAGAATGAAAAGCCTAAGTAAGTTAACGAGAAATTAGTAAAAAAAAAAAAAAAGAAAAAAAAAATTTCATTTAGAAAGCTGACACCTCACACTCTTGTGAATTGCTCCAACCTTCTCAGTGCAAAGAATGTGTCTGAAACAAACTTAGACTTCTCTACATCAGCCGCTTTTTACATCCGAACACCCAGTTAAAATTAAAAGATGCCTTATTTATCACTATTAAATACACATACGCACAACACACAAATGCAACAAGTGTTAGCCCATGTCTTACTCTCAGTACATAGCAATCTTTTTTTCCAGTCTCTTATTTTCCAATATCTTATTTTACATTATTTGACACTGATCCTAAAGTCATTTCCTAACCCACTTGCTATGGCCCAGGTAGAACCACTAAAGAAATATGAAGAAGGAAGTGCCTGGTTCGGTTAGTGGATCTACTACTAGTCTCCGGATGAAGTGAGCCTGACTTTTGAGGAGGATTAAATAAGTGAATAGGAGAAGACCACACTGACAGTTTGTTTGATTCTACAGTGATGTCCTTTACTGAAGCGGGAAAGGAGAAGTGAGGAGCTCGGATGAGGTATCTTGACAGTGAATTGGATGAGGACCTGGGGAAAATGGAGAATGTTTCTTCCCCAGTATGTTGTTACATCATTAACTGAAAAGAGAGAAGCACTCAGGTCTAGACAGACAACAAACAGGTCTGCTTGGGTCAATGTGCTATTTTTTCGTTGCTGTGTCCAAAACCCCTGGCAGAAGCAATGTGAAAAGATAACTTGTGTATCTCTTTCCAGCATGGTGGAGAAGGCATGCAGCTAAACTGTTGACGCCTTGTTCACACGGCATCAGAAGGCGAGCAGAGACCGACCAGGACCAGGGCAGTTGGCCTCTTCAAAGCCCCGTTCCTAGTGTCTTCTTCCCACCATCCAGGCCTTACCTCCTAAAGGTTCCATTGCCTTGAAACTAGCACAAGCTGAGGCTGAAGTGTTCAAAAAACTGATCCTGAGGGGACATTTTAGATTTTCACATCATAGTCAGCATGAATTCGAGATTTCTAAGAGGTGTCCGCTTGAAAATATTCAGTGGAGATTGTTATGGTAGCGTTTGAAGTTCAAAGGAAAGCTTAGCACTGCATTGACATTTTAGGATCATCAATATTTGAGTAAAAATTAAAATTTGAAAATGGGTATTATACCATAGGTATATATGTTTCTGTATATGCAATATGTATATAACATTATCATTATATATTAAATTAGTCTGCAATCTTACAGAACCCACACACACACACATAATCATGCACACACTCATATGCTTCCTCACTTAACTTGTGTGTGCAGGAAAACCATAAAAATGCAATTAGCAAAACAGCTACAGGCTTCACGGTGAAGCTTACGTGGAAAAGTACAAGGACACGTGGCTCTTTTTCTGTGTTCTAATTTTTTTTTTAGTAAACAGTTTTTTTCTGAAAATAAAAGAAATCTTGATAAATTAGAAGAATGAAAACAATAAACAAATATAGAAGTAACAACAGCAACAAAATTATGGCCATTTGGCCCATGCAAGCAAGGCGCATCTTCCTTTTTCCGGGTGACGGCAGCCCCGTGCGCAGTGAGTCGAAACTGGCGGCTCACTGCTGCATCCACGCGCCCACCGCTGTGCCTGGTGGAGCACCGGGTGGTAGCCGACAGACACTCTAAGTGTCTTAGAGGAAAAAGAAGAAGCAGCCTACCTTTCCATGTGACTACCACATCCATAATGTGTATGCGGTTTGAGGTCAGCGTTGGATTCATGTGTCTCCAATAAAAGAGAGACCTTCGCTCACACGAAACCTGCTCAAGTCAAGAATAAGTAATTTAAATTCCTTGGAAATAGGGCCAGTGTTTTTGGCAATATATCACAGATTTAGTTCTCTGCCCAAAACTGCAGTGTACGGCGACAGAATAGGACAAGCTTCTACTCTGGGAATGCAATCACTGCGTTTTCATAAACATAGATGTCATGCTAGAGGAGGGAACTGAACCAGCCCTGCCGTGGGCAAAGTGCACTTCCTCCATAAACACACAAATTCCCAAACCCAGCACGTTATGTCATCATTAGCACTATCGAAATTACTTATTCAAATATGTCTCAGCTTAATCATTTTTGAATGCTAAAGTTCCCGAGGTAGTGAATATTAAGCTCATTGTGTCGATAACTCACTTCATTTCTAAAAGTTACACTTTCATTTTTTCACTTAAAGCAAGCAAGTTCCAAATGAAGATGCATGATCTTTCGTATATTTCTTAATACCAAGTTAAAAGAAAGATGTAAAAACTTCCAGCCTACTTTCAAAACTGTTTTGGTTTTAGTTTGGTATCTTGGCATTTTCAGGGTGTAAAGGAAAGAGCCTGATCATATTTATCATTATTAACATACTATGTATTTGACAACAAGCCTACTGAGCCAACTTCTGCCCCATAATTATATTTTTGTTGATAAAGATAAAAAGTACAAGTTTTCAATGCTGTGTTTTGATGTCTTTAGCATAATCAGGAATATTTATGTAAAAACAGGTCAATAATCTGTGTCACTCTTACCCAGGACTCAATGGATGACTCTCTAACGTTTAACTGAATCTAACCAGTAACCTTGTATCACCATAGCACTTCTCGCTGCTGTGACCAAAATACCTGAAAACAATTTGAGAAGCCCACTGCAAGTGGCTTTAAAAAAGTAGGGTCCTTTATCAATGGTTTTGTTTTACTGAGAGCTCAGCCATGGTCAACCTCCATCTAAAAATATTGAACAGAAAATTCCAGAAGCAAATACTTTATGAGTTTTAAATTACACAAAATCTGTAGTATGATGTCCCACATTGTCCTCTTCCTGCTTGGGGCATAAGTTATCCCTTTGCCCAGTACCTCCATTCTGTATAAACTATCTGTCCATTGGTCACTCAACAGCCATCGTGAATACTGTGTTCAAGCAAGAGAAGATTCTTGGAGGGAGTGTAGGAAGAGGCTATTCACATATCTTTAATTATAGCTCATGGCTACAATTATTCTGTTTCATTATTAGTTATCATTATTGGTCTCATGCTGTACCTAACTTCATCTTAGAAACAGATATCAGTTTGATACAGTCTGGAAGTTTAGCTTCCACCTGGATTCCTGGGATGTAAGTCTCACAGGAAGGACTATTTATCACTTTCCAACTCTGTACTTTAAGATATAATTAGCATAAAGGATGTTAGGTAAATTTTCATTAGTAAAATAAAGGCTATGCAATCAGATTAATTCCACTAAGAAGAAACCCATAAACTGTGGAATTTGAATTTGGAGAATACAGAAGGTACCAGAACATCCTTATCAAAGGTCACAGAGAATGAAAATGAAAACCTACTTGAAAGAATTTCATTTGTGTTACCTCAAGAGCACTGTAGCACAGGGCCTTTTAGGGAAGCGTTTTTGCAAGTTCAGCTAGTCAGGGACTTGAAGCCACTACAGCTATGGTTCAAGGAGGCCAGGCTGCATCCAAGCTAGCAGCAGAAGTTTGCACTATCCAAGTAGTGCTCTTTTCACAAGCATGTCCTATGTAAGAGTCACAAAGCCATCAAGGCTTACTGCAAGGTTCCAAGAAAAAAGCATTTGAAGCTGAGAAACTAAAGAATTAAAAAATAGTTTTTTGAGTATTGGTTTAAAGTTTAAAGCACAACCCTGAATGAAGGCCAGCCAGGTGAAGACATGTCCAGCCACCTGGGAGGAGGAACTAGCCTTATCACATTCTTTTCTACCCACTAGAGATACAGTTGCTAGGAAACCAGCCCAGATGACCAGGTCAGAATTGTTTATGGACTTGGGGCCTAAAGTAAACCAATCATTTCAAAAGTCAATTTCCCTTACCCAATCATGTAACACCAAGGCATGTAACTCACTGCTTGTGGTTTTTTTCCTTTAAAAACCTTGCTCCCCTAGACTACCTCATTCCTCTCCTACTTCCTCAGGCAGTTTTATGATCCAAGCTCCAGCACATATCCAGTAAACCCTCATGTATTTGCAGAGGAGTCTATTCTGAGTGGTCTTTGGAGGGTCTCAGAAACTGGGCATAACAAAGCTAAGCAATGGGTAGGAAGGTTACTTCCCTATGTGTAATTACTGATAAGATTGTCTGTGTAACTGTGGAGGGGAAGTCTTAGTTGCAATGGAAACCTCGGAGTGTTGGAGAAGTCACAGAAGCAAAGGCAGTCAGTCAAATCACATGAACCACAGGTAGCAGCCCCAGGCAGGCAGGACCCCACAAGTTCACTGGAGCCCAGGTGATGACTGGAAACTTCAGCAGCAGACTTCAAGTGTTTGCTCTGTTGGTTTGGCTTCCTTTTGGAGCAGTATTTCTTTACTGATTCCCTTTTGGAATTAGAATGTTTGCTCTCTGCCATAATTTATAGGAAATATATCATTAACTATTTGGGGGTTTTGTTGTTATTTATTTTATTTGTTTTCTCTTCAGTCTTGCAGGAGCTCACAGCTAGAAAGAAGTATTACACTTTGAATTTTTTTAATAGTGTTAAGACTGTCAAGACAATGGGAGCTTTTGAAGTTGGATTGGATACATTTTGCATTCTGAGATGACGGTGAGGTGTAATATTATAATTTAGTGCAGATGTTCCTCACACGTTATGTGTTTTAACACTTGGTCCCCACCTGCTGATGATCTGGAGGAGTTGCAGAACGTTGGGAACAAGGCTGTGGCAGGGGCGTCACTGAGAGAGGTCCCCTAGTGCCCCTGACTGTTCCCTGACCTGCTAAGAGGATCAGAGCTGCAGCTTTGTGTTCTCCCTGCCACGAACTATACCGTTCCTTAGCCATATTCCTCGCCTTTTAAACCATGAGCCAAAACAAACCTTTATCCTCTTGTTCTGTCTGATATTTGGTCATAGTCTTAAGAAAATATAACTAATCCACACAGCAAAGCATGCGTCCAGATACCTAAAAAAGCAAAGACATCAGCATGTCTTCAAGAGGACCCTAGGTACATTCTTACTGATAAACAGAGGCTATGCAGTAGAATCGCACCTGAGACTTGCTTTCACTGGTACCATGCACTTACTGACCGAGGGGTATCCCATTCCTTTTTACTTCTAATAGATGCTACCAGTCATTGTCAAAACAAACATGATCATTTTGGTTTACATGAGTTCTCAAAACCGGTGGAGACTGGCAGAGATACCCAAAAATAGCTTAGCACTGTCACCTTTTGAAATAGCTGTAATCCTGACCCTTCTAAAGACTTGTTTGCTTTAGAAGGAATAAAGGCCCAGAATGTCTGAACAAGTCTGTATTAATTGCTTTTTTTGGCTTCTGCGACAGAACAATCATGAATGCAATTCACGACAGGAAAGATTTAGTTTGGTTAGTAACTTGAGAGGGTTTGGTCCAGCATGACAGAGAAAGCATGGTGGCAGAAAAAGCTTGGTGACAAGCAGTTCTTTTGTGGCAGAGACATGCAGCTGGGATTCTTCACTAGCACTCCAACACACTTACATATAGAACAAGAAGCAAAGAATAGACAGGAAGAGTGACTAGACTGTAAACCTCATGATCTGGCCCCAATAACTCCCTTCTTCCAGCAAGGTGCCATTAGCTGGAGTCCAAGTGTTCAAACCCATGAGCTTGTGGATGGCATCTCACATTTAACCTACAACCTAGTCTAACCCTCACATTACAAAAAGAAATACTACTCCTTTAAAAAAAAAAAAAAGCTAGACTATCACAGAATTGGATAATGGCCCTACAAACTTCCTGAAAATTTACCAGTCTGCAGATAAAGGTCAGTCTCATTCTGTCCTCAGTAAATGACCAGCTATAACATCCACAGGGTGACCACAGGGCAAGGTAAAGACTTCCACTTAAAAGTATTAGCCCATGGGCTACCAGGAAGTAATGTACATTCTAGTGTAAAGTCAGGGTTTAAAGGGCAAAACAACTAGAATATAAAAAGCCAAGGGTGATTGTTAAGACTCAATCTACAACTAACATTGCATGATTCATTTCAGCCTTTTACAACTAGCTCTGCTCTTTCATGGACACCAATACTACAATTTTTTCCATGAATGTTATGATACTTGAGCAACAGTAGTTTGCCAGGCACTGCTGTCGGCACCGAGGGCATGCAAAGAGGTGTAAGAGACACATTCTGCCTCTAGCTGTCAACATGCACGCGTAACAAAGAGCATATGGTCCGTAAGCTCCTTGGGGCCTGTCCCCCATGACAGGAAGATGGAGGCTGTGCACAGAGAAGAGAAAGGGAAAGTGATCATGGGGAATGCCAAAAGAAAACAAAGAAGCAAAACACTAAAAGAAGTCCCTTTAGGAGGCATCCTTCACTGCACAGTCACAGCGTCTCAGGGTAGACCACCCCTAATCTTGGTAACTGAAGTCATTATCCAATCGGGGTCAGAGTCTGCTGGTTCATCCGGCAGAGTACTGCTCCACCGAGCAGCTGTGCAATGTCCTTTTACTAATGGTCTATTGGACTCTTGCAGATTGTTAGACTTAAGGATTGTTGGTGAAACTGACAGCAGAGTAACTCTGTCTGGGAACAACACAAGTGAAATCTTCCTTCTCTGCGCATTCATGTCCTTGAATGTCTTTACCCCAATTCCTTTCCATGAAACCAAGTTTCTTCCTTTCTACTACCACGGACCAACTGAATATAGAATATTGTGGGGTTTGCACCACACAATGCCTTCAGTGAGTAAAGGCAGATGAAAGAAAAATACATCCTGTCCTCCCCTCCCCCCATGCCAAGTTAGGAAAGAGGCCCCCAGAGGCTGGATGGAGGCCAGATGTGGAAATCACCCTGTATCACATTGTACCCCTCCAACGCTCTGCTGCCCAGAGGCATTTTGAAGGAGGCAGGTAAATGTGAATTTGCTAAAGAACTTTCCCAGAGAAGGAGGCAAACGGGTATAAAGTCAAGGAGAAAAAACTCTGCATTTTCTTCTGTTGAGGGTTAGGACTGCCCTTGGCAAGGAACCTAGAACTGCTTGGAAAAAGTCAAAAGACTTGTCAGACATCAAAAGCTGGGAACAATGCTTTAGTGATTTAAGTGTAAATGAATCTTTGACACATATGGATTAAATTTCCCTTACAGGGCACACTCTAAAACACTGAAGAAAAATGTTTCTGACAAGTCCCATGCTCAGTTTACCAAATGACTACAGACTGGGTGATAGATCAGCAGGGAGGTCCAACTGGGAGCCATCGCAGTGGGCATGCGCTTTTCAAGCTCTCGATGCTCTTCCGTCAGAGGACCCCAGAGTGGGCAAAGGAGACATAAAAGCATTGAGCACAGGGATTCCTGGTCTGTTCCCTCTTTGTCCTCATCTTCTTCCAGTACTTGAAACTGGGGGAGTCTCACTATGAACGCATTGCTTAGACAACATGGGCTAAATCTGAGACTGAAAAAGTGACTCAAATATAATAAAATATCAACCCATCTTTAAGGTTTCATAAATTATAAGCAACTGACAAGCGTTGTAATCAAAGAGACTGGGTTGCTTTTCTAAAGGTGTTGTTGATTTGTGAAGACAGAAGTAGCTGAAGCTGGCTGTCGTGTTTCCTTCATGTCAGAATGTCAGGCACAGCTTGTTGTAATGGCACGAATACTGTACTCCCTGAAGGCTACATGAGACAGTCCCCATGCCAGAGGACGCTGGCCAGACATCACTGGGAGCACGGCTTGCTTGTTTTTGCCCACAGCTGGATGTCCTAACAACATTTCTGCTCCAGAAAGGTCCGTGGCAACACCTTGGGAGTCCACAGAACACCGAGGCGTGTGCATCCGATGGGAAGGGGGTAGCAGCACGATCTACTAAGGTGGAATGTTTCCGGGGGATTCACAGCTCCTCGCAGCCCCGGGAGAGTGTTGGGTAACAGAACTGGAATGTGGGGTTAGGTTGTCCACAAGGTCACCCGAGGTGTATAACCCAGCAGGCGAGTGGAGGGTATCACTCAGCTGGCGGGGTAGCAGAAGCCCTATCACAGGCGCGTTAATGTTTGCATGAATTTCTTTAAATCCCAAAGCCACCTTCATCCTCACATGAATAAGAATGAGAAGAATTCATAGGAATGAAGCAAATTTGCAGACACTATGAGAGTTTTAAAGATAATTGTTTTTATCAGATTGTCAAGAGTGCATCAGTTCTTCTCTATTTGGGGAAAAAAAATTGAATAGTAAGAGCCAAATAGGCCAAAAGGTAAGTATTGAACTTTGCCTCAGAAGATCTCTGAATCTTCCTTTTGATTCACTGGGGTACCAGAAGGGTCTAGTTGATGAAAAAAAAAAAATTGCCATGAGGCTCACAAATCTAAGGCTGTATTATTGAAAAATGCTTATGTATTTTGACTGCTTTTACATAAATTTCAAGCTCAGAACTTTGGATTGAGTATGTGGTTAAATGCATAGACTATGGGTTTTGCATGTGCAAGGACCTCGCTTCTATCACCAGCATCACAAAATCAAATCTACAGCGTTGGATGTCAAACTGTGAAGACAGAGAAGGACCTACAAGAAATACTTGGGTCTTAAAGACAACAAGCAAAGTCACTCTGGAAAAATAATTAAGCTATATATGCCTTGTGAATTTACAGCAATTTTCAGCAGGCAAGTATCCACAGAAAGTGAGAAACTAAAATTTCCTTTAGAAAAATTGCAATAAAGCTGGCGCAAACCTGCATGTGGGACTAAGCCCGTTAGCCTAAATCTAAATATGACCAAGGGTGTGGAATGCCATTTACGGACTATTGAGGATTGAGAGCATATACAGACTGTCCTGAATGCTACTGTTTAGCGTGAAGACATTTCTCTAACTACAGGTGAAGCTTTGAAAGTATAATGATTAAAAGGGGGAGGGACAGGCATCTTCACATATTAAACATTGTGCTCTTGTCATTAGCTGAAGTCTCATATCCCAGAAAAATTACTATATTCATCACAAATCCCTAACAGCTTGCCCTAAGAGCTTCTATGCTCATTTTTATGTTCAAAAGAAGACAAAGGGAAAAAGAAAAGGTGATGGAGGAGGGGAAAGGAAAAGACTGGGATGAATAATTTGTAACACACTAGGTCTGCAGCATTTGAGAAATTTTAAGACTGGAGTGGATAGAAAGCTTCAACCACAGCCCTTACTTAGCCTTGAAATTCAGAAAATGAGAAATAGATGGAAATGCTGAATACAGATTAACAAACAGCAAATGAGAATGATTTATTTTAAGAAATAATCATTCTTGTGAAATGAGCTGGAAGAGTCTTGGTGAAAGAATGGGGTGACTATCCCAAATGATTAATTTTGAATTTATTTATTTTACAGTTTCCATACTAAATTTCAAGCAAATTTGAAGCTGCCCACACTATTCCCAAACTATTTTATTTCACATTGCATCATTTGGTGAGTTTAATCAGTTCCATCAAGGAAGCAACAAATGGTGGTCAGCAGCCATATAAACTTCAAAAACTTGGGAACTGTTAGTGAGGAGCCTGCTCAATGGTCTACTGCAAGCTCTGGGTGGAAAGGAACCAGGACTGACCTGACGTGACCTCCAGGGAAGAATGAACCATGCTCACTAACCAGCCACACAGCTCAGGAAGCAGCACCCACAGCTTCATGCATTTCACACTGTCCCCTAGAACAGTACTCACCAAATTCTGGAAAGATTTCTAACTGGGCACCAAGTCCTGTGGTTAGCAGTACAGAAGTTTTTCTGGAGGGTACCTACATTGCCAATGATTTGCAATGGATGCCAAAGAAGGAAAAAAACATTCTAACTTGGAAAGAATAATTTAGGCCATAGTAGACAGCACCAGGCAGTCTAAATGCAAACCATGTATGTTAAATAAATGCAGCCATGGCAGAACAAGAGAGGTACTGCCTCAGAAGAAAGAGTACCATGACAGTTTCATGACTGTGGAGAGTCATGTAAGAACATTGAAATGACACTTAAGTCCTCAGGAAATTTAGGGATGCTTGCCTCAAATTGAGACCCTTTCATAGCCTCTAAGATTTTTTTTTTCTTTGCTAAGTTAAAACAACCACATGAGAAAGAACAGCTGAGGGATTGAGGCTTGGACAAACTGTTCAAGCACGCAGAGGATGGAGCAACGGGAGCAAGAACAGGTGCGTACTAGCTAGATCCAGGGCTGTCACACACCAAGCCTTGAGTGGGCACTCACCAATGCCTCTGCTTCTCGTTAGTGAAAATGGAATAACGATTCTTGCTCTCTCAAGGTCTCAGGTGGAGGAATCGGGCATACAAACAACAGCAAAATTATACAAAGTTTAGGGACAATTTTTGTAAATTAGACCTATTAAGAAAGCATTGGTAAGGGCAAGGTGTGGGGGGAGCATTCTCAAGCACGACAAAAGAGGTCTCAAAGGTAGCAGAGCTGAGGGAGATGAAGTAAGAAAATCAGTAAAACAAACTATGTCAAAAAAAATGCCAATTTTATTCTTATTTTTAATTAAAAACAATTTTTAAAAGAAAGTAATAAAATAATTAATTATAATTAAATAAAGTATCTCTTTCTGGCTAAAGAAAAAAAGACTGGACTTTAACCTTCCAAAGTATTTTAGTAGAACAAGTGACAGAGATATCTGTCTGTTATAGCAGACAGAGATAAAGTCTGTTACAGCATCTAACAAGTGAAAGACATTGTGCCAAATTTTCATTGGATTGCTGTGCACAGGTTCTTTTTTCAACTTTTTAGTGATTCTTTATGAGTTTCACATCATGCACCCCAAACCCACTAGTCTCCCTATCTCCTCACTTCTGCCCTCTGCCCTTGCAACTTCCCCCAAAAAAGCATGTCCCACAGTTTTTGTCAGAGGTTTAGGACGCCCCCTCCCTCCGGTACTGATAGGCAGTCCTTCAACAGCATATCAAAGGCACTTTCCAGTCTGATCCAACATCCGGCCAGGCTGGCTTCTACTTAAGACTCACTCAGGCTGGGACTTTCTCAGGCTCCGCCCTCGTGGTCTCACTTGGACAAAGCCCTCAAAACCAGTTCTGCTTATCTGACTCCAACAAGCTGTTGAGTTTCTCATGGAGAGGCTCTAGAATTAAGACCCTAATCTTAGCAGTGTTTATTTGAGGAATATTTAGCCATGGCTGTCTAGCTGTTCCAGGAATGACACCAGTGTGGGAAGGGTTCAGGTTGGCACATCCATTACAAATGTCTGCTCTGGTAATGAGGGGCGCATGTAAATTGCAGTTTCGGTACAAATGTTTTAAACTATCTTCTGGGTAAATAAAAGTCTGTGCAACCCTCTTCCCTACTGTAATTCACCGCTGGCTCTGATCACCAGTGAAAGATGAGGAATATGTGCAGTCATCACTCCTCAACGACCACATTGCTTGGCTGAACTCATTACATCTTCCACTGACGAAAGACAAAACCTTAGGTTTAAGAAACATCACTGGACACGTCCCAAGCACGCTCCACTGTTCTCCGAAGAGGCTCACATCATTCTTGGCACCCTGTGTAGGCACTGGTACGTGCCCCACTCTGGGGTCATGGAAGGCTCGTGTAGATAAAACCAATTTAGAAAGTCAGAAGGAGAGACTTCAAACAACAGGAATGAAGACATCAGTTGGCCTCTGAAGGCAGGATGATATACAGTCCACCTGCTCAGCAGACAACTATATATCCTATATGAAAAACAATGGTCACAGTCACTTCTCAACTTTCATTACCTTCACGGTCCTCGTCCAGTCTCTTTTATTTTCCTTGGCTCTCTAGAAAACTCCTTTATAAATGAATTTCCTATCATTGAGTCATTTGACCTAGATGAACGTACAAATTGTATCTACTAAATGCTTAGAAAACCTGTGCTATATAGTAATCTATATATTAAATGCGTGTGTGTGTGTGTGTGTGTGTGTGTGTGTGTGTGTGTGTACTCCCTAGTTGTGAATGCCCACAGGTTTCAGAAGAGGATGTTGGTGGCCTGAAGCTGGTATTGCAAATGATAAAGAGCCAATTGCTGAAATGCAGGCCACTGAACTCGGGTCCTCTGGAAGAGCAGTGCACACTCTCTAGCACTGAGCTTTTCTCTGAACTTCATTGTGTCAAATTTTAAAATAAGCTGACACTTATAGACTCCCTGGATCAGTTAAGATGCCCTCTAATGTTCTGAGAAGGCAGAGTCTGGTGGTTTGTTGTGGTTGGCAACTTGATGGAAGTTAGGGCACCAGGAAAACTCCTCTGGACTAGACATGCCTGTGAGTGTCTAAACTAGGTTAACTGAAACGGGAAGATGCTGCGGCCTAAACGTGGGCAGCCCTGCCTGTGGGCTGGACGCCTGCTGAATGAAAGGCAGTCTGCCTCCCAACTGCCGACAAGCGAGACCAGTAGCCTCCTGTCCCTGCAACTGTGCCTTCCCAGCCATGAGGGGCTTCCTCTCCAACCTGGGAGCCAAAACCAACCCTTTCTTTCTTAAGCGGCTTTCAGAACGTACCATGTCACTCTGATGGGAAAAGCAATACAGTAGTCATGTAACCGAACACTACTTTGTAGCTGACTTATTTTATTAAATAACTGTAGATTTGTTTAAAGGACTTTAATGCTTTTACATTTCACTGTTTACTGTATACACTGTAATGTACACAAGCAGCAAAGATATATGTTTGCTCATATGTACCCTTCCTGCAACCTAGATGATTTCAAGGTTAAAAAGAATACCCCAGACCTTTATAGTACATGCCAAACACGGAAGAAAGGCAGCCACGGTGTAATTCCCCAGCCTCAGATCTGACAGGTTGATGTGTCGGAGGGCAATGTTCTTTACTACTCCTGCCAAAGACAGCCGCGGAGCACTGGTCCTGAGCAGCGTCGAGGCTCTCCCCTCAGATCCACATGTTCAGTGAACACTGGGCGTGCTCCCTATTATATGGGCTAAAAGAATCCACCTTTGAAAGGACACCTCATCTGCATCTGTAACATCATTGCTTTCTCCTTCTCAGAATTTTTGCCTTAAAGTATAGTGTCCATATACAATATAACATGCCCATGTATGTGTTCATGCATGTGCACATAGACACGCACACACATACAGATTAAAGTAGGTAGGCAGTAGGTCAGGAGTTCTTTCTGCTTACATTAATTTTTCTACCTATTTGCTTCTTTCAGCCTTTAATTTTCTTTCCTTGAGTTGCTTGTTCATGAAAAAGAAGGTTTGCCTTTTATCCGAGTTTCAGAAGCACATTGTTGACTTATTTCAGAAAAATATTTTTCCTGAGCTTTAAAAACCTTCTCGATGTCCAGGGCGTGTGTCTATGGAGTGTAAGCCAAAGCTAACTGGAAATCTCTCCATGGGGTGTGAACCCTGATTTCGCAGCCGATTTCCAGCTATGGGTGAGAACACCCATAGGGTCCAGCAAGCTCTTCTTCAATTAGCTGCTTGCATTGCATTTCAACTGTGAAAAGAATGTTCCATTGAAATTCACTCAGATAATCTATCATAAACGCCTTTTAGTTCCCTCACAAACCTTCACATACAAAGACACCTTTGGTCCTGACTTCTGTCCATTCACCTGAGGCTATGCACAAGGAGTTCTACACTTGCAAACAACTGAACACCGCTACTCACTCAGGAAAGACTATCCTTTATTTGTTGACCTGAACGCATAATTTTTTTCACATTACAGGCAGAGGAGACATATTTTTAAATAACAGAAAAACAGAGAAAGACCAAGAAACAAGAGAAGACACAGACATACTTTGCTGAAATGTGTCTCATTTCTTTCCAAGGCTGGAGTTGCCGTTCTGCCATTAATTGAAAGCCAATGCAAGGCAGACTTTGATTTTCCTCAACACAACAATTATCTCCAAAGATGCTCTCACACATTTCCTCCTCCAGCAAAGATAGGCCCCCTTTTCCCAGGACACTGAGTCCTCCTCCAGGAACAGCCCTAGATGGCCCCTGCCCTACTGTCCAGGGTCAGGAGTATGAGGAAGAAAGAGGGAACTGTAGTCTCTGTCGTCATGCCAGCCTCTACCAGAAATTTAGACTCTGTGATATAACTGTGGGGTTCCTAGATCTGCAAATGTCAGAATTCCAAAATTAACTGGAGGTATCCCCACCAGGCTCTGAATAAGGCCAGAAGTTCTCACCAATACGTCTTAGCATCTGCCAGAGCAAGACAGATGCTACATATCATGCTGCTGCAAAGCAAACAAACAAGTAAAAAAACAAACAAACAAAAAAAAAACTGGGTGAATTATTTAAGTAATTCTTATTCCAAAGGTTGATTTTTAAGGATGTCCAATGCTGCACACAGTATTAACAGTTGACATTTTGTAACTGGTTTAGTCTTTCTGAAATGAGTAATGCAGAACTTATTTTTAACATGTTAATTGACAGTCTTAGATACAGATGGGATATAAGGGGACAACTTAATGCATGATACAGTATAAAATGTTTTTTGTTAAAAAATGGTAGCCAGTATACCCATCACATCTAACATTTCTTTGGGGAATAGCTGGTCTTCTCTATTGTCTATGTTTAAATATACAGTCACTGACAACAATAGCTTTTCTATTGAACTCAAACATCAAAAGTCATTTCCAGCTGCACTCTGTACCCATTAACTATGTCTCTCTGTCCCTTTCATCCTCTCTCTATCCCTTCTCCCACATGCAGACTTAGCAATACTGATTCTATCTCTGACTCAGTGCAGGTAACTTTTGAACTTCCACATGTAAATAAAACTGTTATAGTTTTCCCAATTTCTCCTGCATGTGTTGTCACTTGAGTTTTTGATCTTAGCTGTTCTGATGGGAGTAAGGTGAAATCTCAGAGTCATTTTGATTTGTATTTCCCTGATGACTAAGGATGTTGAGCATTTCTTTAAGTGATTCTCTGCCATTCAATACTCACCTATTGAGAATTCTCTGTTTAGCTCTGTACCCCATTTTTAAATTGGATTACTTGATTTGTTGCTGATTAACTTCTTAAGTTCTTTATACATTCTGGATATTAGCCTTCTGTCAGATATAGGGTTGGTGAAGATCCTTTCCCAGTCTGTAGGCTGTTGTTTTGTTTTAAGGACAGTGTCCATTACTTTACAGAAGCTTTTCAGTTTCATGAGGTCCCATTTATTGATTGTTGCTCTTAGAGCCTGTGCTGTTGGTGTTCTGTTCAGGAAGTTGTCTCCTGTGCCAATGAGTTCCAGGCTCTTCCCCACTTTTTCTTCTAACCAATTTAGTGTGTCTGGTTTTATGTTGAGGTCTTTGATCCACTTGGACTTTAATTTTGTGCAAGGTGATAAACATGGATCTATTTGCATTTTTCCAGTTAGACCAGTACCATTTGTTGAAGATGCTGTCCTTTTTTCTGCTGTGTGGTTTTGGCTTCTTTGTCAGAAATCAAGTATTCATAAATGTGTGGGTTTATTTCTAAGTCTTCTATTTGATTCCATTGATCCACCATTCTGTTTCTATCCTAGTATCATGTAGTTTTTATCACTGTTGCTCTATAGTACAGCTTGAGATCAGGGATGGAGATACCTTCAGAAGATCTGTTATTGTACAGGATTGTTTTAGTAATTTTGGTGGGATTTTTTTTCTTTGTTTTTCCATTTGAAATTGAGAATTGTTCTTTCAAGTTCTGTAAAGAATTATCAATTTATCAGCTGTAATATTAACATTTTAGTGCTCATATGCTCCAAAACATGTTGAGATTAAATCAACTCTACCAGGAAGTTACAAAATAGAATCCTAATCATAAGGCCATAGTAATCTATACAAACATAGAGACACAAAGCCTGGTGTCAAGAGTAAGTATAAACATTAATAAAAATATGTGAATATTAATAAAATTCTGCAATTTAATATTTTGTTATAACTTGAAAAGTACTGTGGTACTCAGGCATTTGATAACCCTTGATTAACTAATCAATATTAACTTGTAGTTAACATGAAAATGCCAAGTTCGTTGGTTAATGTTTACACACTGATGACTTATTTATATCAGCCGTGACAATAAGCTATCCTGTGGGGAAATGTAAACTATATTACAGGAAATAAGATGGTTTATATACAGCATGAGATACATATTTCTCTTTTAAGTTTACATTTGATGTGGGTATTTCAGAAGAGAGAAAGATACTCTGCTTATTACCTGAAATACTTGACGTAAAACTAAGACGTACAGCCTAGAGTGCAGGCTGAGACCTACTATCCCAGCGGCTGGGAAAAGGAGGCAGGAGAATTCCTGTGGGGCTAGCCTAGTCTACACAGTGAATTCCAGGTAAGCCAGGACCACCTATCAATGATCTAAATATAACCTCTTTCTACTAAACTCGGCATCTAACCATTCGCCCCCATGAGAAACACTGGTTTTAGTTGACTTGCTAACTAGCTATTGATCTTACTATGCTACTAACTCAAGGTAAAAGGGAAGATAAAATAAACATATTGATCTAGAAATAAGGGATGAAAGATGTCGCTTATTGGACTAAATATTAAACTATAAACCTACATCTTTGATCCCAATCATAAATGAATCCAACATGATAAAAGGTGCTATTTCTTTCCTCACTGATCTTTGCATATGCTTTTGAAATTCATCATCTGCCTCACCAGAGGCAAGGCCTGCCTCATTCAACTCTGAACTAAGTGCCAATTGCCAGAAAGTCCTCAACTTAGTTGTGATTATTTTTTTTTTTTGAGGGAAAGAGAACCAGATTTTGTGTGTGTTAATCCATCTACTTAAAAATGGAAACATTTTGAATATTTTTAAAAGAATCTGCCTCTCCAAACAAATAAATACGGATTTACAGATTGGGGAAAATCATTTATGAGAAAAGATAGGGTGCGTCTACATTCTCCTGACTGATGACTGTAACCAATTAAGCAGTTCAGTGGGTAAAACTTGCTGGTGGATAGAATGAGAAAGGAAAGTATTTTTGCTGACAAGTTTTCTATGAGCGATACCAAGGAACCAGTGGTTTCTGAAAAACTACAGACAGAAGCCTTGCTGCCAATCCGCTGTTTGCTCTTTTTGGTTTGATTTTTCCCTGGTTTCCGGTAACAGACAGAACTGCCTGAGAACACACTCCTGCTCTCCCTGGTTGTTTCCATGGGAACCACAGCTTTCATTTGGTGATGATGCTAGTTTTCTATGGCAAATGGGGATGACATCTGAGATCCCTGAGATTGTCCCCAAGTCAAGGAGCACCTAACAGATGAGACACACACAGAAAGGAAAACGGTTCTGCCAGTGTTCCCCCCCCCCCCCGCCCCCGCCCCGCCTCGGTGATAGACGCTGTGTCTATCTGTTCTGGAGAACATATCTTTTTTGCCTTAGTGGACATCTCACAAAGCCTACACAGCAAGGCTCCCAAGAAGTTCTGAGGATAAGGAAACAGAACAGGGGCTTAATTTGTGTTGTCTTTTGACTTTTGAACAAAGAAATGTGGCTGTTTGGGAAAGCCATCCTACTACGAAAGGAACCATCTGGGCTTGATTACAATATCCAGCCTCATTTTAAAAACCATCATTTTATTTGGTATTTTCAGTTTCTCTAATTTTTGTCAATTATGACTCCCCCAACTCTACCATAATCCTACGTGTAGACGGTATGGAATAAATAGTGTGTGTTTGTGCATTCGTGCACGCTTGCATGTATATGCAATCTTCAAAGTGTTTGCAGAATTGTGTCGTGATCGTTGCTATCAGCGTCAGAGAGCTATAAAATCCTCTGGAACATTTTAGGCTAGAAGTCTTCTTCTAAGTCTTGTTCAACAGATAATAGCTGTTCTTCCAGAACAAATTAGTGACTTACATCATTGAAACAATACATCAGGATACCATATCTGTAAAGAACACTGGTCCCTGTGTGTGAGCTGCTAGCATTCAAGAAACATTACAGATCTAGAATAACTGAGGCTCGGGCCCTTCATTCTGTTTCAAGCCCCTGTGAAAGCCATGAGGACATAGGGGCCTTGTGTACCAGCTCATCCTCCCAGGCCTTAGAAAGTTGCCCACAGGAAATGTGCTTGCTCTCGCAGGCTCCTGGCTAGGGGTAAATGAATCTGTGGCTGCATATTTGCCTTCAGCTGTACTTCAAAACATCCCTCTGGAAAGAATAGCTTGAAAGAGGCTGCAGAATAACTGAAGACCTTTCCACTGCTTTTTTTCCCTCAGTAACTAGAGACTGAGCAGGAAAAGCAGCTAATTCGAATTTGGTAGATGCTGCCACTTAAATTGAAAAGAAAAACAAATGCCGTACTTTTAAAAGAAAAGTAATGTTTGTATCCTCTTTTAATACAGAGTACTTTTCTTTGCTCATAAATGGATATAGTCCACACATTGAGAAAAATCTAAGAAACGAGATTTTCAGGTAAGCCTTTTGATTCTCTTCTTTTTTCTTCCTGTCATTTTCATTTTTCAGAATCTGTCTGGGACCAGCAAGGAACAAAGAACTTAGCTGTTTGTAGCAAAAGGACAAGTTTTAGTGGAGGACAAGGTTCAACATAATTTCTAAAGTAAAAACTTAAAAACTATTAGTACAAACTCAGTCTGTCTTTCATTAATGCAGATATCAGGAGTTAACTGTTTCTATTTGATTCCCCATAGAGACAAAACCACATTTTAATGCCATCACGTGCATTTTAACATTCAAGCAAATATTTTTCTGATGCATTTACAGGAGAGAGAGATAGAGAGAGAAGAAACAGAAAGTGGGGGAAAGAGAAAAACAGAGACAGAGAGACAGACAGAGGAGAGAGAGGAGGGGAGTGGGAGATTTAGCTAAGGTTTAGTGAGTTCACTAAAAATCAGTAATATCTCAGAAGGTGGCACAATGCAGGAACTGCTAAGCCCGTTCTGTAAAGACCCTTAGGTTAGAGTTTGAATTAGTAGGAAAAGAAAGAAATGCAAATTGTTTATTGTTTTCACATGTACAGTAAATTAAAAAAAAAAATTGCTTCTCTCCAAAGCCATATGGGCCAAACTTTTTTTTTCAATCAGGAGTGGTTTTGCTTGTAGTGCCAAGAGCTAAAAAGATGTTTTTAATAACTAAAGTCAGTTATACAGTCTGTCTGGACCCAGCTTGTTAGGAAGATAAAAACTCCTTGCTTAAGAAATAGAAGGTAATGAAGATGATAGAAACACTGTACACAAAGTGGAAAGATTGAAAAAGGATGTCAAAGGCATCCACCACTTTGACTTGTGGTTGACAGCACTGAGCGTTCTGGCCACTGGGATCCTCTTATAAAGATCACCGTGCTCTTTTTTTTTTGGGGGGGGGTGTATGTGAAAATTAATTGAATGGTAGAAACGTGCCTCCTGATCCTACGTAGGGTACAAGTGAGAAGTCCACCCATCAACAGCATAAGGTCCTCAGAATACACAGGTGTCGTGTCTAATGAGGCTTGCCCTAAAGAGCTCACCCACGTGCATTTTATTAGAGTAGTCTTTTGGATTTGGTTTGGTTTGGTTGTTTGTTTTTCAGTTTTTATTTAGTTGTAAGAAGGACAATAATCATGGTTATTTTTTCAAATATATCTTCCCAGTTCCAAGAGAGAATCAACTAACAACAGAGATATGCACACAGAGAGAGAGACACAGACACAGACACGCACAGACACACACACACACACACACACACACACACACACACACACGGCTTGTCTCAGATCCAGGAGCCAGGAAGAAGTCTTGCATTTCTCTCATGGCCTCTCTTGATCCAGATCTACAGAACCCAAGTGCAGGGTATGAACCACCAGCTCTAACTGTGGGCTGGGGAAGGCACTGAAGGACAAAAGCCAGAAAAACAGAGGAAGCCAGTCTAAACAGCCTAGGAGGCGACTCCATCAATATATAATACAGCCCCTACACCTAAAGCTCATGGAGCATTTCCGAAGAGAGGAAAGAAAGATTGTAAAAGCCAGAGGATGAATACATCTGCTGTGAAATAGTCTCTTCTGGAAAAGAGAAAAGAAATTAAGTAGGAAGGGAGGGGTGGAAGGAACCTAAGAGGAATTGTGGGAGGAGAGAGGGTACGAGTATGATCAAGACAAATTATAAAAGATTCTCAAAGAATTCATAAATTATTATACTACTACAAAATGAAAACTAGAAGCATCTCTTTGTGTGTTTCTTCAACTAAAGGTACATGGCTGACGTGATAAGTCTGCCTTCTGTAAGCTCTCCAGACTCGTGTGCCCTTGCAATTCTTCAGAAGCTCTAACTCAAACTTTGTTCTTCTGGCTTCAGTTCTCCAGGACCAGAAACACAGAGTCAAGGGACACAAAAGATGAACAGGAGACCACGTCTGACTAACGGTGTACCTCAAGCCCTTAGAGCAAGCCAAACTCCAAAGCAGCAGATGACAAGAAGTGAGAAGTCAGGGCAGAAATTAATAACAACATATAGAGTCCGTGGAGGAGTTGGTTCTTTGAAAACAGAGATTGGCAAACTTCTAGACCTAGACAAATTAACCAAAATAAAGAAAGAAGACCAAAATTAATAAAATTATACATGAAAAGAGGAGGATTACAACAGAGTCAAATGAAATCCAGAAAATCATTAGGGAATAGTTCAAAAACTTAGACAAACAAACAAACAAATAAACAAAAACCCTAGGAAATCTAGAAGAAATAAATTCAATATAGACACTACCAATATCAAATCAAGTGAATATAAATAACTTAAATAGATTCATAACAATAAGTAAGACTAAAGCAGTAACTCTTTCTTAAAAATTCCCCAACAAAGGGGTACTTTATTCTCATCAAAGGAAAAATCCACCAGAAGGACATCTCAATCCTGAACATCTATACCCCAAATACAAGAGCATCCATGTTTGTAATAGAAACATCATTGAAGCTTAAATCGCACATAGATCCCCACACATTAACAGTGGGAGACTTCAACACCCCACTCTCACCAATGGACAGATCATCAAGACAGATGCTATACAGAGAAATAATGAAGCTAACAGTCAGGAATCATATGGACCTAAGAGATCTCTACAGAACTTTTCAACCAAACACAAAAGACTATACTCTTCTCAGCACCACACAGAACCACAAAGCAAACCTCAACTAATACATAAAAATTGAATTAGCCCATTGTTCTTTATCAAATCACCAAAAGTTAAAGCTACACCTCATCAACAACAGAAACAACAAAAAGTCCACACATTTATGGAAACTGAACAACTCCCTGCTCAATGACCACTTGAGGTCCCATATTAGCAACTTAACACATCACCTAAAAGCTTTAGAAAAAAAGAAGCAAACACACCCAAGAGGAGTAGATGGCAGGAAATAGTCAAACTTGAGGCAGAAATCAATAAATGAAAAACAAAAAGAGCAATACGAGAAATCAATAAAATTACCTCAATGAGCAGTGTTTGTTGATTTCTGCTATTTTGTTGCTGGTGGAGTGTGGCATTCCCCTTTTGTTTTATTTCCTGGTCTGAGATTATTTATTCCTTGTGTTTTCTTGGATATGGTTAAATGGTTCAGGTTGAACTTTTTCATCTAGAACCTTCTGTAGGGCTGGATTTGTAGGTAGATATTGTTTAAAATTGGTTTTACCATGGAATGTGTTTTTCTTCATTTACTGTGATTGAAAGTTTTGCTGGGTATAGTAGTCTGGGCTGGCATCTGTGGTCTCTACAGCACACCTCTCCAGGCCCTTCTAGCTTTTAGTATCCATTGAGAATAACATTGAGTATTATTCTGATGGTTCTGCCTGTGTATGTTATTGGTCTGTTTCCTTTACAGCTTTTAATATTCTTTATTTCTTTTATATGTTTAGTGCTTTGATTATTACATGCCAAAAGGAATTTCTTTTCTGGTCTAATTGAAGTTCTGTACCAAATAGTCTACATGCTTCTTGTACCTTTAGGTTGTGTCCTTTATGCTTCGTGTCCTCTAGGTTAGGGAAACTTTATTCTATGATTTTGTTGAGTATGTTTTATGTGCCTTTGACCTGTTTCTTCTTCCTCTATTCCTCTATTTCTCTGTGTAGCAGTTATAAGAACAGGGAGCCTTAGTTATAGACTGCCAAGCCTACTCCAAATATCCAAACAAAAAATATTCCTCTATTCAAATCATTCTTAGATTTAACCTTTCCATAGTGTTCCAGATTTCCTGAATATTTTAGATCTGGAATTTTGGGTTTTTGTTTGTTTGTTTGGTTTGGTTTGTTGTTGTTTGTTTGTTTCAATTTAAAATTTTCTTTGACTAAGTTATCCATTTTTTATATAATGTTTCCAATGCCTGACATTCTTTTCTCTCTTGTCTTCTGTTGAGGCTTACCTCTGAGGCTCCTGTTTGAGCTCCTAATTTTTCATTTTCAGACTTCCCTCAATTTAGGTTTTATTTATTGATTCTATTTCTGCTTTTCAGATCTTGAACAGTTTTACTCATTTCCTTCTACTGTTTGTATGTGTTTTCTTAGATTTCTTTAAAGAATTTATTCATTGTCTCTTTAAGGACCTGTATCATATTTCTATTCTGAAGCCATTGATTGTGTCACAACTATGTCTCATTTCTCAGGGCCTACTATGGTAGAATTGCTTGGCTCTGGCGGTGACATAGTTCCTGCCTGTTATTAATTGTGTTTTTACACTGGTATCTAGGCATCTGGGTTTGAAATGATTGTAATTTTAGGTGTTGATATCTGGTCTAGTCTTCTCTGAGTAAGTGTTTTGGTTTTGTTTGTTTGTTTTACCTGTTGCTCTTTCTGCGTCTTAGGGAGAGTGTTCTTCCGGGATCCTGATAGGTGTGGCCGTTGGGGGGGAGGTCCAGGTAGAATGTGTTTCTAGGTATTGAGAGCTGACACTTAGGAATGGGAAGAGGCTACAGTCGGAGATGAGACTGCTGAGGAAGTCCACACGAGGAAGGAAAGCAAGCTCCTCCACCAGCATATGCCTAGGAAATAGGGCAGAGAATGAGGGAGAGGTCACAGCAGCTAGTATGCTGTGCAGCTGGGGCTGAGACTGGGGGATTGGTTTTGAGGAGAACAGAGTTAGTGAAGATGGGAAGTTCATCAATCTGCTTCTCTTGCAGGTTTGGCTGGTGAGTTCCCAGAGAATGTATGCTAGAGTTTGGGGCTGGGATAACAGAGAGATCACCTGGGATGAGCCAAAGGAAGAAAAATTGGAGGGTAAGAACTGTGTTTCTGCTAGAGATGGTGGTGGAAAGGGAGGAGAGCCTTCATCAGGTGGTCTGCTACAGAGATGGGGGTGAGACTAGAGCATTGGATTTGGGGCAGAAAAGGGAGCGGTGAAGATCTGCAGTTAGCCGACCTGAGTCTCTCTTCATTTAAAATCTCTAGCTCACATTTTCCAACATACAGAGAAAGTCGAGCCTAGCACCTAAGAGATCACCAATAGCTAGAATGATGGTACACCACATTTTACCTGGCACGATTTATGTCTTCTATCATGGAACTTAAATGACATTTCTTTTCACTTTCAAAAACATCCTAATTTGAGCAATAAACTACCTACTTTCCATGTGCATATAACCAATCAAAATGCTATTTGTATCACCAGTGAATAATCAAGGTAACAACAGTGAAAATCCAGCCATCATGCTGAACTCTGTGGTCTGAGTTCACCATTTTCAATATTCACAGAAATTCTGTTTGGTTTCAAGAAAACTAGAACAGATAGATCATCTTGGGTTTCTGTTTTTCTTGAGCATCTCTTTTCTGTGTTCCTCTCTGAGTGTCAGTTACAAGAACAGGGAGTCTTAGTAGCAGACTACCAAGCCTACTTCTAATACCAAACAAAAGGGACTTCATATGAAGTATCTTTCAGACTTTGGCAAGACTAGGACCCAACCTACATCCAACTAGTAATGATGCAACCAAAAGAAAACACTCAGCCAACTGTTGTGTCAGAAATGTCAGTGTTCATCTCCCACTGCTCATTATCCAAGGTGGACCTAGAAAACAGACCTATCACCACATCCTCCAAATTTCTCTTCCCTGCCTGCATGCTGAGCTTGATGGAGGGCTATTGTTAGTAAGCCTAGGTGGTGTGCAGAACCTGGAGAGGGATGTAGTTCTTACTCTCATCAGCTCTGTCACAAGGGAAGTACATTCCAGCTTTGGAGAGATGGACAATGAACAAATCCTCAACCTTCAGGTCTTCTAAGAACTGGGAAAGATTGGTGGGGGATCCGTGAGAAGGAAAGTAGCAGTAAGGACTTGTGTGGTGGCTCCAGAAATTCTACCCAGGAAGCGTTTAGGATGCGGTCTCAGCGGACGGGGCTGGAGGGCTTGTCCTGCAGTGGTATGCGAAAAGCATACACACTCTTCATCCTCTGCTGCTTGCTTCTGGGGTGCGCATGGTTGCCTACACAAGTCTGCCACACACCAGCAAGGCCAGCCCGCAGCCAGATGGAATGGGCATGGCTGTCGTTCCTACCACACAGCTGGGGCAGTGGTGCTTCTGAGTGGCAAAGCCCCTGACACGAGAGCTTAGTGTACAGTGCTCTGCCACAGACAGCTGATAGCTTTCCAGAAAGAGCTCTTTCCAGAAGGAGCTCTAGGAAAGACAGAAAAAGAAAAATAAATACTCACTAAAATGAAGCTTCACTATAATTCCTGAGGGGGGAAATGTAGATTGTGTTCCAAACACTTAAAGATCTGAACTTTTCTTGCCACCTGTCTCTCCCCTTCGCCAGCTGCTTTGTCAGGGTTTCTGTTGCTATGATAAACACTGTGACCAAAGCAACATGGGGAGGAAAGGGTCTGTTTGGTTTATGAGGCTACATCAGCATCATTGAAGGAAATCAGGAGATCAACTCAGACAGAGCCAAAGCCTGAAGGAGGGAGCTGATGCAGAGGCCATGGAAAGGTGCTGCTTATTGGCTTGCTTCCCATGGCTTGCTCAGCCTGCTTTTAGAAACCAGGACCACCAGCCCAGGGATGGCACCACCCATCAATCACTAATTACAAAAATGTTCTATACTCTTGCCTACAGCTCAATCCTATGGAGGCATTTTTCTCAGTTGAGGTTCCCTCCTCTCAGTGACTATAGCTTGTGTCAAGTTGACCTAAAACTAGCCAGCACATTCTGTTTCTTCCTTTCTCCACCATGTCCAAGGCATCTTTTGGGCAACAGTCCTGCTTATTTCTAAGACAGTTTATTCACTGCCTCAGATCTACCTAATAAAACCATAAATTAAAAAAAAAAAAAAAACAACTCATTGCCAAGGTATTTCCATTATTCTTTTTTAATCAAACAAGTCAAACATGACAGAAGAGAATAGTGTCTTTCAGAGGTGGTTGTGGTCCTGGTGAGGAGACAGAGCCTTGTGCTGCTATATATAGATTTTGCAGATCTGTTGGCTCCTCAGCTCGTAGCCTTCAGCTCCCTGGCTTCCCAGCAGCTCCTTCTCCTCCCCTGGATCTAGGGCCCTCAGGGACGGGAAGTGCGCAGGAGATGTGATGAACTCGTAGTGCCGGTCCAGGGAGCGCAGGTAGATGAGCATGTGCAGGGCGTAGGCCAGCACCAGCAGCAGGATCAGAGACATGGCCAGGCCAATCAAAACAGCAGGCGAGAAGGAAGAGCCACAGTCTCGGGCCTGCGCAAACTGGGCCCCCTTGATGGAGAAGCCTTGGATCTGTCCAGAGAAAGAAAAGAGCAGACGTGACCTTGGCCTCCCCTCTAAGAGTCAATTCTCATTGTGCTGGTGCTTCTGGGCCCCAATTAACCTTATTTTACATTCTGTGGTTCATTTTAATGGCCAACTTTCCATAATCTGGAACCTTATAGGAAGAGAGTGTCAGCAATGGAATGTTTATATCAGATTCCCTGTGGGTGTGTCAGGGAGGGGTGGTAATCATCTTGATTAAGCAAACCGATGTGTTAAGATCCAGCCCGCTGTGGGCAGCACCGTTCCCTGGGTTTAGGTCCCAGACTGTATACACACAGACTAAGAGAGCTGAGTACCAGGCATGCATGCAGTTACATTCTTGACTGTGGACATGGTTGGCTGCTTCCCGCTTGTGCAGCCTTGACTTCCTACAATGAGAGGCTGGAAGCTGGACTGTGAGCCAAATAAAGTACTTCTCCCATAAAGTGGCAAATGTGACAAACACAAACCACACACTAAAGGCTTTGTCAGTACCAGATGTTTGTTTTTGAGACAGGGTTTCTCTGTGTAGCCTTGGCTGTCCTCCACTCAATTTGTAGACCAGGCTGGCCTCAAACTCCCAGCAATCTGTCTGCCTCTGCCCCGCCCCCCGTACTGGGATTACAGGCCTGTGCCACCATACCTGGCTGTACTAGATACTGAGCCTTCATAACAGCCTATGAGCAAGTGACTATCTTATTGTAGCTTAAAACAGAGCCTGGGGCTCAGGAAAGTTCAGTTTCTCATGTGGAATCACACAGCAGGAAGTGTGTGATGATAAAACCTGGGAAACCTGGCTTCATGCTCAGACTCAGTTTACGACTATAGAGGGTCTGGTATCCTCTGTCACTTCTGCCGTCACTACCACAGAAGGCTGTGTGGCCATATGCAAATACTATGCCATTTTATTGAAGGGACTTGAGAATTCATGGATTTGGTACCCATGGAAGGAATTGGGGTCTAGGACCAATCTCTTGTGCCTACTAGGAGACAAATGTCTGTTCTAAGGAAAGACCAGCAGGCCTGCAGTGTGAAACGCGGTTGTCTGGGGACACTCCTCTCCCCTGTTTACATTCTAGGTGCCTCCATAAGGCGCATTTTCTATGAGGAAGCTGATTTCCTGCACACACGAATTGCACAACCCAGGAGAGGAATGTGCTCCTCAGCAAATTCTCTGGAGTCTTAGCAGCCCTGTGACACATCCTGGGGCGCTTCTCCTGCATGCTGCCGCTCCACAGCTTCAAAGCGGGCCCCAGCCAGCCAGCAGAGTGGCGAATCCTGTGGATTTGTGAGCCAGTCCTCACGAACGTCTAATCCTCTCTTCCTTTCCTTCCTTCGAAATCCCCACCCCTGGTCCCTGACCGTGTGTTTTCTTTTGTTATTTTTGTCACAAAATGTGTGTGACATAAAATGTGTTGTCTTAACCACTAACGTGTGCTGGTATAGGTGGTAGTGTTTTCCATGCCTGGAATGGGCCTGAGTGTTTCACACAAACGAAGCCAAGTACTTTCTACATTGATGAAAATAAGCAATGTAGCTGGTGTGGTGGCGCTGTAATCCCAGCACTCTGGGAAGTGGAAGCAGGTGGATGTCGGTAAGTTGAGGCCAGCCTGGTCTACAAAGAAGTCCAGGATAGCTAAGGCTACACAGAGAAACCCTGTCTTGGGGCGGGGGGGGGGAGATAAGCAAGCAATGTATTGACGAGGTTAATAACTTAGCCGTGTAGTAGAGAGTGATTTTAAAATCAGATCTGCTTGACTGCAAAATGTATGCTCTTCCCTTCCTTCCCTTTGGCCTCTCAACACTATTCCTCCCGAAGCTGAGAGAAATATGCATGACTATGTACCCTTGTAATATAGAAAAACACACAAAGCCGTATCTGCAGCTTCAGTGACTAAGCCCTGGCCACAGATAAACAAGATAGGGGGATGCTTACTTAGAATGTCTCTCAGCCTGAGGGGATGCTGGGATGCCGGGGTGCAAAGGCGCCTGTCACAGTCCCAAGCCTTTCTCTCAGGGTTTTCAGGTCTCTGGGCTATTTTTGACTGGCTGATGCTTCCATTCCCAGGCTAACTGTCAACACTGTCTTTCTCACTGCAGATGTATTTCTTATCTGCCCTGCTAAGACCACTGCTTCTCTCCCAGAAGGGAAGAGAGTGATAGTCCCACAGCGCCTGTGTGCCCAGGAAGTGTCAGTCGCCAGGCTTCAGCCACAGCTGCACTCGTTTTAGATAAGTACCTGGTGAGTGGGTAAACAGGAAAGCAAGCGTGAGCCCTGGAGGATGCAGGCAGGAGAAATCCTCCACCCTGCTCCGCCGCATACCTCAGAAGCCCCAGAATAAACCCATGCTATCTTAAAGGCATGGAGCCCTTCCTTAAACATCTTGTTTTGGCTGACTTCAACAAACACTGAGTTTCTTGGGCACCGAGTGTGCATACATGTCCAGCGAAGGTTTTAGATTGTTACCTGGAAATCAATAAACGTGACCTCCCACAGGCTTGTGGCCTCGTCCGAGCTGCTAAGCAGCAGGAGGGCATCCTTCCTCCGCAGGCTGCTGACGCGTTGGCAGCGGTACGAGTAACTCGACAGAGCATAGACACCGGTTGCGTTAAAAGTTGCTTGCACCGAATTGTTGAAGATAATCTCCACTCGGTGTAAACTAAACCAACTCTGGCTGGACAGCTTGTTGTGATTGCTTAGGGTGAGCCTGAGAAAGGACAGCACATTGGGGTTAGCCCGCGCTCTCCTGCTGTCGCAGGTCTTCTGTGAACGGTACGACGGCGCCCTCTTTTGTCAGGCTGTGGAGAGAGGCTTCGCTTCGGCGCCAAGCGAAAGCTCGTCCATGTTGGTAAGAAGGCCAGGAAAAGAGCAATACAAAAATACTACGGGGGATGGGGGTGGGCTTTTATTTTCTTTTCTGTGAATTAAATCGTATGCTTATTATTGCAACAAATTTTATTTAAAGACTTGGATTATATTAACATAGAATTAAATGTCATAAAATAATAGTAATAGCTTTCTCATATGCCAGCCACTGGTTACTCTTGTGTATTTGCTTAAGCTCACTAAGCACTATGAGATAAACAATATCGTTATCCTAGTGTAATCATAGTGTCACATTGAGAAGTTGAGCCCAGCAGGACAAAATACCTTGCAGTTTCTCTCAGAATGTTGTGTTTGAGCTGCCTGTCAGATTCAGCCTGAGAACAGCTCCCTCCCTGCTTTAGAGTGGAACATTCTCCGATCCTCCGATCCTCAAATAGCTCATGATAATTTTATTTAAAAACTGAGCTATTACATAGGGCAAAGTCAAGAATGGTGGGATTAAAACATCAGTAGTAATCACAAATACTGGAAGGATTATCAGTTTTTTTTATTTTCTTATTCTTATAGCCCAGTGCCTCTCATTTTTCTGTTTTCTGAGTTCCCTTTGTCTTATTTTGTGCCCCTGCAGAAGCAGACGCTGAGCCAAAGACGTGAACGTTAGATTCAGTCATCTGGGTATATAGAATGGATAGAAGGCAGTGACCGTGGACAGAAGGCAGCCAAGGGAACAATGCGAAGGGTGAGCATGCTTTCACAGCGGGCAAGGACCTAATGCGGAATTCCGGGAGCCAAGGAAAAACAGATGCTCCTCAATCTCATTCAAGGTAGAGGAGTCTGGGATGCTGACACTCTTCCATGAGAAGGATGGAAGGCAGCCAGCTCCATCTTAGTGTTACGGGTCTGAGATCATTCAAAGATTCACCACGACCATAAATAAATTTTAATAAGAAGAGCTTTTTCATTTAAAGATTGGCATCCAATGTGGGGCCAGGACTGCCCCTGAGAGGGATTCCAAGGTGTAGCCCCTAGCCATGTTAGACCAAGGCTTTTAAAGGCAAACCCCACAAGACTGCATGTGCTCTGTCTCTGTGTAGGCAGGGCCCAGTTGTAGTCTGTTTGTTGTCCTCGTCACTGAGCAGAGTAAGCAGGTTTGATTGCAACAGCAGACATGGCACATAGTCCTACGACCTACTGTCTCGATAGAAGGGTCAACTTAAGAATAGTCTTCAGTGTCTGGGGAAAGGACAAGTGGACTGCTCGGGCGTTGCAGCCTGTACAAGTTAAATTGGGGTTTACATGTTGGAAGTATTGTTTGCTTTTTGGTCTCTCAAGCAAATCTAACTTTAAGCTATCACAGTTGGGGTTTCTATTGCTGTGATTAAAACACCATGATCTAAATCAACTTGGAGAGGTAATGTTCCAGGTGACCATGCATCACTGAGGGAAGTCAAGGCAGGAACTCAAACAAGATGGGAACCTGGTGACCGGAGCTGATGTGAAGGCCGTGGAGGAATGCTCCTTACTGGCTTGCTCTCACGGTTTACCCAGCCTGGTTTCTTATAGAACCCAGGACCACCCACAGCGGCTGGGTCCTCCCGCAGCAATCACTAAGGAAATGTCCAGTAACCTTGCCCCCAGGCCAGCCTTATGGAGGAGACATGTTCTCAGCTGTGGGTCCCTCTGCTCAATGTCTAGGTTTGTGTCAAGTTAACAAAAACCAACCAACACAGCCCTCCGTGGCCAGAAAGGCTTTCAGGGAGAGGGGATGGGCAATGACCATTCCCCTCAAATGGTAAAATCCGGGTAGACATAGAGGGACTATGGACATGTCCACTACACGCTTTTATCTTAAGTGATGATGGTGGTGGTGGTAGTGGCAGTGATGATTTACGGGGGTATTTTCCAGCTGGGGAAGAGTGCTATTACAAAGCGAAACTGCTCCCCGTTTCTAGATGAGCTGTGCACGTCTGTTTGGTCGCCCTGTGGATTCTGTTTCCTCATGAAGATTCTTTGAAGGGCTGGGCATGTAGCCTTGTAGTGTAGGTTACCTAGCAACACAAGGTCCCCGTTTGCTCGCCAACACCAGGAAACTGTTTCTCAGAAGGATGGGAGTTTGTATGTTCTAGATTATGCTCTGTGAAACACTAGCATCTTATGATGTGTAGGCTGGGATCGTGGGGGAGAAAGCTATCCATGGTCAGGAATAGCTTAGAAAACACTGGATTGCTTAGTTTTAAGAAGCCAGCTTTACTTTAAAACTTATTTGGGGGGCGGGGTGTTTGAATGAATAAAGTTATGATGTGAGTATCTGCAAGAGAGTCGGGGCATGTAGTCATTCTCAAACAAGTCTGAAAACAGAACCTTTTATTGAGGACTCAAAAATATTTCCACATGGCCAAAGAGGAGCAGTCAGGAGAGAGTGCCCGTCTCCACCCACCCTGCTTTTTCTCCGAGTAAAGCTGAAGACATAAAGTACTCATTTCCACTAAAAAGTCTGTCCTACAGGAAGGGAAGCATTAGTCTGTGTGTGTGTGTGTGTGTGTGTGTGTGTGTGTGTGTGTGTGTGCATTGCCAGTGAGACTTACTGATTTTTCAGACTACTGAGATATGTATGGACCTTGTTTTATAGAAAGCACTCCCATCAGACATGGCCACTGAACTCTGAACTCTCAGTGTACTTGGACATGTATTTAACATGTCACAGAATGACACTTACAGGGGAGTAAACAGATTAAGTAGAGCATAGTATACCCTACAGGTTAAAACCATAATGCTACCAACCTTATGTCCTTGGGATTTCCAGCATCACCAAACTTTAAAGACAACCTGAGAGAACAGAAACAACATAGTTCATCAAAACAGGAATGGCTCAGACTGCAAGGCAGCTCAGCAGGGCGGACCTCTGCCTCCAAGCCCAACAACCTGCATGCTGAGATCCATGTCTGGAGCCTACATGCTGGAAAGAGAGAACCACTTCCCTCAAATGGTCCTGGTAAAGCCAGCTTTCACACAGGCACCACGGTATGAACACACATGCACACCTGTACATGAGTGGCATACACACGCAGACATACACACCACATAAATAACTGTAATCAAGAACTTTATTATTAAGAATGACTGACTCCTCACGTGGAACTAAATGTGGTACCTAAAACCAAATTTATAGAAGAAACCTACAGTAGTTATCAACCTTGGGCAGGCAATGTTTTCTTGAAAAAGTACAAAATCATGACCCATAAAATATGATGCTAAACTGGATTTTTAGTACAATAAAACATTTTGCTCTTCAAATGACTCTTAAGAAAATAAAACATAAAAAAGTAAAACATACAAAGATGAAGAAGAAAAGAAATCAAAACAGAGCCGTTCCTGGTGGTGCATACCTGTGACATCACACTCACAGAGCTAAGGGAGGGAGTCGCAAACCAAGGCTTGCAAGTCCGTGTATCCCTGTAACTCCAGCTTCAGGGGATCTGATGCCACACACACACAAAGAGAGAGATAAAATCTAACATAATAAAATTTTAAATATTCTCAGCATTACTGAGCATTAGGAAAACAAAATAAAAACACATTTACACATCATAACACAACAAACAGGATGATTAAAACGTCTAACATGTGGGAATCACGAGCTTTGATAATCTATATTCATGTACACTTTTCTGAAGGTAAAACTAGCTTTCCTGGGCCAAAGACAGAGTAACTATTCACTCGGGAAAAATAGTATTAGTTCTCTTGACACACCCATCCCCCCGGGTATCACGACATTATCCCTCCCTTACTGGGATCTGGGGTTTGCAGTGGAAGTCAGGAGTGCAAAGTTAACGTGGAGAGTCATGGCTCTTTCCTCACCTCTGTTGCCTTAGTGTTGATCCTCCTGGGGAAGAGAAGAGAGGGAGGAGATGTGGGGCTGCTACCCAGGAGGTAAGAGGAAGAATTTAATCAGCCTCTGGACAGAAGCAGCTGGCTTACCACGACGGATACAAATGGCTGCACCTTTAAGATTATGTCTTACAAGTGTCCCCAGCAGGCTGATGTGTCCCTTTGTCTCTTCAGCCCTTTGCTGCACAGACACACAGTCCTAAGCGTCTTACTAACTCCAGAGCTTCTCCTTTAGCTCAAGGCCAGTGAAGTTTCTCAGAGAGTATTAACCACACAGCAGCTTTTGTAAGAGGATTTTCTCTACAGTTTCACATTGATGAAGACATGAAGCAAGTGGGTAATCGTGGGAAAGACAGAACGGTTCATTTTCACCTGGCTGGGTGCTGCTCACCCACCCAGAGAGTAGAGGAAAGAAGACAAGGAGTGCAGGGCCAGCCTCAACTAAAGAGCAAATCTGAAGCCAACTTTGAATACAAGAGCCCGTGTCTCAAAAAATAGGAGCTCACACTTTTAAAAATGTGGAAGCAGCTGTGGTGTCACCCTCCTGTGGTCACTGTCATTCGGGAGGCTGAGGAACAGTGCTGCGGTGAGTTTAAGGAGACACTGCATTATACAGTACATTCTTAGCTAGCCTGACTAGAGTGTGTGACCCAAAAGAACTTAAAACGCTTTAAAATTAAAATTTAGCAGCTTCGTAGACTGTTAAGTGTGCCTATGTAATGTGATTTGGCCTTTCTACTCCTATATGGAAAATTATGAAATTAAAACGCATTCTGCTTCAAAGATTCATACAAGAATGTTCCTAACTACCCGAAAGTTATATAAAGGAGAGTAGCAAAGTTCTATCATCAACAGGTCAATGGATAATTAGGTTGTCACATACCCGTACAATGGAATACTGCTTGGCAATGAAAAAGAGTATTGCACTGAGCACAGAAGGTGGCCTAAGTTGTTAAGTGAAAGAAGCCACATTAAGAAAGAGAACATACTGTATGGCTATATTTAAATAAAATGCTAGGAAATGCAAATTAATCTTTAATGACAGGAGCTAAACCAAGGTTACGTGGAGAGGAGAGAGTGACCCAAGTGTGGATTATAAAAAGAAACAAGTATATTTTAGACATGATGAAAACGTCTGTGGTCTTGGTTGTGGAAACAGTATTATACAAGTGCATATATATGACAAGGGAACGTTGATATAGTTAAATATCTGCAGGTTATTCTTCTTCACTTGAGTTTCCGTAAGGTTAGAAATATGAGAATAATGAGCCAAGTGGCTATAATGGGAAAAGATGAGAAATTTAAATGCACTAAGAATGTTGCAGCTATATCAACAAAATATCTAGAAGTCAGAATGCCTTAGTCTGCATTAAGAAACCAAAGAAATCAAAATCAAATCGCCTGGAGAATGAAAGGTGGCATGCTGTGATTTCAACTAGCTTGACCTACTGCCAAGGAACAGAAACGCCAGCGGCAGCGCTGACCGCTAACATAACATGCTTATGGGGAGGAGTTGTGATGCTCACAAGAAATCATACAACTAAGATTGACAAAGGGAATGTTCGTGTTCCCTAACAGAACTTAGACACCTTGGATGTGCCTGTGTGCGGGCAGTTTCAGAGTCTTTTCTACGTGAAGCTTCAAAAGATCCCTGCCCTGGCGTTCTTAAAGAAAACATTTTAAAGAAACAAAACATGCCAGGCACAGTAGCACACACTCTGGATGCAGAGGCAGGCGGGTCTCTGAGTTCAAAGCCACCCAAGTTTATAGAATGAGTTCAAGGAAAGCCAGAGCTCTGTAGAGAAACATTGTCTCACAAAAGAGAGAGAGAGAGAGAGAGAGAGAGAGAGAGAGAGAGAGAGAGAGAGGAAGAAAAGGAAAGAAAGAGGCAGGGGAATACATTTTATAAATTGAACTAGTTGTTCATTCTTAAAAAAATTTCTTTAGTTCTTCCAATAAAATACACTATCTTGGTCACTCGCAACTTGCATTGCACCAATGAACTAAACCTCAGAGCAAAGCCACCTCAAGCCATCCATCACCTAGTGAGACAACTGACAGCTCACAAAAACTACCCACCGGGGCTTCTCTCCAGTGGGCGTGGTTCCTGTGGAAACTCAAAGGCACACTGCTTTGAAGCAAAGAGCACCAGGCCTGGTTTCAGCAGCGATAACTCACTTGTTCAGTGAGGCTCTCGTAGGTATTGGGTGCCATACAACTAACCAAACACAAAAACGGATGCAACCCAGAGCAAGAGCGGAAAAAAGAACCCACTCAGGCCCCATTCTTTCACATGTAAAACATACTCCGAATTCTTCTGACCATAAACGTCCAACCTCAAAGTGCACACCGATGCTGGGTTGTGTTCTATTTTTGGACTTTCATATTTAAAAAGACTTCCATAACAAATCCATCCGCCAAACTTGCCTCTCCCTGAACATTTTGTTTCCAAAATCTAAAACACGGTCATGTTTTTCAGTCTGGCTTTTGACCTTACCTGGTTATGCATCTGCTTTGGTGTTTCGGCAACTTACGCTCTGGTTCTGTCAAGTGTTCTCTCACTGGCGGCTCACTGTTCTCCAGAGCTCACAGGACTCAGCCTCGGGAAGTCTTACCAGATGGAACTAAAAGCCCTCACTTTCTGGGGAGACACCCTGGCCGACACCCGGGTGTGGGTGGACCCAGGCTGCCTACCCACTAGTGTGAGCAGGACTGCCGAGTGGAGGGCTGCCCATCCCGGGCTCACGCGTGGGTGTGTTTCTAGGGAGATGACTAGGAAGATAGAACACCAGTGCCCAAGATCTGATATATGCACTGTCAAGCCCAGAACTTCTGGCTGGAGAGAGGACTCATCGGTTAAGAGCACTTGATGCTCTTCCGAAGAACTGAGTTTACTCCCCGCACCCACATCCGGGGACTAACAAGAAGCTCTTCCTGCAGCTTCAGAGGACGGCCTCGGCAAGGCTTGTCACCTTCCGCAGGCACCTGAGCACATATGAGCTCACACAGAGACACAATCACATAAAATGAAAAGTAAAAGGATCTTAAGGTGTATTTACAGAAAAAAAGGCGAAAAGTCGCAGGGCCCCTAGCCAGCAGGTGGCCAGGCAGCACCGGGCTGCCCTGCGCTTGGGGCGGGTTGTGAGGAGAAGGGGGCCCTGCTTTGAACGGTACGACAACTCCTCTGCAGCTCATGCTCGCACTTCCTCTCTGCTTTTCATAATCCTGAGATAAGGCCAAGGGAAGGTGGTAGCATGTCCCTTTTAAAGACGCCCGAGCCCCAGTGGAACTCCACGAAGTTTCCTACCCTTGTTGACCTCGATTCCTTAGGACCTATCCGAGAGCCGCTGTGACGGCCACTAGCCCTGGAGAGCGCACAACACGCACATTCTGTCAGCTGCAGTGCAACGTTGCCTCCATAGCTGTCAGACACGTGACAAGTCCATGGGTCCTGAAGACACACAGCTCTCTGGCAGAGCTGGACCCACGAGACAAGTTTTAGCTTTTCTCCAGACATAGTTTCCACTGATGACTAATGTCTCCACAGCCCAGTAAAAAGATGTGCTGCCTAATTCATCCCACAACCCCCCTAATGCCAGGATAAATGGAGCTGAGGCATGCCAGCCAGCCCTGGGCTAGCAAGCTTATCCTCCGGCAATCAGCCTCTTTCCATGCAGCTGACCACAAATAAAGAGCCCAGGAGGGAATTAATTAGAGCCTGGGAAAAAGTTCTGAGCCCTCAGCAGTGTGGGATCTCTTTCATAGTCCTTTATGGTTGTGCTGTAACAAGAGAAAGAAATGTGGAAGGATTCTTAATGGTTCCCTAAACATTGTAATTATTGCGATTTGTTAAGTCCCTGTTAGGGGACAGTCATTCTGAAGGGCAAGACATGGAGATGTGTAATATTCTTCTTACAAATATATCAAAATAATACGTTTCCACCCATCATCACGAACTTTAAAACAAGAAACAAAATTCAGGCATAAGCTAGCAATTCCAGCCAAACTGGAACTTATACTGGCATAAAGTATAAAAGGAATGCACACAGGAGAACATGCATAATATGTTATGGTTCATACAACATATCCTGACCATCACAGGCCAGAGGAAGAGCAAAGCATCTTCTAAAAGCGCCCACTGTACCAACACATATTAAACAGGTGGTTATAGAACACAAATGAAACATTTCAGACTTCCTCTTCCTGGATCAAAACAACAGAAAAACAAAAACAAACAAGCAAACACTTGGATACCTGAAAAGCAGAAAAAGGCTGAAAGCGAGCTGTTCTCAGTGGGACATTTACTTAGTTGCTTATCTCAGACTAAAACTAATCATTCTGTTCACCCTCAAATACCCAAAGAGTCTCTGAAATTTGACCAAATGTCCTTTTACACAACAAACTATGGGACAGGCCATGTTCTATAATTTGAGAATCTTGAACCAGGACCAAACATACCACCTAGAGTCAAAGACTGGTCCTAAGAAAATGGGCTTTTCTGAGTCTCTCACTGAGACATGTGTGCCCTGCTGTGCATTCTTTTCATGTTGACGTTTAGAATTGAGCCCAAGCCTGAAAACAGTTAGCTTTACTCTCTTCCCCCCCCCCATCCTTTCTTTCTTCTTCCTCCAAATGGTACAGGCTCTTGCTGGTGTCTACTTCCCTACCGGAGCTAGAGATAAGAGCATGATACAGAAGACAACACACACCTCCACTGCCTGATACAAAGAAAGCAAGCTAGAGCCTAGCCAGACACCTCCTGCTGGCTAGCTTTCAAAGTACAGAAGGGTGTCCTCTGGACTGCCCAGGAAGTAACGCTTTGCTTGGTCTAACCCAGCTGTGACCCTGCAACCAAAAGTCCAGCCCACGGGACAAGGTGTGCCTTCCTGTGCAATAGTGGCATGACTGTTGAGAAGGTCACTAGCTGCCCTTTGATTTGGGGTAGGGCGTGGGAGGCGGTACCCATGCCTGGTATAATAAGGCCAGCTAACAGTCCAGGACTGTGGGTACCATAGGCCCACCGGGTAACTTAGTACCTTTGTTTAACTAAATTGACATATTATCCAACTTCCTTCCAAGTATCTATGCACATACCCATAGACAAAACTTTTCCCTCCTTCCTTCCTTCCTTTCTTTTCTCCTCCATTTTTAGAATGAATTGGAAACTCTCATTTTGAACACCTACAGAAGTAAAACTAACCAAACACTCTTCAATGGAATTCATATCAAAAAATATTTGGACAATCAACATTTGTTTGTTGAGTAAAAAAGAAAATGGTACAAAATTGGGTGGTTAGTTGGGTAGGAGGGTGGGGAGAAGGAGTAGATCTGGGAAAAGCTGGGGGTGAGAATGATCAAAATGAGTTGTACAAAATTCTCAAAAAGCTGATAATATTTTTAAGTTAATTTGTGACTTGTCCTTTAACTTACTTGATAAAGGCAAACAAAGTGGCTTGTTACAGTGAGTTATAAGGTATTTCCAAGGCCTCCTCAGCCAGGAAGACTGACTTACGTGGCTCTGTCTTCACTGCAGTTGGAGCGGCCGGTGTCCACTGTTGTGTTTTGACCAAGTGCTTCATCTGTGAGATCCAGCCAGGTCTGATTCTTAAATTTAACTGTGATTTTTTTAGTCCAGAAGAGGACGCACGGAATTCCATCCCTGGAGAACTTAATAGGATTATGATGGCTGAATACACTCCAGTGGGTTTTGCTCAGATTGTAGTTGAAAGTCTAATTAACCAAATAAAAGGAATTTAAAAGACAAATGTGTGTCCTTAGTATCAAAGTCTTTCTACAGATAAAAAAGTTAATTCATATCATGTAATGTGGATACATGTTATTATATATTTACTTAAAGTACAACAGAAAGAGTGGACCAATTATTCCAGTGTAAATCCAAACAAAAGAAAAAGTGGTCAAGAAAGAGCAGTGAGCTCCCAGTTATAAAAGATACACTTTCTGCTGTCCCTGTGGGAAAACCATAAAACTGAATACTGTGAGGAAAATATGAGAGGGCAAGTAAAATTAAGAATTGTATGTTTTTCTCAACTACCCAGAGTTCAAGTAAGATTATGTTAATAATTAATGTAACTATTGTACATATATTTATCGTAGCTCTGAGAGCACTGAAAAGAAAGTATGTTATTAGACTAATGACCCAACAGCCATACCTGTGTGACGGGTATCGTTGTGAAATTCTGGACTGGTTTCATCTCTCCATTATTCTTTTGACCTGTCAAATAAATAATGATGTGAGCACCAAGGCTCAATGCCATCATTTTGTTAACATAACTGAATGATGCTAATGAGCCATTCACTGAAATGTATCCTGTTTGTGCCTATTTGGGCTTATCGTTTAAGATGTACTAGTTTAAAAGATCTTTTCCAGGAGGAATTCTAGGTACAGACAACACAGGAAGGGAAATGTTCCCCAGAAAAGGCCTTTCTTCATTCCTGGCCCCAGGACATCACAAGGGCAATTCCAAGTCTTACCACTCTGAATAACCACTTCTTTACTTGAAGACGCTTGAGAACTGAAATTAGAAATAGAGTTTATTTGCAGAGCAAACATCTATAGTGAGGCATCACAGAAAGTTTTGAGAAGCTATCTAAGTATCCATCTCTCTTGGGAGCACATTGTGGCCATGCAGAATCGAGCATGTTTAGCCATGAATTTCTGATTTAACACATCCTCTCCAACAAAATATAGGAAATACAGAAGTTTCTGAACTTTTTCTCTTTTTATGACTCAATTCTGATCTTTACTCATTGGATATGACAAGGATATTGCATGCCAAGCCATGAGCTGTCTACTGTGCTTTAAACAATAACAAAAATGTAATAAACTATTTCACAATGAAATTTTATGTAACACTGTGCTATTCCTATATGATAGCCAAATATTCAATATTCATTGTTGTTTTTAGAAAGACAAATTCGGCCAGCAGTGGTGGCACAAGGTTTTGATCCTAGCATTCGGGAGGCAGAGGCAGGACTCTACATGTTCAAGGTCAGCCTGGTCAGCAGAGTGAATTCCAGGACAGCCAGAGATACACAGTGAAGCCCTGTCTAGAAGAAGGAAAAAAAAAAAAGAAGAAGAAGACAAATTCCGTTGCCAAAAAGGGGTTTCTGAAATAGAAATTATGACCTATAGACTTTATCTATACTCATAAACATGCTACACCACATAATTTACTTTTTATAAAACCCCGCAGAGAATTTCCACAGACTTCTCTATCAGCACTCCTTTAGCTTCTCAGTGCTCCTGTCTTTAGCCCTGCTTGTAAGACGGAAATTCATAAAACTTAAAAATATATTGAAAGCGGGCTGGAGAGATGGCTCAGAGGTTAAGGGCGCTGGCTACTCTTCCAAATGTCCTAAACTCAATCCAAAGCAACGATATGGTGGCTCACAACCATTTATGATGAGATCTGGTGCCCTCTGCTGGCCTGCAGGCACACATGCAGGCAGAGCACTGTATACATAAAAACCTTTATATAGACATTGAAAGCATATTTTTCAGTCTGCACTCTGTAACCCAGCATGTATCATAAATATTTACCTATGTTGCCGTATATTCCTGACACAGTTTTGAGTTTCATGCAGTATTATATCATGAAAATGTATCCTGATGTCTTCAGCCGTGTTCCTAGTCTCACATACTTAAGGTGTGGTGTAAATGTCCTCCAAAGGTCCACGTGAGTGTAGGCTGGGCAGACAGAGGGTGGACATAGCAGACATCCTGAGGGGTTCTAGCACAACATGGTTGTGGTTCTCCTCAGCCTCAGTCATTCCTGTGAGAGCAGCATTATAAAAGAGCAACAATGGCCCTCCCTCTTCTTCTCCACTTCCTTGCTCAACATGTGACTCTTTTTCTGTATGATAAGCTCTTTTTTATTTAAATTTATTTTTTATATTTTGTTCACTTTACAGCGTGATTGTAGCCTCCTCCCTCGTCTCCTCCCAATCCTGCCCCCCATTCCTCTTTTTCCCTATCTCCCTCCCCTAGTCCTCTGAAAGGGAGATCCCTCCTCCCCTACCATCTGGCCCCAGCCTATCAAGTCTCATCAGGACTGCCTGCATCGTCTTCCTCTGTGGCTTGGCAAGCCACGACCACCCCACCATCAGGGGAAGGTGATCAAAGAGCTGGCAACAGGGACCCACATGGAGACTGAGCTGCCATGGGCTAAGATATGAGTCCTAGTTCCCAAGACATGCTCCATCTCACCATCTGCCATCAGCCATAGACCCTCAGAACAGAGCCAACTCAGGTTCCATGCCTTTGAACTTCCAAAACTAAAAGATTAATAAGCTGTTTTATTCTAGGATAAATAAACTTCAGTAGCAGGTGTGGAGCAATTCCTTATAGTAACGAGGCCATAGGGGAAGACAGCAGCTGTGGCCTCTGTGCACACACACGTGTACACTGCAGTCTAGACAGGGTTTTCACACAAGCGTGCTAATTCACTATGAAGGAACCAACAATTCCTATTTCGTAAATGTTCTTTCAAATCACTGATCAGAAAACAAAAGTGTCTTTTAACTCTGTAGGGCTATTCCTAGGAGAGATGACAGCAGTTTAAGTGTGATACACGTTTCTAAGCTTAGAGAGGAGTCGGGCATCCGAAGGCTGAGTGCATAAGAATGTCTCAAGAGAGCAAGACAAAAAAGAATGCTTTCACTCTTTTATCACAGTTTTTTTTCCTTTTTGTGTGTGTTTACATGTGTGCATGAGATTTTATTGGAAACATAATATCAACCAAAACAAAATACACCTCACTACGCAGGATCTGAGTGATCGGAAAAGCTAACAGTCAGCAACTGTCTGTGTGAGCAGGTTGAGAAACACTGATGGAATTAAACCTAACCAGGCGTGGGGCAGACCTTTAATCTCAGCACTCAAGAGGCAGAGGCAGGCAGATCTCTGTGAGTTCAAGGTCAGCCTGCTCTACAGAGTGAGTTATAGCATGGCCAGGCTACACAGAGAAACCCTATCTTGGAAAAAGAGAAAGAAAGAAAGAAAGAAAGAAAGAAAGAAAGAAAGAAAGAAAGAAAGAAAGAAAGAAAGAGGGAGGGGGGGAGGGAGGGAGGGAGGGAGGGAGGGAGGGAAGGAGAGAAGGAGGGGGAAAGGGGAAGGAAGGAATTCATTAGGCAAGCATAAGAACCCAAGTTCAGTTTCCAGAGCCCAAGTGAAAAAGCTGGGCTTGGTGTCGTGGGCTTGTAATCTTGGCCTCTGGGAGGCAGAAACAGACTCCCTGGGACTCAGTGGCTAGTCAGACTAGCTGAACCAGAAAGTTCCAGATCAGTGACGAGATCCTGTCTCAAAAACAGAAGCTGAAAACAGAGGCAGGCTCTGTCCAAAGCCAGACTGACCATCACAGAGAGTTCCAGGACAGGCAAATAAACAAAAGAATAAATCCAACTTGAGGAAGGATTTCAAAAGGAAGAGAAAAAGAAAGGAAGGAAGGAAGAAGGGGGAGAAAGAAAAGAAAAAGAAAAAAGATTAAACCTAGCTTGTCCTTGTTAGCAATTAATTAAACCTAGCAAGTCCAGGCTTGCAATACCAGCTAGACTAAGGAGCCTGAAGAAGAAGGGTCAAAAGTTCATGGTCTTCTGAATCTACACAGAGTGTTCAAAACCAGCCTGGGCAACTTAGTGAGACCCTTTTATAATTAACTGTATAATTAATATAATCTAACAAAAATGTTTTTAAGTCAGGCACAGTGGCACACGCCTGAATCGCCAGCAGAGGCAGAGGCAGAGGCAGAGGCAGAGGCAGGTGAGTCTCTCTAAGTTTGAGGACAGCCCAGTCAACAAAGCAAGTCCAGGACAGTATCTAAGTGGCTTTGGGCTGGGGAGAGAGAGACGCTACTTAATATTTCAGGTCTGTCCATATTCTTGCAAACATTACAATTTCTTTTTTCTTTGGAGCTAAATTAAATTTTATGTGCATATATCACGTTTTCCTTACTTATTCACTTATTAGTAACATCTAGGTTTGTAGCTATTGTGAAGAGCATAGTTGTTTCTATAATTTCTAAGATCTAAGCTTCTGAAGCTAAAATTATATTTATCTTCTCTTGATAAGGACAAATTTGAATTTTTTTAATTTTTGACATAGTTTTTGTCAATGTAATACAAACCATTTATTTCTTTTTTTTTAATTTTTACTTAGGTTTACTTCATGTGCATTGGTGTTTTGCTTGCATGTAAGCCTGTGTGAGGATGTTGGATGCTCTGGAACTGGAGTTATAGAGAATTGTAACCTGCCATGTGGGTGCTGGGAATTGAACCCAGGTCCTCTGGAAGAGCAACCAGTGCTCTTAACCGCTGAGCCATCTCTCCAGCCCCAAAGCCATTTATTCTATATAAACTTGGTGGGGAAACATTCTGGTTTATAGGCTGAGATATAGCTCCGTGGTAGAGCACTCGCTTAGCATTCATGAGGCCCTGAATTCAATCGACAGGTAGCACAGAGGCATGGGATTCCAGGAGGTTATAAAGCCAGGTGTGGCAGAGCATTCCACAACTCAAAGATAGGAGACTCACAATTCAAGGCCATCACTGGTTATATAGGTAAATTCAAGATCAGCCTTGGTAGAGGCTGTCTGTCCCAAACAAAGCAAGATAACATTTAACCACCGAAGACATTTAAGCCACGTACGATCTAGAAGTAAGCTTCAAAAAAATCACTAATTTCTTCCAGGGAAGAGAAGGAAACATTTCGAAGGTCTATTCTTAAAGCTGTTATCCGCTGCTGACTTAGGAGTTCCCCAAGGTGCTTCCCCAGCTCACCCTGTCTGCTGCTGAGCTCTGTGCTCACAGGAATTTCCCTGTGCATTCGGTGAGATGGCACATCCTAAGCAATTGGGAAACAAGACACACCGTAGCCACAGTCGAGACTCTAAATACACTTTTTCAGAGATAAGTCTGTGTACTCCTTCATAAGATGTAGGGAAAAAATGGACAAAGGAACTGAAATGGCGCTCATTAATGGTAAGGGCTGTGTCGTAAACAACCACCTTCTCCTTGGGATGACGGGTTATGCCGTCCTAAGATCGCCTCTCATAACTATGACAGGAGAAACTGTGAAGCTAGACCTTATTTTTAAATGTGGAAGAAACCCGAGCCAGGTCTGATCTCAGAGTCAGTTAAGGAGTGCTGTATGTAATACAGATGCAGGTTTCTCAGTGTTTTCAACAATAGTCCTCGCCTCTCAGAATAAAAGTTTAGAATAATAAATACTGTAGTTAGCTGTGTGGTATAAATACCTACATTTACATATAGCTTATCCATGTTTGAACCATCACAAATGCAGATATGTAACTATACAAAGAAATGACAAAAACATGTAATTTCCCACTGGCATTGAGGACAGAGACACTGCGTTAAAGGATTGGCCGTTACTCACACGACATTCTTCCCGGCGAGGATCTGCTCCAAAGTGACTGAAAACACCAGACATAGAAACAGAAGGGAGAAGCTAAACAAGAGTTTTCTTCCCATCCAGGAATGTACGTTTCTTCCAACCAAGCACATCTGTTAATTCAGAGAGCAAACAGAGCAGGGGCTGAATTCTTCTTGCCAAGTGACTGACAGCACCTCCAACCAATAAAAAGACAGCTTTTCCAGGCTGCACTACGGAGGGGTGGGAGGAGGAGAGAGGGCAAGAGTGACTGCTCAATCTGGAGCACGGAGTTAAGCCAGGATTTAGCCTTTCACTTGTTCGCTGCATTTAAAAACCTGTAGGCAGCAGCTTTTCGAGAAAACACATTGCTATAAGCCCTTTATGGGAAGTCGCTGTTCTGTGTGACTGTCGCACATCTCTTCACAGGGTTCTCAGACTGCTTTCCAGAGAAGGATTGCCCTCTCTCTCAAATCTACAAATTACACGTTTTTCCAGACATTTTTAAGTGAATTATTCAGTTAAAAAAAAAAAAGAATCTCTAGAGCTTACCTATATTTCCACATGTCCTAAGTCACGGTTGTCACATGTGCCGAGGAGACATGTGCCGAGGGTGTTGACAGCCTCTGGCACAGGAGGAGTCAGGAGTCAGGAGTCAGGAGTCAGGCGTGAAGGCGCACCCGGTAGGATGTGAGAGCTTCTACTGTAACAGCCGGGCAAGCTCTCGCTTCTGTGCTGCCTTCCTGCAGAACAGGGACAGGGTGCTAAAGAAGTGCCCCAGAGAAGAGGGGAAACATGAGCACAGGACAATGACCATGTGCCCAAAGATACCAGAACAAACCAGGATTTTCTATGCGGTTATATGTAGATAAAAGGATAGACAAACGCCTCTTGCTTCCGGCAAAGCTGACTGTATTGCTCCCCTGCAAAGTCTACAAAGCAAAATCCGGGAGACTTTTGCATAAGCACAGATAATAAATTCCATAACGCTGAAAGCCTTCCAGAAGGAAGCACGGCATGTTTGGTGCTGCAGGACCTTGATACTTCTAGTGGAAAAGTATCGGTTGTAGAAAAGGGCTATCTTCAATATTTTTAAACATTATCTTATGTGTTGTGAGTGTTTCGTCTGCATGTGTCTGCGCGCTGCATGTCTGCAGTGCCCCCAGGGGACAGGAGAGGGCCTTGCAGTCACTGAAACGAGTTTCAGCTGGTTTGGAGCTCCGGTTCAGAACTCAACCTGGTCCTCTGCAGAGCAGCCAGTGCTGTTAACCACTGAGCCACCTCTCTGGCCTAAGAAGGGCTGTTTCTAAGTGAAATTTCAGAAAGGCCATTGATTTTAGGGAAGCGGGGGACTTATTTGATGACATTGTCTTCCTCTCACATGGCACGAGGCATTACCTCAGAAACATCAAATGGAAAATAAAGCATACCAGGGAAGGTGGGAAAATACAGAAATGAAAGGGAAGGCTTGTGATAATAAACTCAGTGATAATAATAAATGTTTAATAATAAGCATCAGTTTCCAGCACTTGGGAGATGGAAGCAAAAAGACCCCAAGTTCAACTTCATCCTTAGCTACACAGTCAGTTCAAAGTCAACTGGGCATGAGAGATGCTGTTTCAGTAGTAGAAGCAGCAGTAGTAATTTTAATACAGATTAATACAGATTCTACTTTTTCCTCTTTTTTTTTTTTTGGTTTTTCAAGACAGGGTTTCTCTATGTAGCCTTGGCTATCCTGTACTCACTTTGTAGACCAGGCTGGCCTCAAACTCTCAGAGTGCTGGGATTACAGGCAATGGCACCATGTCCGGCTTCTGCCTTCTTCTCTTTCACTTCCCCACTTCTGCTCTGCATTTCTGCCTTTATCTACTTGGTCTTTTCTTGATTCTGTGAAATTGCAAATAGTAAAGCAAGTTTGGAGAGTAGGAATTTAGTCTTCTGTAGGGTGGACGGATAAGCCATATGTCTTAGTTTGGGTTTTTACTGCTGTGAAGATGTGGGACCGTGCCACCAGGCAAACCGGCATGGAGCTAGGATGAGGTAGAGATGTGTCCAAACCCTGGAAAGCTCTACCTTGAGATTGGCAGGAGTAAAGATAGCTCCCTCCCATTTTCTGTGCTGGCATTGCCTGGAACACTAGTCTCGATCCCCTGTCTCCACAATTCCTGGAGTAGTCACACAGCCTGGCTCCTGGAATCCTCTCCACGTAAATAAAGCGCCACCAGCAGCCCAGCCACAAACAGTGATAAGAGCCCACCCTTCCCGCTCCCCCAGGTTCAGATAGCCCTTGTTCACCCCGTAAAAAGGGGCACAAGCTAGTCCACTGAATATCGATTGGGAATTGTTGTATTACTGGGAAGGCTCTGAGCTAAAAGGCTGTAACATTTGAAGACCTGCTTCAGAGAGGGCTTTTTTTCCTGGGGCGTTTGCCACCACAGTACCCTCAGACAAGCCTGCCCGACTTGGCTTTGTTCCTTGGTCTCTGGTGCCTAGACACTCTGAGGGGAAGAAGCAGGCCTGCGCTGCTGTATCACCCAAGAGAGCTGTAACACTGAAAACCTCAGAAAAGGACTCCACCTCCATCCCCCTCTGTGGACTCACTCAGCTACCAGCTCAGCTCAATCCTTTCCAGCCTGGCGGGCAGAGGTGCCTGGATGCCCTGGGTGGAGGAAGCTGATCTTGCAACCACATGAAGAGACACCATGACCAAGGCAACTCTTACAAAGGGCAACATTTAATTGGGCTGGCTGACAGAGGTGTAGTCCGTTATCATCATGGCGGGAAGCATGGCGGCAAGCATGGCGGCCTGCAGGCAGACGTGGTCCTGGAGAAGCTGAGAGTTCTACATCTTGATCTGCCAGCAGCAGAAGGAGACTGTGTACCACACTGGGTGTAGCCTGAGCATAGGAGACCTCAAATTCCACCTCCAAGGTGACTCACTTCCTCCAACAAGGCCATATGTCCTAACAGTGCCACTCCCTATGGGCCAAGCTTTCACACACATGAGCCTATGGGGGCCATTCCTATTCAAACCCCCACAGTAGACAATATTCAGTTAAATTGGAATACAAGAAAAACAAGTAATTTTAATATGTGCGTCCCACGCAATATTTAAAACATAGTCCCGGGCTGGGGAGAGGGACCAGTTGGTAAAGGGCTTGCTGTGCAAGCATGAAGACCCGAGTTAGATTTTGAGAGCCTATGTATAAAATTGGGCACAGGGGCTGACCCTGCAGTCTCCGGGCTGCGGAGGTCTGTGGACTCCTCAGGCTTGCTGGCCAGCCTAGCCTACCCTGCAAGTCCCAGGCCAGTGAGAAACCCCATCTCCAAAATCAAAGTGGATATCACCCTGAGGAATAGGAGCTGGTCTTTAGCCTACACACACACACACACACACACACACACACACACACAGAAACACACACATACCACTTAAAGAGATTGTGTGTGTAAAATCTTGACTTTATCAGAAAACTAAATTTAATTGAGTAGCTGACGTTTTTAACAGTTAAATCTGGCAAGCCTGGTCCTAGGAAGTTCTCTGCTACTTACTCTCTCATGTTTGTACGGGTCCTGGGATTCTGCTGCGATCTGAGTTCTGACTCTGGAGGTCTGGATGGAGCGAGGAGATGGTTCTACACATGGCGCAGAGCTGCTGGCTCAAGGACTGCCCTTCAAGCAGCGGAGCGCTAGAACCGTCATTGTGAGAGCGATGTACCTTAGACTCTCTGGTAGTCACATTAAAGCAGTAAAACTCAATGTCCAATTAATGTTAGATGATAATTAATGTCTCTAAAATACTACCATTTCTATTTCAAGATTTCTTAAGGAGACACCTGACATTCTTTGTCGCCCAGGCTCAGTTCAGACTTGTCAGATTCCAGGTGTTGAGTGGCCACCCTTGTCACATAGCCACATGCTGGAGACATAGAGCATCTCCAGCAGCCAGGGCAACCCCTTGAAGTGTTCTGTGGTATCAGTGACACTGTCTGTTTCTCAGAACCCAAGGGGAAGGAAGTGTTATCTGAAGACTGTCCCCCACTGTGATGGTACTGGAGCTGTGAGTGCAGACACTCTGTAGTGCTGTAACAGTCATCCATGTCAGCTTTACATTAACTACTATATGTCTTCATGATCCTAACATTTTACCATGTCGCTCTTCTTGTTGTGGGAATATCCTCCTACTTGGTTGAGAATATTAAAAGCAGAATAATTAATACCTAGTAGTTTTCGCAAATTTTAGAATAGAAGTCACACTTACGATGTGATTGTCTGAAAATAGCTCATCTTGTGACTTTGCAGGAGAAAAGCAGTAGAAAAATGTTAATTGGATAGCTTGCAGTCTGAACGTACTCGGGAATGGCCTTGCCTCTCAGATAGTTTGGGAGTCTTCGTCAACAGCATGTAAAGTCTGAGATTTTGCCCACTTGCAGCTGACAAATTAGTCTTCCCGTTTCAGAGATGGTGGCAGACAACACGAGGCTGCTAGGCGAAAGACAAATACTCTATGACTAACCATCCAGCAGCTCTGTGGACATCACTGTACCTGTGCCAGTGTCCTAGCTGAATAGACTTGGGAGCTAGGAGCCACTCAGAGGAGGTGAGTCACTGGGGATATATGACCAAAGCATGTATTCCGGCTCAGACTCTCGCTGTCACTCCTCACTCTCTCAACCATCATGCTCTCTCACTCTCCCTCGTCCAGACTGCTGTGAGGGGAGCAGTCTCTGCCACCATTTGCTCTACTGCTATGGCGGTCTGGTCATCAGAGGCCTATGATGGCGGAGCTAGTCACTATGCCCTCTGAGACCATGAGCTGAAAGACACCTGTGCTACCTCTTGCACTTGGGTGTTGTCACGGTGATGAGACCCTGCTCCTCCAGGACCTCATCGTTTAGGAAAGCTCCCCGCTCCTGATTCTGAAGGGAAAGCGCCTCCATTTTCAACGTTATAACAAACTTGCCACTGTCTTCAAAAGGAGATGCACTTCTATGTCTCAAAGCTATTCACCGTAAAAACAGAAAATTCAGGAACAAAGAAAAAGCAAGTGGCTGGCAACACATGCAGAAAACATACGAACATAGCAACATTTTCCCTCTATAGTCTCCAGGAGGAATAGGAAAAACTGTATGCCTGGGCTTAATTTTCTGACTTGTTATATATTACTAAGTTAATGTTAAGTGGAATTTTCAAGATCAAAAATTTATCTCTCATGTTAATATATAAATGACCATACAGAACTATATTCTCACAAGGAAAATACGTATCTATCTTAACTGAAGAACAATATACAAATAGAAGTCTGCATTTATCCAATGCTTTCAGAAAAAAATCCACCTGTCAAATGGTAAATTAATGATAATGGTCTTTGTACAATGACTGAAAATCCTAACCTATTTCCTACAAAATCCGGAATAACAGCCCCTGCTGTGCTCCTTCTCGACGCTGTCAGCTACTTCTCCTGACGGTGTTGCAGTGCCTAGGCCTGCCCTCGTGCTCAGACATCCACAACAGTTAACATGGGCTTTGTCTCTGAGGGTCAACTCAACTCTCCTTGTAGCCAGACACCAGAACTCACACTTCAACATGTATTATTTATTTTGCTTCCTCACTAGAAAGCTTGTCCAGTGAAAGCAGGGACTTTGACTAGTTAACTAACATATACCTACAGTTCTGGTGGACATTCAATAAAATGTGAATGAATGAATGAATGAATGAATGAATGCACCTATCAATAATCCCACATAATGAATCCCTACTTCCTGTCATGTGGTTATAACTTCTAGGACCTGATTTTTAATTCACTTTAACTAGAAAATGAATTACTTCACAAATCCTGTAGAATTTAGTTGACTAAAAGTAGAATTGACGAAGTAAAACTACACACACAGACCTGTGAAATTGCTGTTATAAAATCCATTATTTTAAATGCTGAAAACAAAGAAAGAAAGAAAGAAAGAAAGAAAGAAAGAAAGAAAGAAAGAAAGAAAGAAAGAAAGAACCCAAGTTATATTTGTTCCCCAGGAAACTGCTGTATGATATGTACTTCTTGCTTCTTGCATGTGGGTGTGTGTGTGTGTGTGTGTGTGTGTGTGTGTGCAGAGCATATAATTCTACACCAAGTTCAGAGATTAACTGCTGCCAAGGTTGCTATCAGTTTCCATGAAATCAACTTCTGATTTGATTGGAATCAGGATAGTAAATCAAACACAAGTGCTTCTGATTTAAATGTTAATGCTCCTTACTTTAGGTTTCTCTTTACTTCGTGAAACGTTGACACGTCTAACATTAGCAGTGTGTACTACAACTCAGGTTCGACTGAGTCAGGAGGCCCGCTCTTGCCTACATTTGTCCGTGCAGAAAACACTGATTGGCCCCGGGCAGGATTCTTTACCAGGAATGTAAGGGGAAAAATCAAATCAAACCAAACCAAGTCTGGTAATATGCAAAAATGTAAACACATGATGGCCAAGGCAAACACCTTTGAACTGTGGGCACAGCAAGCCGGCAAACTTCTTGAGACCCTCTTCCACCCAGGTAAGGGCTGAGAAAAGAAGGAGGAAAGAGCGGTAGTTATAGAGACAAGAGATTCTGATATGGCTTCTGCTATTTGTAGCATGAAGAAAGTGCTTAATAAAAACCTTGACTAAATGATGCATTTAACGAGCCGCTGCAGACACGAAGGGGAATGCGAGGCTGGGAGTGGACTCTAACTGAGGTCCTAGAGAAGGTCCTCTAACGGCATTAAAGAACGGTTTCTCCCAGAGGCTTGTAAGGTCCCCGACTCTTCAGACACCGCTTTGAACTCGCCGGGAGCTCGCTGTGAGGACTGTGCTGTGCGGAGCTGCTTGAGCGTCTGCAGTGGTTGCGTGGACAGACAACTTCATCTCAAAGAGAACAGCGCATGTGCTAGTTAGTAACAAGTCCAAGATACTATTTTATTGGAGTGTAATGTGGGGTCGGAGCTGAGGTAGTGATTCATACAGCACAGGCTGCCTAGGAACCTAACATATAGCTGAGGCTGGCCTCGAACTCTGGCCCTCAAGCCTCCACTTCCTTATTCCTGTGCTGCAAGACTGCGCCTAAAACATTATTTTCAGAATAATTAGCACAGATTTTAAGATTTTAAGATAAAGGCACTGAATGAGCGGTAAAATTCATGTGTACTTTATGCTGTCATGTATGAACTGACAGTCCATCTCCCTGGTCAGAGACTCATTTGTAGTGGTTCATAATCGGTGACTTCTGGGACCAACAAGAGAAGAAAGCAAAATGTTTTTAACTATAGAAAAAAAAAATCATGTTCATTTTGTGTGACTGTATAACCCTAGAAAGCCTCGTTTTCTGCTCCTCCCTTTTTTTTTCCCCTATGGTTCTTTTTTCTTTTAAGAAATTTGTTGTGCATTAAATCTTTTAGCCAATGAACTCTCACTAATATCAGATGGCCCCATTTTGCATATTTACTTTAATATATATATTTCTATATTGTGTTCACTCATTATTTTTACGTAATTCTGAATATTACTCTAAGTCTTCATTTCACTGTGGAATTCTGGGGCTAAAAGAATTTTTCTCTGATCAGGTCATTCCCTGCTAAATTCACAAGCAGCACAGAGCTGGTTCATCCTAAGCTCTCCAGGGAAGGACATTCGAAAACTCAGTATTTCATAGCATGGAGGGCCTTTCCTATAAAGGCCCCCGCTGAAATTGAAGCCTATTTTCTTTTGTGTGGTTCTTGGCCAAACTAGAGAACTCCTGGGGGTAAATTTTAATGTGCATATTAAAATGAGAGCCCCCTTCCGGGAATCTCACAAAGGGTATCAAAGAACAGCATTGCCAATTCCCCCCGGGGTCCTATAGAGGTTTAATTATAACAGGATTTTTACAGATCGGGCCTGAATATTAGTTAGATTACATGGCAATGCAGACTTATTTCTTTAGCTTCTCCTTGGAATAGTTATGAGAATAATCGCTGCACCAAATGGCAGCTCAAACGAAAGGATAAGAAATTCTATTCATTTTGTATAAAGAGAAAAATTATGTTTAATAATTTAATCAGGTAAAATGAAGCACTCTGCGTTCATCAGCCGCCGTAGCTCGAAGGTGTAATCAGGGGACCTGCCCTTGCTGCTTCTGGATTCTCGCTTAGAGCTGTTATTTTAACTTGTCACATTTCCATAGCAACTGCAACATCACTTTTTATAGATAAAGAACTCGGCATCATTTCTAACCAAATTAAATGCTCCGATATTAATTGTCAACACGATTAAAAAGCTTTGGCTCTTTTCCCCCAGAGCTAAAACTTCTCCCTGGTGTGGTCGGCATCACCCTTGACCTAAATCGCACTAGAATCGAATTTCTGAAAAACAAACTTTCTACTTAGTTGGAGGAAGACAAATATCTGAGATAAAAATGTTGCCCCACCCCCCTCTTTGCAGCGAGGAAGGAGACAAAGGGTAGGAGCTGCAGAGCCCGAAACCCTCCTCCTCATCACTAAAAAGCTCCAGAAGAGCTGGGTGTGGAAGCAGAGACCCAGGCATGGCAGCTGTGACGCCAACCCCGTGCTCCCAGCAGGACGAGGCCTGCTGGGAGAGAACTGAGGAAGCGTTCAGGGCACAAGCAGCTTGTGCAGGGAAGAAGGGAAAAGCCCACCGCGTCCGAATATTCTTCCTAAATCTACCACCGGCGTCAGCCCTGCTGAGCTGGGTGGAAAGTAGTGACAACGAGGAACAGGAAGTCTCGGAAACTGAAGTCCTCCTGGTGGGAAAACAAGACTGCTGGCCACCAAATGAAAGCCTTTGTTCCCGGTGTCTCCCGTGGTTGGCTGCTGTGCTGTTGGTTTGTTTATCTCTAATGACGCAGAGAAGACTCAACGACTGCACTCAGTAACAGTTGCCCTGGGCATTTTACAGCTTAGCAACCTATTTTCCATCTAGATTTAAATCATATTTATTTAATGTTCAGTCGATTTTTTTTCTAAACCTAAAAAAAAATTCCACTTGATAATTAATGTGAAAACAGCATGTTGCTTGTTTAAGTGCAAACAATTAATAATAACACCTATCACACAGATGTTAGACATCCTTAGGAAGCCCAGGCCGAACACCGAACAGCCCTCAGCTGCTATTGGAGAGGACCGTGCTGATAGGGAGCCTGCTCTTTCCTTCAACATGGAGGCTCGGTCTGAAGCTCTTGCTCAATTTCCTGCAGTTCTCAGTGGACATTGTAATAGCCTCCCTCTTTCACCCAAGTCTGCGCCTGGTTCCCACAACCATTCCTTCTGAACAGGTACAGAGATCCTTCCTAAATGTCCCTCAGATTTTGCCGCGCTCTTCCCTGAAACCCTTCCATTGGCCTTTCACCACAGAGTCGGATCCACTCCATAGTCCTGGCCAACAGGGTGGCCGTGCCTGAAACCATTAGCCTCTTTAGTTTCACTCCTGCTAGCTCACTCTCCTTCAGTGACGAAGCCCTTCTCCTCCAACAGTTCATTCTTCCATCTGTCCCTTACATTTGGTTTTTGAAGCAAGGTCTCATGAAGCCCAAACTAGCCTTACCCTTGATATGCTGTCGAGGTTCCTGGCACGTGCTAGGCATGTGCACAGGTTGTGCAAACTCTGTTATTGCCTTGCTTGGCTACAGTAATGGCGATCTTTGCTTCAGAACTCACACTGGCCATTAAATCATGCTTTATCTGTGATCTGAAGTAAAAGAAAAAAGGCAAAAAGAATAATGCAGTAATTAAGCCTGCTACTGAAAACGTAGCATAACTAAACAATCAAACAAATAATGCTATAATTTACTTTAAAAAAGCTTATAATTATCTTACAACAACAATATATATGTATACACATACACATATATATTAACATATGTATGTGCAAAATGTAACCATGGACAGAGTTGTCCCAGCTAAACCTACAGCTATAAAAAATAATTTGGTGACTCAGATAAATGGAGGGAGGGGGGGTAGATAATCCTAGGAAAATGACTCAAGAAAAAAAAAAATCCAAGTCAAGCCTGTGGGCATTTTTGTACTGATTAAAGAAATTGACACTGTACTTAATAATCTTCCCAAAGGAAAAACACCAGCCCATATGACTTTCCAGGATGATTTACTACACTTTTAAGAGATGAATTGGGGCTACAGAGATGGCTCTGTGCTTAAGAGCACTTGCTGTTTTTTCAAAGGACTGGAGTTTGGTTTCCAGTGCCCACGTAGTGATGGTAGTGGTGGTGAGCACACAGCCACCTGTAACTACAGCTCCAGGGAATCTGGCACCATTGTGTGACCTGTACAGGTACCTGTACTAATGTGTACTGTAGGGGGCCATGCTAGAAGAACAGCAATACAGCCTTAGAACTCATGGAATGTGGCCAATTGGTTATCACAACCATGCTGCATGTGCCTGGGAGAGTCAGAGCCTGGAGGACCATGAGTCCTGAGGACCTACTTGTTGCCTTCATGGTCACCACTGTTGGGATCTGTAAACAGCCATCTCTACTGCCAGCCCCGATGACAAACAGGACATCAGGCGTCTGTGAGGCCACTTAGGACCACCTGCAGACCACCTGAAATCACCTGTGCATGCTCTGGGTCACCTTATAAGAGAACTCACACCACCACTCTCTCTCTCTCCCTTGCCCTATCTAGAGCCGGTCTCTGTGACCCCTTCCTCCTTCCCTTAATAAACCTCCCACATGGAACCAGTCTCATAGCTTGATTTTTGAACTAACCATGTAACTTTGCTGCACAATCCTAACATTGGTACATTGGCTGGGAATAAGGAGCTTCCAGTGGCTATGCCATGTGGTGCTTGCCTTTGCCACCAGCACCCCACTGGAGCTGCTGGAAACCTATTTCATTTCAAATTAACCCATGACCCACTTTCCAGCAACCAGATCACTACCTCCTACATGCAACATGGGCTGGATTGGTGAGTTCCCCTCATTGGTCAGCATAAACGTCTCTCTTGGTAGAGGAAAATTGACTATTGAGCATCCGGCAACTTCCTACTACCTTTTGAGGTACCCCCAACCATGGCCTTCACAGGCCACAGTTTTTGCTGACTTCCATTTAGGGCTTCCTGTTTCCCTTGGGTGAGATTTTCCCCCTTCTATTTGCAGGGTTCCCCCACCCCCCGCCTGTCTACGAAAATCCTAGCGCTAGGTAAACCATATCTCCTACAGGCAGCTGTGCCCTTGGTCTCTGGCAAACACTGATAAACTGTTGGATCAGGTAGGGCCAATACTATTCTACTGAGTCAAACCCTGCCTTTGGGATGCCTCTGGCAGATCACTGACTCCTACCCTCCCAATGGGAACTGTCCATTTGTCTGTTCCTGTGGCGTCCCGATGGGAATGTCTCCTGGAGAATTTTAAAACCCTATGCATGGAGCCTGAGTTAAAGCACTCTTAGCTCATACACCTCTGTAATAAAACCTGGCCTACATATTCCTTAGATAATGGGTCAAATTGGCTGATTAACGGCACATTAGATCCCAATATTTTACAGGATCTTTTTACTGTCGGTGATCCGGTAAATGGAAAAAGGTATCTTATGTTCAAGCTTCCTCGCTTATCCACCTTAAACCCTCTCTCTGTTCTTCCTGTTCTCCTACCCAATTTCTCCTAGCTATAAAGTCTCAACCTCAAGAGTTCTCTACCTTTGACCCCGTGGATGAACCATCGCCTTATCTTTCTCAACCTCTGGATTCTTCTCAACCTCCTGCTTCCTCCTCTTCCTCTTTGGCTTCTCCAGCATCCTCACCCACTTCTCCAGCCCCCTCCCCAGCAACAGGCTGTCCTAGTCATCCATTTGACACCTACTTTCACCCCACCAACAGCTATTAGCCCCCCTGCTACCTGCTCTCATTCCATAGCGAAGCCCTTCTTCTTCTACTCAGCATAAACCAGCCTAAATTCTTCCCTTGTGGGAGGTGGCCAGAGTGGATGGCTTAGTTAGGGTGCATGTTCCCTTCTCAAGTAGAAGAGACTAGGATCCTATACCTCTAATCCTACTTTCATTAAAGAATTTCAATATCTCACTTAATCTTATAGTCTTACCTTCCGTGGTGTATATATATGATTCTTACCAACAACCTATTACCTGAGGAGTGCAGGTGAGTTTGGGAACAGGCTAGAATGCATGCAGATGAGATTCACCAAACAAACACAACACACCTGGTTGGGGCTGAGACGGTGCCCAACCAGGATCCACAATGGGATTATAATACCCCGGAAGGCATTTTAGCTAGAGATCAGTTCACAACCTACATCCTGGCTGGTCTCTGCAAGGCTGCCCTTAAGCCAGTTAATTATGAGAAGCTCCAGGAGGTCATTCAGGACAAGAATAAAAACCCATCTCAATTCCTAGAGTGACTTACAAAGGCCCTCTTACAACATACAAATCTAGACCCCAAAAGTAGAGAAGATAGGCAACTCCTGATGACCTATTTTTTTTCTCCCAGAGTTACCCCAACATCAGGGCTAAGCTTAAATGGTTGGAGAGAGGACCTCTGACTCCACAGGCAGAAGTCTTAGCGCTGGCCTTTAAGGTGTACCATGGGAGGGATAAGAAAGCCCGAAAGCAAAAATACCAAATGCTGGTCAAGGCCATCCAGACGGCCTCAGCGACTACCCAGGCTCCCTTGCCTCCTAAGGCACAAGGACCAAGGGCTCCCTGTTTCAAATGTGGTCAAGAAGGTCACTGGCCCGGTTTTGTCCTAAACCCCGCAAGGCACCAGAGCCATGTCCAAAATGCCACCAAGAGAGACATTGGGGTGTTGACTGCCACCATTTCTCCCATGATATGAGGGCATCACTCCAAGAATGCCCTCCAGCCGATATCCTAGGCCTGGCTACGGATGACTGAAGGTGCTCAGGTTCCCTTGACCCCACCACTGCCATCACTAGCAGGGAGCCACAGGTAACTATCATGGTATCAGGGAGGCCCATCTCCTTCCTTGTAGACATCAGAGCCACTTACTCAGTTCTGATGGAGTACTGGGGACCAACCTCTCCTTCTAGTTCCCCTATTGTTGGGATAGGGAAACAGCCCTACCAGCCTTGCCAGGCTCCACCACTTAATTGTATTTTCAGGGGTGTTTCCTTGACTCATTCCTTTTTAGCAATGTCAACCTGTCCAGTTCCCTTACTGGAAACTTTTTGGCCAAAGTGGGAGCCTCTATCTCCTATACTCTACCCATTCTCCTGACCCCCAAGCTCACCAGAGTACCATTAATAGTGTCAGGGGTTGGCTGTCTCCCATGAGGTGGGTCTAAGGTTGGGCCAGTCATTCATTAGCTATCCCCTCAATCTTTGCTCCATCTTTACCCTTACAGTTCTTGTAGGCAGGACAAATTTTGGGTTTATGGGTGTGTTGATGTCCCCCTTTCCACTGGAAGTCCCATCCGGCTACAGGAGGGCACAACTTTAGGCTCTGGGTCCTGCTGCTAGGATTCTAGCCAGGTCACCCTGTAGACTCCCTGGAGGCCACACTCTTAATAGCTTAACTAGGGATTTTGTGAGGTCAGGGAACAAGACCGATAGCATCCCGATGAGCACTGGCTGACAAGACTCTTACTAAAGCTGGGCTCATGATCAAGATGGTAATTAATGTACCTATTTTTGCCCTCAGCTCCCTGATATAAATTAATAAAAAATAAATAAAAAAAAACAGTTAATGAGTAGATGTGCACCTTGAAGATTTAAAGAAATGGCTGATTGCTTTTATATAAAAGGTTAGATTTATGATTCTTTTAAGATTTTTATAAGATTACTTTTTAAGATAAATAATAAAATAATTGATCCTTTCTTTGTAACCACAAATTTCAGCCTGCCAGTAAAAGAAGCTGGCTAAGAAAATTATGCTGCTTGCTTACACTTTGTTAATTTATAGTAAGTTGCTTAGTTACGAATGTCTGTGGGTTCTTGGGAATAATTTCTTTTCTTCACCTGTAATATGTAAAATGTTTTTCATGTAAAGGTTTTGGGGAACATACTTTTTAATATAATCATTCACTAAAAGAAAAATAGAACATAATCACATTGTAATTTTTATATGGCTTGAAAGATTTTTTTTTCTGGGATATATAAGCTGTGGGAGAAAAAAAATGAACTTGTTGGAGCTTTTGTTCCAGCTACTCAATGTGTGACTGTGTATGTGTGAAGTTGTTGGAACTTGTTAGAGCTTTGCTTAACCAAAAGGTGTTTCTGTGTGTGTGTGTGTGTGTGTGTGTGTGTGTGTGTGTGTTGTATGTGTGTGCCTGCTATACATTTGTCACTAAACTCATATCACTGAACACACTTTGGAGCTGACCTTCAACAGTTTACATGTACACAGAAACACACACATTCACATAAAAGCAAATAAAATAGATCATAATATATAAATAAATCATCCAAATTTTACCTGGAACCTTAAAGATGAAATAAAAGAATGCTTTCCCAGTGAAGTTCAAGGCCAGCATGGTACTTAAAACCAGAATCAGAAATGATGCTTGGCTCTTCAAGGAGTTATGAGATATACCTCTTCTGTTTCTTGGATACACTATTTATTTCTCTTGTTGGTTTGTTTTCTTATTGTGCATAAAAATGTTTAAGCATCAAATGATTATCAGTTGTGTAAATGAATACCATACCAGTTCAGAGTTTGACTTTTTAAATTTTTTTACAATGTATTCGCTTTATATCTCAATTGTAACCCCTCCCTCATCTCCCCAAGTCCCACCCTTACTCCTTATTCCCTCCATCCCCCTCTCCTAGTCTACTGATAGGGAGGTCCTCCTCCCCTAGTATCTGACCCTAGCCTATCAAATCTCATCAGGACTACCTGTGTCCTCTTCCTCTGTGGGCTGACAAGGTCACTCAGCCAGGGGGAAGTGATCAAGAGCAGGCAACTGAGTTCATGTCAGAGATAGCCCCTGCTCCCCTTACTAGGTAACCCACATGGAGACTTAACTGCCTTTGGGCTACGTCTGAGCAGGGGTCTAGGTCCTCTCTGAACATGGTTCTTGGTTGATGCATCAGTCTCTCAGGGCCCCCTGGGACCGGATTTGTTGGTTTTGTTGGTTTTGTTGGTCTTCTGGGTCCTTCTGTCCCCCTCCCCTACTTCTTCCATAATACTCCCTGCCCTCTGCCCAATTTTGGCTGAAAGTCTCTGCATCTGCTTAGAACCCCTGGCAGTTGGAGTCTTTCAGAGGACATCTATGGTAGGGTCCTATCTTGTTCTTTCTCTTTTGCTGCTTCCAGTGTCTATCTCGTTTGCCTTCTGAATAATAATTAAGCATCTTCCCTAGGGTCCTCTTTGTTGTTTAGCTTCCTTAGGGCTATAAATTTTAGTATGTTTATCCTATATTATATGGCTAATATCCACTATACGTGAATATATGTCATGAGTGTTTCTCTGGTTCTGGGTTACCTCACTAAGGATGATCCTTTCTAGTTCTATCCATTTGTCTGTAAATTTCATTACTTCCTTGTTTTTAATAGCTGGATAGTATTTCATTGTGTAAATGTACCACAGTTTCTGTATCCATTCTTCAGCTGAGGGATGTCTAGGTTCTTTCCAGATTCTGGCTATTATGAATAAAGCTTCTATGAACATAGTTGAACAAATGTCCTTGTGGTATAGTAGACCATCTTTTGGGGGTATGCCCAGGAGTGGTATAGCGGGGTCTTGAGGAAGTGCTATTCCCAGTTTTTTGAGAAAGCAACAGATTGATTTTCAAAGTTGTACAAGTCTGCACCCCCACCAGCAATGGAGGAGGATTCACTTTCCTCACATCCTCTCTAGCATGTGCTGTCAGTTTAGTTTTTTATCTTAGCGATTCTGATTGGTGTAAGTTGGAATCTCAGAGTTGTTCTAATTTGCATTTCCCTAATGATTAAGGGCCTTGAGCATTTCATCAAGTGTTTCTCCAAAATTCGACATTCTTTTGTTCAAAATTCTCTGTTTGGCTCTGTACCCCATTTTTTAATTGGATTATTTGTTTTGTTGGTGTTTAATTTCTTTAGTTCTTTATATATTCTGAATATGAACCCTCTGTCAGATAAGGGTTGGTGAAGATCCTTTCCCAGTCTGTAGGCTGTCATTTTGTTCTCTTGATAGTGTGTTTTGCTTTACAGAAGCTTTTCAGCTTCATGAGTTCCCATTTATTGATTGTTGATCTCAGAGCCTGTGCTGTTGGTGTTCTGTTCAGGAAGTTGTCTCCTGTGCCAATGAGTTCAAGGCTCTTCTGCTCTTTTTCTTTTAACAGATTTAGTGTGTCTGGTTTTATGTTGAGGTATTTGATCCATTTGGACTCTAATTTTGTCCAGAGTAATAAATATAGAGCTATTTGGGGTTTTCTACATGTAGACATCCAGTTAGACCATTTGTTGAATATGCTATCTTTTTTCCATTGTACGGTTTTGACTTCTCTGTCAAAAATCAGGTGTCCCTAAGTGTGTGAGTTTATTTCTGGATCTTTGTTTTGATTCCATTGATCCACCATTTTGTTTCTATGCCAGTACCATGCAGTTTTTATTACTGTTGCTTTATAGTACAGCTTGAGATCAGGGGTGGAAATACCTCCAGATGATCCTTTACTGTACAGGATTGTTTTAGCTATTCTGGTGTTTTGTTTGTTTGTTTTTCCATAGCAACTTTGAGAGTTGTTCTTTCAAGGTATATCAAGAATTGTATTGGTATTTTGATGGGAATTGCATTGAATCTGTGGATTGCTTTTGGTAGGATGGCCATTTTTCCCTATGTTAATCCTACTGATCCATGAGCATGAGAGATCTTTCCATCTTCTGATATCTTCTTCAATTTCTTTTTTCAGAGACTTGAAGTGTTTTTCATGTAAGTCTTTTATTTGCTTGATTAGAGTTAGACCAAGATACTTTATGTGTTTTGTGGCTGTTGTGAAGGGTGTTGTTGCTCTAATTTTTTTTCTCAGCCAGCTTGTCTTTTGTATACAGGAGGGCTACTGATTTCTCTCTCTCTCTCTCTCTCTCTCTCTCTCTCTCTCTCTCTCTCTCTTTTCTTTCTTTATTTTAGTTAATTTTATATCCAACCATTTTGTTGAAGGTGTTTATCAGCTGTAGGAGTTCTCTGGTTGGATTTTTGGGGTCACTCATGTATACTATCATATCACCTGCAAAATAGTGATACTTTGACTTCTTCTTTTCCAATTTGTATCCCCTTGATCTCCTTTAGGTGTCTTACTGCTGTAGCTAGGACTTCAAGTACTGTGTTGAAGAGATACAGAGAGTATAAGCAGCCTTGCCTTGTCCCTGATTTCAGTGGGATTGATTTAAGTTTCTCTCCGTTTAGTTTGATGTCAGCTATAGGCTTGCTGTATATTGTCTTTACTATGTTTAGGTATGTGCCTTGTAGCACTGAATCTCTCCAAGATTTTAAACATGAATGGGTGTTGGATTTCATCAAATGCTTTTTCAGCATCTAAGGAGATGAACATGTGGTTTTGTTGTTTTTTTTTTTTCCTTCTGTTTGTTTATGTGGTGGATCACATTGATGGATTTCCATATATTGAACCACCCCTGCATGCCTGGGATGAAGCCTTCTTGGTCATGGTGAATGATATCTTTGATGTGTTCTTGGATTTGGTTTGCAAGTATGTTATTGAGTATTTTTGTGTGTGTCAATATTCATAAGGAAGATTTGACTGAAATTTTCTTTCTTTGTTGGGTCTTTCTGTGACTTAGGTATCAAAGTGACTCTGGCCTCATAGAATGAGTTTGGTAATATATCTTCTTTTTCTATTTTGTGGGATAGTTTCAAGAGTATTGATATTAGCCCTTCTTTGAAGGTCTAGTAGAATTATGCACTGAAACTACTGACCTTGAGCTTTTTTTGGATGGGAGACTTTTGATGACTGCTTCTATTTCCTTAGGAAATATAAGACTATTTAATTTATTTACCTGATCTTGATTCAAGTTTGGTAAATGAAATCTATGAAGAAAATTGTCCATTTCATTTAGATTTTCAAGTTTTGTGGCACATAGGCTTTTAAAGTAAGTCCTAATGATTCTTTGGATTTCCTCATCAATGTCTATTGTTTTGTCCCCCTTTTCATTTCTGATTTTGTTGATTTGGATAGTGTCTCTCTGCCTTGTAGTTAGTTTCACTAAGGGTTTGTCTGTCTTGTTGATTTTCTCAAAGAACCAGGTATTGGTTCTAATGATTTTTTTGAATTGTTTTCTTTGTTTCTAATATATTGATTTCAGTCCTGAGTTTATTTCCAGCCTTCTACTCCTCTTTGGTGTGTTTGCTTCTTTTTTCCTAGGACTTTCAGGTGTGCCATTAAGTTGCTTATACGAGATGTCTCGAATTTTTTTATGAAATCACTTACTGCTATGAACTTTCCTCTTAGCACTGCTTTCATTGTGTCCCATAAGTTTGGGTATGTTGTGCCATCATTTCATTGAATTCACTCAGGGAAGTCTTTAATTCCTTTCTATATTTCCTCCCTGACCCAGCTGTCATTGGGTAGAGAGTTGCTCAGTTTCTATGTGTGTGTAGGCTTTTCTATTTCTGTTGTTGCTGAGGTTCACCTTTAGTCCATAGGATACAAGGGATTGTTTCAATCTTCTTTTATCTGTGAGGCTTGCTTTGCATCCAACTTTGTGTCTGAAGAAGATTCTGTGAGGTGCTGAGAAATTATTTTCTTTTGTGCTTGGGTGAAAAGTTCTGTAGACATCTATTAGGTCCATTTGATTCATTATATCTGTTAGCATCATTATTTCTCTGTTTAGTTTTTGTTTCATTGACCTGTCCTTTGATGAGAGTCTCTCACTATTAATGTGTGGAGATTGATGTGTGGTTTAAGGTTTATTAATACTTCTTTTTCAAATGTGGGTGCCTTTGTGTTTGGGGTGTAGATGTTCAGAATTGAGATGTTTTCTTGGTGGAACTTTCCTTTGATGAGTATGAAGTGTCCTTCCTCATCTCTTTTGATTAATTTTGTTTGAACATCTATTTTATTAGATATTAAAATTGTTATTCCAGCTTGCTTCTTGGGTCCATTCGATTGGAAAACCTTTTTCCAGCCCTTTACTCTCAGGTAATGTCTCTCTTTGTGGCTGAGGTCTGTTTCTTGTATGCAGTAGAATGATTGGTCCTGTTTACTCATCCATTCTATTAGTCTGTTTCTTCTTATTGGAAAATTGAGTCCATTGATGTTGAGTTAGATTAATCATCAGTGACTGTTAGTTCTTTTTGTTTTGATGTTGATTGTGGTAGTGTGTTTGTGTGCTGGTCTACTTTTGGTTTTGCTGTAGTGAAGTTAATTATATCTTGTGTTTTCTTGGGGTGTGATTGATTTCCTTGCTTGGGAGTTTTTCTTCTAGTATCTTCTGTAGGGCTGAGTTTGTACATAGACATTGTTAAATTTGGAATATCTTGTTTTCTCCAACTATGGTGATTGAAAGTTTTGCTGGATATAGTAGTCTGGCCTGGCATCTATGGTCTTGTTTGCAAGATGTCTGCCCAGGCCCTTCTGGCTTTTATGGTCTCTGCTGAGAAGTCACATGTGATTCTGATAGGACTGTCATTATATGTTATTTGGACTTTTTCCCTTGCAGCTTTTAATATTTTTTTCTTTGTTGTGTACATTTAGTATTTTGATTATTATGTGGTGGGAGGATTTTCTTCTCTGGTCTAATCTATTTGGTATTCTGTAGTCTTCTTGTATGTTTATAGGCATCTCTTTCTTAAGAATGGGAAATTTTTCTTCTATGAGTTTGTTGAAAATATTTTATCATCCTTGGAGCCGGGAATCTTCCCTTTTTTCTATTCCTTTTATTCTTAGGTTTCTTCTTTTCATGGTGTCTTTGACTTCTAGGGTATTTTGTGTCCGGAATTTTTTGGATTTAATATTTTCTTTGATGGATGCATCAATTTCTTCTATTGTATCTTCTACTGATGAGATTCTTTCCTCCATCTCCTGTATTCTGTTGGTGATGCTTTCCTCTGTAGTTCCTGTTTTCTTCCCTAAGTGCTCCCTTTCCAGAATTTCTTCAGTTTGTGCTTTCTTTAATGTTTCCATTTTAGCTTCAGATCTGAACTGTTTTGTTTGAACATTCCTGTATTTCCTTCAGTAATTTAAATATTTCCTCTCTAAAGGCCTCACTCTGCTTGACTGTATCTTGTAATTCTTTATGTATTTTATTTATTTCCTATGTTATCATCTTTGTAAGTATAAACTTAAGGTCAGTTTCTTGTGTTTCAGTTCTGTTAGGGCATCCAGGATGTTTGCCTTTGGATAACTGGGTTCTGAGGATGTCATATTGCTTTGGCTTTTGTTGATTGTATTTTTACACTGAACTTTAGCCATCTGGATGTCCATCTTGTGTTGGATATTATATTGTGTTGCCTACAGGAGTTCTCAGGGCAGGAGTTCCCTGGGCAGGAAGCTGGAGGTTCCTGCAGGAGCCCTTCTCACATTGGTGGGAATGATCTCTGACTAGTGGGTGGTTCTCATGGAATTGCCCATGGGTCTCCTCAGATGTTTGATCCTGGGGACCATATGGATTCCTCAGGAGCTCAGAGATCCTCCTTTCACAGAGGGATGTCCTGGAGTCTGCTGCCCCACCACTGGCTTTCTTCGTCTGAGGTTAGCGAACCCAGGCACTTTGCTCATTCACTGTGTTTGCTGGGCACAGACTTTTTAGAGAACCTGTGAGCCAGAGGCCCTGTTGGTCTCCTTAGGGAGATGGGTTGAGCCCTGGAGCAGTGTCTAGGGTTCCTTCCTTGAGCATCAGGGAGCCTGTGGTTGGAGCCGCTTGCCCACCATCGATTGTGAGAGTGAGTCACGAGTTTGGAACCTGGAGTCAACAGTATCAGAAGGTGTCTTCAGGATGGTGAAAGTGGGCCTTGAGTTTGGAGCCACCTCCCTCCACAGGATGGAGCAGTGAGTGCCTGGTCCCAGGAGGGTGTCAACAGGATGGTGAGAGTGAGCTCCAGGGTTTGGAACCAGGAGCCCCTAGTCCCGCAAAAGGTGTCCACGGGACGGTGAGAGTGGGAACCCAGGTTTGGAGCCTCATCCCCTGTACCAGAAGGTAACCACTCCATGGACAGCGAGAATGAGAGCCCAAGGTCGGAGTCTCCAGCCTCCAGTACCAGGAAGGTATCTACAGATGTGGGCTTGTGCCTCAGCGCTGGAAGGATTTTTCCCAGTATTAGCCGGGTGGCCTGAAGGTGAACCCTCGAGTTTCCCTATGAGTTCTCCTCTCACCTGAGAAACATAAACGTCGGGGGTTTGGAGTCACAGTATGGCCTGCCTGGCCCCTGCTCTCACTGCTGAGCTGCTGTTCGGTCGGTGTTGCTATATTGTATTAGAAAAACCTAGAGGTTGTCTTTTAGACAATAATAAAGTTGTTATTGAGGGACATAGGATCTTCTTTTGCAGATACTTTGTCTTATTGATAGAAATAATTTACAGGCAGTCTCAGAAAGAAACTCTAGGACAATTTTACTGGAGTTTGAGAGGAAAAAAAAAACAACAGGTCAGGTGGGCTCAAGATCCTATCAGTTGTCTAGAGGTAGAGAGGGAAAGTTCAGTAACAGAAACAGAGTTGCTGGGTTGGGGCAGGTGTTTTGTTAGTCAAGACTAGGATTTGGCCTGGGTCAGAAAGTAGGCAAGCTTTGTTTGGGAGTCTGTGATCAACTGTGTGGAATAGGAACTCTTGGTGTATTTGAGGACATCTCTACCTAGAGAGATAGGCATTTCTTCTGCATAGCTCTGCATAGCTTAAGTTGCAAAATAGGGTTTCCTTATGATAGGAGGCTTCTGTCCTTGTCTAGGCAAAGGAAGTTCTTGTTCACATCTGTGCAAAAGACGTTATCATCTAACCACTGACTAGGCCATTTGTAAAGAGGTTATCGACCTCCAACCTTGGATTTGTCTAAGAGAATATCATCATGGTGGTCTTCATATATCTCTGAGCGAACTCCAAAACAGGAAGCACCTGCCATTTGAATATCATCATGCCATCTGACTAGAGGAAGCTGAGGTAGGTATGCATATGTCCCCAGTGCTGCTAAGCAAGAAGCCGGCAAATGGTTCTTTTCATTCTCTTTCTCTCTGTCAGCCTTCCTTCTAGTCATGTGCTGTTTATCGTTCCCTGGTTTCACACAGAGCCATAGTTTTCAATATCTGTTCAGTATCTTTGTGGGAGGTCTACTTTTCCACAATTTCACTTGCCTGGATGTAAAACTGAACACATGCAAAACAGAGCATTGAATTTCCCCTTAAAAATATGCTCTTTCAAACCAGGTGTGGTGGTTCATGCCTGTAATTACAGCACTCGGGAAAGTGAGGCAGGAAGAACAGGTCAAGATCAGCCTGTACGACATGACATCGTGACTCAAAAAAATACAGCAACAAAAAGCCTTTTAAAAACACTTCCCAAAAAACTTGCCACAGTTGCTCAATGGGTAGGTAGTTAACTCATGATGATGCAAAATGCCACAGCTCTCATTTTAAAAGGAATAAGAGACAATTTATTCCAGAGCCATTTTGAGTGACCGTGGCCCTGGAACACTGATTTAACTTACCCCAAATTTTATGTTCCAATGATGAAGCAATTTCATAAAGTTTTTATAGTTTTAACAGAACAAAAATGTCATAAATCAAGGAATTAAAATAGAGAAGTAGATACATTAAGATGGGGAAAGCTTTTCTATCGGCCCAAAATGCTTTATGATAATATTCTTAGTTTTGAAATTGGTGGAGGCTAATGGTCTGCTAAGTTTATAGATTCCAATAGGTTTTCATCTATTCACAAAATGAGTTCCAATGTAGAAGTAGGCAAGAAAGCAGTTCAGAGGGCTAAATTGAGCTCAAGATAGGGTAATTAGCTTTTGGACCTGCAACATTCCAATCTCTCCACAGTATAGAAATTCTAATCAGAAAATCAGTCTCTACAGGCACATCCTTTTCAGAAGTTTCCCTTCTCGCCCAAGAGCCTGTCCTCAAAATTTCTTGTTGGCTCTGCAATGGCAAAGCTGTGTCCCAGAATAATAGCACTCAGTTGCAGAGCCACCATCTCTTAGTTCTACTGACAGAGAACCACCCTTTCTGAAAGGCTCTATTCTATGCTAAATACAGGCTCCCAGCTCAAATGTAACCTACAGCAAAACTACTTTAACCTGCCTTCTTAAAGTACCCTATAGAGCCACCCCCTCTTCTACAAAACTGCATTTTCTTTAACATTTGTCAGCATGTAAAAATATTTTTTACATTTATATTGTCTGTCTCGTCACACCTAGAATAAACCTAACATGAGCAGAAATCTTCATATTCTCTTAACTGTCAAATCCCCAGTGCAAAAGACGTTTTAAGATTTTTTAAGTGACTCAACATGCCAGAAAAGCCTTTTATTTACTTCACTCTAAAGGAGAGAATTGGGTTGTAGAGGTACCGTGGTTAAGCAGGGAGACCAAGCCAGAAAATGTCAGCTCGCCGTTTAAAGTTAGTCTACCTGCGTTACTGAATCACTAAAATTTACAATTTACTGGGCAGCACGCGGACCGCCTCGGAAGACAGGCGCCTCCCAGCGACGCTGGAGACGTCGCTCCCTCCTACCCGGAACTAGCCCCTTCCCGCCCTGCGCCAGCGGGGGTTACCAGGGACGCCTGCGCAGTAAGCGTTTAGCGCAAAGATTTCTGGGATTGGTAGTCCATAGTCTTCTAGTCTTCTTATTTGCCTGAAAAGGAAATAACAACGTAAATAAGATCGCTTTGAATTTGATGCAAATTAAATAAAACTCAGATGTGGCTCAGAAAGGTGGAGGCGCTGAGTCCTTTTCAAAGATTCCTCCTATGTCGGTACAGGCGCCGCTCGGACGGTCTCTCGGGGTCCTCGGCTGGGCGGAGCTTCCCGCAGTGCCTTGTGGGTCCTTCCTGCGCCGACTCTCTCTTTCTCTCGGGCCCGTGGCGCCGGCAGGATGGGTGAGCGCGTGGGGCTGGGCTGCCGGGCGCGGGCAGGACCTGAGGCTCGGGGTCGCTTCCCTGTGGCTCGACGGAGTGGGGAGCGGGTGTGTCGGGCCGGAGCCTCCTGAGAGCGCCGTCCCGCGGGCACGTGGCCACGCGGAAGGGCTGCTGCGTCCGCAGGGTCGCGCGCCCCGGCAGCCGCAGCTAAGCCGAAAGGCCTGGGCCGGGCTGTGTGTCTGTCTGCCAGTTAGCTGGGGATTTTCGAGGGCAGTTGGCCCACGGGCTAAGACGAGCCACGGTGCCCCAGCGTATTAAAGGTCGGATTCGGCGGGTTTGAGGAGGATTCAGTGATCTTCTCTTTTCAGGCAAGTGTCGTGGTCTCCGTACTGCCAGGAAGCTCCGCAGTCACCGACGGGACCAGAAGTGGCATGATAAACAATACAAGAAAGCCCACTTGGGCACAGCCCTGAAGGCCAACCCTTTTGGAGGTGCCTCTCATGCGAAGGGAATTGTGCTGGAAAAAGTGTAAGTAAAAGACTGCTTGCTAAAAGCTTTATGTGATTGAGAACGAACTAGTTTTTAGTTGGTTAGAGTTCTTAAAGGAGAAAGCCTGGGAAGTACCCTTGTCTATGTTAGGACTAGACCTCGGGATTAGATGACTTGGTAATAAAGACTTGGGAGAAGACTTGGTAATAAAGTCCATATGGAACAGGGAGAACTGCTAAAAAGAATGTACTTTAACTAGCTGCTACGTTTTTTGGGGGTTGAGAAAATGCTTTTTCTGAGATACATTGATTTAAAATGGTGATTTTATTTTTCTGTAGTTTTAACAAATTTAATGGTAATAGTAAACATTTGAATGCCCTTTGTTAGTTTCCTCATTTTTACAACTCCATAGGCGCTATAAGTTTTCTTTTTTTCCTGAGGAAAAAACTGTGTCATTTGAGGGATTTGAGACTGGACTGAGAGGGTAGGAACCATTTCTACTTTCAGTCACATGTGCGTTGATATTGCAGAGGAGTTGAAGCCAAACAGCCAAATTCTGCTATCCGGAAGTGTGTGAGGGTGCAGCTGATCAAGAACGGCAAGAAGATCACAGCGTTCGTGCCCAATGACGGCTGCTTGAACTTCATTGAGGTGACTGTCTTAGAATCTGCACTTGTGCTTGTCTTCTGTGTGTGTTTAATCTGAAGAATGGCTCTTTTCTTGAATTGTAGTGCATTTAATTGCCATTCATACCTAAGATGGACTTTATTTTTATTTCAGGAAAACGATGAAGTTCTGGTTGCTGGATTTGGTCGGAAAGGTCATGCTGTAGGTGATATTCCTGGAGTCCGCTTTAAGGTTGTTAAGGTAGCCAATGTGTCTCTCTTGGCCCTGTACAAAGGCAAGAAGGAAAGACCAAGATCGTAAATGTTGACAATGGAAATACAGTAATAAATTTTCATATTCTGAAAATAGTTGTCTCTTATTTTCTGCCCCAAATCTCCAAAAATGTTGCCCATTATCAGTTTTAGGAGACAGTTGCTGAAATATTTTGTGGTGTAAATGTGGCTTGTACCAACACGACACAGTGTAGAGATAAGTAAATTATTCTGCAGTAAATAGTGCTTTATGTTTAGTGTTCTAGATGTGTATTAAATTCTATTGCTACTTAGCAGTTGTCAGCTATTGTAGATGTGACTCAGATTCCGGAGAACTTGTTCAGCATGCACAAAGACCCTGAGGGTCAGTCATCAGTGGGTAAAATCCCAGCCCTTGGGAGGCTGAGTGAGGTGAATGTGTGGGAGTGCATTAACGCCACTGCTTGTAGGGTGCTTAGGCCAAATGAAGCTGTGGGCCAGAGGGAAAGGGCAGAGCAAGGGAGTGCATACCTTATTCTACCCCCCAACCAAGACAGATTTTCTGTGTGGCCTTGGCTACCTTGGAACTCAAGAGATCTGCCTACCTCTGACTGAGTGCAGGGATTAAAGGTGAATTTTAACCTCAAAAGCATACAATGAAAGTGACTGTAGAGGGTTCAGCACTTGCAAACTGCAGGACCAGAGCTCAGATCCCATGCCACATCTTTGGTGTCATGTTTGGCTGTACTTTTTTTATACTTGGCTCAGACCATTGGTCAGATTTTCGCTGTTGAATACCGTCTCAAGGGGAAATTAACTCATCTGCACTAGAATAGACCAAATCTGATCCTCACAGGTGGAAGTGTCCATGAGTCTTCAGAGGCTTGCTCTGGCATCTGGTCTAGGAAAGCAGGCAGTGAGGGTAAAGACCCACAGGAGACTCCAAAGAACTTTGTTCCCTCCTGTCTTTGTAGGGAGCAGCTGAACCTGCAGAATGCTCTGTAAGAGTTCAAGGCTCCTCAACAGCATCTGAATTCTTAACTCTTCTGTTTCCAGCATATTTTTTTAACCACCCATACAGCAACACAGTATAGTGCCTACCAAGCTTATGAGAGCACCTCATGCGCGGGTATAGAAATGACTTTAGTTCTTTCTGCATGCCCATCCATGTTGGTGACCAAAGCTCTGTCTTGTGCACCCAGCATGAAGCTTGTGCTTTTTCTCTGAGTAACAAGGCAGGCCACAGTGGTTCACACCTTTAATCCCATTTGGGAGGCTGGCAGATTGGATTTTGTGGCCAGCATGAATCACTCAGTGAAATCCCTACCCCCTTCCCCCCAAAAAAAAAATCTGAGAAAGGCCTAAACAATTTCAGCTGCTGTTTTTTAGACTGTAGGAACACATTCTAAAGTGTATCAAGGAACTAGCATAAAAACTATGTTAAAGGACACTTGCTTTTTAAGACAAAAATGAGTGGCAGAACTTTAAGATGGGATGAGGTGAGATAAAAGCATTGCTAGCCTATGCTGAGGTATGGTTCTTAGATGTTCCTCCGAAAGCATGGTTTATAAAAATAATGTGTTGGTCATTAGGGTTTGGGGGTTCTTTGGTTTTTATTTTTGGTCATCAAGTTCTTAAACCTTGCTTTTTGAAGAGCTTATTAAGATTAAAAGGTAATAAATATTTTCAAATCACATACTCAGAAAGGATTTGTAGCCACTCTAAATTCAGAAGTAGAACAGTCCTGTTAAAATCAAGCATCTACCATCTGCTGTTGGTTGGGGAGAGGCAGTTTTGTATGAAATTAAACTAAAATGTATACACGTAAAGCCTGTTCACAAATTGACAACTTTGTGACAGCCAAGAACTAGAAATAAATACAGGAGAGGCAGTTAAATTGTGGTATATCTAAAAATGGCATACTACTTAGCCTTAAAAACTACTGGGACTGGAAAAATGGCTGAGTGGTTATGAACACCTACCAGAGTTCACACCCATGTCCAGCAGAACACAATCACAACCAGAGCTGTAGGATATCTAAACCCTTTTCTGGCCTCTGCACGCACGACACACATGGAAACATGTACATGTGATCTTTAAGATAATGAAGTTGGTGTGGCATGCAACAACTTATATGCATCTCAAAAGTACTAGAGTGCGACTTTAGAAGATTACATATGGTCTGTTATTTAACTCTTGAAAATGCAACATGGAGACAAGATTGGTAGTCAACAGGAAATGAGAACAGAGTTAAGGGTAGAGCTTCCCCCAACACACCTGTCTGACTAACCTGGAACTCACAAGCTCCTTTATAGTGATGCACTTGTTTCATGTCTTGAGTATGCTGGGGTTAACATAACTCAATATGATGGAATGTCATACCCACCCTCAAAAGAAGGGGGAAGGCATGTAATAATTAGTAAACTGTAGGTCAGGTCTGTAGCTTATGGTATATCAGAGTCAATATTCTACTTTTAAAATATACTTTGGCTATTGTTATTGGGCAAGTGGGATGAAGACTAAACTAGACTTTACACATACTCTCATTAATCCTAAATTGTTTATAAAATTAGTGAATAAAGCTGGCAGTGGTGGCTTTAAGCACTCTGTAGGCAGAGAATCTCCAAATTCCAGGGCAGCCTAGGCTACACAGAGAAACCCGGTCTCATAACAACAAGGAGAGGAGCAGGGGAGGGGAGAGTTAATTAATGAGCCCATTACTTAATCTGTTTTAGGTTTGTTGTCTGTCTGGCAAAGGCCAAACAACACAGACTTAGGAGCAGAAAGAGCCTCACCTTCACCTTGGAGACGTCCTTAGGGAAGTCAGAATCCCCCATGCTTGGTAGATCTCAGATGTCAGTCTTCTGGGAAATGACCCTTAATGCAGCTGGGAGACATTTTTTTAAACACATGCTCCGGTAGCTCCAAGGTAATTAATTGTCTCCTGACTTTCCACTTGTGACCTAGATACAGGCTTGGGGAGGCCATATGGTACTTGGTTCCATTTGGTTTTGGTTTTTTGAGGCAAGGTTTTTCTGTATAACAGCCCAGGCTGGCCTCCAGCTTTAAGGATCCACCTGCTTCTGCCCCCCGAGTGCTGGGATTACAGGGATGTACCACCAATGCCCTGCCCTGGTTCTGGTTTTTTTTGTTTTGTTTTGTTTTGTTTTGTTTTTTAAGGTTTATTTATTTATACAGGTATATTTATTTATTTATGCAGGTATGCCAGTATGACAGAAGAGGGCATCAGATCCCATTATAAGTGGTCATGAGCCCCCATGTGGTTACTGGGAATTGAACTCAGGACCTTAGGGAGAGCAGCCACTGCTTATAACCGCTGAGCCATTTTTCTAGGCCCCCTGGTTCCATTCTTAAGTTACTTAAGATATCACTCTACTGTCTTGCTCAGGACCCATTTCTTGTATCTGGCTACCTCATCTGATAAATTGGAAACAGATGGAACATAGGTTGAGTCCTATTATTTTAAAAATAATTTTCTCAAATAATTGCACCACTGAGATCAGAACAGTTGTTGGTCCTCTAATGTCTTCACTGCTGAGGAAAGTCATGCTACTAAAAAGCAGTGGGCGCTGCTGTATAATTTCAATAGCTTATCCTATACTATATGGCTAAAATCCACTTGTAAGTGAGTACATAGCACATGCATCTTTCTGGGTCTGAGTTACCTCACCCAGGATGATCTTTTCTAGTTCCATCCATTTGCCTGCAAGTTTCATGATTTGTTTTAAATAGCTGAGTAGTACTCCATTGTGTAAATGTACCACAATATTTGTATCCATTCTTCAGTTGAGGGACATCTAGATTATTTCCAATTTCTGGTTATTATGAATAAAGCTACTATGAACATAGTAGCGCAAATGTCCTTATTGAATGGTGGAGCATCTTTTGCTTGTAGGAGTGGTATAGCTGTGTCTTGAGGTATGATTATTCCCAGTTTTCTGAGAAAGCGCCAGATTGATTTCCAGAGAGGTTGTACAAGTTTGTATTCCCACCAGCAATGGAGGAGGGTTCCCCTTTCTCCACATCCTCATCAGCATGTGTTTTCACTTGAGTTTTTTATCTTATGCATTCTGACAAGTGTAAGACAGAATCACAGAGTCATTTTGATTTGCATTTCTTTAATGACTAAGGATGTTGAGCATTTCTTTTAAGTGTTTCTCCACCATTTAACATTCCTCTGTTGAGAACTCTGTTTAGCTCTGTGCCCTATTTTTTACTTGGTTTATTTGGTTTGTTGGTGTTTGATTTCTTGAGTTCATTATATGTTTTGGATATTAGCCCTCTGTCAGATGTAGGGTTGGTGAAGATCTTTCTCCAGTCTGTGGGCTGTCATTTTGTTCTGATGACAGTGTCCTTTGCTTTACAGAAGCTTTTCAGTTTCAGGAGGTCCCATTGATTGATTATTGATCTTAGAGCCTGTGCTGTTGGTGTTCTGTTCAGGAAGTTGTCTCCTGTGACAATGAGATTGAGGCTTTTTCCTACTTTTTTCTTCTAACAGGTTTAGTGTGTCTGGTTTTATGTTGACGTCTTTGATCCACTTGGATTTGAGTTTTGTTCAGGGAGATAAATATGGATCTATTTGCGTTTTTCAACATGTAGACAACCAGTTAGACCAGCACCATTTGTTGAAGATGCTTTCTTTTTCCATTATATGTTTTTGACTTCTTTGTCAAAAAAAAAAAAAAAAGTGACCATAGGTATGTAGTTTATTTTTGGGGCTTCAGTTTGATTCCATTGATCAACCAGTCAATTCTATGCCAGGACCATGCAGTTTTTATTACTGTTGCTCTGTAGTATAGTTTGAGATCAAGGATGGCAATACCTCCAGAAGTTCTTTTATTGTATAGGATTGTTTCAGTTATTCTGGATTTTTTGTTACAGGATAAGCATACTACAAGGCAAAGACTCAAAGAATATAAGTAACAGGATACAAGGGAGGATGTATAAATCTCATTCAGAAGGGGGGAGAGATAGAGGATAAAGAGAGGGAACAAGGTAGGAGGGGGGTGCAGAGAGTAAAGAGGGAGGAGAACAGACCTGGGGAGAGCCAGAGCAAGAGGACAGAAGGACTGTAGAGAAAAGAGAAACTGAGGGTTAGGGGTATCTCTGTGAAAACCTGGGGACCTAAGTCAGGGGAGGCCCCTGGGAGGATATGAGGGGTAACTCAGGCAGAGACTCCTATAGCAAGGCCATCGAGACTGAAGAGGACACCCACTAACTAGACTCATCTTCTAGCAGAGGGAGGGGAACACCAACCCATCCCCAAACACCTCGACCCAAATTTACCCTGCCTACAAGAAGTGCAGGTATAAAGATAGAGCAGAGATGGAGGGAATGCCCAACCAAAGACCCACCCTATTGGAGAGTGCCAACCCATGACACTATGAACAATGCTCTGCTAAACTTGAAGATAGGAACCTGACAGAGATGTCCTCTGAGAGGAGCTACCCAGCAATGCCTCTGTGGAGGACAAGCCGTATTACTGGCCCATCCCATGGAACCTGCACATTCTGCTTTGGTTGTAGTCATCGTAAATGAAATTGACCCAAAGACTCCGGTGAATGTAGAAAGCCCAGCATCACTGAGAAAAGAAGAAGACAACATTACAAAGTGTAGGGTTTACGATGTTCAGCAATTGAAAATGGAACAAAAACTGATGAACAAGGTCAAACAAAAATATTTGTATCCATAGAAACAAATGCCATAATGCCTGTAATTTGCTTCTGTAATTTGCTTTAAGGTACTGGAACAACTAAAGAACTAAATGAGCAATTATGGCTCGACCAGTCTTGGTTTGTTGAATCTGATTTGTAAGTATGTGAGGGATCATACCATTTTTATGTTTGAAAATTTCCACAATTTAAAGATTTCCATACATTCTGATTGTGTAACCACAATGCTGGATGTACAAGAACATCTGTATTGTTACAGTGTACATGAACCATCAGCAAAATACAGATGTGGGGACAATCAAGTGACAACTTCCATGTAGTACATTTATTTATTTTTGTTGCTTGAAGAAGAGCTTTGATAATAGACCGACCTGGCTTGGAAGTCATTATGTTCCCAGTGTAGCCTTGAACACAGGCAATCCTTCTGCCTCAGCCTTTCAAATGCTGGAATTACAGGTATTAAGAGACTTAACTCTTTAACGTGGAAACCCACTGATGATGCTCTATTTGATTGTAGTCATGGCTACTTTTTAAATGATCCTGGCCTCTCAGCTTCTGGTCAGATTTCTCCCTGTTCTTTAACCCTACACATCCTCTGGCTCGGTGACTACCTATGTAATTCAAATAACCAACAGATACTTACTGAGGGCAATGAGGTGCCAAGCACGATGCAAAGCCTGGCAGGTGATAGTCACCAACTGCAGATCTGTTGAACTGAGGTTTCCTGTTAGCATGCCAGGCTCCCTTTGTTAAGATCCTTCTTTGTAGCTAGTGCTGACCTTAGGACATGTGAAAACTTTGAAAGAAATCCAAGAAAATATCACAAAACTGTGGGTTTATTATTATCTGGACTAATTTGAATATAGAATACACGTGGGTTTGGGTTCATTTTTAAAACTTTACAAGAGAGGACTACTACTGAAGGGCATTGGCAGCAAGACCACTAGATGTCGCCACTGACAACTTAAACGGTAAAGCAAGGGTTTGTAATACTGTCTCAAAGAATACTACCAAACTGAAGAGCAAAATGATAAAAACACTTACCAGTACACCTTATAAAACACAGAGGCATAAAGTAAGCATATTATCTTACACCCCTAATCTAGCACTCTAGAGGCTGAGGCAGGAGAATTACCATGGGTTTGAGACCAGCCTAGGTTACATATTGATTTCAAGGCCTTCTAGAGCTACAGTGTATTAAAAACAAAACATTAGCTGTAAAGTAACAGACAGTTCATGCTATGTTCTACAGACCCAGAGAGGCTAGTAACAAGGAGGGCTCAAGGTGGGACACAAGGACCTCCCTGGGAAGGGGAAGTGGATCTCAGGTGAGATTGGGAACAGTAGTGACCAGGTGGTGGGAAGGAGGGAGGAAATACTGGGAGAAGTGACTGGAATTGTGGTTATTTTGGGAAAGAATTGTAAATCTTGTACAATGGAAACTCCATTGGATCTACAAGAGTAACCCTAGCAAAGACCTAGTAATGGGGGACACAGGACCTGGACCAGCCATCCTCTGTAACCAGGGAAGGCCTTACTTAGTGGAGGGATTGGGACACAAACCCAGATACAAAACCTTTGACCTACAGTTTGTCCTGCCTGCAGTTATCCTGGGACTGGAGCCTAGAAGAATTGTCATCAAAGAGACCAGAGAGACGTCATCCAACAACTAATGGGAGCAGGTGCAGAGTACCAAACAGTTGGCCAAGATTTGGGGGTCCTATGGAGGGGAGGAATGAAGAATCAGAGGAACCAGAAGGGTCAGGGTCACCCCACGAGAACACAATCCACAGAATCAACTGACCTGGACTCATGGGGACTCAGAGAGGTCAGGGAGCCTGCAGGGTCTGACCTAGGTCCTCTGAATATGTTATGGCTGAGTAGCTTGCTGCTCTCATGAAAATCCTGACAGTGGGAGCTGGCGCTGTCCCTGACTCTTTTGCCTACTTGTGAGACCCTTTTCCTCCTACTGGTTTGCCTTGTCTAGCCTTGATGTGATGGTACATGCCTGGTCTATTGTAGCTTGTCATGCAATGATTGATGTTCCTGGGAGGTCTGGTCTTTTCTGAGGGAAGGCGGGTGGGGGGGTGGATTTGGAGGAGACTTGGGGGAGGGGAGGGAGGAGAAACTGATTACATGTAAAATATAAGAGAAAAATAAAAACCAATCTCCCCAAACCAGAACAGTTAAGTATGGCAAAAGTCCTCCTAGGGAAGTGGCCATCAACTTGCTGGCAGCAGAGTAGCAAGGTCATGACAGCATCTATGAAGTGGAGGGAAGTAATCTGCCCGCTCATGTTCAGATCTCTGTTCCCTGAACCAGAAACCTCTCAGCCAGTGACTGTCACACCAACACTACCTCCACAGACACGTGCCAATCCTGTGAAGATTTTACACACGTTTATACTCAGACCACATATATACAGCCATGATGCTGGAAGCCAGCTCACAAAGCCATGTACATGACAGAGTACATGACTTAGCCTCATGTGCAGCAGGCTGTACCACCTCACAGTTCTCAAGTGCCTAACAAACAATGCTTTGTCTTTCAGAACAAATACAAACCCCACCATTGAGGGAAAATGACTGACTGAAAAAAGTTCAAAAATAAGAATACTTTTACTATGTGAAATACGTTTGTTATTTCCTTTTTAATGTGGTCTTTATTTAAATAATAATAACCATAAACTGACTTTCCTTGATTAAATATGCTTTCAGACATTTGACAGATCAGAAAGCAAGGGCTCAGAGAGGCTTGATGGCATGCCTCACTAATAGCGGGACCCAGGACTCAGGCTTTTGGATAGGCTGCCAGGTTTTCTTTAGGAAGCCCCGGGAGAGAACCGGAACGCGTCCTTGTCCCTTGACTACGCTCACTTGCCAGTCTCTACTTTATGTGGTTCTCAGGCCAAGCACAAATTCTTGGGTGAAGAACATGGCTCTTCCAGGTGGGCCCAACACTGGTGGGCAGCTTCAATCCTCCCTCCCTCCCTCCCTCCAGGACCCTGAGGATGGGGCTTTCATCAGGTCGCTCACCTTGCTCTGCTTCAAAGCCTTCCTGGACACGTGCTTCCCAGGCCTAGGTGGGAGTGTGCAGCATTGGTCCGGAGCCTCCTTCCTGCCTATCTCCACTGGCCCACGTGCCTCAAGGTCACCTAAGACTCTCCAGGTGAGAAAACTGAGATGGCTCAGGGGATAAGACAGTTTATTGCTGCCTGACAGTGGTGGCACACACCTTTAATCCAGGCACGTGAGAGGCAGAGTTTGAGGACAGCTGGGTATGCAGATCGAATTCCAAGACAGCCAGGACTATGCAGAGAAACCTTGACTAGAACATTCCTGCTCTTGCAGAGGACCTGCAGTTCAATTTCCAGCTTTCACCACTGTCTATAACTCCATTTCTAGGAGATCAAGTACCTTATGGTGCCCTTCTGGTGCCCCCCCCCATGCACAAATACAGCCACTGACACAGAAATACACAATAGAATTTTTAAGATTTTTTATTTAATTATTTTTATTAATTACAGTTTATTCACTTTTGCATCCCCCCTGTACCTCCCTCTGTCCTTTCTCCCAATCCCACCCTCCCTCTTCCCCACCCATGTCCCTCTCCCAGTCCACTGAAAAGGGAGGTCCTTCTCCCCTTCCCTCTGATTATAGTCTATCAGGTCTCATCAGAAGTGGCTGCATTGTCTTCTTCTGTGGCCTGGTAAGGCTGCTCCCCCTCAGCGGGGAGGTGATCAAAGAGCAGGCCAATCAGTTCATGTCAGAGACAGTCCCTGTCCCCATTACTATGGAGGCCACTTGGATACTGAACTGCTATAGGCTACCTCTCTGCAGGGGTTCCAGGCCATTTCCATGAGTGGTCCTTGGCTGGAATATCAGTTTTAGAAAAGACCCATCAGACTTTTTGGATCTGTTGCTCCCCTTGTGGAGCTCCTGTCCTCTCCAGGTCTTACAATCTCCCACTTCTTTCATAAGATTCCCTGCACTCTGCCTAAAGTTTGGCTATGAGTCAGCATCTGCCTCAATACCTTGCAGGGTAGAGCCTTTCAGAGGCCCTCTGTGGTAGGCTCCTATCCTGTTCTCTGTTTTCTCCCTCCTCTGATGTCCATCCTCTTTTCCTTCTGAATGGGGATTGAGCATCTTAGCCAGAGTCCTCCTTCCTGATAAGCTTTCTTAGGTGTACAGATTTTAGTATGTTTATCCTATATTATATGTCTAATACCCACTTATAAGTGAGTATATACCCTGTGTGTCTTTCTGTTTCTGGGATACCTCACTCAGGATGATCTTTTCCAGTTCCCACCATTTACCTGCAAATTTCATGATTTCCTTGTTTTTTACCACTGAGTAATATTCCTAGAAATTTTTTAATTGAAAAGAATCATACAATTTAGTCTGATCACAATTTTCCCCTTGCCCAATGCTCCCCCTTAATATATGTGTCAACTTTAGTTTATCTTTTCACATATAGAGTATATTTTTGTTGGCCACCTCCTGGAATTAATGGGCATGCCACTATGTCATGCCCCAAAATAGTGTTCTCACCTTCAATGAGTTACAGTCTATCATGAACAAGGGGAGAGGCCAAGGAGGAGCAAACACTGAAAGTTCCTAATGAGTCAGTACTTGTGGCACAACCCTATAGTCACAGCTACTAGGGAGGCAGATGCAGGAAGACCAGGAGTTCAAGGCCCTCCTGGGCTATAAAGTGAGTTCAAGGCCAACCTGGGCAACTCCATCTCAAAGAGTAAAAAGAGGCATAGAATAGCTTGTTTAGCACGTGCAAGGCCCTTCGTTCAATCCACAGTACCAGAAGGACAAAGCACAAATCAAATCTAAACTAGGTCTGAGCTGTTAGGTTAATATTTCAGAGCTTGTTAGCAAAAGGTAACTAGTGCTTCCAGATAAATACATTATTCAGAACATACACACACACAGACAAACATGCATACATATATGCATATATACACACAAGCATAACATGATAAACACACACATATACACATATGCATACATATACACATACATGCACACACACTATATACACACATGCGCACACACACACATGCGCGCGCGCGCACACACACACAAGAAGGCTTAGGAAATGATTTGCTGAGAAATCTTTGTTCATATTAAGGAGGGTGCAGGGAAAACTCCCTTGCAGAAGCTGCAAAGATGTTGAGTGGTGAACAGCAGAGTGCCCAGCAAGCATATACTCAGGCTCTCCTCCTAGCAGGAATATGAGCAGCTCAGCATTTTAAATTTACTTGTAGCTTTTCTAGCAGTTTAAATTAACCCTTTCCTACTTCTTTTTCTGAGAGTTTGGTCCTTACCTGCAGATGTGGCCCGGGCATGTGCTTCCCAGGGAACACAGCCTCACGCTGTTACACCCCACTTTCACAAAGCCATCTCTGGCCACAGGTTGCACTGTTTTTCTTGCCCTAGCAGGACACCTGAGATTCATTTATAAGGGAAAAGGCTTGACTCACGCATGATTCAAGACCTGTCAGCTGCGGCTGGCTGAAGCTCTGGCAGAGAGCAGGTATTTGTGAGGAAGAGCAGAAGTGATAAAGGGCTGACCTGTCTTAGTTACTGTTCAACTCTGTGAAGGGAGCCTGTTTTAGTTGGGTCACACTCATCCAACAGGGCCACCTGTCCTAACCCTTTCAAATCATGCCACTCCCTATGAGCCTATAAGGGACCATTTTCATTCAGACCACCCCATTCCACACCCTGGGCCCAATAGATGAGTAGGCAAAAAAACTGGGAAATGTTCACATAACACAGGACACGTATTTCCACTTTTGCAAACAAGGTTGGTTGCCCAGTGCACAGGATGTGCGTGATCACATGTATGTGGGAAGCATGTAGGCAGGAAGTATGTCAGGATGTGTGCTTGCTTCTGAAAGCAAGACGTCAGCAGCCTTGTAAGCCTTTGTATACTCATGACCAACATGTGCCTCTCTAGGAGTCACAGGTCAGGAGCTGGCTGGCTTGTGTCCATCATCGTGGCCAGTATTTAATAACGCTCATTTCAGATTTGACTAAAAAACTGTAGTGGTACTCTTGTTCTCGCCTGATGGGATTAATAGATTTGGTTCCATTATACTTCCTGGTGCCTCCTTTCTCCTCAAACTGGACACTTTTAATTTTTTCCTTGCTTACCTTGCTCCTTTTCATTATAGATCTGAATAAGACTGGCCACTAAAACCCCCACACAACACAGTGAATACTAGGCTGTGCAGAAATTTCCTCCGCCAGTGCTGTTAATCCTTAACTGTTCTTCAATTTAACCTTAGGCAGATTTTTTTTTTTAAAGGGCAGAAAACAGCCACATTCCTTGCCAAAATATTACAAGAGTGATCTTTAGGCCACTTACTAATATTCTTCTCCAGCAGAACATCTTGAGCTGAACTCCCGCAGTTCAAATCACCACTGTCTTCAATGATCCTACTTGAAACTTGGGCTTCAAGTGTCTGATTGCTTTTCTAGCACGAAGCCTCCAAACGAAAGCACGGTCAGGCTTATCACAGCAACACTAGTAACAACTTCTGTCTGAGGGTTTCTATTGCTGTGAGGAGACCAGGGCCACTGCAACTCCTATAAAGGACAACATTTAACTGGGGCTGGCTTACAGTTCAGAGGTTTAGTCCATTATGGTCATGGAATGATGCACGGCAGTGTGCAGGCAGACATGGTGCTGGAGACGTAGCTGAGAGTTCTACATCTGGATCACAGGCAGCAGGAAGAGACACTGGGCCTGGCTGAGCACTGAAACCTCAAAGACCACCCCCAGGGGCACACTTCCTCCCACGAGGCCACACCAATCCAAAAAGGCCACACGTCCTAATCCTTTCAAATAATGCCATTGGAGCCATTTTTACTCAAACCAACACAGAAACCATGACCAAGGCAGCGTATGAAATCATTTATCTGGGGGCTTGCTTATAGTGAGTCCATGACCATGATGGGATAGCATGCAGCATTCAGGCATGACACTGAAACAGTAGCTGAAAACTAAGATCTGATCTGCAAGTTGTAGGCAGCAAGAGGGAGACTGGACCTAGCATGGGATTCGGAAACTCCTAAGCCTCCCATCTCCACTGACACACCTCTTCCAAGAGAAGCACACCTTTTAATCCAAGTAGGGAACAAGCATTCAAATATGTGAGCCCGTGGGTCTGTTCTTATTGAAACCACCATATCTGTCTCATTAAAAAAACTCAATCCGGTCCTTTAAGATCTGAATCAGACCCACTTGACAGCCTGTTCTCCTCTTAAACGGCCTACCACTTCTCAATGCCACTGGGAATTAGACTTCAACAGACATTTCAAAGGAGATGAACCTCATCCAAACCATAACAGCCATCTTGTTAAAAAGAAAAAAAGTCGAAATGTTCTTACTATTCGTATACAGACAAACCAACTTACAGTAATGTAGCTAAACTTTTTAAAAAAAAAATTTATGGTGGTGTCAAAGTAAAATAAAGGTGGTAGAAATCACACTTTGAACTTTGACCCTCTCCTGAGCTGCTGATGTGCAGCCCAGTACTTTCTTGTAACAGTAGGCATCGGCCTGCTGAGATCAGGGAGCTAAAGAAGCAAAGCTTTGTCAGCGTGTAGAGAATAGACTCTGGAGCCCTCAGCCCTACGTGTGACGCCTTCATCAAACTTCTCCCCTCATGGCTCAGGGAACCATGCAGGAGTGGAGAAGGAAAAATTCTGAGATCCAGGGGTGGTAGATGACGTCAAGGAACAGTGTCTCCTGGACACAACAGGACTGTTGCACGTATGAAATCACGGAGTCCATGGTAGCATGCATAGAGCTGCACAGGTACAAGCCAGATGGGGTTCCAGTGCTGGGAGGAGGAAGTGGACACAGGATCCCACCCCTTCCTAAGAACCTATCTGCAGCTGATACCCACTGGCAAAGAAGAATCAGTTTTCTCCAATGGGGTCTCATTAGGCATATTAACTATATGTCAGGAGTAGTGCTGGCTGACACAACACAAACCTGGTCGTGTCTTTGTAGGTTTATGTCTCATTTTGCTTTGTTTGAGCATTTCTCTTCCTTCCTTCCTTTGGATTAGGTGGGTAGAAAGGATCTGGAAAGAATTAGGGAAGGGGAAATTCATGATCAAAACATATTGTCTGAAAACATTTTTTTTTCAATAAAAAACAGTACTCCACAGTATTGTTTGCTATCAGACTTTTTTTGGAGATTGTGTTTTGTGCTTTCACACTCCATACCATTTACAAAATGCTAGATGCCTGTATGTGTGACATAGTCAGCACTTTTATTATTCAGGCTTTTGATAAGGTAGCTTTGTCTAACTGCAGGCTAATGGAAGTGCCATGAGCATATTTAAAGGCAGCTAATGCCACGGAGGGAGCTCAGTGAGTAAAGACACACATGGCCAGGCCTAATGGCCTGAGTTTTTCCCTGGGATGCACAGTGGAAGGAGAGAAGCCATCTTACAAGCTGTCCTTTCTTCTCCATGTGTCTTCTGTGGTGAGTGCCCTGTCCTGCTCTTACACACAGACAAAACAAAAGTGTCAAAGTTAGAAAAGAAAGTGAATTAAGCTAATCTACGATGCTCAATAGGTTAGATATATTAAACACATCCTCAGCTTATTGTATTTTCAATTTACAGTGAGTTTCTCCGACTATGACGGCACCTTGTGCCGACACCAGGAAGCAAGTCTACATTGAAAGCGCCACCCGTGCTTGGTGGTACTAAGAGAACACAAACCAATGCTTAATAAAAGTTAATCCAAATCAGGGGTTTTCCAGGGAGCAGGCTCCCAAAACCACCCAGACAGGATGTCTCAGAAGGTGGCTCTGGCATTTGAAGGTATAAGGAGTCCTCAGGTGATTTTGTAGGACACACTTCATGGAAGAAACTGTACCAATTGTATTTTCCATTTAGTTTCATCTTTTAGAAAACAAAAATGTAAAATAAAGCAAGTTTTAATTCCTCCAGATCAGGTCTGTCTTCATGTCTTGCTGGCTAGAAAACACATTATGGACTGAATTAACAGCAGTCAGCTATGCAGCAGGCGAACATTTAATTAATGTTTCTATATACTCTTCAATAATTGTGCATTAATGATTTCATATAGTTCCCAGCAATGTTATGGGGCAGCCTGTTATTCTCATATTCAAAAGAAAGTTGTAAAGCTGTGAAGACTTGCACAAGAGCCTCCAATACAACAGAGCAGCTGTGGGCTTCACAGACCAGAAGGAAAAATGATTGTGTTATTTTTATTGAAAAAAAAAAAAAAAAGCAATTGCAATGCTTTAATGTTTTCTATAACTATTTAAAAAAACTGTAGTTACCACACCATACTTGGCTTGTAAATAATAAGATGCTCAGTTATTCTTTATTATGTACCTAATTTTTTATGTCTACACACACACACACACACATTTTTTTGGGAGTGATAAAATAATCCATTGTTCCTGAGTTTGACTGTGGGAGGATAATTTAAGATGGGTCATGTTTCTAACATCAATTTTTCAGAAAAGGCAAGTTCTACATTTTAATTTTCATACACCTTATATTAAAACAAAAACGCAAACACATTTCTCCATCAATCTCCACAGCAGAAGAGCTGAGCCTGGAGAGAATTGCCCCACGCCAGCCTGAGTGATGTCAGCAGTGATATCACCGAACCTGATCTGACTCTGTGGCATGTTCCTTCCACACAAGCACTATTCCAAACAGGTTTCTGCAGATGTTTTCCAAGGAAAGAACTCCCACAAAATCTGGGTGCCATGAGATATTGCAGTCCCATTTCCGTGAAAACCAATGCTTCCTTGCTACATGCCGTAGTTCCTAGGATCAGCAGAAAATCTGAGAACAAGGACAAAACAAAAGCAAAGAGAATAAGAGAGAGCAGTAAAGGTCTTATTTCAAGAATACTGGCTATAAAATCCACCACCTTCTGCGGTTATGTGGATGCCCTCTGTAGCCACATATAACACTTCCCGAATAACTGGAACACTGAAGAACAAGCCCTGGCTCAGCCAGTAAAGACAGTGCAAACTGACCCGGATGTATCTAAGACACATCCAAGACCCGAGATGTATCTAAGGGTAAGACCAGCACCATCATCTTTCTAACGACACAGCTTGAAACCCAGGCTTTTCTCCTTACCTTGCTTGCTTACGAATCACTCAGCCTGTGATGATGCTTCAGCGTAGCTCAGTGGTAGATGCAGACCAACAACAGGTCCCACGATACTCAGCCATGAAGTGATGTAGTTGACATTTCTAGGAAACAAGCAAGGCATATGTGATACAAATGCTCCGTTACAGTTTCTGATGGTGAGCCAGTGAGTGGCCAGAACAGAGAGAAGCGAGGCCTTTTCTGAAGAGGCTGGCTTGGCTGGGACCCCAGAATCCCTGCTTCCAGGCACACGAGGTAGTGCCAGATTTGTGATCCCAGAGTAGGCGAGGGTCTCTCACCAAGGTAGCTGAAGGGCAAAACAAAAATGGGGCCTCCAGTTCCTCACTAGGGCTCAAATTTTCCATTTGAGTTTCCAGCATTTGTTGAGCTGGCCGAGTGCAGCAGTTAAAATCGTGATGCTGAGATGCAAATTGCTGAATTCAAATCCCAGTCCTACCCCAAACAAGCTGGGTGACTTCGCAGTCACTCAACTCCTCTGCGCTTTAGCTTTCTTCTCCGAAAATTAAGTAAAAGTTATTGGAATGTAATAAAAGCCCATGTGTTCATATATCTAAAACTCAGAACACTAGCCAAAACTCAATGTGTTCACCATCATTATTAGAAAGAATATTTCTTATCTTGGCCTGGCTTTTAGAGTCACATGAAAAGATTTACACTTTTAAAATCAGAGTAGAGCACAATGGGTCTTGACGGTGTTTCTTACCTATTGATTTTCTGTGAATTCTTTAGCACGGCAGTCATGAATTCATTTGTCTTGCAGGGATGTAAAACAAAAAATGGTTGCCCAAGAATTGGATGCTCCTGCAAAAAAATACCAACTGTCACCGAGAACTACTTCGAAAAAGTTAAACAATCTGCTTTCCTTTTTAGTATTTAAAATCTGTATACCCTGTCTCTCTCCCTCCCCCACCGTGTATGTGTGTGTGTGTGTGTGTGTGTGTGTGTGTGTGTGTGTGTGCACAGGCATGAACAAGCACCTGTACATACACACACGAGAAGCTCTGAGGACATGCGGGTCCTGGGGCTTAACCTCCTGTCATCAGGCTTGGCTGCAGGTGTCTTTACACGCTGCGGGGTGTGTGTGTGTGTGTATGTGTGTGTGTGTGTGTGAATGAGAACAGGCCCCTTAAGCTCATGTACTATTTGAGAAGAATTAGAAGGATTATGAGGTGTAGCTTTGTTGGAGGAGGTGTGTCACAGGGGTAGACTTTGAGGTTTCAAAAGTCGTGCCAGGCCCCGCTTCTTTTTTGGCCGGTGGATCGGGACGGCTCTCATCTACTGCAGGCGTGCTACTGTGTTCCCACCATGATGACGATGGCCAGCCTCTGAAACTGTAAGCCAGTCCCCAACGACATGCTTTCTTCTAGAAGAGTTCCTGTGGTCAGGATGTCTCTTCACAGGAAGAGAACAGAGACAAATACACCCACTAAGCCATATCCACCTGCTCTGCTCTTTTAAAATAAATACCTAACTTAAATTCTGTCACTGATTAACATTCAGGTAGACTTTCCACTTTGAAATACAATTATAATCCAAACATGACAAAGGTTGTGAGAAGGAGCTATTCACTGATTTATTGTTGAGCACAGTGGGACACACATGCCATTTACACACTATAAATTAGACAAATTTCCTTGGTTCTCTCTCAGTTAGCCAATGTTTCTCTTTGGCTTATAATCATTTTAATTTTCCTTCAGTGATGTACAAAAGACCAATAACTTGACAACCAGAACAAAGCATTTCCCTTACCTCCATGTCAGCAGTCCAGGAACCACAGTCATTTGCATATTTTAAGCTTGAAATTGGTTAGTGTGCTAATTGCTTCAGCAGGCTAGCTTCCTCCCAGTGTCAGTGGGCACATGTTCTGTGACACACACTGAGTGAAAGGAAGTGGCTCACATAATTTCTCTCTCCTCTCCACTCCTCTCATCCTCTCCTTTGTCTCTCAGACATAGCTGTTCCTAACACTGAAACCCTATGGTATAATTCCACCCTCTCTATAGGGGAATGACTGGACATAAGCTACAGACCACTCTGCTGCCAGTTAATGGTCACAGACAATGGGGATCTCAGAAGGTTTCTATATGGTGAGTAATCCATGCATAAGGTCTACCAACAACAACAAAAACCATTATTGATGATAAATTGTTTGCATTGTTATTACCACTGTGACAGAGACTACCAACTCAAGTAGTGAAGTCCATACAAATGACTTTGAAGGAGATTTCTGGTTAAATACATAAGGGCCAGCAGAGCTGCAGAGGGCTGCCATCCAAGGCTGTGCTCACTGCCCCAGCCCAGCCAACAGGGCCATACAACAAGGCAGGTCCTGAATGCCCTCTTCTATTTGTCAAAATCAGCTTGGGTAAAATCTCTTAAATGTAAATGCTGGCACACGATGCCTTTAAACACGGACGGGCTAAGTAAGTCAGACGAGGAGCTGGATGTAGGCAGGGCCTGCCCAGCAGCTTTTCTTGCCTGCTTCTCCTCCTCTTGGTCAGTCTCCAGGAAAGCCAAGCCCGCAGCAGCTCCTGAGCAGCCTAAGTTCTGCCTCTACCCTCAGCCCCAAGCATCATGTCTGCGGCACTTGCTGCTGTCTCAAGGACCCAAGTCTGATTCATAGCAGCCATGGTAGGTGGCTCACACTGCCTGTGCTCCAGCACCAGGGCATCTGACGCCACTTCTGGCCTCTGTAGGCACCCTTACACATGTGGCACACACTCATGCAGATACACATAAATAAAATAAAATAATAATGAAAAGACCTAAGAAGGGTCTACATAGATGGGCAAACTGAGGGATTTATGTATGGTGAGGGGTGTAGCCAGATATGTACCTGGAATTTTCAGCACAACTTGGTCTCTTTGTCTTTGCCCACTCCACTGTTTGTTCTTGCTTTCTTAAGTTTTTATTGGCTACTTTCCCACCCAGCATTTGCTCTCGTTCCTGGGCCCTGGGGGGCACTGTACCTCTGGCAAGTCTCCTGCGCAACTTGATTCTGGCTCCTTTATTTATTAATTAAAAATATATTTATAAAAGAAATAACTTCTCAGGTGTCTGCCAGGACTCATTCTAGATCTCCTCTGGTGACCATAGTATTGCTAGAGCAGCAGTTCTCAACTTGTGGGTCATGACCTCTCAGATATCCTGCAGACCATGTATTTAAATTAAATTCATAACAGTAGCAAAATTACAGTTATGAAGTAGCAATGAAAGGCTTTTATGTTTGGGGGTCATCCCAACATGAGGAACTGTATGAAAAGGTCATGACATTAGGAAGGTTGAGGACCCGTCAGTCCTCTAGAGTAAGCAAAGCCTGTGGTCTCATAGGACTTGACTCAAGAGCAGGAGCCATCCAACAACACACAAAGACACAGGCTCAATGATCCACACGGCTGCAGATGTTGATGGAAATCTACAAGGTCGCACAGTTCTGGAGGGATTGCAGTGATGGTGTAGCTGGTACAAGAGGAGGCCTTAAGGTACAGGTATGCTGGGGACTAAATGCGTGTCCCTCTCCATTCAGATGTGGAAATCCTGGCTCTCAAGGAATTGACTTTGGAAGATAAGTCTCTGGGAGGTGATGAAGTGACCAGGGAGCAACAGCCCTGAGTGGGAACAGGACAGACTCTCTCATGTCTTCTAGACAAAAGAGGACACAGAAAGTGGCCACTTGTCAGCTGCTGTATGGTAGAAATTTGGGCTCTAAGTTATCTTTGCTCACCCCATACAGAAAATGGGTAGGAGTTCACACAAGTTCTGTAGTGAAAACTCTTGGGTCAAGTCCTGCTCTACAACTGAGGAACTGTGACTTTTAGGGGAACCTCAATCTTTTTTTTTTTTTTTTGTCTCTTTTCTTATGGGATAGGTTAACAGGCACAGGATGATAGCAAATTTCTGAAGTGATAACATCAGAAATGTGCATAGAAGAAATTTGACCTGCTTGACAGAGGTCAAATGTTTATCTATTAATTAATTCATGCTGAAATAGGTACGGATATGCCATTCAGACTGTGGGCTCATAGTAAAGTAAGCTGAGAGGGAAGGCTTTATACAAGACCTATATTCTTCAAAGTATGGGTTTTATGAAAAGTTTTTACTATATGATTCAATACTCTAATGCTCCCCCCGACACACACACAGATCTTGTAGAGTTTGCAGCATTAAAAGATATCACTGGGCCTGGAGAGATGCCTCAGAGGTTAAGAACACTTCTTCCAAAGGTCCTGAGTTCAATCCCCAGCACCCAGATCTGGTGCCCTCTTCTGGTATGCAGGCACACATGCAGGCAGCTGGGCTAGTATTTCAAAGTGTGGTTGGTCAGGCTGGCCAGCAATGCCCTATGCCTCACCCTGGTCCAGAAGAAAATATGCCTGGCTATTATGTCTGTGTTGTGGTAAATAAAATGAGTACTGGGCTATACATTATTTGTTATTTGCCCTATGATTATCATGGTGGTGTTATTTAACCCATTATCACAAATAATAAGACACAGACACCTGTTAGATTTTATAATTGCCTTATATATCTTGGGCTTATTTACCTTACACTGTCTCAATAATCTCACCATCTATCTCCCAGTCCCCATGCAATGCCATACACCTTAACCATTCCTATCTGGGCTACCTTCCATGCATAATCTTATAAACACTTGTTTATATTTTTCATCTTTGTTTTTTTCCATCCACGCCATCCTTTCTCCTGGCCCACATGGTTCCTTCTCTATGCTAACCCATGGTGGCATCCTCCTGCCTTCTCTCTTCCTATCTGTTTCTGGTGATTCTTTTGAACCTTAGCCACACCTACCCCATTCTGCTCTGCCTAGGTATAGGCTGTTTAATCAGCCAATCCGGCCAGTTTACACAACAATAGGTGTATCCAGGCAGTAACCAGCATCAGGCCAACCCCCAACATGCCTGCTTCCAAACCCAGTGGCTCTGAGAACCTTCTGACCACTGCTTCAGCTACGATAGGAGGAGTGGCAAGATCCCACCTGCCAGGTGAAGGGCCGACCAGTAACTTTTGATCCATACCTGCTGGTCCTTCTGACTTACAGAGGCCCAGGATGGGCAAACTCAACGAAAAGAAGGCAACATTTGCATGGTCTGCCTCAAGTTTCTGCTGCTCACCTACAGCTGCTGCTTCTGGCCGGCCGGCCTGGCAGTCTTGGCAGTGGGCATTGGGACACTGGCCCTCAAGAGTGACTACATTAGTCTGCTGGATTCAAGCACCTACGTAGCCACAGCCTACACCTTAGTGGCGGCTGGAGGAACTGTCATGGTGACCAGAGACCAGTGGCTGCTGTGCCACTTTCAAGGATCAACGGAACCTCTTATGTTTGTACTTGAGCTTGCTCGTCTTCATCTGCCTACTGGACATCACTGCTGGCATCCTAGCCTATGTCTATTACCAGAAGCGGAACACAGAGCTTAAGGAGAATCTGAAGGACACCATGATCAAGAGATACCACCAGTCAGGCCATGAGGGTGTGGCCAGTGCTGTAGACAACAAGAGTTCCACTGCTGGGGCAGCAACAACCCTGAGGCTGACGAGACAGCCAGTGGATCCACTATGGTGAGGCCAACCACCATGTGGATCCTAACAGCTGCTGTAGACTGTGGTATCTGGCTATGGTAGGCAGGACCATGCTTCCAACATCTATAAAGTGGAGAGTGGCTGTATCCCTTCGCTGGAGACTATGCAGGAGCACCTGTGGGTCACGGGGCCCTAGTGGGCATCGCTTGTGTGCCAGTCCTCGCGTGCTCTTCAGCTCTGCTTGTACAGAAGCTTCAAGCTGGAGTGCAGCTGATCATGGTGCCAGGCCGGGCTGCCAGCCTTGCACTGTGTCCCACCCCCTCCACTAAGGACTACTGAATTAGTCTGCAGGCCACCAGGCTGTCACTGTGACCCCTGGCGACTCCACCTTGGGGGCAGCTTCAAGCACCTTTCACTGCATACCAAAGTCCCAAGGCTGGAGGCAGTGTCCTTGCCCCAGCATGAGAAGACAGGTGTGCCTATGGTGGGCTAGGCCTGGCTGGAGAAGAGGGTCTAGATTATATGACAAGAGGAAATGCCTTCTGCCACGAGCTGCTTCCCTTTGGGTGGCTGTGGTCTGCAGTAAGTCTCGGGAGAACCCCGATACACCACCCGCACAGCGGATGCCAGCATGTGGGAAGGGACCTTTCTGGGTACGCTAGACACCTTTCATGCCTGCTGCTGGGAACCCTCAGGTCTGCTTGCCCTAAGCAAATGGGGAAAGCTGCCGGGAACTCCAACCCTACAGTATATGCCCTGTCCCCTCCACACAGGCCTCTCTTGGATCCTCACAGCCTCAGCTCTGCCTTATTCTCACTACTGATAGCACCAGGCAGATCCTCATGTTCCTGTGCACTGTCTCCTTTTGGAGCATCTCCATGTATGGGGCATGGCTGTTTTCATCCATTGCTGTATCCCAGATACCCACAGATGGTCCTGCTATGTAACAGGTGCTCAATAAATGTGTAAACACTTAAAAAAAGATATAACTGATTAGTATATTAAGATTTAGGAATATTTGACAACTGGCTACAGCTACAGGAAAGAAATGTCTGGTTAACAAAAGATTTAGATAGACAAGTTAACTAGAATTATCAATACATTTCTTTTCAATGAATTTTTCTTATTTAGTAAGTTAGGTTGGTAGATGTGGTAGGTCAGAGGACAGGTTGTAGGAAGTGGCTGCATCCTCCTGCCATGCAGGTCCTGGGGGCTGAAGGCATGTTGTCAGGGTTGGTAGCAGATGCCTTTACCCACTGAGCCATCTTCCCAGTCCTTGACTTTTGTTTTCTCAGACCATATCTTGCTATATACTTCTGTGTGGCTTAGAAACTACTATGTAGCCCATGCTGGCCTCAAATTTCTGTCAATATTTTTGCCTCAGCATTCTGAGTGCTGGATTATAGATGTTAGCGCTTAAAAAAAAACAAAAAACAAAAAACAAAAAACAAAACAAAACAAAACCTTTAGTAATTGCTGTGGTTTCCTTCATGTTGCCGAGTGTTGTAACACATGTATTGAATCCCAACATTTGGGAGGTAAATAAGCGTCACGTGGTTTTTATAATTTTTAAATGCTAGCTTTGAATACACAAATGACAATGGATACTAGCAAACTGAAATACACACAGAGGTCAGAAATTTAATAAGGGGCAATTATAGGGAGGGGCCTCCAAGGAAGAGGTGATAGAACACAGGGGTGGAAAGGTAGAACAATGTTAAAGGGGAAAAGTAGAGTAAGAAAGCTAAATTTGAGTGGGCATGGGAGGGCAGGGTAGAGGAAGAAAAATGAGGAAGGATAACTAATATTAGAAATCTTTTGAAAAAATATGGAAATCTACTACTATAGAAGCTTTGTAATTTATATATTTATACATATTTAAGAAGAGATGTAATTGTGTTACCCTACAATGGGAGTATTCCATGCTAGCAAATAGAAACCCCATGAGAAACGAGTAACCTACTTTTGAGTTGCTGCCCAGTGGGGTCACACAGCCTCCCAAGCATTCCAGATCTTTCTAACACTCCTGGCTATCTCTCTCTGAACTTGACGGTGATCCCTCATTGGTGAACACCTCATATGCTTGAGTCACAGAATATAAAGACATCACGCTGGAACTCACCTGGCTGCTTCATCCCTCCTGACTAGTCTTCATGGTTGGACAGTGCAAGGCATGCTGCCAGAGGAGATTGAGGCAAGCCTCTGTCTCACCTCACTGTGAACCCGTAAACTATGACAACGACTGGCCTGACAAAATGAAGCCTCTGGTGCAATAGTGGGACAGATCCTTCTGGCTGGCTCTAAGACCCAGTCCATGACATGGAATCTACACCGTGGACTACAAAAGGGGCCAAGAATCTGCAGCTAGAGATGTCTTAGGATGTAGGGGAAACCAAATACTATTATTCTGCTAAATGGACATAGTATTAAAATGATTTCCAATGACTTACTGCAATGTTGATTAGAGCAGCGCATTTTTAAACATCAGAAAAGCTTCTCTTTGCAGTAGATGGCAATTGACACAGTGTCCAACTGGTCAACATTCAGAAAATGAAATTCTGTGGAGCGCTCAGCCTTAAATCAAACATTCATATCACACTCCTCCCCTCAAGATTCGGGATCTTTGTTCAAAGAAGGAGCTGAAAGGTTGTAAGAGTTGGAGGTGATTGATATGATCACGGAAAGAGTGTTTTTTAGACCCAAGAGAACAGAAACATATATGCACTCACAGTGACAGAAGGTACAAGCCCTGCACAAGCTCCAGCCAGAGAAAATGCCAGCACGGAGAAGGAGAGATATACATGTAATTTCATCACTAGCTGAGGAGCCATTGTATTTGGTAGCTATTAGAAGAAGAGTACGTTAAATATGTGACCCTGATGGGCTGACCATACCCTAGGGAAGGGTTACATCCCAAGGCTATCTGGGCAACACAAACTAGACTTGATGGGGAAAGAAGAGAGAAAAAAAAAGTACCCTCAAAGTTAGATGAGAAGGGATGGGGGAAGTTAAGGGGGAGAGCAGGGGGATAAAGATGCTAAAAATACATTTATGGAATTTGTTGTTTATTTGCTTGTTTAAGACAGAGTTTCTCTGTGTAGCCCTGGCTGTCCTGGAACTCACTTTCTAGATCAGGCTGGCTTCGAACTCAAAAGATCTACCTGCCTCTGCTCCCAAGTGTTTGGACTAAAGGCATGGACTACTACCCCAAGCTCATTTATGAAATTCTTTTTTAAATAGATATATTCATTTGTTTTACATAGATGAGTGCTCTATCTACACATACACCTGCACACCAGAAGAGGGCATCAGATCCCAGTATAGATGGTTGGGAGCCACCAGGTGGTTGCTGGGAATTGAACACAGGACCTCTCAAAGAGCAATGTTCTTAATCACTGAGCCATCTCTCCAGCCACCATTTATGAAATTCTTAAGGAATTAGTAAAAATATTGCAACAAAGGAGAAAGAAATAAAACAGAGGTCAGCAAACCTCCAACTGTGGCAAAGTGGGTCAGCAACTCTTGTCCTCCCAAAGTAAGTACAAACGTGAACGGAGTTGTCAAACATCAGTTCCATGCAAGAGATTTCCAGGGACTAGTAACCAATAACCAAAAACAAATAAAATTTTTGAGAAGTATAACTTATGATACTCTTAAGGATTTTGAGCTAGAAACAGACGAAATCTTGCCACTTTCTTGCTCAGAAATACTTCGTATCCCCTGCACCAGGTCTTGGTTCCCCTCACTGGTGTCTTTACCAGAGCCTGTCCTCTAGCCTAAGAAGTAGCAGCTGTGCTGCCAGAGGGCTGACTTCACGCTGGCCACTGTTCAGAAGCTCTGTCAATACGAATCACGGACTCAGACCTCAAGAAGGAGCTCTTCAGCTCAGGGGCCAGAGGTTGCAGTTCCAGCCGAGGCAAGTAGCTGGTGAGCCAAACATTTTAACAGAGAGATCCCGGAATGGAGGCAGTTACAGGATGGAAAGGGAGGTTCTTCAGGCATTCCTGGCTGATGGAGCAACACAAACACAGGAAAGACGCAAGGGCTGCCAGGAAATGAAAGCCAAGGTTGACTTGAACATGAGCTGGTGTCTGAGTACGCTCCACCCATAGACTAGGCAGTGGCAAAAAGAGGGAGGCTCTCTACCATAAAGTCTATGGCTTGATGTGCATCAATCTCTGTCAACCTGTAAACCAGACAGACAGAGCTGTGTCACTCTCAGAAAGGCAGACTAAAAATTTTTAAATGAAAATAAAAAGACACAAGGACAGGTCATGAGTATAATTTCACCCTTTTAGGAGATTGAGGCAGGAAGATAATGAGGTCCACCAACCTTAGCAGCACAGTGAGACCTTATCTAAAACAAACCAAAACCACCACCAAAAACAAAATTAAAAAAATAAATAAATAACAGACATACCAGTGCCTATCCTTACAGGGAGACAAATTCTGAAGATAAAGTCCAGGGAAGTTACTAAAACAAACACAAGTAACAGCAACAATAGCAAAAAGATAGCCACAGAGGCAGCTACTAGAATCCAGGATTGCTCTATGTTGTACAAAGTGTTGAATTTTCTTTTCAGACAAACGCAGGAGCCCTTGTATTTGGCTCATAGATGTTCAGGATTATGATGTCCTCCTGGTGGATTTTTCCTTTGAGGAGAAAAGTGTCTCTCTTCATCTCTTTTGATTAGTTTTAGTTGAAAGTCTATTTTATTCAATATGAGAATGACTACTCCTTACTTCTTTTGGTCCCTTTTTCCAGCCCTTTATTCTGAGGTAGTGTGTATCTTTGTTGCTGAGATGTGTTTCTTGAATGCAGCAGAATGTGGATCCTGTTTCTGCAACCATTCTGTTAGTGTGTCTTTTTATTGGAGATTTGAGACCATTGATGTTAATAGATATTAGTATTGATGTTAATAGATATTAGTGACCAATGACTGTTAGTTCCTTTTATTGTGGACTTGGTGGTGATTCTGTGTTTGTGTGCTTGTTTTCTTTTGCTTTTTTATTGTGAAAATACCTTTATCCTGTGGTTTCTTGGGTGTAGCTAATCTCGTTGGGTTGGAGTTATTTTAATCTCGTTGGGTTGGAGTTTTCCATCTAGTATCGTCTGTAGGGCTGGATTGCTGCATATATATTCTTTAAATTTAGTTATGTCATGGAATATTTTGTTTTCTCCGTCTATGCTGATTGAAAGTTTTGCTGGGGGATGCAGCCCTGCCAGGCCACAGAGGAAGATGATGCTGCCAGCCCTGATGAGACTTGATAGGCTAGGATCAGATGGACAAGGAGGAGGTCCTTCCCTATCAATAGACTAGGGAAAGGGCATAGGGGGAGAAGAGGGAGGGTATGTGGAACTGGAAGGAGATGGAGGAGGCTACAGCCAGAATACAAGGTGAATAAATTGAAGTAAGTACGTAACTAAATAAATAAATAGAAAAAATTAAAAAATACTCTAAAAATAAAAACCAAAGTGTTGAATTTTCAAAGAAATTTATGACACAAATAAAGAAACCACATAAGGTGATGCATTTAAAAATGAACTCTGAGTGGGCCAAGATGTTGGATTTGCAAAGAGTTCATACACCAGGTTTATAGATATGTTCAAAGATGTAAAATACATTTACAGAATTAAACAGGAAGATGATGATAATGACTCTGTGAACAGATTAAGGTCAAAAAAGAAAAACAAAGCTCAGGAAGAAGCCGATGGAAATTCTGAACTCAGAGACAGAGATGTTCATTAACATCACGTTCATCAACAGATGTGAGAGAGAATCAGTGAATTTGAAGATATACTGAAAGAAATACTCACTTTGAAAAAGAGAAAGTGGGAACCTGTAAATAAAATGAACCTCAAACATCAGGTGAATAAACTCCTCTTCAAAAAGACACATGTAATAGGAGTCCAAGGAGAGGAGAAAGGAGCTTGCAAAATATTGAAAAAGATACTGGCTAAAAATTAGCAAACTTTGGCAGCAGAAATATCACAGTCAAATGGCTGAGAGTCCAAAACAAGAAGAAATTCTTAAACATTCAAAAAGGAACCAGAGGCAAGTCTCACAAACAGAATACAAGAGATGGAAGAGAGAATCTCAGGCATGAAGATTTGAAGGGGCCCTCCAATTTGGACTTTTTTGCATGATATTTTCCTTCTATCGATTTATTTAAGTGACATGAAATTATACGAGAAAAAGCTCTAGCATGGTAGCGCTGGGTTGTAAGATGTCTGGCTGTGGCAGTTGACAGCACGAAGGACACAGAAAAAGAACGGACACAGACCGCACAGGGAGTTGGTGAGTCGGAATCAAGGCAGGACCCAGATGCAGTCCTATCTTTAGAATGTGAGTAAGGGGTTCGACTGTGAAACCCTTTAATAATAATGTTGTTAACCATGAGACTCTTCCAGCAATGTGTCAAAATATCCTTAATTGATTACATGGTTAAACGGTACATGTTTCAGCTCCCGATGCTTTCTACACTGTATTAGTGTCTCTTAGTTGGAGAAAGTTAACCAGGTCGTTAATTACTTCCCAAGAACAGATGATGTATTAATTTTTAAAATACTGAAAGTAAATTCTTATTTCCCTTTTCCTAAATGCTTGGGACCAGAAGTGTCACAAGTTTGGAGGTTTGGGAATATTTTTAAACCTTGTACAAGTTGAACATTTGTCATAAACTCCCAACTCTACAATGCTCCAAAATTTGGAACTTTCGTTGATGTTCAAAAAGTTTTAGATTTTTGAGCATTTCATACTTCAGACATTTAGGTTAGGAACCCTGAGACTGTACCCAGGACTGAGGAATACACAGCTTTCGATCATCAGGAAATCAGGAGTGCTCATGCTGTACAGGGAAATGCTGGTTGTTTGATGTGATTTGAATTCATACATTTTCTCATTTATTCATTTAGCTTGCAATAATTCCTCTTATGTAATTTTCAATTGATTCAAAGCAAAGGATCTATAATTAAAAAAATGGGTTACATAGTAATGGGAAGAGGGACTGCCTCTGACATAATCTGATTGGCCTGCTCTTTGATCACCTCCCCCTGAGGGAGGAGCAGCCTTACTAGGCCACAGAAGATGACAATGCAGCCACTCCTGATGAGATCTGATAGACTAAAATCAGAAGAAAGGAGAGGAGGACCTCCCCTATCAGTGGACTTGGGGAGGGGCATGCGTGAAGAAAGGGGAGGGGAAGGTGGGATTAGGAGGGGAGGAGGGAGGGGTTTATAGGGCATACAAAGTGAATAAAGTGTAATTAATAAAAGTTTAAAAAATAAAAAATAAAAAAGTAATATTTAATATTTAAAAAATGTGGCTACCTTCATGCAGATGGGTTTTTGTTTATCTGGTTGGTTGGATGTTTTTTTGTTGTTGTTGGTTTTTTTGGAGACAGGGTCTCATGTAACCCAGGCCTGAACTCAAACTACACATGTAGCTGAGAAAGACTGACCTTCCGAGCCTCCTGAATCTGCCTCCCAAGCACTGGTATGTAGACATGTGCTACCATGGCTGCTCTCATATCCCCCTCTCCCTCCTCCCTCCCTGACACCCGGCCTCATGTCAGGCTGGTCTTGAACTCACCATACAATAGAGTGACCCTGAACTTCTTGATTCTCCTGTCTCTACCTTTCAAGTGCTGGGATTACAGATGTGAAAAGCATACTAGCTCATGGAGATATTTTTGTTTGCTTGTTTTTTTAAAAGATGAGTTTTGTTTGTTTGTTTTTTTAAGTTTTAAATTAGGTGTTAAGTGTGTTTCTGTGTCTGGGTATCTGCATGAATGAAGGTGACTGCAGAGACTAAGCACACTGGATCCCTGGAACTGGAGTTCCAGAGGGTTGTGAGCCATGATGTGGATGCTGGAAAGCAAACCTGGGTCCTCTGGAAAGCAACCAGTATCCTCAGCCACTGAGACATCTCTCCAGCCACACTCAGGGAGACTGTAATGCTACAGAAGTTACAAAAATGAGTTTGTGATCTTGGCCAAATATTTTCATGTGATCAGGTACTCTAGTAATGCTCTCCATGGGCAGTAGGAGAACAGGCAGGAGGTGCATCAGCCACCTGAAGAACAAAGGAAATCCTTTATATCTGTAGACTCTGAAGAGTAGGGGTCTGTGAGCTCGGAGGGGAGGGTCTATAAGCTTAGACAGATAGGATCTCTGAGTTTCACAGAGTAGGGAGATCAGAGATGGTGTTAGATTGTATATAAGGCTGTAATGTAGGGTTAATCCTACTGTCTCTCTCTCTCTTGGGGCTGCTACATGCTAGGAGCTTAGCAATTTTGTGAAGATACTAGACAGAATATAAGTATGGCTGACCCCCTCTACAGGGACAGCTTTTGCTAGGATCTAACATTAGTCTTTTTGCTTAGATAAAGTAAAAAGAAAGAAAGAAATGACTTCATGGAACAGCATTTAGAAATAGTATCCCAGGGGTTTACGGATGCTGACTAAGATTCTTGTTACCTTGGATGAAACGAGCATATAGTAGGTCAAGGTCAAACTCCTGTCTCTGCATCCCATGCCGTGGCCCGAGGGCAGGCTGGTCTCCACACTTCAGGAGGATGCTACGCGTGTGAATCTGTATGCGTGCTGCACGGTAGTCTGGATGAGCTAACAACCGAATTAGAAAGGAGTGCTTGTTTCCTGGTTAGGAGTGTGAAGTCTCCTAGGACTTCAGTAGGTAGAGTCAGTTGGGCTGCAAGTTACCTCTGAGAGCTGCATCCTCTATGACAGGAGACCTCAGCTCATATCTGGTTTCCTGTCAGCTGTGCTATCCTGGAGGATACCAGCATTTGGCATCACTTTTAAAACACTGTTTTTGAAAGTCTTATTTGCTATTTTTATTTTATGTGTGTATTTTGCTTGTATGCATGTATGTGCACTGTATGTATGCCCAGTGCCTGAGGGGACCAGAAGAGGGCATCAGATCCCTTGGAACAGGAGCCTGGGACAGTTGTCAGTCATTCAGTGGATGTTAGGACGCCTACGCTGGTCCTCTACAAGAACAACTGCTCTTAACCGTTGAGCAACAGCTGCAGCTCCAGCCCCAGGTGTTTGCAAAAATAAAGATTTTTTTTTCCAGGTTGGGTACAAACATGGAATAAGATGGATTTCAGGTGATCATGTCCTTTTATAATGTTGCTTACTCTCAAAAAGGGAAGCTGCAAGAGGAGATCCAACAGCAAACCCTCAATGTTTGTATCTGAATCACATTCAGTTGGCTGGGCCTCTAAGCTTAGAAATTTGTGTTCAGACAAGCAGGTGTCTTAATTAGGGCTATCATTGCTGTGATGAAACACCATAGCCAAAAGCAGCTTGGGGAGGAAAGGGTTTATTTCACTTATACTTCTAGGTAACAGTCCACCAATGAAGGAAGTCAGGACAGGAACTCAAGCAGGGAGGAACTTGCTGCCGGAGCAGATACAGAGGCCAAGGAGGGATGCTGCTTACAGACTTGCTCCTCATGGTTTGCTCAACTGCATTCTTATAGCGCCCAGGACAGGACCAGTAGCCTAGAGATGGTACCACCCACAACAGGCTGGCCCTTCCATACCAAATCACTAATAAAGAAAATGCCCTATGGGCCTGCCTACAGCCAGATCTTATGGAAGCGTTTTCTTAATTGAGGTTCCCTACTCTCAGATGGCTTTAGTTTGTGACAAGTTGACACAAAACTATTCAGCACAGTAGGGGAGAAGGTTCTAATGCTCTGATGTATGTGACCAGTGAAGACAATTAATCAAGACAATATTGTTCAAAAGCTACTTTCTGCAATGGCATTCTTTTAAAACTAATCCCATCAGAAGATAATATCTGCATTTTCTACATTCTGTGCAGACAGCCAGATCCAGAGATGAAAGCAGCTCTTAGTTCACTTAGGAATCATGTATTGGAATCAAAGAAAAAAAGCTAAACTCCTACACCTGATTTGTTTAACACACCTTTTTCAGAAATGAAAGAATATCAAAGCTGTGAGGATCTCTTTGGTGACATTCGTTTTAGATCGGGTTGAGAGGTAACTTCCTGCCATCTGCTGTTAGTGCTAATGAACCAAGCAAATGTGCCCAGAGAGCAGCGTCTGCAAGGAAGCACACAGCCAACAGTGTAGGAGTGCAACTCGACAGACAGTTCCCGGGAAGACAGCTCTGCTAAACGGTTTTCCATGGCAATAAAACGACGGGTCAGATTTCCATCTCTACAACTGCAGAGGACTTACTTAGACACATTCCCTTATGAAATGTAATTTTGCAATGGTTAAATGTCTCATAAAGTAAGTCTGACATGAGTGCTCTGAACTGGCTTTAGAACTGTTAGATGTGACTATGAGAGGTAATGATAACACGGCACCCTCGTCTTACATGTAATAAACATGATGAGTTACTTGGTTCATCTCTTAATTCTCTTGGCTCTCCAGGAGGGCACAAATATAATTTCACACACTGAGCTTTCATACCGTTTTATACTCCAGACTGATCATTGCTTCCACTCGGAGCACATTCCTTAGGAAAGCAGAAAGGGTAGGCTGGGTGTGGTGGTGCACACTTTTAATCTCAGCACTTGGGAGGCAAAGGAAGACAATCTCTGTAAGTTCAAGACCAGCCTAGTCTACAGAGCAAGTTCCAGGACAGTCGGAGCTTCATAGCAAGATCCTGCCTTGAAAAACAAAACAAAAAGAGAGCTAGAGAGAGAGAGAGAGAGAGAGAGAAAGAAAGAAAGAAAGCAAAAGGAGAGCAGTGTCTTCTTCATCTCATGCCTGTGTAGAAGGAGAAGGAGCAGCAGCAGCAGAAGCAGGGTGCTCTGCATCCCACCAGAGACTCTCAACTCTCTAGTCCACCCCCTGAAATGACTAGCATACAGTGTTAGGAAATACAGAGAACCAAGAATGAAGGCAGTTCATTAGATCAAGACAGTTGACTTGTAACCTGTAGCATCATTACATGAACGATGTTAAGCATAAGGCTCAGTGTGGCAAGACCAAAGGCCTCCTCAGATGGCCACTGAGGCTGACGGCCCACCCAGAGCATCCCTCCCTGCTGGTGCTCATTCTCCTACACAGGGGCTGGGATGAGGAAGACTCCTCTCTCCCTTGTTTGTTTCTTTGGTTTTCATTGGTCTGCGTTGTTCAGAGCTCTATGTTCTTGTTGCTGATAAGCTAGTAACTTCTAAGAGGAATGGATAGAATAGTTAATTTTTCCATTTCTGCTTACAGTTTATGATTTTTTTTTGTTTCACACATCTTAAATCAGTGTTATTAAAAGCAAAGACATGTACCTTTCTAGAGAATTGGGATTTTAATATGATGTGATTATATTTATCTTTAATCATACTACCTGACAAGATTTTGATCTCATGTTAGTATAACCATACTGGCTTTCTAGTCATGATATTGGAAAATAATTTCACTCAGTTTTTCTGTATCTTTACTTAATGTGCAAAGAATATAAAATAAAATCCAATATAATCTTTTTTGAATGAAGGGTCCAGTTCACATATAGATTTTGTAATCAGATATAGTTTGACTTCTTTCATTTTATTGTAGATATTTAAACTTTTTTATTTAATTGTATTTATTAGTTTTAACTTATTATAAAAGTATTAAGTTTCATCATGTCATTTTTATTCGCCTTATTCTTGTTTCTCCTTCTCCTCACCCTATCCTCCCCCATCTTCCAGTCCCCTTTTTATTGGTCCCTGTTTCATGGTATAGCAAATCCTTGCATTTTTAATGTCTTTCCTTTTACTGGTCCCCTCCGTTTCATAGTACAGCAAACCCTTGCATTTTTTATGTCTTTTCTTTGGCTCCTCTGTCCTCTCCTTTGTGGATTTCTTTTTGATTAAAAAAAAGAGTTAAAAAGTATTTAAGATTTATTTTATTTTTAATTACATATGTTTGTTTATGTGTATGTGCTCATGAGTGCAAATGTCTGTGGAGGCCAGAAGAGGGAGCCAGATCTCCTGGCACTAAAACTACTGACACATGCTGGAATTAGAAACTCAGGTACTCTACAAGAGCCATATGAGATCTCTCTCCAGCCCAACAGATAAAACTTTTCACATTATTCTTTTTCTGTCTTTTTTTTGGGGGGGGGGTAGAACATTATATCTAATTTTTTAATTTAAAAGTTTTCCCCAAATATTTAATTAAAATGTGTTTATTAATAAAAACTATAATCATTCAGTATCCTGCCCTTTCCCCAAGCAACTAAAGTACTGTGGATGACTTTAAAGTACTGAGGATGACCCTCTGCTCTCTTGGCTTTTGCTGTTTTCTGGTATTTCAGTTATTTTTACTGTTGCTCAACTCCTTCTATAGTATTCATAGTTTATAATTCCATGTTCACTGTGAGTTATTCACATTTTATCCTTTTTCTTTTTTGTGTATTTTAACATTCATTTAAGGACTTTTTTTAAAAAAATATTTGAGGTATGAGAACATAAGCTCAGAGTGGTCTCAAACTTACTACATATTGGAGATTGGCCTTGTCCTGATGTTCCTGCCTCTACCTCTGAATATCATTTTCTCTCTCACTGAAATACATCTTTCAGGAGTGTGTTTTAACGAGGCTTTTCAGGTGATAAACACTTCCACTCTAGGATGCTACATCTTGCCCTCATTTCTGAGTTGTAGATCACAGATGTATGCATCAAGACTTGAGTTATAGCAAGCATCCCACCTTCCAGCTTCTGGTTTTTTGTAGCTAGACGTTAACTGTCATCCCTTTTAAGGTCTTTTCTTTGCTTCTGGTATTTCACTGTGATGTGTTCAGGTGTGGCTTTCTCTTCATTTATCCTGCTTGGGATTCACTGATATTCCCAAATACAAACACAAAGGTCCTTTCAACAATTCTTAGAAAATCTTGGAATCAGCTCTTTGGGCACTGTCTTTCCTTTGTTCTGAAATTCTATTACATATGCCAACTCTCTTCTATCCTTTGTATCTCTTAACCTGTTAACATGTTTACTGCCTCATCTGATTTCATATGGCATATGCAATTCATTACATTCATCTTCTAGAACATTAATATTCCCTTTAACTATATTTCCCTGCTTTTAATCTAGGCTTTCTAATGATACTTTACTTTCTAGATGTTTTATTTGGTATTTCTTAATTTTGCTGCATCATCATCATCATCATCGTTGTTGTCGTCATTTTGACATTGTCTCTCTATGGAGCCTGGCTGGCCTAGAGCTCAGTGGCTGGCATCAAGCTCAGAGCATCCACCTCTCTTGACTCTGCCTCTCAAGTGGTAGGATTAGAGACGTGTGTCACCATATCTGATTTTGTTTTGTTATTCAGCCAATGATGACGTTAAACTACTGTTTCTCCTGCTTCCACCTTCTAAGTGATAGTGTTACAGGTATGTGTTGTCGCACCCACTGAAATTTGCTCATTTTTGCACATATTTAAAAATATGCTTAATATGCTTACATACAGTGAATAATTTCAATATTTGGATTCTTATACTAAAGTTTGTTGTCTTGGCTGATCTCTCTTAGCTTCTCATTATGAATTCTGATTCTAATTGTTTATTTGTAGTATGACTATATGTTGGTAATCCCTTGGAGCCCATAATTAAATGTGTACCCCTTTAAAGAAGTTTCTCTCTGCTTCTGCACAGTGTTTAAGGGGTATTCTGACTGCATACTAACATGAAGACCCATGTTTAGGAATTTTCTGAAGGCTTTTAAAAACATAGGCAGATAGAATAAAAAGGAGGACGTGTTCTTTAACTATAAAGAAAATGATGCATGAAGGCCTATTTGACACAGTTGGTAAGTAAGAGCTCTGTGCACTTCTAATCACAGACTTTCTAAGAGGGCTGGTCAACTAGTTCTCAGTAGATATGCACTAAAACCCTCAAGTGTTCAGCATCCGGGGTTGAGAGCCCATTTGAAAACACAAAGTCCTTAATTACACATCTAAGGGAAGAGACCCAGAGGTGAAATCTGCTACCTTCCTCCCTTATAAATTCCAACAAGAAGGGAAAGAACAGCATCTTTGGGGCTGGAGAGATGGCTCGGTGTTAGTTAAAAGCATTGACTGCTCTTCTGGAGGACATGGGTTCAATTCCCAGCACCCACAGGACAGCTCACAACTGTCTGTAACTCCAAGAGCTGACACTTGCACACAGACATACATGCAGGCTAAACACTAATGCACACACACACGCACGCACACACACACACACACACACACACAGAATAGTATCTTCGTCTGGCCTGACACGGGGGTAGGACTGTTGTGAAAGATGCCTCTGTGGGAGAAATTTTTATTTTATTTTTTTCTTTACTTCCTTCCTACCTTCCTTTCTTTTTTCTTCTTCTTTCTTTTTTTACCATTTAGAGGGAAGGCATGAAAATGCTTCACACTTTTAGAAAAGACCATTTAGAGGGAAGGAATTTAGGAATCACTGAAGCATGAGCAAAGAACAAGATACTCCCTGCTATATGAAAAAGGGAGTCTCAAGGAAAGTCTAAGATATCTGATGGCCAAAAAGGAGCACACTGGTACGATCACAGGAGAACTGTGTGGCGATGGCTGAAGACATCAGGGACCGAAAGGTCGCTTGTTTCCCGGAAGGCACCATGCTGAAGTCTGAGATGCCTCAGCTACTGTTTTCTCACTGCAGATTTAAGGTTTGGTCTGTGCTCTAAGTTAGGCAGGCTCTGTGAAACTCTTTAGACACTTGACGGTTGAAACATTAAACTGTGGGCTTATGCTTTCATAAGCTGAGAGGCACCTTGAGTCACCTGAAATAGTCTGCCTGCTGGTCCAGTGCATGGTTGGCACACAGGAAACACACCAAGGCTACAAGGAAGAACATTCTAGGAGGGGATAGTTACTGAGTCCATATTTCCATCTTGTATAGGTGCTGAAGATACAGACAGAGAGGCAATGAGATAGTGTTTAAGAACAAAACCCTGAGAAAGAAACGAAAGTCTTTTCCAGAAAGGTCAGCTGGTTTCTGATGGCATCTGGGGCAGGCTTTTGGGTCAAGTAAGCCATGCTTTGTACCTAGACAGTTTGTGTCCAAAAAAATTCCAATGATATTTGAGATGGTGATTTTCAAAAAACACCATGAAACAGCTTTTCGGAGTCACAACATGCACAGATATCACCAGGATCCCTAGAATTTTTATTAAAAATTACAGATATCACAGTAGTAACTCAAACATACCACTTAGTCTACTAGCAAACCTTCTTTTCATGGCCAAGGAGAGCCCAGAGAGCAACTCTTCCTCAGCGGCATCAATTTGTAAAGAGTTCCAGCCCTCTGTTTCCGCAGCTCCACCTCCAGCTCCTGGATTAGAGAGCAGTACACTCTGAACATACAAAGTCTGTGGGTTGTTGCTTCAAGCAATATGATTAATATGCAAGAACTCTGGGTTCCCAAACTTATTTAGTTATCAATTTATTGTATGTAACTTTAATCTCTCAGTATTTTGAAATGCAAAATGGAAATAGCACAGCTGATACTTCACAGGGCGCAAAGACGATAACCAAGTCTTAGAAAGCCTGCTGGGGGACAAGGAGCTTATGTAAATATCTATTAATTAAACAGTCACACTGCACAACTAGGTCAGGCAGTTGAGAAGAGTGAGCAAGCACCTCAGCTGGCAGCCTCGAGAAGAAATGAGCATTTAACCCTAACACAGCACTTGTTGCATTTTACACAGTGTGTTACGTTGCAGTATTCCGTAACCTAACCCAGAGCTGCAGCTTCCAGAGGCTTCAATGAAGTCTCTGCAAGAACATAAACTTACGAGGGACAACAGCTAAGACGAAAACAAGAGAGTGCACCAATTGCTAATGAAGAACGTGTAAAAACCTAATCAAAGTGCCCATCCAGAGAAAAGCAGAAAATCTGCGGCGCGGAACGATCATGTGTATTGATGAGATTTTTATATAGCGTCACAGAAAGAAAACTGAAACATTTAAACAAAGACAGAAAGGACTCTGCATCTCCGTCTGGAAGTCTTATGTTTCCACTAAAATCCTCTGCTCTGGTGTTAACACTCATTTTTAAAGGTATCTTCTGGGGGTGGGGGGGTGCTAGTAGAGGATCCTGTGGATCTCAGGGTATCTGTCAACACCCAAGTGTGGGGAGGGCAAGCCAGAAGAGCCCTTATTCAGCCGCAGGACGGAGACAGAAGAACAGGGGGAATGGGGCCTCGCCTGTTTTTCCACGTTAAAGGAAAAAAACCACAAATCTTTTTTGTAATGGGGCGGTTGGTGGTAGCAATTATAGGACACTAGCCAGAAGGTGTAGGAGGACATCCCGGGGTGACTGCTCCACCAAAAGTGCTAAACAGGAAAAAGTGAGAGTGAAGCCTCGGGAGAAGTGAGCAGGGTACGAGCACAGCCGCAGCAGTTGGGCACCGTGGGTTCCCTGGGTGTGGCTGTCTGGAGCCCACACTGGCCCGGAAGCCGCTGTGCAGCCCGGGCTGGCCTCCCACTCCTGTCTGGGCCCCATGCTGGGACTATGGCAGGTGTGACCACGCTCAGCTGTTACCTGCTGACCTTGCAGATTCTGAACCCGCTCCACGCCCCAGATCAAGTCCAGGCTAATGCTGGTGCAGCAGAAGCTAGTGGACTGAGGCCCAGTTACCCACAAGGGGCAAAGGCTGGTTTCCCCAACACGACAGGGAGAAGGGACGATGTTTGCAGCGACGCTCTGAGTTCAGAAGGGAAAATAGGGTAGACTATGTGTCTCGACAGTGCGTGAAGACAGACAGTGCAAGTAACTTAAAGTAATAAAAAATAGGCCAAGGATTTGGATGAGAGGAAGGAGGGTATGTGGGACAGTTTGGAGGAAAGAAAGGGAAGGAGGAATGGTGTAATTATATTATAACCTCAAAAATAAAAGAAATAACAATTTTAAAAACCATACATAAATTAGAGGGGGAAAAGGCCTCTCCTGACTCTGGGCGCCCATGCAGACACTCACTGCAGCAGATGGTATGCTCATGCGCAAGAGCAGAGCAGAGAGCTTAAGAATGACATCAAGGGCAGGACACGGTCTCACACCTCCTCCAGCAGCACTGTCAAAAGGAGTGCAGGACCAAATAAGCTGGCAGGACAGTGACAGGTGTTAGAGAGACGGGCCCAGGAATGTTTTGAAGGGAAATAACATAAGCGGCTGCGTGAACTCAACACTTACGAGCATACACATGTGGTTGGTATAAAATTACTGTTAAAGTAAGGAGAAAGGTGGGGTGGTGCACGCCTTTAATCCCAGCACTCGGGAGGCAGAGTCTGGTGGATCTCTATGAGTTCAAGACCAGCATGGTCTTCAGAGCAAGTTCCAGGACAGCCAAGGCTGCACACACACACACACACACACACACACACACCACAATAACAACAACAACAAAACCCAGTCTCAAAAGAAAAAAAGAGTAAGAAAAAGACCAAGGGATGCCAATTATCCTTCCCACGGCGATCTAAATTTAAGGTTTGATTTCATAGTCCCTACTTTGCCTTCCTTTTTTGTTTCTTCAAAGTTTGCTTATCAAATATGCAAGAAGGGTTAGCACTCACTTCCTGTTGCTTCCTCCTGGCTTTCTTGTGGACTGCAGCATGTAAAGTGTGCATGGGAAGCAGGACGCACACATGAGCTTTGTCTGAAGGTTAGTGGCTCAAGGTGGAGAAATGTTTCCGCACTGAGTCCGGCACCTACACTACAGACCAGGTGCTCTGAACCGCCCTCTCCGAGCAGGCCCTGACTTCCGGCTAATGAAGGCTGTTCAAAGAGAGGGCAAGCGAGGAGGATCTGAGCATGCTTCTCCCTGTGCCATTCAGCATGAAGTTCATTCTGCACTAAGACAAGGAAGGGGTTCATCCCTTCTTCCTACTATTTAAAATGGGACCTAAGATCTCTCCATGAGGCATCTTCTTCTTCCTTAGTCTTAAAATAATTTACTTTATTTTATGTGCATTGGTATTCTGTGCTTTTATGTCTGTGTGAGGGTGTCAGATCCCCTGGAACTTAGATTACAGACAGTTGTTAGCTGCCACGTGGGTGCTGGGAATTGAACCCGGGTCCTCTAGAAGAGCTGCCAGTGCTCTGAACCACTGAGCCATCTCTTAAACCACTCTAACAAGACACAGGAAGTTAGCACTGAAGTGGTGTGTGGAAACAGCCCCGACTGGAAGATGCTCTTCCATTAGTTTCTCCTTGTATTTATTCACAGTTCGCTGCCCTGGAGAGCCAGCTCCAGTTTGTCTCTTGCCGCTTCAGCACGGGTAATCACACTGTCCAAGCGGTGTTCGGAAGCCCCAGCTCCAGCTGACTCCACAGGCTTTTCTACGACGGTCTCCCTCTGTGCATTTACAAGTAGTCTACCAGAACCATGTAACTGCCCTGTTACTCTCCTTCTTGTTAATCTTGAGGGCACCAGCTGATGAGGAGAGAGGAAGGATTTACCCTTTCCCTTTCAAATGCAAGAAAGTGAGCTGGGGCAGAGGATCCTGCACCTTTCTGCAGCTGTTCTGTGCAGCTGAAGAGACCACAAACACACCTGGGATTCAGACGCAGAACAAGGATGATGTAGTTCCTCCACTGAGGGCAGCTCAGGAGCTAGGGCTTCTCACATGTGAGTCTGTGCCGAAATTCCTTCACTCAGGGATTGAGAACCGTGTAAAAGGAGGTTAATGGGAGTACACAGATATATTTAAAATTTAAAATAGTGTATCTTTAAGACAAAAAGAACTATCCTAAGAATAAGTGACAGTTAAAAACATTTTCATTTTAAATTGAAGGCAGCAGGCTGCTGAGTTATTTAAAGTAAGAATGTGCAGATGGGGACAGACAAGTCCATTGAATTCATGCTTAGATCAGAACAAAACTCAGTCAGGTAAGTAATTTAACAAGAGAAATGCTGCCTAGAATTTGTTTGCATTTGTGAGCTTGTTTTCTGTAGCCCAGGCTGTCCTCCGGCCTGTGTAGTGGAGGATGACTGAATTCCCAATATTCTGACTTCCTCCGTGTGTTGGAATTACAGGCATGTACCAACGAGTTTCTTTTTTAACTCAAATAAACAAATACCCTTAAAGTGAGTATATAAAGACAAACAAACAAACATGGGAAACGCTACCAAAGCAACCACTGTGCTTCCTAAAGTCTATCTAAAGGCATTAAGCACTATATATTTTGTGTATTTCTAAAAACTAATTTAACACCAGAAGCGGTGGAAGAGAGGAAACAGGATGGGAGCCTACTCTAGAGGTTCCTCTGGAAGGATCCACCCAACAGGGGATCAAAGCAGATGCTGAGACCCACAGCCCAACTTCCAGCAGAGCTCAGCGAGTCTTATGGAGGAAGAGAGGGGTGGGAATAGAGGGACATAGAGGGGACAGGAGTTAAACAAGGAGACCAACAAAGCTAAAGGATCTGAGCCCAGAGGGTCCTGCAGAGACTGATGCACCAATGGAGGCCCATGCATGGAGAGGACCTAGACCCCCTGCTCAGATGTGGCTGATTGGCAGTTCAGTCTCCATGTGGATCTCTGAGTGACAGGAGCAGGGTTGCCTCTATCACAAACTCAGTTGACTGCTCTTTGATCACTCGCCCTAATGATGCAGCCTTGCCAGGCCACAGAGGAAAAGGATCCAGGAAGTCCTGATGAGACTTAACAAGCTATAGAAAGATGGCAGTAGAGAAGTCCTGCTTTCAGTTGGACTAGGGGAAGGGGATGGGAGGAAAGAGGGAGGGAGGGTAGGATTGGGAGAATTGAGGAAGGGGGCTTCAATCGGGATGCATAATGAATATTGTGAAGAAAGCCATATTTTGTTTCTATTGTTACCACTTTTTTTGTTTGTTGTTTCTCAAGACAGGGTTTCTCTGTGTAGTGCTGGCTGTCCTGGAACTCTCTTTATAGACCAGGCTGTCCTGGAACTCACAGAGATCTGCTGGCCTCTGCCTCCAGAATGCTGGGATTAAAGTTGTGCTCCACTACACCTGGCAAATGCTGTATTTTAAAGCTGAAGAAAATATTTTTAGGAATGAGAAAGGAGCAAGTGGGGTGTGATTGGGGTATTTCAAGAAAGGAAATGTAATACCCAGTTTGCGAGTCCCCAAATGACCAACAGGATTTGAGTCCAGTTGAAAACACAGGAGGGTTAATTACAAGCTTGAGCTCAGTGGCTGCCCTTTACAAAGACAAAGGGGCAAGCGACCCCCCAATCCAGGAGAACAAGGTTTTTAAAGGGACAAACTGCAGGTGGGGAAGTGCAAGTCTTGACATTACAGGATTGGGTAAGAGGGTCTCTAGGGGAGCTGACCTTTAAACTGATTGGTCTGTTTATAGGCACCAAGACTGCAAATGGTCAGGCCTGGCTTCCTGGGGGACACCTGACCTCCAGTACTGCCCCGTAATGTGCAGGTCAGGCTGTGGGGGGGGGAAGGGCTAGCACATCCCCTGGGCTTTCTTAGGGGCTATGTGACTCCAGTCACACCCTGAGGTTTATCTGGATGGGAGATTGCTGCTGGACCTCTCAGAAAGACACAACAAACTGCAAAGGGAGGCAGGGTCAAACAGCCTTTGGGCTACTTGGAAACACACTGCCCTCCTACCCTTAGGTACAATGGGAGGTGTGAGGAATGGCATCTGCTGGTAAAAATATGGATTCTAAGAGAGCCAGAGAAGAAAAGACCATGAAATGTGGGGATTCCACAGCAGACACACCACAGGTGTGATATGGATCTAAGATACAACTGACTAGAAACAGAGGTTACTATCTGATCAAGGAAGAAACCAAAATTGTTCATCAATATATGTCATCTAATTTAAAATTTCAGAATACTAAGAGCAGTATTCTTCCCTTTTTGTAGAATTGGCTTGTAGGAGTAGCTTACACAAGGTCATGGGAAGCACGTGAGTGGCAGCAGGGAACCAGGCCCAGATTTAGGGAGAGGTAGGCTGGACACACAGCTCAGTGACCAAGCACTCGCTTATTTGCAAAAGAGCTGGCTTCCATCTCCAGCGTGGCAATACTGTGTGTGTGTACACAATAATATATGTGTGTTAATAATATACACGTGTCTGTGTTTACACAATATATATATATATGCACATTATGTATGTGGGTGTGTGTACACAATATGTGTCTATATACAGAAAAATATATGCATGTATATGTATAAAATATGTTTGTACACAACGTATGCATGTTTGTGTATGTACAATGCATGTGAGTCTGTGTATACACAATGCACATGAGTATATACCCCAGATACCTGTGTACATACAACATATATATATGCATGTACACCCTATATATGAGTGTGTGCATACATGATATATGTGTGGTATACACAATACAGATGAATGTGTACACATTATATATATGTGTTGTGTATTCAATATATATGTGTACATATATTCTAAACTTAATTAGAAAAAAGGAGAGTTTAGGATTTCCAGTACTAAGTCTGCTGCTACTGAACACAGAACTTAAGCCTGAAACAACAGATAGGGCACTTTCACTGTTTTCACCCTACAGTGAGTAACTGTGAGCCTGCGCTTTCCAGGCATCACTTCTCGCCTCCCCTTGCGCTGTGTTTCAGAATGGTGGCAATATTTGTTCAGTAAGCCTGATTTATATGCTAAAATAATGACACCACTTTGAGCTATGTATATCAGAGAGTTTAGCAATGAATAATCAGAAAATTCTAGAGTTTTAAGAACAAATTCACATAAACATACTAATTTATTGATAGCCAGATACTAATGTTTAGCAACTATAATAAGGAAGATAGTTATTAACAATATAAAATAAGATAGCAGCCTATTAGCATCATTGCTTTTTAGAATCGTGACAGGTAGACTTTGAAAGCAACAGAAAAAATATTGATGAATCTTCAAAATTGGTTTTCTAATGTTGCACTTGTTCTCTTTCGATCCATATAATCAGTGTACATTTCTTTTCTTTTTTTTTTTTTTTCTCCATGTACATTTCTAATAAGAGAATTCGCTTAGAGCTTGGGCTCCTGGCAATTATGTGGTTCCTCCTGCTTTGCACCTCACTCTGATAATGAGGCGCTCCGCTGCGCCCCCTTCTTCCCCGAAGCGCATTCCTGGGGATTCTGTGGAACTAAAAATAGTTTTTCTCCTTAGAAGCTCTCTCAAAGACACTCCACGAAAATTCCCAGAGATGTGCTAAACTCATTGCAGAAACTGTTACCCCTTCTAATAATGAAAACTGTTAGGTAAATATCTGACCTATAAGCATTTTGCTCAGTGAGATTGTTTTTGTCATTTTCCTGAATAACTAGATATATGGTGGCAGAAACAGTGCTGCTAACAGCTGAAGTGTGATGGGGTCAGGGCCAGGTTACAGAAGTATAATCATTGGGAGCTTTAAATTTAGTGCTTTTGAGACAACTAACTGCATATCAGTATTTCACAAGCAAGTAAGTAAAGGGACACTGATTTATAAGGGTAAGGGTCTCAGTTTCTTCCTTCCTTTCTATTTCTGAGACAGGGTCCCACTATGTAGCCTAGGCTAGCCTCAAACTTGAACTAGACCTCTTTCCTTAACTCCTGAGTGGGACTATAGGAAAACATCATGAGGCAGGTAGATTGCAAGCTCAAGGCTGGCCTGAGCTACAAGGTATCAAATTAAAATAATGATAATAACAATAATAACGTAAAGATAAAAGAACCTCATCTCATTTTACAATCACTTTAATTTCTTCAAAATAACCTCTGTTGAATTTTAAGAATTTTGTTTTAGTTGCAATTTGCTAGAAACCTAACAGAGTTTAGGTCCTGACGGAAGCCTGGCACCAGAAAAGACACAGCCTGTGTATGAACTCATGTGATGGAGCCTGACTTGAAGGCTGGGCTAAGCTCATCATCCTTTTCTCCCTCTGAATAGAACAGAAAAGTCAAGTTCCATGTACCTTCAGCTTTCTCCCCATGTCCCCCTCCCCCCAGTCTGATTTCTGCTCAGGTCTTATTGACATGGATATATGCATGTCTCTACCAATCTACCTGCCTGTCTATAATACTTATGTACATGCTCAATGAATATGTTTGTGACCCAAATATCCTACTTGTTAATATTATTTCACATATTTGTTCTATATTTTGAATGGTCACTGCAACTTCCCCTACATGATATTCCATCTTGTTAATAAATTACGGTGTAAACATTATTCCACAAGTAAACATTTGGATAATTTTCCATTATATACTATTACACATTGTGCATGTATCTTCTTCCGTATGGGTTAGCTCGCTATAATAACATTTATGAATGAGTTCAGTCAGCAGGAATGTTCAGACCGCCTTCCCCTTTAAAAAGATCTCCTTAACTTATGTTGCCACAGTACAAACTGCTTGCCAATCCTGTCGGGAGCCTCTCTGATGAAGGAGCTCGTTAGGCGGTGGCCCTTTGGAAGGGGATCCGGTACTTTGCAAGGTCTGTGCCACGACACACCCAGAGCTGCTTCCAGCCTCCGACACTCATTCTTTGTGCGCTGCTGCGTCTCTCTACACTCTGGGATGGTGCGAATTGTCACTTTCTGGGTATTTACCCGCTCTGACTGAACAAACTTCCTATGGGAGCTTATTGAAGATATACAGCTGTTCAGATGAATTCATTCCTGATTATGGAATTCCGGATTTCACTCAAACAATTTTAAAAGATAAATTGTTTTAGAACGCCTAAAACAACTTTATAAAATTTAAAGGAACACTGTCTTAGTACTGCAACTTGACATAAACATCACACAGAATCTTTTATGAGGTCCTAGGCAACAAGCTTAGGCTTTATGCCACTTTTCACCTGACCACAGGACACAAACAAGAAATAACTGACTTGTTGCAAAATCATATAGGGAGAGGGGTTGTGCTTGCAGTGGGCATGGCTGTCCAGAGTCCTTGTAAACACATAGGTACAACACTTTCCCTGACTGCTCAGGGCAAGAGCCAGACACTTTTCAGAAACAGTATGTTTCAAGGCTCCAGTTTCTATGAACAGGTTTGCACTTTCTGACTTGAATTTCCTCTAAGGTGCCGGCAGCGTCTCAAAGGGCCACGGAAATAGGCGAGAGCAAATTAAGTAAACTAAGGCTCCTATTTGCCTGAGCTCCTGCACTGGTAGGTAATGTGTTAACACACCCTCAGGAACCCTGCCCTGGGAAGTCTGCACAGAGACGTTAAGCAGGGGTTCAGTTAAGAGGCAGTTCAGAGACTAAAGGAAATGGCCATCAAGCTTGACCGCCTGAGTTCAGTCCAAGAACAGGCTCCCGGCAGCTGTCCTCTGACTGCTAATCAACACACAAATAACAATAAAACTGAAATGCAACAAAAATTTAAAAACAATATTAAGTCTAGATATCAGCCTAGAGAACTGTGTATTTACTATGCAGATATGAAATTTACACACTAACAAGGTGACTTTCAACAAAATTTTCAACATGAAACAACAGTATGAAATAAAAATGAAAACCCATTTGTGCATGCCAGACTCATATAAATGTAATATTAGCAGTAAACATGCTTTAAGGCACACATTCTCTTCTATTTAGTTTTCTAAGTAGAAAATAATTAATTCCTAGGATGTTCCTTATAAAGACCAATTTACTCTTTTTCTTCTAGCTGGTGTGCTGCTGGAAGAGAGTCAACAGGGAGAGCACCAGTCAAACTCCCAAATTCTCCAGCTCCAGGGCAGGGAAGGACTCAGCCAGCCTGTCCCCAGCCCCAGGATAGGGAAGGACTCAGCCAGCCTGTCCGGTTAGAAAAGCCAGGACCCCTAGAGGCAGGAGCTTCTTCCCAAGCCTTCCTAAGTGGATCGGAGCATTTTCGGTTTCTAATGCACTCTGCAGTAGACTAGGGATGCTTCTGTAAGTCTAGGCGAGGCAGAAAACTTCAGACTCCCCTGATCTAAACGGCTTCCAATCCTGTAAGGAAACTACTGTTCTCAAGCAAAGTGGGTGCTCAGAGAAACACAAATTATAAAGATAATTTCATATGTGTGATCACTTGTATCTTTATTTCACAAATCAGTGTTCCATACCAAAGTTTTTGAATATTTTTGTTAATATACACCTAAACATTATATACATGTCATTTTCAGTGTACTATACAGACTAATGACCATAGATGTAACTATCACATAACTCTCAGATGCGTTCAACTGAAAATAAATACCCACCATCATTCACTGAAAAACACACAAATATTTGGATATTTTATTTTTCTCCTGTTATATTTTTATCCTGCTTTTAATCTTAATGTATTTTATGCTTAAAATCTTTTTATTGATCCTATATAAACCTAAAAACAAATATATGAAGAACAGAGTTTTATATTTCTCTGTGATATTTTTCAGAAAATGTTAAATTGGTTATCTTATTTAATTGTCATTTAAGCAAGGAACCATACAAAGTAAATTTAATTTTAGAACTTGTAAGTAAATAGCATTATAAAGCATATATAAGTATTAGTAATACTTTTTATCAGTACATAAATATTTTTATGTTGCACATAGTTTTTCATGTGTATAAATCACCATAATCACCATCATCATTTCAATATCCTACTATTATTATCCATCTTAGAAATCTTAAATGCTTCTTTGGAGACTCTCTATCTCCATATCCAAGGAATTACATATCCTCTGTTCTCTCAGAAATACACTCTGCGACATGGCGCCCTGAACGAAGCTGCCGAGTTACCCCCTTTGTTGAGTGCCCTGGTAAGGGGCTGGCATTACGTGACTTCCGTGTACTGGGCGAAGGCCAATGTGAGAGGTGGAAAGGGGACTCTACAAAAATGTGTTCTCGGACAGGCTTTCTGCTCAGGTGAATATGGAAATACGAGATAGAGAAATTATTCCCTTAAACTCTTATTCTAATATAACCATTGAGATGACTGTGTGAATACCAAGGGAACACCCCATTGTAAATGCCAGTGTGCTCAAAAAAAATCAGAGAAAGTTTTGTGAGTCATTTTTAATGCTTTAGGAACAAATTTTAATTAAAATTTAAATTATTTTAACCCCAATTTTTATCTTAAAATGGCAGTCAATGTCAATCTGAAAGGACACGAATGCTAAAATGTAACAGGATGGTAATAATCATAACTATAATCTACACGGTTGGTTTGTAATGATGATATGCAATACGTGAAAAGACAGCAGGTCAATAATAAAGCCATGCATATAACGCTCCCTTCAAAATCTTTATTTGCATTTCTATTACTGAGATCATTTCCTAATAATGAAGTTGCCGTGAGAGAGGTTCCATTACCAAGGAATCAGTGTTACAGAAACAGCATCATTAAGGCATTGCTGTGTACAGGAACTTTTATTAGGATGATACAAGCTATATATCATTGTAATAAAGTTCCTATTATAACTTTAATTGCATAAAGCTGTGTTTGAGTATAGCAATGTGAGAGCTGCAGGACTTTTAATAAAGTATCAAAATAATGCTTTGGTAATAGGATTGTTTAGAACACTAATACTTCAGTGAAGATCAAGCTCACTAATGGATGATGTTTATTTCACTGATTATACATGGTCTATCAAGAATTAAAATGCAAAAAAACAAACAACCAGGGAGAGCTGAGAAATGAACGGTGATGCAGTATGCTAATATATGCATTGAAACACACAGGTTAGCTCTTCTTAATAGAACAAATCAATATCTCCAATTCATTGTTCCTAGAAGATTGCAAGCTGGAAATACGCACATCGATGACTATACTAAAAGATTTAATGCTCAGGTTGAAGTCTGGCTGGCGATCCAAATGCTAACAACACAATGGCAAAACCCACAAATATGCAGACATATGTCGAAAACTGCCTGTTAGAAAAATTAGAGAAATGTGAGCGTTGAGAGATTAAACACACACATGCACACACAGCATGGACTGACTTTAAGTGATCAATTCCTCTCCTTCTACCAAGGAGCAGAGCTTTACACATCATGTGCACATTCACTCTGCGATGCTAGTGCATACTAGACAATACTGTGATGCCCCTGAGTTACAGCTCGAGGTTAGAGTTACTCTTAGGTTCACATAGGGAACTGTAGTATATTTGTTCATTTGTTTGTCTGTTTATTGTTTTTTCAATCTTGAGCTGTTCCTTCCAGAAACATGCAGAGCATTCACCACCAGAGCTCGCCAGAGAGCCATCCGCCTGGAGACATTACCCCTGCTGCTGCAGAAGCAGGCAGAGGCGCCAGGCGGAGCCGACCAGCACAAGCCAAGGCAGTCTGAGACCATGGCCAGTGCCACAGCTATCTCATCCTTCCAATCACCAGAGGCTAAAGCCATTGGTTCTGAGACCCCTGGGGCATGTCTTAAGAAGCAAAAGCTGGCTAATTTGCAATCTGCTTGAAAAGCAAAGTGCTTTTCCCCTGTAAGAAAGCATCTCCTTTGCACAATGCCTTCTTAGGGCTACTTTCCAGATGTAACGGTCCACAAACATCTGGGTCTGGTCAACTTAAAACCCAGCACATTTCTTTTCCCCTCTGATTCACATGATGTTATGGCTCTCCAATCTTTGCACTGACTGAGGTATGCTGTAACAGATAGCTGCTGTGTTAGCTTTCAGTATTACAGCATTCTCCTTCAGACATGATCCAGCCAAGCTACTTTGCACTGGCAATGAAGAAATCTATTTCTTGGATTCACAAATCTCAGAATCTTTCATTTGGGACGTTTTCACATTGGAAAAGCACAAGGCTTAATTATTGTGTCTGTTGACTAAACATCTGCATATCTGCCATATGGTGACACCCAAATATTTAAAGAAATGTCAGTTCCCATGAATAAAAAAAAATAAACCATGTAATTTTGAAAAATCTAATTTTAGTGTTCTTTAATTTGACAGTTTGTGACAAACAGACCTTCTTTTCTTTAACTTGAAGAAGGTGGGCATCTTATTCTGCCTAATCCAGACTTCCAGGGAACACCAACTCCCCACTGTGACAGGAAAGCATCTCACAGGAAAACCTCCAGAGGCTTAGTAAACTCATGCTCATTGATGGATTTTTTTTGAAACTACTTTTACTTCCTTGCTCTCACTTCCTCATTTTTCCAAAACATTTGCCAGTATCTCCCCCAAAAGCATAGCCTCCATAAACATGCCCATTTCTCTCTACCTTCTGGAGATAACCAGTCCCACAAAGAACTCTGGCAAGCATCTCCCCTCCAGCCTTCTCTGCTTTGGTCTCTTCATTTTCTCCACTTGCATTCAGTACAAAAACTCTAATACTAATGCAATATCAAAACCTAATACTAAGAAGGATCAATATTAACCATTGCTCTAAAACCATTACTTATTATCACAACCATTTTGGGAACATAAATCCATTTCAACAGCCAATCAGAGCCGTGGGTCACAGGATAATGCTTGATTAAGACATGTGGGTTTTGCCTGGGGAATTTTTTACCAGGGTAAAAATTCTACACCTATATAATGAAGTTTAAAGTGCACAGTCCTCTATTTTTCCTGCAACTTGGTCCAGACATATTTTCCAGCCTGTCTTTTAGAGTATTCCTAATCACAGCAGAGAATGAAGGCTTCATTGAGCACCTACCACATGCCAAAGCATAGTTTAAGCCCTAAGTACTTGCTAGGAAATACACAGCGAAGGTTCTTTTGTTTCTCACATTCTCCCAGCCTATGGTTATTCTGGGTCTCGTGATATCTGAGCTGCCACTGCTCATCCTCACAGGCATGCTGCCCCAGTTCCAGAAGGCCGGCTCTGCCCACACCGGATACTCCCAACACAGGCTGTTCTCTGCAACCAGTGCTGCTGTGTGGCCTCTCCAGCTGAAAACTTCTCTCCACTTCAGCTCACCAAAGTCTCTTTTAACTACAGGCAACTAATAATGACTTCTGGAAGGAGAATTAGCCTCTTCCAGGGATAAGACTCCTCATTGGTCATCCAATGTAGAGTGGTTAGTCCTGAAGCCATACATACATAAACCACAAAAATGAACCTTGTAAGTTGTGTGTGGGGGTGTGTATATATGTGTATGCATGTATGTATGCAATAATATTAAAAAAAAGAAAAAGATGCTATCAACTGGAGAGTGGGGAACACATGAGTTCAAAGGAGGGTAGCTGGGCAGGACTTGAGGGAGGAAAGGAAAAAAAGAGAAGAAAAGAAGTGATGTATTCTAATTAAATTACATTAAAAACATATTTAGGGGGTGCAGAAATAGCTCAGTGGTTAAGAGCACTGGATGCTCTTCCAAAGGACCTGGGTTTGGTTCCTAGGATGCACAGTCACACAAACTCTAGTTCCAGGTGATCCCACATCATCTTCTGGCCTCTGCAGGCACTGCACACATGTGCTGCACAGACATACATGCAGCCAAAGCACACACATAAAATAAAAAGAAATAAAAATTTCAAAGGCACATTAAAAAAACATCTTTCTCTTTATTATCCCTCTCAATGGCCTACGGCTTTACTATGTCTTACATGTAGCACCTGAATGAGACTAAAAAGATCTTATTGTGGCCTTATGTAGCATTCCTTAGGGATTTATTTTATTATTTAAAATTATGTGTGTGGACATATGCATGTGAGTGCAGGCGTCGTCAGGGGCCAGACACTGAATATCCCTGGAGGTGGAGTTACACAGAGCTGTAAACTGTCCAACATGGGCGCCGGACTGTAGTGTCCTCTGCCAGAGTAGTACATGCTTTTAACCACTGAGCTATCTCTCCAGCCCCACCATACGCTGGCATTACCAACAGTAATGGATTATTATTAACCAATGCTTCTTTGCTGTCTATGTGTTAATGCCTGTCTGGAGAAAGGGGCTCATTCCATAGCTTTCTGTTTCCTGAACAGTAATGTCTCTCATGGAGCCTTTTGTACCAACTCTGTAAATCTCTGTTTGTTAGTTATTGATGACAAACTGCAAGAGATGATGGTACCAGGTGATGAAACTTTCCTCTAACATTCAGGGATGGTCCGTAGGACTTCAGAGAACCTCTTTTCTTAGGGAGTGATAACATGACCACAGTGATGCACAATGGGGCAGCAGCCTAGCTGCTGTCATTCATCACTCTGACGGCAAGCCACAAGTGTGCAGACACTGGCATGCAGACAGTATGTAACAAGATTATTTATATTCCAACTAATAATTTGCTTTTGCCATCTGCATACAGTAGAGATTACGAATTCTTATCTGACCTAACCTTCATGCTTATAAAGGAATTTCAATCTCTGAAGGCAACAAAGGGCATCTTAAACAAGCAAAGAACCAGACAGCAAATGATAACGGTATGAGAATGCAGCCTTGTTTGGTGCTATTAGTCACTGCAGATGTGTTTGCTAGCTGTTGTCTGCATCCATAACTCTCCCCATCATTTCTTTATAGAGCAAACAAATGTTGCTTAGAAACGTCCCCACACAGCCTCTCTTTGCGGGGTTTTCTAACCCCCCAACTTGCTTGACAGACTTACATGCCAAGTATATTGCCTACAAATTACAGCACTATTCTAGGACTGTATCGGGGATCGTGTGACTACATTTCCTAAGCATGACAGTGTAGTGGAGAGCCACCTGCAGCGATCTTTTAAAACCTCTACTTTATTTGGGGTGCTTAGGCCTCTACCTCCCTTCCACCAACCCCCCAACCTTAAGTAGGAGAGAGAAAATGTTAGTGGGTAGAGGGGACCAGACCCCTTTACTTCTCCTGGCTAGTTAGGGTCAAAGGGTTCTTTAGGGCTCTATACCAATCTCTGTCAACTGCAGATGCAGCTAGCAGCACCTCCACGCCACTGCGCCCTGAAGTGTTTCTCTCCATCTGTCTGCAACAAACCGCCACACCGTCTCTGGTCTCTGTTCCACGCCACACGCCAACACAGAACGCCTCACCTTCTCTTTCACTCGGATATTTACACTCTCAGAGTCCTAGACCACACCCCTTTCTGAGCTTCGTGTAGAAGGCTGTCACCAGCTGGCAAAAGCCACGCCCCGCGTGAGACAATTCACAGCTGTGAACAAACTATAGCCCAACTAAAATCCCACACTCGGGATTAAAACAAAAGCATATTTATATAACATACAAAGAAACCAAAACTTCCATTGCGTGACACTTGTTCTCCTTGAAACCTGACAGAACAATGTGGTCTGACTGTTACCTGGCACATCCAGTTCTGCTCACACTGTGTAACTCCACAGTCAATGTGCCCGAGAGCCCAAGGACTGTCTTCCACCCCCCAGGAGCCCACGCAGGTAGTCATTAACTTTAGCAGTAGATTTCTATGAAACTATGATCACTGCCAGATGACCCACCAAATGATGACAGCTTCCTGAGACAAAGCCACAGATCTCCATATAAATATAGATATAATATTTATTATTTGAACTCCTCTGCATAGTATATATATAGAGAGAGTTAATTTTAAATTTAGCAAATTGCTTACTGAATACTAGGTTCATTATCAACCTGAAGTAAAATCATTAACATCTACTATTAATCAACATCTAATAACAACTAATACATACTGTGTGACTACACACTCTGGGGTAGGACTTACTCGGAATAGTTCATGAAGCAACCTGGTGAGAACTGTGCTCTCACTGCATTCTATAGGTAAACAAACTGAGGCACAGAATGGCTCAATATCTTGTTCTTGCTCCGGGTTTGAAGATTCCCTTGGGGAATTTAGTACAGACCCAGGCAATTCTGGCTTTGCTTGTTTTTGTTTTGCGTGTGTGAACATTTTGCCTGTGTGTTCGTGTAGTGTATGTATGCCATGGTGTGGAATCCAGAAGGGGCATCATTTCCTCTGGCACTGGACTCATAGAGAGCTGGGAGCCACTATGTGGGTGCTGGGAACTGAACCCAGGTCCTCTGCTGGAGAAGCCAGAGCTCTGATCTCTCTCCAGACTCCAGTTTTGGCTTTAAATCAAATGCCCTTAACTACTATGTCCCACTGCTTACTCCGACAGGCCTACTCCCACCACGGAAGCTGAAGAGCCATTCACGACATGTCTTTCCGCGCTGTCAGACATTCATCATGCTTTCCAGTGTGTGCTGCACACAGGGATCATCTACAGGTAGTTGACTAGAATTTAGAATTTTTTGGTGTTTCTAGATAGTGGTGGTGTACGCTTTCAATTTCAGCACTCATGAGGCAGAGGCAGGAAGATCTCTGAATCTGAGGGCAGCCCTGGTCTATGGAGTGAGTTCTAGGGCAACCCTGTCTCAAAAAAAAAAAAAAAAAAAAAAAAGGAGACTAATAAGAATTCTTCTTATGGGTTTTCTTTCATGTGTACAAGGAATATGCTAAGTTTCCACAGTGTGTTGTTCCATGCACGTTGAACTCTGTTGCCCAGGATACACTGGAACTCATTATGAAATTCACTTTGGCTAAAAACTTATGGTTATCCTCCTGCCTCAGCTTTCAGCATGCTGGGGTTTCGGGGATGAGACACCACAGCTAGCCACACGCTACTGTTTTATATTATGGACTATGATGACCAACAGTTTATTCTATGGGGAAAGCAGCCAGTTAAAGCACAGAATCACAACCGTTCAGCTGCACTTCCCAAGGCAGGGCTGAGCGAGGAGTTACTGGTCATCGTGGATGTCTCTTTCTGTAACACAGGTTGAAAAGTGCTAATCCACACCACGGTTTGGCCTACTTCAGTCATGACCTTTGGGGTCCCTCTAACAAGCTGCCTTGCTAACATAGTCACTAAAAGATACGCAAAGCGTCTTTGTTGATATTCTGACTGGAGGGCAAAGTCAGAGCTTCAGAGCCTGAATCAATGCTGAGTTTGCAACAATACACCCAAGGCTGTGGCTTCTACATATCTTATATTCCTTTATCATGTAACTGCCAAATCATTCATTTAGTATTTAGCATTTACTTTCTGTGTTATCATTTTTATTTACATATTTTCCAGGCCCACAGTAATACTGTCAACACGAGGACCTTGAGCTACTTCTTTGTCTGAGTCTCATTAAATCATTTGTTCCCACTTTATTGGCTTCTTTCACTGTTGGAAAAGCTTTGTGTGAACAGAAAATGGCAATACCAAGACTTGTCTGGGTTTCCCTGTCTCTACAGTATACAGACATCTTCTAAATTACCATTGTACTTGGCACATGATCTCTGATCTGAAGAGCAAATATGTACCTGTGTGGCTTTAGTCAGGTTGGCTCATGCCAACGAGTATTTTATCAGCCTTTAATTAGACAGACACTTACACATGCTACACAAAGCAAATCAAGGTGTACTACTTACTCCTATACTAGAGGATGTGGTATTTCAGAGGAGACAGGTGTCCTTCAGCAGCTTCTATCCCGGTGTGCTAAACTGAGAAATGCAGCTGTATCACAAAGGCCCAGAAGACAGTTATGCTGTACATAGGAAGAATGTTCTGGACAGAGCCATACAAGCAAAGGTATGATGTTGTGGAATGATAGCATGGCGAATGTAGGGACCAAAAGAGAAACGGAGAACCCAGGGGGAAGAAGGTGTGTGTGTGTGTAGGTGTTTGTGCGACCCTCAACCAGAACCGCCCCAGATGACTTTGCAATGTTATGGTTCTCCAGCCTGCCCTTTGCAGCTGCTTGTTCACAGAACAGTCACCCTGGAAACTCCAAGTCCCTTCAGAACTAAGGCTGAGTGTTAACTGCGCCCTACCCTTGGTGCTACCTGTAACGACCTTCTTCGTTTTAGGTGGTCACTTAGTATTTGTGAATGAGAAAGAAAGAAAAAAAGACACAATCATCTACTCTATGGCTTAAATAACTCCAGAAGTAATGAACATCTGCAGATCAAATTTTAGTTAAAATTCTTTTGTTTCAAAGCAATGATCCCATGAATGGGCAGCTTCCTGTCTGGCCAAGTGGATGAGGGTTAATGGACGTGAAGCTGTGAGCAGACACTGGCCCAACAGTCCTCACAAGGATCACGCAAGAGAACTGAAGCAAGACTGCTAACCTGGCTTCCCCGACACACGCGTCTCGGGAAAGCTGGCTCGGGACTGTCCTTTTGCTTTCTACAGAGCCATACGAGAAGAGGGGACTATTCAGGCTGCAGTACCGTCAGATGACAAGACTGTCTGTGCAGGCTCTAGTGCACAATCAGTGCCTAGAAAGTGTTTACTACTAAGATAGCTTTTCATGAAAAGGGAAGAGAATCAGTGAAACCACCATTCTAGCATGCTCATTCATTCTCCACGTGAAAAGAGTGCTAAGCTCCATTTTAAAGCATCAATCATGGAAAATAAACTGAAATGTGACCAGATTTTAAAATGCTACTTGTTCTAAAATCAGATGTAAATGAAAGCTTCCAGGATTCTGTAAGGAGATTATATGGTGCTAGGAAGCCCCATTTAAACTCAATCTTCTAGGAAACTTTAAAATAATTTTTCCAGTTTGAAACTGTTCCCTAATATCACCCTTTATATACTCTCCTTGTCCAAGAAGATCGACTCTCTTAAAAAAAAAAAAAAAAAAAAAAACAACTCTTCCAATTTCTAAGTGAAGTATTACAGAATTTCCCAGAAGCATTAGAGATGGTTCCTTAGCAACTGTTGCTATGTCTCAAAACAACCTGAAACAATCTTCTTTGAGACACGTAGTCTCTCCCTTTCTCTGCTAACAGAATTCCACAATATGGCACAGAAGATTCGTGAGGCTAAAAATAGCTTCCCACACACATTTTTAAAGTTGACAGAGTCTTAATGATTTAAGTCTTCCATATTGCAACTTCAGTTAGGTGTGCCTCAACAACAGTATATCAACGAGCTCTGTGCAGGGAGATTGTAGAATCTTTTTCTTTTTTAATCACACCATTAACACTCTTGACATTTTAGAAATAATGTTTATCGATTTTGGTGTTAGGACTCCTATAAATTAAGTGATGTAATGGAAGGAATTACTGTGGTATTATAAAGAAAGTGTCATTCAGATTGTTAAGTACATGTGAGGAAAAAACCCACAGAGATTTTGAAGTCGTGAGAGTAGACAGAAGGGAGCCGATGTGTCCAGTGATGGCGGCTTACTCCCACTGTTCTCCTTGCTGCCACGGCAATCACAAACAAACCTGCTCAACTAAAGCAATTATTGATGCTCCTCTGTCCAAAAAAAAAACCAAGATGAAAATTAGAACTAAGAGGTTAAGCCTCATGACCCCAAATAAATAAGGACAGACGACAGAAGCATGAAGAATGGAACGAGCATGTGCACAGACCTGGCAGTGGGAAGAATCACATGGCCCTGGGAGCAATACTGAAGGCCAGCAATCTGTGGGGCTGTATGCGCTCCCACAGGCACCTCACCTACCCTACAAGAGCTGCGTTAGGATCTAGCTAAATCTGTGACTGGTTGTCAGGTAAGCAGAGGTGAAGATGGAAATGGTGATGTTATCATATGAAAAATTCCTCTGTCGCTCTGTCACTGTCTCTGACTTTCTCTGTGTGTGTATTTATTAAGAAATTTCTATTGTAACCTTTATCATGGGGCGGTTTTGAGGATGAAATGAGATAAATGCATGTGAAGCACACTGCCTGGCAAAAAATAATATGTCCTTTGTGTCCATGCATATATATATAACACATCACAAGAGATTTACATGGCTAAAAGTAGTTTCCAACATACACATATATTGACTAAGAACTTTATACCTATAGGTTACTATGTAGTAAATGTAGCATGATGTAATAAGAACAAAAGTGAATTAATACACACAAATAATCCAATGTTTGCTATTTAATAAATGCCTCTCAAAAGTCATCTATGACCATCACCATCATTGTCACTGCTACCATTTCTTCCCTCTTGTGTTGGTGGACACTGAACTTCCAAGAAGCCAAGTGACACTGACACCACACAGCTAGTACAAGCCAGGGTAGACGCTAACCTCCATCTAATTCTGAAGATTCTGGACTTCGCAGTCTCACCACGGGTCTCAGTAGTCACCTCCAGAGGGTGAACACTGCTTCTGTGAAATGGGTTCTGAGCAAAAAGGCAGTTTCAAGTTGTTATCATCTCCATTCTTATCAGCACAACCTAAACCCCCTCCCCGAACTCCCCCCCCCCTCCCAAGACAGAGTTTCTCTGTGTAGCCTTGGACTCACCTTGTAGACCAAGCTGGACTTGAACTCACAGAGATCTGCCTGCCTCTGCCTCCCTGAGTGCTGGGATTACAGTTGTGTGCTATAATGCCCGGCTACAACCACAACTTTTATTGGCAAGGCATAGCATAATAAAAATTGTAAGGTTAAGACATTTCCTGGGCACAGGATAAATACCTAGCAGGGTCTCTTAGAGAGATGCGATCGTTGATCTCTAGTTCTTTATGTCCAATTAGCATTCCTGAAGTAACACAGGTGGCCATGGTGAGTAATGTGATTGTGTTGTTCTAAAGCAATACTATTCCTGTGGCTATAATGCAGCATTCTACAATATATAAGATCAAAATCCATTAATTAAAGAAATTATCAAATAAGTTGGATAAAAAACTAGTAATTTCATACCTGTATCCTTGTTTGGATATGATTGAAATTGACTTGAATATAAAAGCACAGAAGGTTTATTTTTAGATCAGGATATACTTAGTTAATAGTCTCAAGCCAGAGCGGCTCAGGGCCAGAGCAAAACTCACTAATTTGAGTCTCTTTTTGTTGCCCTTCCTTTCGACTCTCGAGCAGACAAGGTAATGAGCACTGGGGCCATATCTAGGATCTACAGAATATTTTTGCAGTTTCTATTTTGTAAATCATCAAGCTGTTCTCCAGTTTTATAGAGCTGTTTTTCAATTGTTGAGGATCTTTCTGCAGAAAGGCAATTTGATTTCTATCCTTGGTTGTTCGATTTTACATTCTATCAACACTAAACATTGATTAAGCCTGCTGCAATATGCTCCCTTGCATTTGGGTCTTTGGGTTCTCAGAAGGTCATTATTTATTACAGAGTAACTAATCTGGAAATACTTTTTAAAATATGGCCAATGCAGATGCTATATTATCTGTGCTAGCGTTTGCTTTTGTTTGATGACAAAATGAACTGCTGTTTCTTTCTCTCTTTTTAAAAATTCATTCTGTGTGTGTGTGTGTGTGTGTGTGTGTGTGTGTGTGTGTGTGTGTGTGTATGTGTTCCAGAGGAGGCAAGAAGGAGGCACTGGACCCTTTGGAGATGGAGCTATAGGCATCCTGTGAGCTGTCTGCTGTAGGTTCTGGGAACAGATCACAGTTCCTCTACAAGCACAGCTAATGCTCTTAACCACTGAGCCATCTCTCTAGCCCTAAACTGTTATTTCTTACCAAACATGATGTTTAATGCAACTAATTTTATTTTGCTTTGAGACAATCTTGCTATATAACTCAGGCTGTCCTTGAACTTATGATTCCTTTGTCTCTGCCTCCTGAATACTAAAATTACAGGCACGTGCCACTATGCCTGGCAAATAATGACTTAACAAATCCATGAAGACCTGGAAGACAACTTTCCAAACTGACTCAACAGTACTAATCTTGTATTTACTTCTCTGTGTTATCCACTCTTCTTGTGTTTAGGTCAGTCTGGTTTCTATCAAATCAAACATGGCCATAGAAGAAATGTTTGTTCTATGGCCATAGAATTAAATCAAACATGTTACTTCCATGATTTGGTACAAAATTGCTACCTGATCTGCTGACTAGCATACTATATCTCTTCCTGGCATTCTCCCTTGCTCTCACACTTCCTTGCTCTGACACAGCAAGCTACCATGTTCTGAGATGTCACACAAACAAGCCACATGGAGAAGGACAAACGGAGACTCCACTGTGACAGACAGGAGAAACTGAGTTCTACCAGAACCAAACAACCGCATGAATGAGTTCGAAAGTATCTCTTCCCACACAATCCTTAAGAACACTTCAGCCCAGTGACAGGCCCTGAAGTAGAGGACAAAGCTAGGTTATGCCTCATTTCCTGGCACATAGGAATTTCAAAAACAATTATAAGTTGCATGTCATCATTTATGTTATCTAGTAAATATTTAAGAATAGCTGTGATGTGTCATGAACTTGGGGAGGTACTGAGAACGCAGCGTAGATGAACACATGTCCTCCCTCTGTGTGCTCTCCTTCAGCTTCCAGTCTTCCTATGTTTCCCCCCAGGAGAACTGCTGGCTGCCACATGACAAGAAAGCCCTCCCTCTTTAGAGATCTGCTGTCCTTCGGAATGCTTTGGGCAAACTACAGACTTCTCTGGCCAACCAATGAATGGCACATGTAATGAGAGTCTTCTCGGGTACATAAAGATCCCTGGCAGGTGGAGACAGTGATGCTCTAATACTCAAATTTTCTTACACAGAAGGTAAGAATGAGTCTTCAAAAATCTCATCCCATTTGCCTAATCATAATGCTAATTATAATTGGAAACCTATTACAATTGTTGCAACAACAATGCAACTGCAAGTCTTGTAAATTACTAGTCTTGATCTGCCTCCACTAAATTATTCCACTAAACTCACAAACCCCACACATGTGGTTCATTATAATGCCACATTTTTCTACTTTTAGTTTTTACTGATAATCAGAAGTTCTGAATCCACATGCTTTCATAATTTGTGGTAAATTTTTTAGCGGCAATTTTCTATTACTGAAGATCAATTACATTTCATCTGTATTTAAATATCTGTGCACCACAGTATATCCCCCATCAAAGGACTATAGTGAGGAAGCCCAGAGATATGAGGGAGGCCTTACTTTGTCTGTGTTAGGCCAATGAAAAGCACAGACAGTTATACTGAAGTGACAGTGAGGAAGACTATCATAACTGACTGGTGAACTCAACCTAAATAAATGCAATCAGATTCATTCAGAAGTCAACGTAAATGATGCTATCTATGGCTCAAAATTAAGAAGTGGAAACTCTGGCTTGGGTAATTCCAAAATAAGGTGTCAATAGCAGAGAGATAATTAGCATAGACTAGGACAAAACTGCAGTGCGAGAACACACATTACTAGATCTTGTGGAGCACTTTTGAGGGCAGTAGATTCCAGAGTTTCCCCCCCAGTGTTAATAACTGGGTTTAATGGGATGCATTGAATGCATACTAACGACCCCAGAAACACTATATTCTAATTCCAGCAGCTGACAGGGTGACTGTTATCACTGGCAGGAACTTGTTTGGGGTTGACCATAGATGGTACCTTTTCAGAACACCTTGTTCTTGCTCTGCTTCCTGTTTAGCTAGACTATGTTTTTGCCATAAAGTGGCCATCAATCTTGTTCCTCCAGCTAACCGGGTACCAGGTAAATAATTTCCAGTCTCTTCGCAGCTCTGCGTCATGATGCCAGCCATACACAACATTCTACTTAAGAGTTTAATGAGCATTCCCTGGGGTTTGTTCAAAGGGCTAATGCAAGATGGTGGTTGGTAGGAATGGGGTATGTAGTCAAGCACAGAAAAAGTAGGGAGAGATGGAACAGGACCACGGTGAGAGGCAAGCCTACTGCTGGTCTGGAAGATGACCCCTGGCTCCCAGAGCGTGCACACAAGCATCTTTGAGAAGAAACACTAAAAGTGGTATAAAGCCAACAGAGACACCAGCTCTTGGTCAAAAGACAGAAAATTCAAGGACTACACAAAATTCTTCACAGTTAAATAAAATCAAAGCATTTTCTTTTAGGAGGGGAGCCTAAGAAACCAGGAGAACATATGACATCAGTTGTTGAAATGAGAAAAATCTAGACATTTGTGGTGGTAGATTTGGGGAGATGGAAAAATAAATTTTATTTGGGCTACTGTAAGTTTGAAGTACCATCAAGCCACCATATGGCTATGTAGATAAATTGATCTACAGCCAGAAGAGTTTCTGAGCATGGGGCCTAACTTCAGAGTCAGTGTTTTACAAAGGCATGGAACTCAGGAAGAATACAGGACCAAGTCCTGCATCACTCTAAGATGCACAGGTCTGATACAGGATGAATTTGAGATAGGGGACTGAGGTCCAACGATATATGCACTTGGGAATTTTGCTATATAGCATCAAACTGACTTTCAGTAGAGTTGCACTTTTTTTTTTTTTTTTATCCTAAGCAGTACATCATGAAACTGGCCCTTCCAGGATGAAGGCTACAGCTCTGGTGAACAATTGCCAAAAAGAAGGCCCTGTGTCTACTCCATCACCATATAAAGGAAGCCTTGAGGAAACAGAGTGCTCCTTTCTCATGTACAATGTGTTTCAAACTTTTATGTTTTTGTCAATATAGTAAGATAAAAATGGAATTTCAGTACAGTTTTATTTTGTATTATAAATTTTGTATTATAAATTAGCTTGTATATCTTTTGAAATATTTAGGATACTTGTTTATCTCTATGAGCTGTGTGCTCATAATCTTTAAAAGGGAAGTTTCTCAAGAAAGAAAAAAAATGAAAGATCCTATGTCAGAGAGACATGCTGTCACAATAAAGATTCACGTCTGAATAGCATTTAGAATTCAGAGAAATAGAACAGATTGGAAGTACTAGAAAGTGGTAGGTCCCCTTTTCCTTCTGCAACAGAAGCAATGACCGAGAATGTCAGTTCCAGAACTGGTGCTACAAAGGGTTGAGGTGGCTCTCTTCACGTTACATATGCTCTTATTCTGAGAGATGAGTGAGGGAAGAGGAAGCTGGGCCATGAAAGAATATGCCGACATTTCTCATGGAGTCAATGAAGTGATTTCTGCAGGGAACAGTACGACTTGGCAGCTTTGTGTGTCTTTGGCCTTTGCAGTCATCAAATTGAAGGAAGCCTCTACAGTATGGTTTTTATCCCTAGATTTACATTTGCAAGAATACTGGAGGAATACAAGGGTATTAAGAATTTGAAAGATAATTATAATTGACCTGGAACATGGAATTGATGGTGAGTTTGGGAGACGTAAAAAAGTTGAAGAACAGAAAGCACAGGGTTAAATAGCAGAGAAGTTAATGGACTAGAGGATTCAGAGAAGCTGGGGTCTGCTAGCATGAGAACAGACAGTATCTGAATACTGGAGTACTGGGGGAGGGTGGGGTAGCCAAGACTTCAAGGAGCTGGTAATTTTTACAAGGGTAAAGGGGTTTGAGCTTGAAATGACAGTTTGAGGTGAAGAGGAAGGTGAAGGCCACAAGGAAGCAGAATACCCTTGAGAGAATTATGGTTCAATTGAAGATAATGGCTGAACAAATATTCAATAAAAGGAGAATGCAGAATCCTCCTCCTGCCATGCTATGAACAACAAATCCTACAGAGAACAGTGAATTATGGCTTGGAGAAGAGGTGTGGGAAATGGGGTTCAGTGAGAGAGAAGACAGAAAGTCATGGATAAGAATACAGGAACATAAGGCTTGGCAAGTGGAGTCACTCATATCATGAACAAAGAATGATCCAGACAAGCAAAATATATGTAAAAAATAGTAAAAATCACAATATAAGACAGGAATACATAAAGCTGCCTCACTGTATATGGTGAATCACAGAAAAGTAAATTCTTAGCAGATAATATTGCAAATACTTCATTCTGGACATAAGAGTTTAAATTCCATTGAGCACCATGGAGAGAAGTTGGTTCAGTGTTTTACAAGTGCGGAGCTACTGTGCTGAAATTAAATCCCGGAAGTCTTCCTTATGATGATAAGCCTCCTTATCGCTACAGGAGAAACTCTAAGTTCTAATTAAACTTCTAAATTAACCTCAATGAAGCTCAGCTCCATTTAATAGAACCCTAGAATTTCAAATTACATAAGAACTTAGGTATCACCTAGTTTGACTTAGCCTATACAAAGGAAGGAAGGAAGGAAGGGAGGGAGGGAGGGAGGAAGGAAGGAAGGAAGGGAGGGAGGGAGGGAGGAAGGAAGGAAGGAAGGTCAGGAGGGAGGAAGGGAGGGAGGAAGGGAGGGAGGAAGGAAGGGCTTGATTAATCCTTCATGACTTCAAACTTTCTGGCCTCCCCAGCTCTCCTCTGTGTACATTCTTTTCTCCTGTCCTGATTAAAGGCAGACTGCCCGTGATGAAGGAACAATGTAGATGTTGTTATATTCCCTTGCCCCTCTCTCCCTCAAATGCCCCAGCTCAACAGAGTTTCCTGTGTAGCCAGCTTTCCTCTAAGAAAGATGAAAATAGATTCAACATCTATTCGAAGGCAGCAGAGTGTTAGAAAACAATGAGTAGTCAAAGAGCCAGAAGAAAGGTCGGGTGTGGTGGTGCACCTCTTTAGTCCCAGGACTTGGGAGGCAGAGGCTGGTGGATGTCTGTGAGTTCAAGACCAGCCTACTACAAATCGAGAAGGAGGAATCTCAGAGAAAGGAGCTTGACTTTTCGGTGATTCTGAAAGCTCAGAGTTTAGCAGGGAAGAAGGCCCCTGTAAGCACACAGGGATTTGGGGTGTGGTTTGGAAGACTTATCCTCTAGAAGTTAGGGTACTAGAAACACACCAGTCCTCACAGGAAACAAAACCCGGCTTCACAGCACAGAACCCTTGATTGGAATTTTGCGATTAGAATTGCTAGTGCCCTTCTACCAGTTGCATACCCAAAGGAGAGGGAAATCTCTGGAGAGCAATAACATTAAAAACAGACTTTTATTACCCATGTAAAATGTTATATTCTTGATATCTGGTGCTAAAATGTAATTATAAGAAATAAAACACAAGACAAACAACACAGATAATACAGATATTATTACCAGACATGGAGTTACCAGACATTTAGTTTAATTTCTAACAATACGCTGAAGAAAGCTTGACAGTTTGGGTAGAGTAATTGGATTTTTTTTTTCTTTTTGAGACAGACAGCATCTGAGTCTGTAGACCAAACTAGCCTAGATCTTACTGTATATATTTTTTAAATAATTTACTTAATTTTATTTTATGTGCATTAGTGTGAAGGTGTCAGATCGCCTGGAATGGGCAGCACAGAGTCATAAGCTGCCATGTGGGTGGTGGGAAGTGAACCCGGGTCCTCTGGAAGAGCAGACAGTGCACTTAACCACTGAGCCATCTCTCCAGTCCCCTTACTGTATATTTTAACTCAAAGTGATTCTCCTGGCTTAGCCTCCTAAGTGTGTGAGCCACCATGGCTAAAATATTTTTAATTAACTAAAGTACCTGTCATCCCGGTATTTGGGTAGATAGTGAGCCTGCATCCAGCCGGGGCTACTGCTGGAGCTATTAGCAATTCATCACTGATCAGGCAGGGACTCTACCTGTTCCCGCTAAACCATGGGCTAATGAGGGTGTGTGTGTGTGTGTGTAATATGTGTAATTATCTTCACTTGTATAGCCACTGCATAGCCCACTAGGCTCCAATTGATAAATCTGTGCCCCAGATCACACAATCATCTTAGTTAAATTCAGTGGGACACAAACACACACACACATGCACACACATAAATGTGGGAGAACAACTTTTGGAGGGTAATGCAGGTGCGATGAAGACAACATGAAGGGAGAGATGGAAAATGGAAGGGAGTTCAAGGGTGGAGGGGTTGGTCAATAAAAGAGAAGCAGGAGGGGGAGAGATAAAGAACTCTAAGGATACTGAAAGGGTTAGACTAACTTTGTAACCTATATGTCTTCTAAAGCCTATAGTTTTGAGTTTTAGGTCCAGGTTAAGCTAAAGCCTCTTAGTACCTTTCCAGAGAGTGAAGGAATGTGACCCTATCTGTGAGGACAGATACAAAAAAAAGGGCAAGCAAGCAATGACCTTCACTCAGCAAAAAAAGGACCAGACCCTTGTCCTTGAGATAGCGTTTCTTAGCAACGAACCTAGACTTCTTCTGAAAGTCTGTAGCCAAAAGTCTGTAGCCCCTAATCTTCAAGGATGAGCTAACCACCCCCACCTTAAATTGCAGCTGCATCCACACTTGGCAGGACTGGCCAAGCTTGAGCACCTAAGACTAACCAATTATCTTACTTTATAACTTCTTCATCCAATCCTAAATTGCCAAAACTGCAACTTCAAATTTCCCACAATTTTTCTTTTAAAAACCTAAAGGCCTTTGTCTCCCGGTGCCACTCTTTGCTAACCAGCAAGGGTGACCCCGTTGTACAATGGTTAATAAACCTCTTGCTTTTGCAACGAGTCTTGGTCTGGGGGAGTTTCTGGGAAGGGCGCAATTGAACTCCTGAGCTGTGAGATCCCAGGTCTTACAATACTTAGAAAAGCTTTAAGGAATCATATGTGCATATGAATGTATATAGTTTAAATAAAGCTATACCACTTGGAGTAATAGACAATTTAACAAAGCCTCAGTACCAGGAATCAGAAAATTTCTTTCTAGTTGTTGGTCAAGGAAGTCCAAGAGACACTTAAGCAATTCAGCAGGCTGCTTTTATTATTTGCTTGCATATAAATGCAAGAATAATAAAAAATAATAGAGTATGAATCTGAAAGACAGTGGAAAAACACGGCAGGGACTTCAGGGGGAAAAGGAAGTAGAAATTATGTAATTACATTTTAATTAAACTTTAAAAAGAGGGGTTTATATTAATCAGAATGTACTTCATACCTACATAAAACCTTCAAAGAACAAATTCTAAAAATTATAAAAAATTCATATCAAGTTAAAAAAAAAGGTTGTTCATAAAAGAAAATACCCAGATGAAGCCTTGAGAAACCAGGGAAGGAGGGAACAGTATTAACGGATGACATATGGCAAAATGGTATGTCTATAATTGGAATCACAGAGAGTGAGGTAGCAGGAGCCATATACTTGAAGAGAAAATGACCAAAAATTTTAAAAGAAAAGGGGAAATAATCAAGCCACAGATTTAAAGAAAACCATGTGTCTCACAGAAAAGACAGACACACAGAACATATATAGGCATACATTGCGATACACAGTCTCTTATACACCACAGACTGGGATGGCTAATAAACAACAGAAACTGGTCTCCTACAGTCTAGGAGCAGCTCCAATGGATGGGAGTCCGCTGAAACCTGCTTCCTGACCTAGAGATGACCCTTTCTTCTTTTGTGCTCACTTGAGACAAGGGAAAGGGAAGAGCTTCTAGGGCCCTGCCCGAGAGGTAATAATCCTACCATGAGCACCTTTCTTCATGACTACATCACTAAATAAATAAACTGTTCCGCTTCAAGTCCGACACACTGGCAAATTCCTGGTCTAATATATGAATTTGGGAGGACGTGAACATTTATTCTATGGTATCATGAAAGTGGAAAACCATCAGAAGAGACTCATCAAATCAGCCACTATCGTCCCAGGCCCCAGCAGGAAGGTGGCTTTCAAAAATACCCTTATTATACTGAGAGCTGGATAGTATCATTCTATCAAAGAAATCATTTTTTATTAAATATCTTCCCATGTAGAAAACTCCAAACCCAGATGGCTCCACTGATTAATTCTCCCATACAGTTAAAGAAGGAATAACACCAGCAAAACATAAAACTCCTCCAGAAAAGGAAAAGAAGTTCCCTTCCCAACTCATTTCATGAAGGTAACATATGCTTGATATCTAAAAGTGACAAAGCTATTATAAGAAAGGAAAATCACAGGCCAATTTCTTTATGAATATGGAAAAAAATGTCCCAAGCAAAATATTAGCAAATGAAATCCAGCAATATATTAAAACAGCACTGAATTCCTCTGGAAAGCTTGCATTTCTTGGCTATACTGTATGATAACGAAGTTTGGATTTTTTTTTTCCCCTGAGAATAAAAATCTGATTTAATGCCTGAAACATCAATGCAATTTATCACATTAAAGAAGTTTTAAAAAAGGAAAATTGTTTGATTGTTGTAAAACAGTTATAAAATATTTGATTAAAAAATAAACAACTTAAAAACACGAGGTAAATTCCGGAAAGGGGTAGCCTTTCTCAACTGATGTGAAGGGGTTGGCAGTATACGGTGGAGAAAAGGCAGCCTCTGCAACAGATGGTTCTAGACAACCTGGATACACAAGAGGGATGAACCTGGATCCTTTCACCTTGCACAAAAATCAACACCAAATGAATCACAGACCTGAAATTCTGAAACTGTTCAAGAAAACGCAGAAAAAACACATCAAGATTAGGCACAGGCTAACACTCCCTGAATATGACTCCAGCTGCTTGAGAAAGAATGCCAAGGATCCCAAATGGGGCTTCATGAAATCAAAAAGCTTCCACACAGCAAAACGAAATTGTTAATTCAATGAAGAAACAGCCTGCAGAATGGGCAAAAGTCTTTGCCAGTTACACATATGATAATATTAATACCTAACAGACACAAATTCAGAACATTAAACAAAGAATCAAAGCATCCAGTCAATAAATGGGACAACGAAATGGAAAGCTCTCAAAAGATGAAATGCAATAAACTGGCCAATAAACACATGAAAGAAAAGTTCAACCTCTGTGCTGGTTTGCTTATGTCAACTTGACACAAGCTAGATCATGTTGGAAGGGGGACCTTCACTTGACAAAATGATCCCACCAGGTCTGCGGACAAGCCTGTGGGGCACTTTCTTAGAGGGGACAGTCCACTGTGGATACTACCACCCCTGGGCTAGCAGTCCAGGTAGATACAAGCAGGCCGAGCAAGCTGTGTGGAGCATGCCAGTGAGCACCACTCCTTGATGGCCTCTCCATCAGCTTCTGCCCTGGCTTCCCTCAGTGACTGGCTGTGATGTGGAACCGTCAACTTAAATAAACTCTTTTCTCTCCAAGTTGCTTTTGGTCATGGTGTTTTATCGCATTAATAGAAGCTGTAACTACCACAATCTCACTAACCATCAGGAAAATGCAAATCAAACGAGATTTCATCAGTGACTGGGAAAACAGTAACAATAATGGCTGGTAAGGCTATGGACATGAGAAGCCTTGCACACCGCTGGTGGGAAGAAGACTAGTTCAGCCACAGCGGAAGTCAGTATGGAGGTTTCTCAAAAGGGCAGAAATTGGTCTACATTTGGCCTACCTGAACCTCTGTAGGATAGTCACCAAAAGACGTGAAGTCCACATATACAGAGACACTTGAATGTCAGTGTTTACTGCAGCCCTGTTTGTTCTAGTAAGTTATACAAGCACAGTAGGTGGCAACTACAAAGGGGCGGACAGAGGAAATATATGCAATACAAAGTTTTGACTGAAACAAAGTTACATCATTTGCAGAAAAAAAACTGCATTTGGAGATGGTCAAGCTAAGTGAATTAACCCACTTTCAGAAAGACAAATACCACATATATTCTCTCAGAATGGTTCTTACATTTTATATAGATACATAAACTGCCTCAGGGAGATAAGCAGACTGATGAGTGGGGGAGGGGAAGTGGGGAGACGGCACAGGAAGTGGCGCTCTGAGGGGCGTGTACTTGTTAGAAAATTTGTATAAAAGAATATCCACAAAAATTTTAGCATGAATGCTACACTTAAAATATTAAAAGTTTTCCCTCTGAAACTGAGAATTAGGCAAGAATGCCCAAGTTATCATTTTCATTCAGATATGTGTTAATGGCCCTAAGTAAAGAAAATGAAATAAAATATATACCAAAAGGTACAGAATTGTGTAAAATACTATATTAAGGAAAAAATAAACATTATTAGAAGGATAATTGGAAGAATCAATAGTGTAAAATTGTCCAGTTTGCTTAAATTGATCTCCAAATCTAATTTAACACTGGAGCATCAGCACAGCTGTGGAAATTATCAGGCTTTTTTTTTATAAAACTTAAATAAAAATTAAAAAACCAAGAGTAGGTAAAAAATGAAATTAAGTATTTCTACTTAGTGTCAATTCTCTGCCGTGAAGATGGCGTGGCAGTCACAGGAGCACAGACAACCAAACGGAACAGACCCAAATCATGAAGGTGAAAAGGCAGTGTTGGCAGGTCAATCCCTTTAATACTATTGTGCTGATTGGATATTTACAGAAAAAAGTATAATGTGGCCAACACTTCATACTAAACCAAAACCCAGTTCGATGGCTCAAAGGAATAATCCGAGTGGTGAAACAGTGAAGCTTCTAGACAGTACCTGCAGCCACAGTGCAGCAGAGAACCACACCTGACAGCAATCTATAGCGTATTATACAGACTCCATACCAGCCATTTAAATGCTAGTATTCAAATGCTAGCCATTGACAAGAGTGATGCTTGAAAAACGTGGCTAGATTACGGAGCAACCCCAACTCCAACACGGAGAGGAGTGGGTAGGATAGTTTCAGAATACTGGTATCACCCAGCAAAACTGACATGCACACTCTATGCATACATGTATTCATCAAAGTCTGTGAGCACTGAGTGACCATGACTAAACAACCCAGAGGAAGAAGGCCCATAAGTCCACTACAAGTAGTAAGGGAGAGAGAGAGAGAGAGAGAGAGAGAGAGAGAGAGAGAGAGAGAGAGAGAGAGAGAGAGAGAGAAAACACAGTTGGTAGTGGATATTACTTTAAAAGTGTCCTGGTTTTTTTGACTGGGAGAAAGAATCACTACATGATAATTAACAAACTATGTCATTTGCATCAGTGCACACTATTCAGAATGTGCAGAATACTTCAATGATAAAACATCAGAGAAAGGGTATATATACATACACATATATACACACATACGTACATATACACACATATATAGAAACATACAAACATACACAATATTTCATTGCCGGAAGGAGCTAGCGATGTCATGGTAGAAAGTGTGGTTAATAATACATTGTATTCCTGGCTTCGAAGCTGGTCAGTGGGTAGAGGCACTTACCTCCAGGACTGACTACCTGAGTTCAATACATGGACCTCGCATCACGGAAGAGATAACTGACTGCCACCAGCTGACCTCTGATACCACAGGCACACCACTGCACCTGTGGTATTTCTGTCTCTCTTCAGCTGACTCGGAAAGCCTGGCTCTCAAGTCCCACTCTCCTCTTAAGTGACTTTCTATGCATGTGGATGATTCACCCACAGCGTCTCTTCAAGTCCCACTGCAGCTTGGCACACCAGCAGCCACATTCTATGGTTTATCACTGCCTAAAGTCGCACCTCATATATATTCTCAGAACAAATTATCCTATCTTTTGAAATCTCTTCTGAATTATTCTCAGTGTTTCCATTCTTTGACCTCTTGGTCACATTTTCTGTGTGCTCACTTCCTCTCTCCCTTATTAAACTTGAACTTCAGACCTTGTGCCTTCAGCTACTTTCCCTCCAATACTCCTGTGTCCCTTGCATCTTAACACTGACAGAAGTCCCAGTTCTAGACGACTGCCTGCCCTGCTTTGCCCTTGAATCCAGGGTGCCAGGCATTTCACCAAATCATGTAACCAGCCTTAGTTCCCCCGGGCTCCTCCTCCTCCAAGTCCCCTGCACATCCTGATAGTTTCTCTAGTCACTTTCCACCTCTCCTGGGAAGGGAGTCAGTCTGAATGTGCTCTAAAACTCAGAGTCCTTCCCTGTCAGTAGATGAAGAAAAGAAGAACAAACCTTTCCTTCCCTCTCCATGGTCTCTCCAGGAATCACCCCTTCTCCCTCTCCCAGTTCACAGAAAGATCACGTGTGCTGTGTTTGCTTCCTCATCTCCCACACCAATCAACCAGTCATAAAACATGCTTACTCACCACTAGAACCAGATGGCTTTGGTGCTGCTAACTGCTCGGGCATACTTCTGTCCTTTTCTACCTGGGTTCCCTGAAGATGAGGCCCACTCATCCCTGAGCTCCTCGATGGCAGAACTCTTGGCCACTGTCCCTGCTCTGTGCACACGACCCTTCCTTAGTGCCTTTAGGAGGTAATCCACTCTTCTAAGAGCGATGTGCTTCGGAGCTACCTTTTAGGCTGTCTTCTCTCTCCATTCTATACACGGCTGAGGGACTTCACCTATTCCCGTGGCCTCATTACCATTTATCGCTGATAATGTAAAACTCCACATTTCTATTCCTGAACTGTCTCCTAAGGTTACAATGCACAGCTCTCATCCAAGGTATCTTGCGTGTTCCCTAACCTTAGGATCCTCATCCTGGCTCACGCCTGTTAATAGCATTATATGCCAGCCAGGTTCTCCAGTACTGACAGCTGTACCTCGTCAGTGTCATACAGTTAGTACCACCGTGCTTTGTCTCCACATAAACCCCACCTGGACTAGCTTCATATTTTGTTTGGGTTACTTGTCCCTCTTAACTAGTCTCCCTGCTCCTCTGGCCAATCTTTTCCACACTATAGCCAGGCTAAGCTGTAGTTGTTGTTTAAACATTTGCTTTTCATTAAATTTAGAACACATACAGACATACACACACAAACCAGAAACCATGTCTGTGTTGTTAACCTAGCAACTAATTTAGTAACTGGTAATCAATGAGGCTATAAAGAAGTATTTATCAAAGGGATAGGCAAATTGACATTCTTATCCTTATCTAATTTAGAAACAGTATGGAATTAGCCCTAAAGACATCGTGTGGGTGCCATGATGTTTCCGTTTACACCAGCACCCTAGAGTTTAGTGCAGTTTTCATCCAGATTTGCTGAGCCAACAAGAAGTAAAGCTCAAACCTGAGCTATTAAGATACCCCACAGTGTGACACAGGGAAGCTCCTGATGGAGGAAGCACGGGGCCTCCTGAATTCATCCGGAGTTTAAAACTGTCACAGCCTCTGCAGTGCACCCACTCCTTCCTACAGCCTTTTCTGTCTTCCATCACACTAGAATATTTCTTGTTATTTCTGTCACTGCAATATCAACTCCCAAAGAGCAGGAATTTTGTTCTATTCTGTTATTGAACCTGTAACAGGTGTTGAGTGAAAATTATTAAATTATATTGATTGTACCCAGGGTTGTTAAATGTTTATCTTGTGTAACATTTAAGGTAACACATTAGTTAGATAATTTCATCTCCACTTTAGATATTAAAGAAGAGGCCATGAAGGCTGTATCATTTCCTTGAGATGTAGCTTAAAGTTACAGAAGGAAACCAAAGATAATAGTACAAAAGAAACACAAATAACATGTAAGAAAAGGTGAAATGTATCAATATCACAATAAAAATAAGCTCTCTAGTTTACAGACAAAAGCTGGAATTTGTATAACAATATGAACACATACAAACGTGTGTGTGTGTGTGTGTGTGTGTGTGTGTGTGTGTGTGTGTAAGCAAGTGAGATGATGCAAGGCTATTACAGTCTACTCCCACTGCCAAAAAAAAGAACAAAGAAAAAAAAACATCACATGATCATCTCATTAGATACATAAAATGTCTCTGACAGTATCCAACACCCTTTCATGATAAAAGTTCGGGAGAGATTAGGGATACAAAGGACATACCTAAACACAATAAATCAATTTACAGAAAGTCTATAGCCAACGTCAAATTAAATGAAAAGAATCTCCCAATTCCACTAAAATCAGGAACAAGACAAGATTGTCCACTCTCTCCCTGTATATTCAATATAGTATTTGAAGTTTTAGCTAGAGCAATAACACAACTGAAAGAAATCAAGAGGATACAAAATAGAAAGGAAGAAGTGAAAGTATTGTTATTGCAGATGATAAGATAGTATACATAAATGACCCTAAAAATTACACCAGGGAATCCCAACAGCTGATAAAAACTTCCAGTGAAGTGGCTGGATATGAGATTAACTTAAAAACAAAAACAAAAACAAAAGAAAACAAAACAAACAAACAAACAAAAAAAATGGTAAACCTCCTATATACAAATGACAAATGGACTGAGAAAGAAATCGGGAAAACAAAACCTTTCACAATAGCCTCAAATAATATACAATATCTTGGGGTAACTATAACCATGCAAGTGAAAGACATTTATGATAAAAACTTCCATACCTTTAAAGAAAGAAATTGAAGAAGATATGAGAAGATGAAAGCTCTTCCATGCTCACATATCAGTAGGATTAATACAACAAAGCAATCTACAGGTTCAATACAATCCCCACCAAAAACTGAACACAATCCTTTACAGACCTTGAAAGGACAATTTGCAACTTCACACAGAAAAACAAAAAGCCAGGACAGTTAAAAAAAAATTGGGAATAATAAAAGAACTGCCAGGGGTATCTATATCCCTGATTTCACATTTAACTACAGAGCTACAGTAATAAAAACCACATAGCACTGGCATAAAACAGACATGTTGGTTAATGGAATTGAAGACACAGACATAAATCCAAACATATATGGACACCTGATTTTTGATACAGAAGGATGAAACACTGAAAAAAAGACAGCATCTTCAACAAATGGTGCTGGTCTACCTGGATGCCAGCATGTAGAAGAATGCAAATAGATCTGTATCTATCACCTTGCACAAAACTCAAGTCCAAGTAGATCAAAGACCTCAATATAAGATCATATCAGAAACAATGAAACTGATAGAAAAGAAAGTGTGGAATAGTTTTGAACTCATTGGCACAGGAGACAACTTCCTGAACAGAACACCAATTGCACAGGCTCTAAGTTCAGCAATTAATAAGTTGGACCTCATGAAACTGAAAAGCTTCTGTAAGACAAAAGACATCATCAGCTAGACAAAGCAGCATCCTACAGAATGGAAGAATATTTTTACCAATTCTACATCCTACAGAGGACTAATATTGAAAATTTATAAAGAACTCAAAAACTAGATATCAAAAACTCCCAAATAATCCAGTTAAAAAGCCGGATACAGATCTAAACAGAGAATTCTCGAAAGAGGAATCTCAAAAGACTGAGAAGCACTTAAAGAAATGTTCAATATCCTTAGTCACCAGGGACATGCAAATAAAAATGACTCAGATCCTTCTTACACCAATCAGAATGGCTGTGACCAATAATCTAAGTGACAGCTCACGCTGGCGAAGATGCGGAACGAGGGGAGCCCTGCTCCACTGCCGGCGAGAATGTAAACTTGAACAGCCTCTATGGAGAGCAATATGGCGGCTCCTCAGAAAATGGGAACCAACCTACCTCTCGGATCCAGTTATACTACCCTTAGGCATAAACCCAAAGGATGCTCTATCATACCACAAGGACCCTTGCTCAACCATGTTCACTGTGACTTTATTCATTGTAGCCAGAAACTAGAAAGACCTAGATGTCCCTGAACAGAAGAATGGATAAAGAAACTGTGATACATTTATACAATAGAGTATTATTCAGCTGTTAAAAAAAAAAAAATGACATCATGAAATCTGCAGGCAAAATGAATGGAACTAAAAAAAAAAAAAAATCATCCTGAGTGAGGTAACCCAGTCCCAGAAAGACAAATATGGTATGTACTCACTTATAAGTAGATATTATTCATTGAGTAAATAATAACCAAGCTATAATGTATAGACCCAGAGAGGTTAGGCAAAGAGGAGGAGTGTAGGTGGGACACAGGGATCTCCCTGAGAATGGAAAATAGAATAGATTTTATGGATGGACTGTAGGTGGCTGGAAATGTGAGCAGAAGGGATCATGTGGAGGAGAAAGAATGGGGAGAGAAAGCTGGAATTGGGGGTGTGGAAACTGAGTGCAGTGGAAACCTGATGGAATTCATGCACATGATCCTAATGAGGACTCCTAGTAATGGGGATACAGAGTCTCAACTGTTCATCTCCTGTAGCCAGGCCAGGCTTCCAGTGGTGGGACTGGTTTTCAATCAACTGAGGTGTTGGCTGAGGGAGTCCCTGGAGATCACCAAACAACCCAGGCTGATGTTAGGACAGAGAGTTGCTTATTGCAAAGTGACAGTGGTGCTCATTGCCTAGGACAACAGTGACACAACTCATTGAACTTGCAGAAGTAGAGCTGGTGCCTACATGATTCTAGTCTCTTTGATTCAGGAAGGTACTCTGAAGATTCCTGAAAGAAAACATGGATACCATCTGAGCCATACAACGTTTGGCCTACAATCTGTCCTGCCTGCAAAATATGCTAGGACAATGGTGGCACAGAGCTTGTGGTGGTATCCAACCAATGTCTGATCTGAGAAAGAGCCACTCCTTGAGAAAGAACCCAAACCCAAGCTTTCTTGTGAAATAAAGAACCAGACAACAGACAAGTCAAAGACCTAGGGTGAAACAAAACATGACTGGCTTTAAAAAAAAAAAAAAGAATCAAAATCATTCCTAATAAAACAAAACCAAAAAGTAACTACAGGAGACGTCTGAAAAGTTAACCACGGTGATAGATTGGGGCAAGCGGCCCTACATCCAGGGAGGGTGACAACTTCCAAGTGGACATCTGTCTCTGTGGCAGCTGGTTCTCTGGCTTTCCCTGTATTACCTCCTGGCGCTTACGCAACACTGCACCACCACAGAACAGCAAAGGGAGCACAGACAACAAAAACATGGGGAGATACTAAGTCTAGCCATCAAAAGGGTTCCCTGTGAATTGAAGGGAACTGAACTGAATTGACGCACACGGCAGAGGTTTGTCTCTGCGATGCATTTCCTTTTATATTTACCCAGTAGTTGGATGCCTGGATCATGCCACGGTTCTACTTAACTTTTTTTAGGAACCATCACACATTTTTCCACAATGGCTTCACTAATTAAAAGCCCCCAACACTATACTTTTTTTCTTCACATCCTCACCATCAGTTAAATTTTTGTTCTTCTTTTTTCCTTTTTAAGCTTTAGTTGATTTACTTAATGTCTACTGAATTCGTTTAATGCAGCCTAGATAGCCATTCTCACCAGTGGTCACAGGGTTAAAGTACTGAAGTCACCTCATCTGGAATCTAAAACCTCTGGCCTCACAGAAGGAAAGAGTAGAACAGAGCAGATGGTCAGATAAAAGGAAGTTTAGCAATGGGCACTGACGGTGAGTTAACTCAGAGAACTTCTGGTGTCCTCTTCTGCACAAAGATGACTGCAGGGAACAATAACACATTGCACCTTTGAAAAAGCTAAGAGACAATATTGACTTTTTACTGTGAAGTTATGAAAAATGTTTGAGTAAATAAATGTTTAACCTGATTTAAACATTACCTGATATGGAAATGCACCCGAACATTACATTGTACTCTGCTATTATGCACATTCTATGGTTGATATGTTAAGTGAACTTCAACAGCCTGATCAGGATTACCAGTTGATTTAAGGAGTTGACTCTACAATTTGTATAGAATGACAAAAGAACCAGACCAGGAATAGCAGATACTGTTTGAGAAGGAGAAACAAAGCCAAACAATCCTTAGTATGATAGTGAAATTTAACACCTAACAAATGTGCAAGACAGGCTAGTACTGGTTAAAGGCTTAACAGAAGGCATCAATTCAACAGAACAGAAGTAGAGCTGGGAGAAAAGGTTAGTGGAAACCAACTGCACCCTTGGGCAGAGAAGAGACAAAATTGTGTATCTTGGTTTTCCTGAGCTATAACATTTGATATGTTTTGCCATAAGGTAAAAAGGACTGTATGTAAAATTTTCAAATAATGCTCTAATTAAAAGATTAAGATTAGAGTTAAAAAGGCAGTTTAGCTGACAAATACAATTGAAAGCAAGTTGGTCTAGTTGCATTAATATCAGGTCAAATAATTTTAGCTGATTTTTCTCCTAGACATGGGTTCACAAGAGGAGACTAGCTCTTCGTCCCATCTCTTTATTGATACAATGTATGTTCTTTTCCATACAACTAAACACTCACATACTAGCTGTCAAGACTTGTGCATTTTTCTTAAAGGAAAAAAATTGAGAAATCCCTCACAAACACATAAATTTTGCCATGAAATATCTTTCACAGTTTAATAAAATGAATAAAGGGCCAGTAAAGATTAATCTATGAAAATGCTTACTTAACATTGTAGACTGTTTGTGTAACTTAAGGATCTCTGCCTTTGTTTTCTTTAACAATAATAAAAGAACTGCTGGAGGTCTCACCATCCCAGGTTTCAAGATGCACTACAGAGTTATAGTAATAAAAACTGTGGCAGGGCCATAAAAACATGTATGTTTATCTATGGAACTGAATTAGAGATTGAGACATAATTCCACACAGATACCCAAGAAAGAGAAATAGAATATATTGTATGGAGAGATAAGAAGGAAAACTAGGATAGGTGGATTAAATGGAGGAGGATAGAGGGGAGGAGGAACACAAGGATGGATAACTAAAACGAAAGGCTATTTGAAAACCTACTACTACAGAAGCTTCCTAAAATATATATGTCTATGAGAGGAAGATAATTGGAGTCACCAAATGATGGTATACTCAAAGCTCCAACTAGACACCTTATGGTACTAAATAAAACCTTCCGTGCCAGGAATGGGTTATAAATTGTTCAGCCACTGGCCAAAGGGGCCCCTTGGAAACTCCCAATCATCACAGGCTATTGCCTAGGCTCTTGTTTGCTCTCCACAATCTGATAGTAAGGCCTTGCTGGTGAAGGCAATGCTAATTTATGTTGAAGAAGTCCTGCTGTGCCTAACTGAAAGTTTTGACCTTATCCACTAGTATCCACAGTACAGGAAGATACTCTGCCAACTACCAGAGGAGAAAGGTAATTATCAGTATCACCAACATAGAGATCCTGTGCCTTATAACAGAAACTTGTCTGTAAGATATACTGGTGCCACAGTGGCACAAATGTTTCGGGGAGAAACTGATCACTTTTTGATTGAATTTAAGGCCCACTCCATGAGAGAACACCAACACTAGATACTACTAAAATGGCCAAGAACCTGAGACTAGGTAAATCATGGGACTAGGGGAAAACCTTATTCTATTATTCTGCTAATTAAACAAAGTAAAAACAATAACTCTCAATGGCATACTGCTATATCCACAGACCAGTGTGCAGAGAAGCTTCTTTTTGCAGTGGATGGAAATTAATGTAGAGACTCATGATTGGACAATGGAAAGAGAGTGAGAGACACTGGAACACTAAGCCCTAAATGTTATGTCTTCATAGACCCCCTCCCCCCCAAACTCAGGGGTCTATGCAGAAGAGGGGGTGGAAAGATTCTAAGATTGATGGTTGCAAGTCCAGACACAACAGCACTGATGAGTTCAAGGAGGTTGAGCTGCACAAGACCTGCACGGTTCAAGTGAGACCTGGTCCCAACACTGACAGGGAAGGAGGGGAGATGGAGAAAGGGTTCCACCACTAAGCAATTGATACCTGCTGGGAGTGGGGCTATGTCCCACTCTCCAGGACAGGCCCATGTCCAGGCACAGTTGGCCAACACAAAGTGATGCCTCCATGTTTTGTTTTGTTTATTTAATGAACTAATTCATGTGCCCAGGGCAAAACTAAGACTAGCTAGAAGGAGCAGAGAGTTGTGACTCTTTATTTTTCAGATTACCTTCTATTACATATATTTTCTGAGACATCAAAAATAAGACACTTAACTGATAGAAAGCTGAGCAAAATCTATACAAACCCTATGATAGCTAAAAAGTTCAGCAAAATTTGTGGGCTCTAAGAACAATTCACTAATCAGCTACATTTAGATGTGAAACAATCTGAGAATGGACTTAGGAAATGAACCTAGGAAAGAAATAAAGAGCTAAATATAAAAGACATCCATGGATCAGAAGAGTCAATACTGGTAAGATGGCACCAAACTGATCTGAAAAACGCAATCTTAATTCTAACTACTTTTCTGGGCAGGAATTGAAAAGCTGGCCCCAAAATTAGTACTGAAATATAAGACATGTAAACTAATCAAAATCAATTCCAGAAAGAACAATCCTTATTCCAATGCAAGACAATCAGGACTGATTGTTATAAGGTCATAGTAGTCAAGTTGGAAGCCAGGTATGATGGTGGAAACCTGCCTGCTCAGCACTGGGGAGGCAGACAAAAGCAGATCAAGTCAAGGTTGAGGATGACCTGAGGTACATAAGACTCTGTCTTACGAAAACCAAACCAAATCAAACCAAACAACCCAAAACCAAACAACAACAAAACCTATGATGCTGCTGTAAGACTGTCTCCATAGTCAGTGGAGCAGAAATAGGAGTTCAGAAATTAATACAAACATATGTATTTAATTGAACATTATCAGTATGATTTAAATGGGAAAAGAGTTTAACAACAAACAGTTCTGATGCTCTGAGACAGCTATGTACAGAAAATGAACCTGACCTTCTGAAACCACATATAGCAGCACGTGAAAATAGAATGGAGGCTGCAGTTCAAAGGTTAAAACCATAAAATTGTTGAGGACTACATAGTTTAACCTTTGTGATCTTTTTTTATGAAGAGTAGTTTTGTCAATGTGAAACCTCAGGCATAAAGAAATGAAAGAAAAAACATGAAAGAAAACAAACACAGAGTAGGTTTTCTCAGTGTCAATATTTTGAACCAAATGCACTGCTAAGAAAGTGAACAAACAGTGCATAGAATAGGAGAAAATTTGAAAATTATATATCTGATTAGCATCTAGATTTCCTGAGAGGAGATATATATGCATATATAATAGATAATATATTATACCTATATATAATTTATTGTATGTTATATATTATTGTTGTACATTTATTATATGTTATATAATACATACTATATAAAATATATAATAAATAAATGATATGATATATGATTACTATATTTATATTATACAATATTTATATTTACTTATATATAATATATCATGAATAAATGTTTATTTATATAAAAATGTATAATGATAAATTATATATTCTATATAATATATACATGAAAACATACTCAATACTATTAGACATTAGGTAAATGTAAACAAAAACAACAGATACAATTTTGTATCCAACAGAAAATTAACAACTGAAAGATAATGACAACTACTGGCAAGGGTGGGGAAAGCAGGAAAGCCCACACATTGTTGGTGAAAATTAAAAAAATGTCAACTTATGCAAAAAGTAGTGTGGCAGCTTGTACTCAAAATTAAGCAGATTTACCATGTGATCCAGACAATCTTCTATTAGGTACATAAAAACAATCACTTACGAAAATGTATGTGTTTGCGCTAGCATTTTCCATATTAGAACAAGAAAATAACCCAAATATTCACAATACAATGAACAGACAAAATGTGGCATAACAGAATGTTATTCAGTCATCAAAAGGAATGAAATCCTTATAGAAGCTACAGTTCATATAAGCTAGATGAGAACAAGCTACATGAAGAACAGCTTGTGGCTTCATTTCTATAAATTCCAGAGCAGGTGAAAGAACAGGGACAGGTTAACTCGTGCTCTTGAAAGGATGAGGGGAAAAATGGATGGGGAGTGATTGCTCATCCAACTTTTAAGAATGAAGGAGATGCCCTAGAATTATATGGGAGTGTTGTTAAAATAGCATTCTGAATAAACGAAAATCCATTGAATTATGCATTTTCAAATGGTAGTCTTTGTGGTACGCCAATTATAGCTCAATGAAAAAGTCAAAACATTCCACAGGTTTTCCTCACTGTATTTATTTTTAATATGCCACATGAGATTAATCCATACCTGCAAAATGGCAAGAAGTATTCAATGTATAACGAGTGTGATATGAAAGCAAACTAGGACTTGTAAAAAGTTACGACTCAACTTTGCCAAGTCAAAATCCAAAGGGAACCATCCAAATACTTAAGCCATCAGGACTTTTGACTGATCAGCCTTTCTTGGTCGTGTAATAAAGGCACTGAAGTCAAGCACACACAATCTGTACAACAACTGCATTGTGCTGATTATTTCTTCTTATGAGATGGACTTTGGAAAACCAAAAATGATCATGTTACATTTACTCATTCAAATTGATTTTCTTTCTTAGCAGTTGTAATTAATTTGATTCTGAGAAGACAGAAGGGAGAAATGAGGGAGAAAAGGACCTTTAGATGAGATTTCATAAGCAACTGTCTGAGCAGAGACTCAACTGCTACCCTCCTGTGAACATTAGTTGTGTATGAACAAATCTAAATTTGAGAAACCTAAACTACTGTGTGCCAGGGTGTGAGGGATAGGCCACTTCAGTTTTGATTAATAAACACCATTTGAATAAGCCTGTGGTTGAGATGGAAGTAACGTCCTGGTAGAAAATGAGTGTATGGATTTGGAGGAAGTTACTTAGACATGAAATTGAATTCCTTCCTTTTACCAGCAAATGGTCTAAAAAACCAGGTACAATATAATGCTATTCTACACCAGAAATACTGAGGGCATGTCAAGGTATATCCATATCTCAGGGGAAGCTACAGACTTAGCCACAGACCTACTAGCAACTGCTAAGCGGCATGGCTCAGGAGAAGCTTGACAGATTCTCACTGGGGTCTACAGGGCTATCCCTGCCCTTTGCAGCCTTAGGACACTACCCCTGTGATTTGTCAGCCCATCCCATAACAAGCTACACAGCTCTCAAATTATGTAAAACTGTGGATCTTTCCTGCCAGGCGGTAGTGGCACATGCCTTTAGTCCCGGCACTTGTAAGGCAGAAGCAGGTGGATCTCTGCGTTCGAGGCTAGCCTAGCATACAGAGTGAGTTCCAGGATGGCCATAACTGTACATCTTTCCTAAGGAAGAAATTTTGAAGTAAACAGATGTAGGATTTAGTTCTTTGGGGTGAGACTGTACAGTCCTTTCTCCCTCAGTTCTCGAGGAGCCAAATGAGTGCTTTTAAGTATTCAAATAGTCTTTGGGAATGAGTAAATTCACAGTGAACTCAGCCTGGATATTCCACAACCTTATTATCTAGAAGAGGCAGCTGACCAACTCAACACACACAAAAGCCTTATATCTCAAGACTCTACTTATCCTATGCTGCAAAGGAAAAATTCTGAAGGCATCCAGGCAGTTGTGTTCATTTGTTTACAGATCTAACAAATGGAGAATGCTGGCAGCTACTCCCGTAGGCTAACTCTGGACAGAGGAAGAACCTTTGGTTTGGGGAAGAATAAAAATCAGACACACAAACACACAACTTCCAGAAAGTTATCTAAAGTTAACGATGCTAACTTGGAATGTTTTGGGATTATAAATAATTTAATTTTCTCCCACACAGTATCTTATATTTATAGAAAGTTATATATACATATGTATATATTTCTTTTAAATCAGACAAAGAATGATTACTCTTTGTCTTTCATCAATAAAAATGTAGAAAAAATAAAATGCTTGTTGAAATAGACAAAGTAATGAAGTAAAATACACATATTTTAGATGAGGCAACCATGATCACCTATAAAACATGTATCTATTCTAAAAGCATTCTAATTCAAAACATTTCAAACCTGCAATGCACATCTGCAGGCTTAATCTGGACAGCAATTTCAAAGGACCTTCACAGTACAAACTATCCACCAGATCACACTGCTAACGCTCTGCAGTTCAAAGACTGAACAGCCCTCTATGTCTCCTACAACAGCCTAAGTGGTTTTTGTAAAGGGGAATCCTGTTTTGTCTTTGTTAGTGTGCGAGTGCTCTGTCTGCACGTACTACTGTATGCTAGAGGGCGTCAGGCCCCTTAGAAGTGGTTGGGAGCCACCATGCGGGTGCTGGGAATTGGCTCAGGAGCTCGGAAGAGCAGCCAGTGCTGTCTACCACCGAGCCATCTCACCCGCCCCAAGAATCCTGTTTTATATTTTAAAATGATCTATGTAGAATTTGGTGCAAGAAAAAACTTAATCTCTTCAGACACATCTCCTTCCTTCTACAGAATAAAACAACACACTGAGTTAGCCTTCTTTTGGATTGCTTCTACTAGAGAGCACTGACACATCCCTAAGCCCAGGCTTTCTATTACATCTGTCATTTCTCCCATTACTTAGCGCTTATTAAGTTGTCATAGTAGAGTTTATGTATGCATTGTATATTAGAGGGAGTAGAGATACATATATGTATATTACCTGACATGCTTTGGAAAAGCAGACTAGACAGAAGGAAGTACAACTGGACAAATACACTGAAAAAATAACCTCAGCATACCATAAGATAATAGTAATGACTCTCATAAATACTTGATATACTTTGGTGTTATCTTTATTTATTGGTCAATCTTTAAAATAATAATATTGGCTATAAACATTAATATGGGTGAACTTAGCAGACGGTATGGTCAAGAACCAGAGAAAATGACTAAGGAGGAAATGCTGAAGAGGCGCAAGTGAAATTAAAAGTAAAGTTAAAGAAATCCACGAGACTATGTGTACAGCAATTGTTCCAACCAAAATGCGATCAAACACAGGGTGTGGCGTTGCACACCAGCCTGTGGGGGTGGGGACAGTTCAAGGGAGGTTGGGTCCATAGTGAGGTTGAAGCCAACCTGAGCTACATGAGACACTGCCCCAGCAAGGGGTAAAACAGCATCTTTGTTTGGTAGCTTGCTGTCCTACTGAAGACGGGAAACAAATCAGGGTGGAGCCCAGCTGAGCCTGCATTCCTTCCCTCTCCCTCCTGTGCCCACCTTTCCCCTCACGCCTGCCTCTAGACATCACTCACCACCTACCCACCACAGCTCCTTTCTAAAATACTGTAAGTGAGGATATAAATATTCCTCAAACCTGAAGTTTGGGAACTAAGGTGTTTATTAAAAATTAAAAATTGATAGTAGGTAACTATCAAAATGAAACGTGTTAGGGTGAGTAATATTAAAATTAATTATTACATATTTTAAATGGCATTTTATATTTATATTTACATGATTACTCCTTTTTCAGGAATAGAAATTCTATTGACATACTATTAAATTCCTTAAATAAGGTTTTTAGATAAATTCAAGGCATACGCTGAATCAAAAGTTTAATGATCAAAAGCCAAGTGTTATTCTGCTCAGCTAGATGCATGTGCAACAGAGACTATTAGCTAGCATCTTGTTTTTATTGTCCAGCAAAATCAAGCTAAACATGTGAGCTCAAACACATCAGTAGATCCAGGTTACTTAGAAGAAATACAATCTTAAACTATGAATTGTCGACTCTCACTAAAATGGAACAAACAAATATGAGAAATTATGTCAATAGTACTAAATTAAAAATAAATATCTTTATTTAGATTAATTTGAACATTAGTTGTGAGTGGTCAGAAACTTCAGAAAGTTCAAGCTGGACAGGATCATAGTGTGACACCAGCACCTGAGCATTAGTGACTCCTGTTGCAAGCTAAGATACTCATGAAAGACAAGTTTGCCAAAGACAATGACAGAGAAGTTCCACGTGCTGCCTCTTCTTTTTTATATACCCGTGTGCACATGTGTGCTCATGTTTGGGGGAGCCCAGAACAGGGAATCAGACCCCCTGCATCTGGAGTCACAGATGGCTATACTAAGCCAGTGACATTGATGCTGGCCAGAACTTGGATCCTCTGCAAGAGCAGCAAATGCTCTTAAGCAATGAGCCATTTCTCCAGTCTTCATATGCTTCTTCATGCAAGGAAAGTGAAGGGTACAAACCAAACTCATAAAGGCTTTGTAAAAATGTGGTGGTTCTCTACAAACAAGAAAAGCACAAGGGCTATGAATGATAGTGGATTTTCCTGGATTGATGAAATGATGAATATGGAAAGTGAGTACTTTGGTGACATACAGTATCCATGACCACCAACAGTCAATAAATATTAAAAGATACAATGCACATGCCATTTGACAGTCTAAAGACAATCAGGGGAGGAGTCAGAGAAAAGACCAGCCCTGTCCTTATTAAGATGCCACCGGAGTAAACATACAATTCTTGGAGCATGTTTTACCCTCCTAAGAATGTGGCAGAATTCCTGGGAACTGTTAAATTATTACATCTACAAAACAAAACAAAAAACAACAACAAAAAAACCCCACCCTCCTGAAAGACAGGTGCAGCACTGTGCCTTCATACACTTGCTTACTGAATGTCTTATTAGTGCCCAGAATACCTACAAATGCAGACACGACAAATCAGCAGCAAATTCCAGAGAAAACCACCTCACAATATTGGCGGTGCTATTTAAACCAAACTCCAGAGTGAAAAAGCCAGCGTGGAGTTGGCAGTTTCTCTGAAGAAGCTGCAGCAACCTAAAAAGCATCTTAATTTTCTTGTCATTTAAGAATTAGCCACTTCCAGCTGATGCCGATCCTACCAGGTGCACTAAATTGATGTCATTATAACCCATCAGGAGAGACCCAGGGAGACCTATGGCAACACTAAGAAGTTTTGTCAAACAGCTGTGTGTTTTAATTGATTTGTACTATTTAAAATAGGAAGAGTTAAAAGTCAGTTATCGGATGTTGTGTAAAAGAGATGCCTGAAGACTCTAGGGAGACTGAGTTCAGAAGAAGCCAATCATTGGAGCTTTGCTTGAGCACTTACAGTTCTTACTAGAGGAAGCACAATTAAATAATCAGCTTATCAGCTATCATTATAAATTACCAGGCAGAACATGAAGCTTCCTTATTTTAAGACCCCTTAGCCAATGACTTCCTGCAACACTGAGAGTCAAAAGCAATCTATTCATCAAAGATACCTCAAGTGTTTTTGTTGTTGTTGAATTTTATATATATGCTTTATTTTTAATCTTTGAGAAACTTTTTATGGTAAGAAAATGAAACTTTCTGAAATTATGATACTTTTGAACGTTTTAGGCAAGTCTAGGTTTTCAAGATAAAAATCCTGGTATATGAGGTAAATGTGTTTTACAGAGGCCCCTGTTCTCTACATCCTATAATACTTAAGATAGTGCTTTTTCATTCTCATGTGTATGTGAGGTGCATATATATGTATGCTTGTTTGCATGTGTGTGGGCACATGCGTGTTGATTCTGGGAATCAGCCTCAATGGCTCATCATCTTATTCAAGGACAGGGCCTCTCAATCATATCTAGAACTCATGATAAGACTAGTCTCACTAGAGAGCTTGATGCAGAAATCCTGTCTCCATTTTCTCAGGCTAAAAATCACAGCTGGAATGGTACAACCATTAAGCATTTATATGGGTTCTGGAGATCTGAACTCTGGTCCTCACACTTGTCCAACAAACATGAGGAGAGCCATTTTCCCAGTTCTTGCGCAGGCCATGCAATACAAGGAAGAGAAGCAATCAATATGCTTCTTCATAGGTCCACCATGAAGCATCATTCACTGACTTGGACTCTTTCCCCTTACACACATTGAACAGAACACAAAGTGCTTCCAAATTCTTGATTTCCAAATTTAAACCATACAGCTCAGGTGCTAGAAATAATCTTTTTAAAAGGAGGTAAGATACACGTTGAGATTCATGGATAGCTCTCCTAAGAATCAAAGCAGGGACTTGAAGAGAAGGCAGTTTTGAAAAGAGATCAGTGTGCACATATGTTCATCACTCATGAGCCTGAGTGCACACGTGTATAAAATGATACAACACAGTAGACTCCTTTGTGATTTGGGAATTTGAAAATAGAAATGATACGTCCTCAGCACATCAGCTGTGGAGATGGAAATCGTATAGAGAAACACACCTTCCAGCATGTGTTCACGTAAGCAGCTTAGGGTGGACATGACAGGAGCAGGGACAGCGTCAGGAGGTTCCTAAGGCTGCCAGGCATTCCTCAGGCACAGTGCCTAGGGGCCATCTACTCTTTAGGAGCCCGTGAAAATGTTTATACTACCGGTAAAAATAAAAGAAAAACAACTTTTAGGTGAAATTAAATATTTTGAACATATAATGTGAACATGGTCATCTCTAATATAACAGTTATAAAATTATAATTTTAATATTTTTGTGTGGAAAAAGGCACCCGCAATGGTTTGTAATTGACTTCTAGTGTGTACCCTAATGTTTATATACTAGAAATTTGGCCCCTTCTGTAGTAGTTTGAGGTGGCTGAGCCTGGTAGAAAGGAGTTTATGTTATCAGGATTGTATTAGTTACTTTCTTTGTGCTGTGAGGTGTTACATCCCTAGCAGAAACAAGTCAGCCGCAGATGGCCTTTGGATATGCAACAAACCTATTGTCAGGCAAGAAACACCAATTAAATGTGGGGAGCCTCACATATGTGTATATGCTGTGTGTGCATATACTCAAGTGCGTGCACACACACAGACACATATACACAATGAGATGAACTTAGAAGAGTTGGTGGGAAGGTAAAGCGGATAAAAGAGGACAATGGAGGAGTGACTTTAACTTAAAAAAAAAACATTGTGCACATGCCTGTGTGCATGTGTTCATGCAAAATTATGAAAGAATAAATACATTTAGAAAAATAAATGGAAAGGTGTTCTGGAAACGGAATTATGCACTGTACAAGCTTTGGAAATTGTCTTTTTGCACTTGGATTAATTGTGTAGTGATCCATCCAGGTTGCTGAATGTCACTAGCTGGCTCCTTTTGATTGCTGAGTAGCCTTCCAGGGTAAGAGTGTGCACACAGCCTGTTTAAACGTCTGTGCACTGAAGGGCACCTATCTCATTTCTGTTTGTGGCTGTTACTAATAACACTGCTATGAACACGTATGCAAAGCCCTTACTTTTAAAGAGGCATACTCACATATTTATAGGGGAGATAAAATGATGTCTAAAATCTGTGTCAAAAAATCCCAAACTGGATGAGATACCAAAAGCTATCAATAAATAAAACAGTCTGAGGCTAGGGTGTATCTATGTTGTTAGAATATCTGATTATCATATGGGGAAGCTAGGTTCAACCACAAATAACTAAAAAAAAACGAATGAATGAATGAGTTAATGAATTAATGAATAAACAAACAAGTTCACAAAAAAGTTTGTAAGTGTATATACTATCATCTATACTTTCAGATATGTTTGAAATTTCTTAAAATCCAGGATTTAAGAAAATAAGAAAGAAAAAACTACTTATTTGACCATATGCATCTCCCTCCACATACAAGATACTAAAGAAAAAATTAGATATTTGTTTTTTTAAAATCCTGTGCCCTTATCCTGTGCTGAGATCACAGACTTCTTTGCCCTGATACACAGGGCCCATACCTTTAGTGATGGTCACCGGAACGACCACTCTGGCAATTTCCGAGCTAGGTGCTGGTTGGCTTTCTTTAAGAAGCTGTTATTGGGCTGCAGGGTTGAGATGACAGCTAACGTGTAAGGTTGGACAAAGGCAGGTGAGTAATCAACATAATCAGATGTATGAGATTCACGAGTGGCTTGTCTTCAAAAGAGCGGGTTCATGTCTGACACGAACAAGCCCTTATCATCAAGACAAATCTCAGAGAACAGAAGTGTGATTACTGAAGATGAAGAGCAACAAACTATATGAGCACAATCAGGACTGAAAATGAAGTGAAATGCATTTTATATTATGCAAAGGCTGCTTTTGTTTTTAAGGCACTCTGGAGGGCAGGATAATATTACAGTGTTCAGTCTGCAAGCTAATGATTCTTTAGCACAATTCTGCAAACCATGTATACTATTTGGTGTCACCAATATTCTATCAGCTTATTCTCCTCTCGGGTTGCATCACACCTTCCCACTCCATCCCACTGCAGACACCTTGTTTTGTTCAGCATGAGCTTATAAAAATGCAGATCTACTGTCCCAAAGATCTCAAGCAACAGAAAAGATAAATACCAGCGTGTTAGCCAACCTGGGATTAAGAACCAAAATCTTCAAAGCAAATACATATAACAACCCTCAAATGCCAAGTGGTGCCCATGGCTACAAATGAGTTTTTCTTGCTGTTTCAACTTTGTTAAGTGACTAAAGCTTTTTTTTTAAAGCATATATATATATATATATATATATATATATATATATATATATACAGTCTTTTTTATTATTAGTTACATTTTATTAACTCTGTATCCCAGCTGTATCCTGTTCCCTCATTCCCTCCCAATTCCACCCTCCCACCCTCATCTCCTCCCTGCCCCTTTCCAAGTCCACTGATTGGGGAGGACCTCCTTTCATCTGACCCTAGCTTATCAGGTATCTTCAGGACTGGCTGCAAAGTCCTCCTCTGTGGCCTAGCAGGACTGTTCCTCCCTTGGGGGTGGGGAGGTCAAAGAGCCTGCCATTGAGTTCCTGTCAGAAATAGTCTCTGTTCCCCTTACTAGGGAAACCAATTGGTTACTGAGCTACCACGAGCTACATCCGAGCAGAGGTTCTAGGTTATATACATACATGGTCCTTGGTGGAGTATGGGACATAATGAAAGCAGTGCTTAGAAGAAAATTCATAGCACTAAATGCCTTCAAAAGAAATTTGTGACATCTCATACAAGCAACTTAATGGCCCAACTGAAAGCCCTAGAAAAAAAAGAAGCAAATACATTCAAGAGGAGTATTTCCTCTTGAATACTCAAACTCAAGGCGGAAATCAATCAATTAGAAACAAAACTATTCAAAGAATCAAAGAAACCAAGAGCTGGTTCTTTGAGAAAATCAACAAGATAGACTAAAGCTTAAATGCAGATTTTACTGAAGTATTATCAGAAGAAGTTGTTTAAACTGCCCATAGTCAAAATACCAATGAAAAGTCCACCTACATTTTATAGTTAAGCATATAAAATATTAAGTAGCCCCATGTTAGAACTAACAATGCTTACTGCAATCAGATTTGATGTGTAACATGACAGCGCTACGACAAATGGAGAAAGGGGGCATTTAAATATCTATAAATTTAAATACATTAGACAATTCTCTAAAAGAGTATGCCGATTGGTTCATTAGATTGTATAAACATCTTAGATGTTCCATAAATAGAAAGAACTCTATTGGTAACACTGGGTTAAGAAACAAAAGAAAACACAGGTGAATTCAAAATACCATTCCTTTGTCATGAGATAGAACAGAGATGCATGGAATTGAAACACAAAATTATACAACTACAGACTATGACTAGATGGGCACTGAGATTGGTAACAGCCATTAATGAAGAAAAGGAAAGGGGTAGGAACAGAATCAAGAGCACAATTGGAACACAATTAAAAAGGAGTTAAGTAGTTAAAATTGAGTGTGGGAACACACGCCTTTAACCCTAGCACTCAGGAGGCAGAGGCAAGATCTCTGTGAGTTTGAGGCCAGCCTGATGAGTTCTAGGCCAGCCAGAGTTCTACAGCGAGACCCCTTTATTTTTAAAAATGCAAAATACATACATTTTGCATACAATCTTCCTATATCCCTTGCCATCTTCCTTGGCATTTTAAACCTTTCCTTTGTCCTGTGGATTCTGACTCAATGGGATAAATTTCTGGCGGTGTGTGGTCATTGACATTAGAGAAAGCTGAAACAGCATTCACTTGGACATACTTAGCATTAACAGAAGTCAGTTTTCCTTAAGTAAGATGATCTTCCTCAAAACCTATGTGGCTGTTTTTTAATTGTTACTATTACTGGCGTGAGAGCACAGACATACACACCATGACATGCCTGTGGCACTCAGCAGCCAACTTTGAGGGGTCGTTCTTTCTTTCCATCTTTCATGGGTTCTGGAGATCAAACTCAGATTGCCAGGCTTGTTTGCGATGCGCTTTTACACACTGAGCCATCTTGGAGTCCCTGTGCAGCTGTTTTGCTCATGTATCAAGCTTCTGTACTCATCGTAACCACACGGATTCCTGGCCAACAGAACCAGGCTGCAGGATGACCTAGCTGAGGTAGTCTGAAAGGATCCAATGGAAGAGTATAGGGAGCTATCCAGACAGAAAGAAGAAGGCAATAAAACCAAGAAGAATTTCAGAGCAAATGACAGAAAAATGGGCATAAAGAAACCAATAGCCATGTTTTACAAGAGCTGCACAGAGTGGAAAAAAAGATGAATTTTAGAAAGCAGGTGGGCATCAGGGAGTGGCAACCAGGGAAGGCAGGTAGGGCATATAGATGGTGCCCTGTGAGCACTTGCAGAGCTGTTGCAGGGCTGTTCAGACTGAGATGAGTGAGCAGTGCTTAAGAAGGCACAACTAGGGAAGGGGCCAGGGAGGAAGGCAGCCAAGAACTAGGGAAGGGCAGCTTCATGCAGTGATCCGGGGAAATCATAGTTTGGACTGGCAGGTGAGGGCGAAAAGGAAAGGAAAGGCACGGCTGAAGTTTGCCCTCAGTTAAAAACCTAGAAAATGGTCACCTGCAACCTCACCAAAGAACTACTCATGTTAACAGGTAAGTAAGCTGCCATTACTATGATCAAATCCACATGATGGAGTAGCTTAATAGCTGATAAAGCCATTTTTCAACAACACTTTTATTAAGCTAAGTGGAGAGAGACTTGGAAAAAATTTTTGATACAAGTAAAAATTATTTATGTTCATGATATTTGCAAAGTGATGAGTATTTTGAAATTTCTAAAATAATTAACTACTATTTTAATAAGGCAGTAGTAAAGGCATTATGGACAGGCCTGTTTCCAATACTTTCGCAAATTTGCTTTTTATATCTCCTTTTGTAGATCTATTTTCATCTTTTGCATATTGCAAACCTATTACTAATCACGAATTCACATTTTCTTTTGCAAATGCACCTACAAGTAAAACTGTGAAGTAATTATGAACACTATGAGTGAAAGCACCTTCTCTAGGGCATCCAGGCTACACAGTGAGACCTTGTATCAAAAAGAAGAATGTGAAAACTAAATCAATATATTTTGCACATGATCTTTCTACACCCTTTGTTATCTTCCTTGACACTTAAAAGCAAACATTTTCTCTATCAAAGGTATATATTTCTGGGCACTCTGTGTCTGTGTATACATTGTGTGCATATATTCTGATTTAGAGCTCTAGAATCTGCCTATCTCCACTGAAACTCTGGGGTTACAGGATGATGGGTCCAACCCAAGTTTTTATGCTCCCACAGCAGCTACTTCCTTCTATCCTTTCTTTTTCTCTTTCTTTCTTTCCATTCTTTCCCTCCTTCCTTCCTTCCTTCTTACAATTTATTTACTTTGTATTCCTGCTGCAGCCTCCTCCTTCATCTTCTCCCTCCCTCTTCTCCCTCAATGCCCTTTCCCTAGTCTCCTGAAAGGGAAGGTCCTCCTCCCCTTCCATCTGACCCTAGCCTAACAGGTCTCACCAAGGCTGGCTGCATCATCTTCCTCCATGGCCTGGCAAGGCTGCACCCCCCCCCCCCAGCGGGAGGTGATCAAAGAGCCAGCCACTGAATTCATGTCAGAGACAGACCCTGTACCAGGGAACCCACTTGGAAACTGAGCAGCCTATCGGCTTCCTCTGAGCAGGGGGTCTAGGTCCTCTCCATGCATGGTCCTTGGTTGGAGTATTGGTCTCTGCAGAACCCCCGGGGCCCAGGGTTTTTGGAACTCCTTGTGGAGTTCCAGTTCCCTCCAGGTCTTTTTATCTCCCTCTTCTTCCATAAGGTTTCCTGCACTCTGCCCAAAGTTTAGCTATGAGTCTCAGTATCTCCTTTGATACCCTGGTGGGTAGAGTCTTTCAGAGGTCCTCTGTGGAAGGTTCCTGTCCTGTTCCTTGTCTTCTCCCACTTCTGATAACTATCCTGTTTGCCCTTCTGAATGAGGATTAAGCATCTTCCCTAGGGTCCTCCTTGTTCTTTACCTTCTTTAGGGCTATAGATTTTAGTATGTTTATCTTATATCATATGTCTAATATCCACTTATAAGTGAGTATATACCATGTGTGTTTTTCTGTTTCTGGGTTACCTCACTCGGGATGATCTTTTCTAGTTCCTACCATTTGCCTGAAAATTTCATTATTTCCTTGTTTTTAATTGCTGAATAGTATTCCACTGTAAAAATGTACCTCACTTTCTGTATCCATTCCTCCACTGAGGGACATCTGGGTTGTTTCCAGATTCTGGCTGTTACCAATAGAGCTGCACAGCAGCCACTTCTAAGCCAACTCTCCAACTCTACTGTCTCCTCCCCTCTCCTTCTTTTCCCCTTCCCTCTCTTCCCTCCCTCCTTCCTTTCCTATTTTTGTCTTGAGAGAGGATCTTGCTACATAAAGCTGGCTGGCCTCAAACTTACTGAGCTTCTCCTGCCTTCCCGGGTGCTGGAAGCTCCTATTTCTTTTTTTTTTCCTTTTGTTTATTTTTTATTTTTATTAATTACAGTTTATTCACTTTGTATCCCCCCTGGTGCTCCCTCCCTCCTGCCCTCCCAATCCCACCCTCCCTTCCCCTTCTCCACCCATGCCCCTCCCCAAGTCCACTGATGGGGAAGGTCTTCTTCCCCTTCCTTCTGATCCTAGTCTATCAGGTCTCATCAGGAGTGACTGCATTGTCTTCCTCTGTGGCCTGGTTAGGCTACTCCCCTCTCAGGGGGAGGTGATTAAAGAGCAGGCCAAAGTCCCAATTTATTTCTAATATCAGAGATCAGACCTCTACTCTTGCCTGATGCGTCTAAAACAAAAAGGGGGAACTATAGAGAGCTGCGGAATGCTATGCCTTAAAGACGGAGCTGGTTTCCGCCTTCCACCTTCCCAATGGTGAGTGCTCTCTGTCACGAACAACTCCACATTTGGCTAAGGCCGAGGATCTGGCTTGCTTCCATGTATGTGGACCTATCTGCATTGCCCCCGTGGCACGCCTGGGTTGGCTACCCAGAGGCTATTTAAGCTGTGGGCTGGCTTTCCCCGGGGTCCGAGGATTGTTCAATGTTCCTGAATAAACTGCATTGAAAAAAAATAAAAATAAAATAAATAAATAAATAAATAAATAAATTATATGCATATGTATAATTTACAAAATATATACATAAATAAAATATATTATAAATATAAATTAACACACACAAAAAAAAAAAGAGCAGGCCAATCAGTTCATGTCAGAGACAGTCCCTGTTCCCTTTACTAGGGAACCCACTTGGACACTATTCTGCCATGGGCTACATCTGTGCAGGGGTTCTAGGTTATCTCCATGAGTGGTTCTTGGAGTATCAGTCTCAGAAAAGACCCCTGTACCCAGCATTTTTGGTTCTGTTGCTCTCCTTGTAGATAGAGCTCCTGTCCTCTCCAGGTCTTACTATCTCCCACTTCTTTCATAAGATTCCCTGAACTCCGCTCAAAGTTTGGCTGTAAGTCTCAGCATGACAATCCTATTTCTTAATGTCTGAGCCAACTTAGATTCTGTTTCCACGTCTAAAGCTTTTGTTGGTACTAGCATACACTAAGTACCATGCTGGTCCTGGGCATATGGTGAAGAGTGAAACAGAAAAGAGGACACGCTCTGCCCACAGGGGAGCTCACATCACATTTTAAAAAAGAAGTCATTCGAATATATAATTCAAAATTATAATAAGCTCCATGAAAGAGAATTATACGGTGGTATGAAAGCATTTAATATGGAAAGTAAAGCACACCTGCATCTGTGAAGATGTTTTTAAAGACACTGTCTCTGAATTGATTCTCGAAGGGTGTAGAGGACTGAAGCAGGGTGAAGTAGGTGAGAGACCTAGATGAAGAGTGAGTTAGGATCCAGAGCTGCATCCAATACGGCGTCAAGACTGACCTGCTGGGTGATGGTGTCCCACGGCCCCTGCACCAGCCTTGTCTTGTAGCATTCATGGACTCCTTCCCATATATCCTTCAGGGCTAGTGGTCTCCCATCTGTGAAAGGACACGCATGGCTGTGTTAGCGATTCTGGTGACAAGTGCTTTGTGTTGTCCTAAAGCACTGGGTGCCCTGACTTCCTGAAAAGTTTCTACAGGTGCACAAAGACTTACACATCAGACTTCTGTATGAATTACTATTTTATTCCTGAGGGAAGATTAAACATTTAAGCTTTTCTTCTTTGTAGTCACACAACAACTAAGACAGCTATTTATTACCTTCAGGAATTTTACAAAATAAACAAAAGGTGAAGATATTTCAGTTATAAATGACAGATACAAGCATAAGGACAAGTTGAGGAAAGGGACTCTCTTATTCCCAGAGGTCTGCTATGAACACTGCTGGAGGCTTCATGATTCCTCTGTCTTCAAAGCAGAGACCACATCCATAACTTTCCACACTCCTGTTGATGAATAATAATGTTCAAATCATTCTACTGGGCATCAAGAAGATGAAAAGGAAGAAAAATATGATTTCTTGCAGTAAGTAGCTTACCATTTACTGGGGAAACTATGACAAGTATATTAGTATCTTAAAATACCAGACAGAAAGAGGCTGCTTTGCTGCCAGAGGAAAGCTAGCACTGGAGAATGCACAGCACAGCAACACCAGTACATAGTGTTGGTGATAAGTGGGAGAGGTTGACCGGAGTGGAGAAACCTGAGAGGCTAGCATGAAGAGATTAACAACAACAACAACAAACTGTAATTCTCCTTTTATTCAGTCAGAAACTTTCAATTATCTCTCTACAGTTGTTACCCACTCAAAGTGTTTCAGGAAGACCACCATGGTACTTATAATGCACATAGATAAGAGGAAAAATGGGTGGCTAATTCAAATGTGAAAGAAGAAAGAGAGAGAGAGAATTATAAAGATTTTCAGAATGTGCCACTGAAAGAATGTGAAAATGCTAGAATCCAGTGATGCTCTTTCCATTTGCAGCAGTCAAGATCTCAAGACAACAGATAGGTCTTTTCTTAGACAAAGTCCAATGTTGTCTGAAAAGAATGCATCATATATTAAACACTGGGCTCAAAGGAGTGTGAAACAACACACAGCAATACTGTCCTACAAAACCTAAACTTCACTGGAGCTTCCAGACTCGGGAGTACAGGAAGAAATGCAGCCTACGTGCGAAAGCAGTGCTGAGAAGCTGGACTGTTTAGACGGGGGTTGGCAGTTGCTTTCTGGGTGAAGCTCAGCTACTCTACAGATCTTTGCTTTTTGTATCTCAGTTATTTTTCCTGGAAATGGAATGCAATAAATGGATTTTCTTCTCACGAGCCTTACACAGTGACCCTTCTCAGGACTGTTAACAACACAGAAAATGCTCAGTAAATACTTGGCCCCTCCTGGACCCCCTCTGTAGTCAGTCCTTCTCAAAGCTAACATCCATTTCCTCACTTGTTACTCTTCGGCTGTGCCCCTGAGTCCACACCACACACACTGCCTTTGATGTACTGATGTACGATGGCATAAGGAGGGCATGTCTGCCCGCAAAGCTGAACTTTCCCTCAACCTTTATTTTCAATAAATAGCACTGGAATATTTTGATACATTTTCAATAACTATCTTCATCTTGGCATTTATCTGGCAGTAGGAGACCATTATCTTGTGATAAATAGTTTTATTCCACTGACATTTCCATGTCTGTAAAATGAACAAGATTTATTCATCCAATTAACATTTGAATGTCATGTTTAGCTACAAGTTGAAAACAAGCTGCCTTCAATATCTGTGTATATTGTTTTCTGAATACATTTACAGAGTAGGCCAAACTGTGCTCTGAAGATAAGCACTACACATCTTCAGAACATGTGTGCGTTAATTCTGAAGAGGTGAATACGATCCCAAGCACTGCGGCATCACAGAGCAAGCTCAGTAATCAAGTTACAAAAGACAACATGCTTTTAAATAATGCTTACATATCAAAATTAGAAGGAATTAGTAGTAGCATAATAAAACGAGCACTGGGAAGGCCACTAACACCTTGGTGATACAGATCTTCAAGATTATGCTGTCAGTTCACATCTGTGATGGAATCAGAAGCCCGGCATCAGGACTCAAAATCCAGTGCTCTTCCTGAGTCATGCTTCCTCTGAGGAGAGAGATACTGTGAATGCTTTATGTGTATGTGTTGTATGTAATAATATACAGATACATACATGCACATAAAAAGGAAAAACAAGTAATGTGTTCTTAATCGCTAAACTTTTCAGACCCATAGAGGAAAACTGGGTTTTAATATCCGCTAATAAATAATTTTAATTTTATTCCTTAAAATAGTCAATATCCTAAGCATATCCTAAGGCTGGAAGTATTTATATAAGAACAGTAATGAGCAGCCTAGCAGCAATATCAGGAAATCTTACAGAATTTTTCAACAAATTTGGTTCTAGAACAGAGGACCAGTGCTTACATTTTCATACTTCATCAAATCTAGAAAATAAAAAAAAAAAAAAGACTTACTAGAGTGCAGGGTTTAAAAGACTATGGAAATCAAGTAAGAAAGCAATCACAAACATTAAAAATAAGCTCAAAACAGACAAAAAAAAGATGTACTTTTATTTATCTCAAAAAATACCTGTTATTAAAACGAGTAAGAATTTCTGCGGTTTTAGAGGCAGAAAAAGTAAGACTCAAAAGGAATGAATGACTCCAAAAATATAGTGCCTTCCGGACACAACAGGACAGTCACAATGCACAGGACCAGCACAGGTTAAGCCAGATGGGTTCCCAGTGCGAGAGGCAGAGGCGGATCCGCTCCCGGTCCTCACCAAGGGCGCTGCTCCACCCGACAAGCGCTCACACAGGAAAAGTCAGATTTCTACCACAGAGTCTCATATACAAATCGTACATGCGGCCCCACACCCAGCAGAGATGGCGAACATAAAATCAGCGCAATGGTGTTTCTTATGGATCTTTTGTTTGTTTGTTTCATACTGTTCGTTTGAGTATTTTTTACCTTATTGGTCTTTTGCTTGGGTATTATGGTTCCCAATTTTGTGTTTTTATGGATGTGTATGTGTGTGTTTCTAATGCCTTTTGTGGTTTTTATTTTTAAATCTTTCCCTGTTTGTTTTCTGAAGAGAGAGAGAAAGAAGGTGTAGAGCTGGATGATGGGGAGGGTCTTGGAGAAGATGGGAGAGAGGAAACCACAATCAATATATTACATGAATTTTCAATAAAAGCAAAGAAAAAAATAAGAATTTTTATGGTCTTAGTTTTTACAGCTTTTACAAAAGAAATTAAGTACTGTGTTTATAGTGTTCAGCCACTTTCTATAACATTTAATAGAAACAAGATTAGCAACAATGTATTTCTCTACATCATTGATATTAGTTGCATTCACATATTACAGCATGGCTGTAGATCACTAGTATACATGGTTAGCATGTATAAGGCCCTAGGTTCTAACCCCAACACACAACCTCCCTCCACCATACGGAGACATCATGCGTTTTTTCTACTTCTCACACAGTGAGGAAAAACCAGAAACCCAACAGTCATTCCACATCTATCTCTTCCTCAGTCATCAATCTCACAATAAAAACTATGGTCTGTCCCCAAATTCTCAATTTCTCCATAGCATGTTCTTGCCTTTTCATTTGTACTGCTCTGGGGTGTAAGTTCAAACTTCTAACAGTGGCCTTTGTCGGTCGTCCACGCTCTAGAGCTGGGTGTCTACACCCATAAACTTCAAACATAAATCTACTGCTTTCTGTGTTGAGTGCAGATCCTCACAGGGTAAAATCCAAACATACAGGCATTCCAGCCCCTTCCAATTGGCCTATCGGCACCGCTGTCTGTCCTTCTCCCTAGGAAGCAGGGAATGCACTGCTTACTCAGTGAACTCACTGCACCACTCAGTGAACCCACTCAGGCTCTCAGAGCACCAGTCAGCCCTTGCCCTCCTGGGCTTGCTTCATGACTGTCTGAAGTTATCTGCTTACACACTTCTTCTCATTTCCTACCATTCCCAGCTATGGAGAGCTACAGATGTGGGTCTTGACCATTCTTACTCCTGAATGGACATGCCATCAATAAAGATTTTTTAATTCCATAGCAGAGGCTGAAGTGTCTATATTTTTCATACTTAGTATAAATATTTCCCACATTAGTTAAAAGCCATCTTTGCTACTTCACTGGCTATGTGATGCTATAATCATGCTACACTGTAATTTTCTTATTTACTTAAGTATCTCAATGCTGTTGGTCATTTAAAATATCACCAGCTTTGAAATAGTACCTGGCACAAAGCAGTCACAAGGAAGCCATACCAATTTTTCTTCTTTTCAATTATTTTCTTTTGATAAATTTCCTAGAATGGAATTACTAAGTCAAAATGAAAAATAACTTTTAATTCAACACAAAAGAACTAGTATCTCACCCTTCAATTTTCTCCTTCGGGTAATAAGATAAGAAGTTAATTTTAGAAATAGATATTTATATTATTTGGCACCTACTATATGCCAAGCCTTTGTGATATATCAGCTGGAAAAATGATGTTTTGTGGAAGTTATATTCTAGCCAGAAAGCAAGAATGTGACAGTAAATAACAAACATCATATAGGAAGTTTAGAAGCAACATATAGTACAGCAGAAACAAAAAGAAGGTTGCAGAGTGCCAGCCTGGAGGGCAAGGTCAGTTTTAGACCTTTCTGAGAAGGTGAACTGAAGAACAGACAGTGCCTGTGAGCTGCTGTGATACTGGGCCAAAGGGAGAGAGTGCAGGGGAGAGAGGAGAGTGAAGCCACAGCAACACTGAAGAGAAGCAGGATGAGGGCTCTCTCAGCTCTCGTGGGCATGTAAGACAAAAGACAGCGTCATCAAGATACAGTTCACATACATCCAACTCTCCCGTTTAAAGTGTCTAAGCCAACGGTAGTCTCCAGCATTTTGTAAGTAATACCTCAGGTTTAGACTACTTGAAACAGAAATCATCAACTTATTAGCAATTTCTCATGGTCTCTTAACCTGTCTGGTTCTAGAAAACCACTAATTCACTTTCTGTTCTTATAAATTTGTTTATTATATTTTTATACCCTTACCTAATAAGACCAGATGGGTCTTTTGTGAATTGTTTTTGAAATTTTCCATGTTAAAGTGTGTACCAGCCTTTCATTTTTTAATAGCCGAGTTATCTTTTATTCATTATATGGCACATTCTGTTTATCATTCACCAGTTGAGGCGCATTTGGTATTTTTTCCCACATTTTGGCAACTATGAGTAATGACTCATATACGAGCTTGTATGTGACCTATATTTTTCTTTTCTCTGGAGCAAACTGGCTAGTGAGACTATAATTGATGAGTATTCGGTTCAGTGAGAGACTGTGCCTCAGTATATAAGGTGGAAAGTGATAAAACATCAACCTGGAGTGTTTTCACATGTGTGCTCACACACATGAACCTGCACATACACACTGAAACAAAAATTTGCTCTTTTGCACATGCTCTCTCTGTCTCTGCCTCTCTCTGTCTCTATGTGTGTCTCTGCCTCTCTCTGTCTCTGTGTGTGTCTGCCTCTGTCTCTCTCTGTGTCTGTCTGTCTGTCTTTTCCTGTCTCTGTCTGTGTGTGTATCTGCATGTATAACCTGGCTGGTTCTCAAAGGCTGCCGCAAAGCCTCTTAGCACCTCTGGAGGTCTTGTGTTTGGCATCCTCTGCTAGATCATAACAGTCCCGATAAAACTAAAAAGATTAGAATTTAAACAAACATGCCAAGTCTAACTATTTAGAAGACTATGTCCTTCAAAACCGTCACTAAGGAGACTAAATGACCCAAGCAATACTCCTGGAGCTGCCCGCAGAACTGCTTTTTGGAACCACGCTCAGAGCTACACAACAAAAACAAATACTTTGTCATCACAATTAAAAAAAATTTTAAATGAGAATTTTTTAAGGGTTCAGACTTAATTGGTTCAACCAGAAATAGCAAAGGCGATGTTCCCGGGGCCTTCATCCACAGATGTGAAAGCTGTGAAAGAATTCACGTGAAAGACGTGAAAGAATTTTTTATTTTCAAATTCTAGACTCTATGTTCTGTTATTAATTAATTAATTAATTAATTTGCTCTGTGTGTTCATGTGTATGCCATATGGTGTGTGTGTGTGTGTGTGTGTGTGAGGGTCAGAGAACAGCTTACTGAGTTAGCTCTCTGCCTTAACCATGTCGGTTCTGGGGATCAAACTCAGATTCTCGGGTTCAACAGCAAACACCTTTATTTACCTGCTAAGACACTAGCTAAGAGCTGCTACCTTTATCTTGCTCTTGCTGAACCCATAATTAGATCTTTAAAATAATCATTTGTAAAGGTATTCCTATCTTATTTTTCATGTTGGGCTACAAATGATTTTGTTGACACAAACTAAATTTCCCTTTAATGGATAACCATCTGTTAACTTCTAATCAAAAGTACTAGGGGAAAAATCAAGTCTATATTTTGATTTTGCTCTGATACTGTGTGACTCCCTCCAGTCTCTGCTCGTCACTCCCTCCCTCCCTCTCTAAAAAGGACACGTGCATATAGCCTCATCTCTCTGAAAATATGATCTAAGAATGATGTGGGTTCTCTCCCCTAAGACTTCAGGCTGACCCACCTAGTCACACCTTATCCCTTCATGATCAAAAACACAACAACAACAAGGAATCAGCAATCCTTCCAATGGAAGCATAGACTGTGGGCACTTGACATGTATCCAAGCATGATTATGATCCTAATTATTTCAGACTGAAGTAGAGTCTTTAGAAATTCCTTGAACAGAGACAGCCAACTATGCAAAGAATCTCACCATACAAACAGAGCTTAAATAACATGGAAGTAAAGTATTTGCTGCACAATTATGTATGTCTGAAAACTTAAGAAGCAGCATTTTGAGGTAAAAGTATAAGCAGAAATAAGTCCTTAGATAAGTGCATTACACATAGTATTTTGTGCCAACGTGTTGAGGTCAAAGGACTTCCAGCCAAGAACTGTAAGCACTGTGGAGAATCTGTGCTATGGCCTCTCCTCAGCAGCCATGAAACACTCAGCAGCACTCACTCTTGCATGTCTAGACATCACAATAGTCACATCAAGGGAGAAGCTGAGTAAAAGCATCAAAAAAACCTGAAAATTTCAAATAGAAGCCAAACTAATTTCAAAGAAACTATACACTAACAGTAATAGAGCTCATCCATTTAACAGGCGTTCACTGAGTACTTGCTAGGTGCTGGTGCTAGCTGGAATGGTAGTACACATTTACGCTAAAGCCGTAGAAAAAGGCCAAGAGATGTTGGACAAAAATGGAATAACTAAAAAGTATAATTTTTAGCAACTTCCAGTACCAATTAATATTTGCACATAAAAATCTCTCAATTGAATAATAACCTACATGTCAAGTAAACTATACATTACTCAAATGTGCAGCTTTCTAAATTAAATTTCTGAATACTATTAGTTTTTGTGAATCCAATAATACCATGCCTCCCTAGCAGTGCCCAATTCTAGTACTAAAGACTAAAAAAATTTTAAAGATAACTCCTAAAGTGATTAAAAAGAATATAAATTATGCACAATAACTTTAACAGAAATTTCCTAGATGTGGTCATTAGAAATAAAAAGAAACTAGAGTGGATTTTTTTTTCTAATGAAATGTTCCATTGTTCAATAGATTGGCCTTCCACAGAGCTTTGAAGGATATAAAAATTCATGTCATACTCCACAGGGAGGCAGAGATGATGCTCCACCAAAGGAGAAAATTCATTTTGCTCCAGTGAGAAATTATACTGTGCTATGAAATGAGCATAATTGTTCATCGCCTTCACATCAGCTACCTGGCTAATGCTGTAATCTTCATTTATTCCTACAAACATTCAATACTTTGTATCTTTATTAATCTCAAGAAATCTTTGTAAAAATTCTAAAAACATAGCTCACAGCAATTTCATCTACCTATATCAATTAATTCATTTGTTTCATGTGGTTTAAATTGTCAGTCAATTATTTGAAAAACAAAGAAAGCTATGGAGTTTGAGCCCACAGCCTCCACGCACCCACAGTAAGTTGCTGGCGTTCTGAAAGCTCTCAGTTTTACTGTGCTTGTAGAAAAAAATCCTCAATCTTCCCATGACCTTGTGAGCCTCAGGACACACAGCACAGCTGCCGTGACTTAAGCATACTCAGGGCCAAACCCAGTCTCACGAAGTGACTAGAATCTCAAAAGTCCATACAGTGGTGTTGCTGCTGTCTCGGTTTGCTCTCACATGACACCGTCCTAAGTTCGCAGGAGGGGCTGAGCGTTGGGAAGCGAGGTTCCAGACCTTGCATTTTCTGCTGCCACACTGTGCCCAAGTTCCCTGTAAGCTGTGCTCCCAACCAGTACTGCCCAAACCAGGGATACTTACAGCTTTCCTCTTCCTGTTTCTATTACTAGACCTGCCCTTCCCATTCCCCATCACAATATCTGTGCCAGGAGGAGGCTTTCTTGACCACCCCAGGTCAAAGTCTCTTCATCCCCTGCATTTTGGTGTCAGTTTTTAGCTCTCTCGTGGTCCTGAGCATATTCTATTTCTTGCAGTAGATTTCAGGCCTGACTTCTTTTTTTATTTTTTTATGCTATTAGTTACCTCAAGGGCATCATTTATCTCTGATTTCTTTTATTCATTTCCACATTCTAAAAACGTCTTCATACCATATTATGGTTAATATTTCAGAGGTAAGGATAGATGAGAACACAATTCAACATTACTTCTAGAGAAATAGGCCTAATTCTTACTAAAACAAAACAATAATCATAATTTTAAATTCACTGAATAAATGCTTTGCATTTACATAAACACCTTGTAGGACTCCATATAAGCTGACAGAGTAGATATCTGAATTCTTAGCATCCAAATATATTTCCAACATGGGAGAGAAATTATAAACCAAGTGGAAGGCCGATCTCTCCTCGCCACTAAAGCCAGAGGACTTCACTCTGCAACCACTCCTGGAACTCACTATCTTCACTTGGCTCTGTGATGCATGTGCAAGCCTTATTCTGCTTTTCATGGTCATTTTCCATTATTTTCATCTCACTAACACAGCACATTTAAAAGCCTTTGTGACTACTTTCATAATTATCAAACCTAATTGTTTGTTTCATATGCATAAGTGTTGGTTTGCATGTATGTGAGTGAACCTTCCACATGTGACACAGACATCTACAGAGGCAGGAAGAGGGCATGGGATTCCCTGGAACTGTAGTACAAACATTCATGAGCCAACATGTAGGTGCTAGGAAACCAAAGTCTGGTTCTTAACTGGTAAGCCATATCTCTAGTCTGGCAGACCAAATTTTTAAAATATCAGCTATCTGTCTGATACTCTGAATAGTACATGTGATATGCTTTTTAGTTATATGAAAATCTATATGTATGTGACTGTGTATTTTCATGTGGAATATTCCCAAACAACATGTAAAAGATAATTCTCAGTTTTAAACTATCTACTAGCTACTTGTATTTCTCCACTTTAGAACTGTCTGGTCAGTTCACTTGTCCATTTACTGATTAAGTGTATACACATGCACCCCACATATAATATGTGGGCTATCTGTATGCACACAAGCATGTGTGCATGTGTGTGTGGAAAGAAGGGTAGGGACTCATTTATCCCAGGCCTGCCTCTAACTTGTTAAGTAGCTTGTGGAGCTGTGGCTGGACTTGAATTCCCAATCCTCTGGCCTTCCATTACAAGTTGCAACCAGGAGCCACCATGCCAGGCTTTGGAGTCCTGTGTTGTCATAAACACTTCAAGCTGCATTTGTTTTGTCTGGAGTAAAAGAGGATTTCCTTTACAGAGAAGCAAAGCAACACAGTCTTTCCCAGTGAGAACATCAGTTCTCTTCCCTGTGTGTCCCAGGACTCTGTGGTCTTATGCATATGTCACATCAGGTGCTAATGCATGTAGGTTAGTTAACTCTGTCACTGTCACTTTTCACATATCTTTGGTGTATTATTTATGAACTTGAGTTTTTCATTAACATTCTATTATTATCATGTCCTACCACATATCCTACTGTTTCCTAAGTCCTCCTAATGTTTTAAACATGTACGGGACTTGACAAATCATTCTTGCTTCACTTTTTCCAAGATTTTGACTTTTCAGTTTGTAATTCTTTGTATTAGTTAACTAAATTTTCATTATTTTCTGTAACATTCACTGTTTGCAACCCCCACGTTGGGATACACTCTGGGAAGACGTGTCTCTGCATGTATGTGAGACACATACTCCTTCCTATCCATTAGCTGACCCATAACTTGAGCCCCATTGATCTTTCAACCATTTCTACATGCTTCTCTTAAGAGGACACCCTAAGCCACACTGCTCTTATATAAAACCGACAGTTCTGTACTGACAGAGCTAAGTGCTGGCAAGACCCTGTGCTGTTCCTTTCTCACCTACCGAAGGCCTTCTACAATGGTATCTGATTCACTTTAACAAAGCAATAATGGCCAATAGCTGGCCAGGAAGTGGAAGGCAGAACTTCCGGGAGAGAGAAAGGAACCCTGGGAGAAGGTTCAGACTCTGGTGATTAGCCAGTGGGACAAAGGAGGCGAATGGATGGACATGAACAGGGGCAAAGAGGTAGAGCCATGTGGTGGGACACAGTGCCGGGTTAGTTGGGTTAACCCAGAAAGCTGGCTGGGGATCTGCGCAGCTTTAAAACATTAAAAAACCTTTGTGTCATTATTCATACTGCTGGTGGGTCTGAAAGTCCCACTGTATTCACATCCCATTTTAATCCCTAGACTTTATTTTTGATCTACCAAATTCACGTTCTAGTTCACTGATGGGACTTTTATTATACATACTACTGTTTAAATAAATAAAGTATAAAATTATTAACTATATTAAAGGTTGCTATAATCAGATAAAATTCTGAGTTAAATTATGTCAATTTATTTTCCATTTTTTGCTTAATGTAATAACTTAAATCATTTTTGCTTCAGGCTCATCTGCTTTTTTCTCTACTAAATAAGCTACCTTAACTCCCACTCCACTGTAGTAATTTTATCATGAAATATAAGATATGTTCTTACAGCTCATCTTTTATAAAAGGTCACTATTTAAAATTTCAATAATGCTGATAACAACAAAAAGCATCACATTTCTTTCCTCCCTTTTCACTCTCACCCTTCATTTATGCATTTGCTTTTCTGTCATGTGATTTCTATGAAATGCAACTCAGCTCACTTTCTTCCTCATTTTGTATTTCTCAACTCCTTCCTATCCATTAGCTGACCCATAACTTGAGCCCCATTGATCTTTCAACCATTTCTACATGCTTCTCTTAAGAGGACACCCTAAGCCACACTGCTCTGCACTTGTACCCAAGCATGCCTTGTTCACTCCATCCCAAGGCTGGGCATGTACCTCCACTACCCCTCAGAAGTCCTTAGGAGAGAGCTAAAAATCCTTGACTCCTATTTTTCAATTCCCTCCAACTCACATCTTTCTTGTTCCTTTTAAGTCATCTCTGTGCACTTCAAACCAAAGACTTCCTCATTCTCTGAACTCCAAACAATGTTCTTCGACCTTCACCTTAATGACTTATGCACTTGAGTTTCAAGTTTCATTATTCTTTATCTGAACATTTTCCTTGTTTTTATCTTACCTTTGAGAGAAAATTGTTGTTTGAGTATTTCTTTCACTCCACTTCTCTGGGAATCATCATGTAAGCCTATAACAACTGAACAAATCTCCTGCATAGAGTATCTGGGGTGCATTTAAGATTCTATACCCTTGCTTTCTGGGCCAGTAAGACTGACTTCAGTTGCAGAGAGGGAGAGATGTTTCCTTCCTCATTCTAAAGCAACCCTTCTGACTAATTAACGAAATATGTCAAAATAGCTCCCAAGAAGAACACATATGTCAGCCAAAGAAATAAGTACTTAAAAATTAAAAGAACCACTTGGTCCATTTCTCAATTAAGATTAAAAACAAAGAGAAAGAAAAAAGGGAAACAGAAGAAATAAGTCAGAATTCAATCTAGAATAAATATAAAAGTCTCTAGTTAAGATGTCAGGATGAGTGTTAAACCCCTGACTGGTGAGATCAAGGCCATTCAGTACAAACAGACTTTTTAAACCACATTTCCAAAATTTGCCATTTGCTAACAGCCAAGTCCATCAAAGAAAAACGAGACATAAAAAGTCCACAGAACAATAAAAACGATGAGAAAAGGATGCTTTGTTGTGGTACAAATAAGTCTGATACAGGTTCTTGAAAAGCAGTATGCAGGGCTAAGTGGGAGCATACACAACCAGCATAGGCAAGGCCTTTGGTCTATCTCTGGCACCACAAAAGTAAGAGGGAGAAAAATAAAATGCACCAAGCTACTGCTGGTACTCTGTGGGAACGCCTCATAAACTACAAGGCATTGCTTGAAACCAGCCTCTCTATGCTTTGTATTTGCTGTCTCTCAAAGGAAAAGGCAGCAACCTCTCACTCAAAACTGGACGACAAACAGTACGGCCCTTGCCCTGCCCAAACCTACAGTGACAAAAGCAGTTAAAGCAAAGAACACTGAGAAAGACTCACTTGTCTTCAGCCCATGCTATCCCTTTGAGAACCAAGCTCCTGGATAGGAATGGTGTTGCACACCCATAAGCAAGCTTTTTGGAGGCTGAGGCAAGAGAATTGTGGTTTTCAGGATAGCTGAGACTACAGAGTTAGACCCTGTTTCAGTAGCAGTGGTGGTGGTGGTGAAAACAAAAAGGAGGAGGAGCCATGTTGCTCTGGCCCTGATTAATGTGAGAGGCCCCCAGAAGTAGATGCTACCTGAAGGAGGAGGAGCCAGGTTCCTGTGGCCCTGATTAACGTGAGAGGCATCCAGAGTAGATGCTACCTGAAGGAGGAGGAGCCATGTTGCTCTGGCTCTGATTAACATGAGAGGCCCCCAGAAGTAGATGCTACCTGAAGTTGCTTCTCACGCTGTAGGTAGCCAACATTGATGCCCTTTACTACTTTTGACATTTGAGGGCCTCTAGCAGGGGACAAGCGCACTGCGGTTTGTGAGGTGCTGGCAGAAGATGGGGTATGAGGCACAGGACATGGCCAGTGATGGGGTGGGCAGCATATTGGCAGGATGTCGGGCAGCAGCTGGCCTGGTAGACTCTGATCATGGATGGAGCAAAAGGGACTCAGAGAACAGCAGACTACAGTCATGAGTCAGAGGAGACTCAGAAGGAATCTCAACCAGCTGAAAACGGGCAGTGTCATTGGGAACCCTGACCCCTCGCCTGGCTTTCCCTGTGCACACACAGAAAAGGAAAGAAAATTCACAGTGAGGCAGGGAAAGGGATTTTTACTAACAGATGCAAAAGAAACCCCAACTTCTGTCGCAAACGACAATAACAACAACAAAAGAGAAAGAAAGAACAAAAAAGAGAGAGAAAGAAAGAAAAGCAAAGACCGTTGGGCAAGAACTTTTACAATCATCTTGTTTCTAGGTCGTATTCTCTTAGAGGGAAACAAAGAAAAACCTGGGCCTGGATAGAGGAAGATGGTAGGAATGCATTCTCCTCACTGTCAGACTGTTAACACACGCACAGCCAGGCTAACCAGACATAAAAAGAAGGATTGGACTAGGGGAAATAAATGAAAAATTATGACTCATGGATGAAGAATATTTTTTAGAATGCCCCTGAGTTTAGGTTAGGTTAAAAACAAAAAATTAAAACTACAAGAAAGATAAAGGAATGAACCATTTTTTCATTTTTCTCCACAAGAAAACATTTCAGTATGCTTTTTAAAAATAATTTCATATTTTAATGTGCCTAACCAAGTATTAAATGAATTCTAGAATAAAAACTAAAAAAAAAAAAAAAAAAATGAATTCTATATAAGACCGAATAAGAGGTAATAAAACATTTCCAAATAAAATAAATGACCTCTTTGGTTTTCTTTATCAGCTACAAATGAAGGGTGTCTTAAAATTCTAAAAATAGAACCAAGCATGCTAGTTGTGTATGAACGTTTTAAGAAGTAAAATCACCACACAGAAAGGCACGCAGGAAGCACACTAATGCCGTTAAACTATAATTGGACATGCAGGAACAATCGCTGTGCTGTGCTGTAAGGGGAGCTGTCGGCCCACAGAGTGCAGCACCAGGCTGGCTCATCCGCCAGCCTCAGAGACCCACTGCCAGGAAGAAGCAGCCATGTTCCAGCACTCCACATCCCTGATGCTGATGAGCTAACTGACCTGTTTTGTCTCTGGGAGCTTGTCGCTGGTGTTTAACTGCTTATAGTGAATACTGATTCTGTGAGAGAACAGTACTGAAGAACCAGAACGACTGTCCTGTGTCCTCTACCTGCAGCCCTGACTTATATTTGCATCTAGAAGGTGCTAGGCAGAGTGACTGCAAAACAGAATCAAGACAGGCACCCCCACTACCTCTACCTCAAATAATAGATATATCCCCCACCTTTTAGTAGACAGCACAGTGGACAGACAAGATATCCTCTTTAACCTCTGGACTGCAAGTGAAATACACTTACAATAAAGAGAATGTCTTAAAGGTTAGTAATAATCATACAGACCAACCTGCAGCAAGAGTTTGAGAGTTAGCAAACTATCTGTGTCCTCAGCCTCAAGTCCCAGGTTGAAAATTTACCCAAAATTGTCAGTTCTCAGGAACGGCACCTCAGACTAAAATCTTCTCACTGGGGAGTCTACAAGAATTTGCTCCTGTTCTAAATCCTAAGTGCTCGTTAAATTGCAAGCACTGCAAAACTGGAGACTATTAAACAATATAAGGCAGCGAGTGATTAAATCCACCATACACACATTCAAAGCAGCTTAAGCTACTTTTTAATTAAAAATAAAGTATCATTGGCTAAATTCAGATGTCTTGGCTATTCAGAAACTAGAAGCGTCCAAAATGTAAAGTGTTGCTGAGGAAAGCAACCTACAAAAAAGAGACACAAGGTCCGAGGTGGGCTGGGCAGGAGCTCTGAAGACAAGGTATCATCCTGACCCGAATTAGAAAGTGCATATTGGGAAGTTTCCCTGAGCTGCAGGGTGAGGACACCATGTGGCTGCCACTAAAGAAGTTTATTAGCAGAGGCCTCCAAGGAGACAGGTGTTCACCTTCTTGGCAGGGGAATGAGTTAAATAACAGCTCTGCAAGACACTAAGGCATCTGAGATGTATAGATGGCTAAAGGGAGCATTGCTGCTATTTTTAAATACACCTTAAGCTAACCTATAAACAATTCTTGAAATAACCATAAGCTCTTGGTGAAAGAACCCAGGATCTTCTGAGTTAATGGCATCACTTGAGATAGAAATTTTTACTGCAAAGTTAGAAGTAAGTAAACATTGCAGTTTTTAAGTTGTTCCTGTTTGTTTAAAGTCAAAAAAGGCCAGGGAGCTTAGTCACCTTCAGGCAAGAGGCCAAAAATTTGATGATCAGATTTAAGGTTGGGATGATATCACTCACTATGAAGTCTTGATTTTCTTTCTGAAGCATAAGAAACTTTACTGGTAAAACCTTACCTCACCCACAGCTTTTTTAAATTTTAACTGTTTTCCTCCCTCTCAGGAATGACTTTCCAAATATGCTTCCTGTCATGTATGTAAATTTTGTAAATTTGCTTTCAGCTTTAGACGTGGCCTTACCTAAAAAGCTTGCCCTAAAGTAAAGAACTGGCACTTGGTAGCTACAGGAGTACAGGACATGATACTCATATTTAATCACTTCGGATGCTGCAGCAGACCCCGTCACTTCACAATCGTCCATCGGTAGCTCTAAATTCTCCTGAAAAAAAAAAAAAAAAAGCAGAGATAAGCCCGAACTGTGTTTGTGAATGTACAAAAAAACAAGTGCAAACATGGGGAGAGAAAGATTTTCTTCACACAAAGTAACAGTTAAGTAAATCAACAAGGCTATGAGGTAAGAAAAAGGGAGTCACCCATATAATACTTAACATTTGAGTCCTAGGTAAACAGTAAACCCAGAAAACATTTGCATTAAGTAATTGCAGATTGTTTTGGGGAAACAAAGCAGTTCGGGGTAGACAAACAATTTGGGGGGTAGGGAGTGGGTGGGGTAAGAGCGGGACAGCACACACAACTACTGCAGCAGCAGCTCTTCTCTGTCATTTTAGCAACAAGATGATGGCTACACCAGCTACCTCCTTTACCTGTGGAAGCTAGAAACATTCTAACAACTGAACAGAGCTTATGAAATGCCACTCGCTTCTCCTGTGCTTGCCCAGAGATGACTAGCTGTAATCTGAGCAATCCCCAGAACCACTTTAAATAAGAAAGTTACTTTGCAAGAGTCTGAGTTTGTTAGGTATATTTCAAATCCCCAGTGATTATTTTCTTCATTACTGTATTTATCTTTGGTACAGTTCAACAGTGAATCTTGGTTTAGAGTAGAGTCATTAGCACTTATTAACATGAAGTTAAACAAAGCTGTGTAAGCAAAGATGGTGAAAGTCATTCCCCATCTCACCTAGTCACTCCTCACTGGATGGTTCTTTTTTTTACCATGCAGGAGCCTGTCTTAAGAAAATATCTTAATGCTTAGAGGCAATTGATTGGACATGTTGACTCAGGCTTTCTGAGTCCATCCATGTGGACTTATTTATTTGGGCTGGAGAATTTCTCCTTTGAAATTAAGGAAGGAAGACGCAAGTGGGTTTTGCTCATTTGAGCTTCTCATTAAAACAGCAACAATGAACAATCAGAAAGAGCTACAGAAGAGATGCAAACTTTATCAATATGAAAGCAGGTTGCCTGTGTAGATAAGTAAGATCTGCTCTCCAGATCTGTATCTCCTTTCCTGATTTCCCACTCACAATCAGTTCACGGGGAGACACTGCAGGAGATAACTCACAATGGGAGCTACTTATAAAATAGTTGTCACTAAACATCTGTAAATACTATCAATTAAATACAAAGAATTAAATAACCAGAGAGAAATCACTGAACTAACTATTCCAGATACAATTAATACATAAACAAAGAGGTATTCTTTCCCTTTTTATTTAATGTTAGCCATGAGTATCAAGATCTGTTGCAATAAAATTCTAACTAAATTCTTTCTCTTTGGTCCACAATTGGGTTATTTCACATTTGCAATTTGTTTCTCAACTTAATAAAGTGATTGTAACTTGTTGTTATGGATTGACATAGGGCCATATATTAAAGGCTTGGTTGTCAAAACATGGTACTATTTAGAGGTACAAACCTTAAAAGAGATAGATTTTCAGCAATTTTTGGTGGTGATACAACTTGATACAGCTTTTTGCTGAGGATAGTTCATCAATATTTCTTAAATTTAAAAATATATCTACTTATTGATACAGTGTTTTCACTGTTGGAAATTTGGAGCACAGAAAAACCAGATCATAGGACATGGAAGCTTGGATATTTGTTGCAGCTGGATTTAGTAGAAGGATATTATATAATCGACCTAAAATATTTAGCAATAAGGAGGGACTGTTTTAAAAATGGCAGCTCTGAGACAGTTCTGCAATGGCATATAGTAAAAGCACTAAGTCTACAATGACAGAGCAGAAGATGCAAAATTGCAAAATGTCTGTTAATGAAAATCTCTAGGACTGTATTAACATGGTTCAGTGAAAGGAGATAGAGGGTGAAGAAGAGGTACAGATGTGTGTGCTGAACATGATCACTTGCTCATTTAGAATGCTTACACACCTGTTGAAAAGGAGCTGCGTGCTGAGACTCACTGCTTGTGTATTTGTACGGTGTAATTCTCTTTAACTGTTTTAAATGACTAGGTATATTAGTCAGCTTTCCAACCAGACAAACAGCTGAGGAAAATCCACTTATCCTAGTTTCAGCCCACAGCTGTGTGGCTCTACTGCCTGCGGGTTTGTGGCAAGGCAACATGGCAGAGCCCTCCATGAGGCCTGTCTCATAGCTACGTAGAGCAGTAGGACATCATCTCTGAGAAGCTACGGTGGAGCCAGCATTTCACTGCTGCAGTTGCCCTGGGGCGTCGCGTGCCTGAAGCTAATCCCCACATGTTGGGGGCCCTCTCTTGGCTCTCCTGTGTTATTCTCTTTTTGTGGACTGAAAAGATGTTTATTCACTTCAGCTCAGGAAAAGTCACTCAGCAGCTGTGCTAAACCACTTCTCAATTATTACTTCACTGAATTTTGGCTGATACTCAAAACATAGTATTTTTAGTTTAATGTTTTGCTTTTTTCATTATGTAGTATTTTAAATATTTGGATTTACTTAATTTGATATTAAGAGTTATTAGAAAAAGAACTCAAAATACATTTATTTTCCTCAAAATGTTACTAAGTCATTAAATGAGAAGAAACCTATGTTCAGAAAATTATATTCATTCATGGAGCTAAAAGATTAAGCAGTTCACATTAATTATAGAAACCTTGATTTTACTGAATTCAATTAACAATAAGTTGACAGTGATCTCTCATTTAGTAAATCTGATATGAATTAAGCTTAACAACTAAATTCCATTAAGTAGGGATCATGCTGAAGACTCTTCATAGATATTTTATTGAAAGCAAATCTAAATAGAATGCTGAGCTTTAGAAATGAGATCTGTATCTCTATTTATCCTACAGGGAGAAGTAATTACAGGAGAATGTATACTCCTATCACCGATCATCTCTGTTACTGTCACTGAGCAGACCTAAGAATGAGCTGTATTCACAATGGCCCTCAAGAAAAAGAGCGTCAACTTGGTTGTGTTCTGCCAGGTCTTGGATTTAAACCAGTGGCTCAACAACCACAGCCATGACTCAAGGAGGGACACTGGGCCAGCGCTACTTGCAAGGCTATCTTGTACTATATCCATGAGCAGTCAATAAAGACTCCGATCACAATAGCAAGATGCGCTATGGAATAAGCCGTTTGCTGAGTTTCCTGAACCAGCACCCATACAGTATTTTCAGAAGCGAAGGCTGATGAGGCCTTTTGACATACCCAGTGAAAAAGCAGTTATTTAATAAGAAATGTTATGATGATATTTGAATAATCTGTGGGGTTTTAATTAACCAGCTCTCATGTTTCCCATGGCTCATCATTTTACCATGGGTGGTCTTTTTGCTCTCTTAATCTCTGGAGTGACTTTTGTCATGACCTCCATAGCTTTTGAGCTAGTGACTATCACAATTAGACATGCTTGTGCTATGTCTCACACATAAAGTGGGTGGTGTTCCAAGCAAGGTGGGTAGCACCGGAGCCACAATGGTCATGGATGGTTCATGGAAGGGCCCCCTTCCCCAGGACTGTTATCAGCAGAGCTACCAACATAAAAAGGGAAAGGGAGTTAGGATGCTTTGTTCCAATTTTTTTTTCAACTTTTTTTTTATTAGTTACATTTTATTAACTCTGTATCCCAGCTGTATCCCTCTCCCTCATTCCCTCCCAATCCCACTCTCCCTCCCTCATCTCCTCCCTGCCCCTTTCCAAGTCCACTGATTAGGGAGGTCCTCCTCCCCTTTCATCTGACCCTAGCTTATCAGGTATCTTCAGGACTGGCTGCAAAGTCCTCCTCTGTGGCCTAACAGGACTGCTCCTCCCTTGGGGGGTGGGGAAGTTAAAGAGCCTGCCATTGAGTTCCTGTCAGAAATAGTCCCTGTTCCTCTTATCATGGGGAACCAAATGGTTACTAAGCTACCATGAGCTTCGTCCGAGTAAAGGTTCTAGGTTATATCCATACATGGTCCTTGGTTGGAGAAACAGTTGCAGTAAAAAACCCTGTGCCCAGATAAATTTGGTCCTTGTGGGGCTCCTGTCCTTTTCCTGTCATACTAACTCCCCTTCTACCGAAGGTTTGGTTATGAGTCTTAGTATCTGCTTTGAAACGCTGCTAGGTAGTCTTTCAGATGTCTTCTGCGGTAGATCCTGTCATATGTCCAATCCACATCCCATTTGTCTTTCTGCATCATCATGAGCAATGTGGGTTCCCACGAAGAGGAAGATTATCCAGTGCAAAATTAACTCCTTCACTGCAGACTGAGTGCTGAAGGGCGAGACAGGAGGGTGGGACGTAGAGAGCTAGAAGAGTGCATCTGTTAGTTTTCTGGATGTTTATAGCTATCCCAGTTCTTATTTCCTGAAAGACCACACAGAGACAGCAGCCCTGTTAACGCCTGGGGCCGGAAAGCCTGAGTGCAGGGTACGACTGTGGAGGAGGCTGTCAGATTATCTGAGTCCATGCTAGACAGGCATCTCCTGTGCCGAGAAGAAATGCCACGTTACAGCACCCTGCATGTTTAAGGCCTCCAGCCCTTCTATCATCACAACAGTTTCCTTTCCTAGTAACAAGAGCAAACAGAAGAGGCGCCATACAGCCTTTTTAAAGGGCATGTTCCTTTCGTTTATGATACTACATATCTAAGTGTGAGAATTAGCAGGAGGAAAAACTTAAAAGTCTGAAATTCCTTATATAAATAGTGACTGACTAAAGGAAGATTTTCAGGTATTTTACAGTTCAAATGTCAGTTAGATGAGTTTCTTTTCAGTTGCCTTTTACATGTTACATAAGAAAGCAGCAATGGTTGGGCTGGAGAGATGGCTCAGAGGTTAAGAACACTGGTTGCTCTTCCAAAGGTCCTGAGTTCAATTCCCAGCAACCACATGGTGGCTTACAACCATCCATAGAGAGATCTGATGTCCTCTTCTGGTGTGTATGGCAGAACAGTGTTTAAACAATAAATAAATCTTAAAAAAAAATAAAAATAAAACAGCAATGGTAGGATTTACATAACATAATAATGACATCATTATGTCATTTGTTCCTTTGCTCTAAGAAGAATGTCCAATTACCTGGCAACTAAGAAACTGAGCCAGGACAAGCCCAGGACTCTGCCTCTCTGTGAAGACCATCAGATTCTTGGGGAGGCTGCGTGTTAAACAGATGTGTCCCTGGGCTCTCCCCTCAAGCTCTGGCTTCCATCATTCTATGCAGCCGCCTATTAGCAATGGTTCTGACGGTCTATTGTTGTGGTCAGGACCAGCTCTAAGAGGCCTCACATACATGCAAAGGAGAGACTTTGGAAGTCTACCTTTTTGTTCTTTTGGGTTAGAAGGTGGAGAAAGCCCAGTTGCCTTCACTAGCCAGCTTCAGGCTGCTCAGCCTCATCGGGCCCTTCTTGGAGGAAGCCTAACACGCCTCCCTTAGCCCTCGGCTACTGCCTGTGTCCCAGCTCTCTGGCCCCTCCTCACTCAATCCTACTCAGTCACCGTAATTTCCTCCTGTACCTCTTATTCTTTACAATGGCCATCAATGGTTTACTGGGTAACTTTCTATCAATTCCTATATTCTATATCAGATTTGTGGCTGATAATCCTAATCAACATGTGTCATGAATAGCGGAACTTGGGAAAGCACAGGAATAAATTTCATACCATGGTTGTACCCACTATTATAGAAGACTTGCCTTATGAAGCATTCTGAAGATCCAGAGAATTCTTTATTGTTACTTTGCTACATAGTCAATCAGTTTCCACTACATTTATCTCTGGAAAAAGTAAGAACCAAGAGTTATTGTTTATTATATAATATCCTCTCAAAATCTGAAGAATTTTTTACCTTCAGATTCCCCTTCCTTATATTATGTTATCCTTTTACTATTTCTTAGCTCTAGTTTCTCAGACCCGAAACCCTTTTCTTACAGGTCAGACAATCAATAGTTCAGGCTGTAGGAGGCTCCAGCTGTACCATCAAAGAGGTGCTAACAGCCCATAAATAATGGACTCAAGTCTTTGAGAGTGCATACTGCCCTTACGGAGGACTCAAGTTCAGTTCTCGGCAGCCATGCCAAGTGTTCACAACCATCTGTTACTCCAGCTCCAGGAAAACTGATGTCCTCTTCTAGAATTCATGGGCGCACTATCAGGTGTACACACATACACACAGAATTTAAAAAATAAACCTTTGAAAATGGACTCAACTACACACCAGTAATACTCTCTAAACAAAAATAAACAGTGGTCCATAGACATTTACCTGCCGACAACTAAAAATCCACCCAAAGGAGGTGATTTTATTGTGTTTTTATAAGCAGAGACTGACTAAAGGCCTGAGTGTACACCTGGTACACTCCTTTCACCCTCCTATTTTTTCCATCCTAGGATGTTAAACGAAATTACCCAAGAGGATAGGAAATGCTAAGCCTTAAAAGGGTGATAGTTAAATCCAGTGGGCTGAAGTTCAGCTAGAGCCATTTTCTAGAGAAATCTAGCAGTCCTTGAACTTAAGCAGTAAGATTTCAGATGTCATGATGAAGCAACTGCACATTTTTTCCTCATATGAATAAAGTTCTATCCTTGAATTAAAAAATGAATAAGAGTGAAGAAAACTGCAAGCGTGAAGATGATCAGGCTGTGGCGACTCAAAAGGCAGGCACCATGGCACCTCCAGGAATCTTGAAGCAAGCCTCTCACTACCTGCACAAGCAGCAGCACGGGGGTCACAAGAGCTCTGCTAAGGAGCCTTCAGAAAAGTATTTATTATGTCCTGTCCTCAAAACTCCTGTAGCCTGGGCAAGCCTGGGCTCTGTTTGCTTGCTTGCTTTTTACCAGAAGAACGCTACAGTGATTTCCAAGAGTCTCTACCATGCCTTAGGGGCAGTGTTTATGCTGTGGCAAAAGTGTGGGTGTTGCTCTTAAATATGTTATGTCATAATTAAGAGCAAAATGAAAATCTCATCTTTCTGTTGGATTGCCAGAAGACTCCGTAAATCTCAGATAAAAACACCAAGATTTTAATGCAAGTAGAAGAGAAAAAGGACATGGAATGTGGGTTTGAACTTGAGTTGTACTTCTGGCTCTGCTCTGGGGGGACATGGAGATCAAAGTTCCAATTTCTTTAGTTGTTAAACAAAAGCCCTCACGCCTACAGTACCTGGGGTGGTTTGAATAAGAATGGTCCCCTTAGGTCCATATATTTAAATGTATATGGAGTGGCAAGATTTGCAAGGATTAGGAGGTGAGACCCTGATGGAGGAAGTGCATCATGGAGGTGGGTTTTGAGCTTTCAAAAGCCCAGCCTAGGCCCTTGGCACTCTCTCGTTCTCTCTCTCCCTCTCCCTCTCCCCCCCTCTCTCTCTATCTACCTCTCTGTCTCTCTCTCTCTCTCTCCTGCCTGCAGATCTGGAAGCAGAACTCTTAGCTCCTTCTCCAGGACCATGTCTTCCTGTATTCCAACATTCTTCCCACCATGATGATAATGGAATAAACCTCTGAATTATAAGCCCATCCCAATTAAATGTTTTCCTTTATTAGAATTGCTGTGGACAGATGGCCTCTTCACAACAATAGAATACTGACAAATACAGTCCACTTATTCAATGGATATTAAATAAGACAGTGTATAAAACTGTCTGGCAAAAAGAAAGTTTACTATTAACTCATTCATTCATCAACAAATGTTTCCGAGTATCTCTATATTTCAGAACAAGGGGTCATAAAACATTCTCTTAAAGGGCTGGTAGCAAAAACTTCTGGACTTGTACACTATCAAAATGCTGAAAGCATGAAAAGAGCCTAGAAATATGCAAATTAGTGAGTTTGGCTTTTTTCCAACAAATTATTTACAGACCCTAATACTTAAGTTTAATATGATTTTAATGTATCAAGAGATACTGTTTTGATTTTTATACCATGTTTTTATAGCTTGAGAGCTATATAGAAATAGGCAGCATGAGATGTGTTTCATGGGAAACTTCACCCATGATATAACAAAAAATGGCCCCTAAATAAGTCCTGATGACATGAGGAGACATGCTAATTTGGAAGAGGGAAAACTAATGAGGCCTCACATTTAAGCAAAAAAGCAGCTAATAACCACTGGGAGGGAAAAATCAAGTCTTCCCTAGTGATGTGCCCCTACTAGTTATCCAGTGCCACGCGGTCAGCCCTGAAATTATGCACTCGAGCAAAACTAAATAGACTCAGGAGGTTTCTGTTTATATATTTATGTATACATATATTTGTAACAATGATAATTAAAGAAAAAGGAGCCATGAATTTGAGATGGCATGAAAGGGGATGGCATGGGAGGGGATGGAGGGAAAAGAGGGAGAGAGAAATGAATTAATCATATTTTAAGAGAGCTGGCTCCACCTCTCACCTGGGCAAAGCAGGAGAGCTGGCCCTGGTGGTGCAGGCATAGGAGAGCACCCGGCCCCAGATCCAAGGCTTTGAATTGGCTCACCCAACATACACTCCATCTATGAACTGCTGGAGTGCATGAAGGGGTAGAGGATCCCCTGACACAGGGCAACGACAGGATAGTTGAGAGAAGTCTCAGTGAGGATTAAGTATTGATGGTGTAGCAGAAGACAGAGGCCTCAAACTAGGCCAATAACTCATTGCAATGAATATTTGCAATTAAAACTGAGCAAAAGGGTATACACTGTGACACATCACAGCTTCCACAGAGAAATGTTTGTTTATAGGTAACTTTTCTTTTTGGTTTTCTCTTGGGATGGAGGTTGAAAGGGTGGAGGGTGGATTGAGAGACCAAAAGATTAAAAATGGCTATTTTAATGTTTAAGGCCTGAACTAGCTAGGTGGAGACATAAAGTTGCTAGGAAACTAGCCCATGCCCCTAGGGAGGGACATTAGATCATTAATGGTTTGGGGACCTTCCTAAAGCCAATCAATTCAAAATGCAGCATCCCTTTTGCCTTTTGCCCAGGAATCGCCCCTGCTTTGGGCATGTTGGAAGGGACTGGAATCTTTAAATCACCCAACTAACCTGAGCATGGGGCTCTCGGCTCTCACCACTTTGGCCGTGGGGGGTGTGAGCCCAAGCTGCAGCTTGTAACTTGTAATAAAAAAAATCTTATGTATTTACAGTGGAGTCTATTTATTCTTGGTCTTTTGGGGTTTGTGAAGTGAATACAACAGGATATGGAGGGACAGGGAGATGAGTGGGATTAGGTACATGATGTGAAACTCACAAAGAACCAATAAAAAGTTTAAAAATCTTTTAACTAGGCAGGTCACCAATGTTTTCCAGGCCCTAAGGTCTAGAAATCAGAGAGGACAAGAACAATATTCCACTTTGAAGTAAAGACAATGTGAAGATGAAACAATGTAAGATGATAATTACAACATATGTCATCAGAGAAAATGTTCCTCCTCTTCAGAATGTATATAATGTCACCTATTCCATAAATTTGGTTTGTAAGATTATAATATTTTCTCCAGGTCTTCCATGTATATAAATTGAGTTTTCTGTAGCCTTGAGCCTCTGCATATCTTAATTGCCCTGCTCCAGAGATCATGTTTATTTCAATGATCTCACGACCTTTCCAGGCAGGTTATTAGCCGCTGTTTTTGTGCAAATGCATCAAAATGACATCACTGAGGATCCCTTACTATTTTCTGGGACCATCCAAACTTCTTCCTAACTCTTGCTGCAGCCCACTGTAAGGCCTGTGGGTGCACTTTGCTTTGCTCCTATGTCTTTCTGCCACCAGCAGCAATTTCTTTCTCATCTTTATGCATACCTATATATACCTGTGTACAGGTGTTTGTACAGGTGTACAAACAGGCAAGCCCGGGTCAGTCCGTGGTGGCAGTGGGACATGGCACAGGTGTGAAGAGCACACCCAGATACCAGGTGGCAGCCCTGGACACGGCAGGTATGAGAACAGGCATGTGCTGGCCACCAGTCGGATGGCCTGGGGCACAGAAATCACGCCAACACGCCTGCATAGTCTGCCATGCCGTGCTGCTGGGGCACAGCAAGTGTGTGAACAGGTGTGCCCTTCTATGTTTGTGCAAGGTTGGTCTTTCATGTTCTAGGCTTTTCAGTAAATTACTAGCTAGCGGCTGACTCAGACTACCCCTAAGTGCAATATACACAGAGTGAAGTAAGTCGTTAGGAGCAAATATGTCCATGTTTAAAATAACTTACAGTTTCAAATGTTGGCAGGCAAATTTTGAAAAATCTCAGACATCATTTTCCTATTACACCTTGGTTTTGCTTATTTGGGTTTCTTTGTAGGAATCACTCAAAGCCCCAAGTTTGAGAAACAGCAGCTGCACTAACTGAACATGACAAACAAGGACTGTCCTTCTAAGGACACTGAAGAGGTCCACTGCACTGAGCTACACACACGGACATGATCTGGGCCTCCCTGCTTCTGTCTGGCCCTCAGTGCATTTTTGGATGTTTTGATAACCCAGGGCACCTGAGTCCCTGGCCAATGAGTGAAGCAGAGACACTAACACAAATCCATGTTCAACTGTCAGTGACGTAAACACAACAACAGCTTTTGTGCTGTTCCACATATCTGAGTGGGTAGTTTTGCAAGCACACTAGCACTCAGACTATTGCTCAGCAAAGTGAGAAGACAGTGAAACTCATCTTTGGCCTCATCTCCTTGACTCTCACAGCCCTCTCATCTGATCTCCCTACACGGAGTTTAACAAAAATCACCCACGGTAAATGGCACAGCCTGCATATATTAATCCCAGCAAGAGTCTTTGCCTTAAGTTAAAGTTTCCTGAATACAGATGTCTTCATGAAGCACCAATCATGCAGTCTGTTAGCCCGCACTGTGGTGTGTGGGGAGGTGATGGTGGCTTTCCTGGAATCCTTTGAATATGCCCTGTGGGTGTCTGCCCACTCTACTGAGGAGAGGCAAGCCCTGGTGGGAACTGCACAAAAGGGTCTGTGGATATCACAAGTCCCTTCTAACCTCCCTGAGATGACAGGACTTACTTCCGAAAGAGCCTATTTTTCTTCCAAATGCTAGACCCCATGTGTCCCTGTTACCATATGGGACAGGACCACCTCTTCTACTTACATTACTAATGAAAAATCAGCATTCAACACAGGTTTCCAAAGAAGAAAACAAAAGAAATTTAAGCTCATAATACTGAATCAATGTCTTTTTTTTTTTTCTGGTTCCTGATAATAACAAAGAATTATTTGCATAGTAAGAAAAATGCTAATTTTATTAAAATGCTATCAGATGAGGCGTTTAAACTAACTTCTAGTACTCTAAAAAATTATACTCGTGATTTCACTTATCAGTTCAACATCTTTGGGATCATTTGTGTACACAGTTGCCATATTTATAGAAAAAAAAAAAAAACCCAAATCCAGAGCTGACTTGTTTTCTAAATGAATTGAGAAGTTGTCAGTAAGAAGCATCTGCCACTTTACTGCAGTCATGTAAAAGCATTATTGTGCCTCCATAATGGACCATTGAGCAGACATTTTTAATGCGTCCTACCCACAGCAATATGTGTCATGAAAAGATAAGGAGCTATAACATAATTAATGATTTCAGTCCCTCTATCAGTGAATTTCATTGTTAACAGGTGAAATTCATCTTTACACTCAACATGACAAAAGTCTGAAAATGAGAAGAGAAAGTCTCTTCAGACCAAACGCTCATCTCCCCATGGACATCTGTAGGGAATCTGTAGACAAAATTTTTTGTGCATTAAAGGTCAAAGCAAGAGAAGAATCTTTTACGTGGACTTTGAGGCAAATATCTCAAATCATTACCAGCTTAAAAACAAACAAAAAAAAAACAAAAACCTTAGCTATGACGTTAAACTGACAGTGGACTTGAGCATGAGAAGCAGGACTGGAACCCTGGGCAGCAGCAATGGGAAGGCTGTAAACATCCACAGTGAGAGTCAGAAATCACAGACATGTTCCTGAAATAAGACTCTACTTTAATAGGATGAAGTTTAACATACACACACACACACACACACAAATGTGGTTAACGAACACACAAAAGTATGAAAAAAAAAGACCCTAAATTGAAGATCTGTGTTCTGTGGAGGTTCCTGTCTTAGCATGGGTTACTCTAAGAAGCATACCTTGAGACAAGGATTTGAATGCCAGTAATATATTTGGAAGTGATGTAGGGAAATGAAAACAGGAACGCAATCAGTACAAGTTATATGGATTACATGTTAACCAAATGAGACTCGTTCCGATTGGGACCCTCTAGGAGGCAGAAGAACAAGCTGCAGCGATTCCTACCTGAGCTGTCAGAAGTTGGTGTCCTTACTAAATCCCACCACTACCTGACGGTGAGTTACTCTGGGGTGTAAAAGTCACAGGGCTATCTCACCCTCAAGCAGTGTCTGCTCTGGCAACTAGAACGCCTTTGGGCAAAGCCACAGGCATTTGAATGGTATGCATAGGAACAGAAGTGGCATGGAGACAGAAATGAGTCTAGAAACTAACACAATAAACAATATATATTACAGAAACCAGGTCATAATCCCTTATCCATTGGGATTGTAATACTGCAATATCCATTACGCACTAAGACTGATTTGGTGGTAAAGTCTTATCTTTGGATAATAGTTATCTGTTCTACTTTATATGAATAGAATTTCACTAAAGAAGTATTAATGTTTGAGGTGTAGCCAAGACACCACTAAGAATGCAACATAACATAGAATTTACCTTTATTTTATAAAGTTATATAATTTTATAAACTAAATAATATATAATTTCATTATATTGCCTATGTAAAACTCTCCAAATTCTGAATCTCTAACAGAACATGGAGACTGGACATGTATTTTTTTTTTATGTCTTCTATCTTTCTGCTGAATTTGTCTTTAAAAAAACCAATAAATATTATAGGAAGAAGCATGTTAACTCCCATTGGACAAAGGGCAGCTACCACTTTAAGAAATCCAGGGAGCAAAGAAAAAGAGCTGACAGGAGAGGGGGTAGAATCTAAAGGTTTGAACTGGAGGAACATTTCCTCTTACTGAGATGACTGGAGTCTTCTATTACAGTGAACAATATTAATATTCCTACACAAAGTATTAGAAATCTAAACTTCTAAACTCTCTCAGGAAAATATGAGTATTAATAAATGTCTTATACATTAAATTTTTCAATTCATTTAATTTATTGTCAGCTCTCCATTTCAGAGTCTTCAGAAACTCAAGCCAATCATCTACATTATTACTTATAAACATGTATTCATTCAATAACACTTGTGTATATAGTATATGCCTAAGGTGATATACTGTTTAGATTCTTTAACGCAAAAACCCTCAATTGTTAATACCACAACTGTACAACGCAGTACAGGAGAGTAATTATATAAGCAGCATCAGAAATTACTATAACCATAGATACTGTGAAAAGAGCTACATGAACTTTGTACACATTCAAGAAATCAGAGATAAAGGCCTCAATCTGAGAAAGACACACGAAGTCTCAGGTTAAAAGATGGCACTTAACCTAAATAATGAAAGATTCTAACAGGTAGAAATGAGGCATAGGCTAATATGAATAGAAGTAAAAGGAAGAAAGATCTAATACACAAGATACTGAAGCCACAGATAAATTAGCAAATTATGCTATTTGGATGATATGTAGTATTATATAAGAAATCTAAAATAGGACAGGTTACGATCTTACCAACAGAAAAGAGAAAGAGTATAAGAAAACCATAAATCAATATTCCTCATGCATATAGACATGAAATCCTTAATAAAATTCCAGCAAACTAAATCTAACAATATGATATTGAAACACGACCAAATGAGATTCATCACAAGAATGCAAAGTTAGTTCAACACTCAAAATTAAATCAATTTAATTCACCATAGTAACCAAATAAAAGAGAAAAGCCATAGATGCAAAAAAAAAAAAAAAAAAAAAAAAAAAAAGCATTGAAAACCAAATTTGTGGTTAAAAACTTTCACCAGCCTGGAAACAAAGATCTTCCTCACATAAGGAAGATCTAAAGTGCAGGTAAAAAGAAAGGAGGACCTCCTGACCTCTCCAGGTCTTTCTATCTCCCCCTTCTTTCCTAAAATTCCCTGCACTCCTCTCAAAGTTTGGCTATAAGTCTCAGCATCTGCTTTGATACCCTGCAGGGTAGAGCCTTTCAGAGGCCCTCTGTGGTAGGCTCCTATCCTGTTCCCTGTCTTCTCCCTCCTCTGATGTCCATCCTCTTTGCCTTTCTGAATGGGGATTGAGCATCTTAGCCAGAGTCTTCCTTCTTGATTTCTTTAGGTGTACAGATTTTAGTATGTTTATCCTATATTATATGTCTACTATCCACTTATGAGTGAGTATATGCCCTGTAAAAAATCTGGGCACATGGGTCTTTTCTGAGACTGATACTCCAACCAAGGACCATGCATGGAAATAACCTAGAACCCCTGCACAGATGTAGCCCATGGCAGTTCCAAGTGGGTTCCCTAGTAATGGGAACAGGGACTGTCTCTGGCATTAACTCAGTGGCCTGTTCTTTGATCACCTCCCCCTGAGCAGGGAGCATCCTTACCAGGCCACAGAAGAAGACAATGCAGCCACTCCTGATGAGACCTGATAGGCTAGGGTCAGAGGGAAGGGGAGGAGGACCTCCCCCATCAGTAGACTTGGGGAGGGACTTGGGTGGAAAAAGGGGAGGGAGGGTGGGATTAGGAAGGGAGGAAGGAGGGAGCTACAGGGGAGACACAAAGTGAATAAACTGTAATTAATAAAAATAATAAATAAAGAAAAAGTAAGGAGGGGGTTGGGAGGGATGGTAAGCAGGTAAGAGCACCTGCCATGCAAACATGAGGATGCAAGTTCAGACCTCCAGCACTCACTCAAGCTAGGCATGGTGGACTGCATGTGCTTGTATTCCATCATTTGGGGCAGAGACAGGCAGATCCTGAGAGCTCATCAGCTAGCTAGCCTCACCAACAATGGGAGCTTCAATTTTAGTAAGAGATACTGCCTTGAGGAAATAGGATGGAAAGTGATGAGAAAAGATACTTCATGTCTTCTTCTGGCCTCTGTATACAAATGCATGGGCATATGAACCTTGTATATATGTATGCGCATTTATACATACAATATACATACACATACACACACATAAACACAGCCCCCAGTATTGTTTTTTAAAGAGAGAAAAAAAATCCTATCAGGGTTATCACTCTTAATAATATAACACCAAACAGCCTTTTGTAGAATCAGAGACTATCCATACTATCCCCAATTCTGCCCAACGTTGCCTGGGGGCTCCACTGCAGTAAGATAATAGGAGAGGAAGAGAGGCAAAGATAGAGGGAGACAAGAAGAAGGAAATGAGAAATAGAAAAAAAGGAAGGGAAGAAGAAAGGAAGGGAAGAAAAAAGAGGAGAAAGGAAAGGAAGAGAGAGGGAGGGAAGGTGTAAAGAGACTGAAAATGAAAAGGCAAAACTCTACTTCTAGAAAATACGGAATTTACATGGAGATCGTGTGACTCTGCAGAGCAACTACTTAAACCCACAATCATCTTGTAAGATCCCCAAATTGAAGGTTAATATACAAGAGTCAAGTGTAGTTTTATGTGTAACAGCAAGTAACTAAAAGATGAAAATTTTAGAAATTCCACTCAAAATAGCACCCAAATCATAAAACACGTAAGGGTCAGTTCAACAAAAGGCCTGACTGGCTCTGCACCGCTTTACACAAAGTGTTGCTAAGAGAATTCTTTTAGGGCTTCCATGATCTGAGAAATATGTCATGTTCATCCATCAAAAGACTGCACATTGTTAAGACATACAATGCTCTGAAAATTGGTCCAGAAGACTCAATACAGTTCCAAATGAATCCCAACAGGAGAGTGGGGGCAATATATACTTAAATCTACCTTTCCTTATGCACAGAATTGACAACATAGACATAAAGCCAATGCAAAGATAAAAGCATCAATTTCTTATACTAGACCACGGAGGTGTGAGGACATGGTTCAGTAGTAGAAATTGTGCCTATTATATGCAAGGTCCTAAGTTTGGTCCCTAGCTCCTCTTATCCTCCAATACAGGAGAAACAAAGAATATAAGAAAAAATATTTATGGCCTTATGGTAAGCAAGGATTTCTTAGGACACAAATAGAATGATCCTCCCAAAATACAATGGATTTTGTCAGAAGTAAATCTTTCTTTTGCCCTTACAAAAGTGGGAAATTAAAGACAAGCCGTAACATGAAAGTTCATAATATAAATCTCAGAATAAGTAAAAATTCTTATATATAAGAAGACAAGACATCTATTTTCAAATATGCTAAAATTTTGGACATATACTTCCCAAAGAAATAAAAATGGCTAGTGAACATAGGATATTACAATGGGATACCACTAAAAATTACCATAATATAGTTTGACAAAGATATGCTAGTGGCAATATGAAATGCTATAGCCATTTTGAAAATGTGGCAATTTATAAAAGTTAGATGTTTCCCTTACATAATAAACACATATGCCTGGGGAAGGCTGCACACCGATGTCTATAGTACTTTCACTCATGACAGCCCCATGTGAAAAGTAGTAAGTGTTCATCAGTAAAGGGTAGAGTGTACTCCACATTAAAACAAAACTTTTGATATCCAATAGAATGAAGGTGAATCTTTGGCTAATTACGCTAAGTGAAAGCCAGGAAGAGAGGATATACATTTTATCATCCCTTTCATATAAAGTGCAATACTAAAGGCAAGAAAGGAAGAACAAGTAACAGTAAGAATGCTTGAAAACAGCCATAAGGATATTTTATATTTACGTAAAATTTTATATATCATACATTAGACATATGACAGATGACAGACAGACAGATAGCCAGACAGACAGATACATAGATCTTAAATGAAATCATGTCATGTCACTTGGGCTGACAATAATTGCCACATGAGCCACAGACTATCTAACCAAAACCCCAATACCAGGCATAAGAAACCTCCTCTTGAGTTGGTTAGGGTATTCAAGAGACTCATAAATCAATATAGGTTATTTGTGTTGCCCGTGGTTGCCTCTCAAAGGCTGAAGGTTAAGTCTCTATTGCAGAAACACCACACACTTTGGACCCAGGACCAGGAATATTTGAGCTGGATGTGACCTGAAGGTCTTTTCTGGATGACTAGCTTTCCTATTAGCAAAAGGTGTCGTGTAAACTGCCAAGGGAGGGAAGAGGTCAACAGTTGTACATAGTAATGACACCTATGAATAACACAACGCACGGCATGCCAAGAGATTCCTAAAGGGGCAAGAGCAGCACTCAGAGTTGGTGGTAACTAACAGCTATCTAATGGGGCTAAACAGCAGGAAGCAAATCATGCCTGCTCCTAGAAAACAAGCCAACCAGCCAGAGCTACTGAGATCATGGCTTTTAGGGGAGAACCTAGTACCACCACTTTAGATCAGTACAATTTCTAACTGCATTCTACAACTATCCTTATTCCCACAGATATCTGTAGCTGTCTCCCCTCAACCAAGAATCCTCTGTTTGCAGCAGACAGACTATTAGCAAAGACAATTGGTTAAAATGCAGGGATCAATTATCATGCAGTGCCTAGCCGTAATGAACACAGAGCACATCTCATACACTTAAAGCTCAGGGAACATCATGGAAGAGGGGGAAGAAAGACTAGGAAGCCAGCTGTGATATTTTGTCTTCTGAAAATGGGAGGGAAGCTTCACCTATAATACTGCAAAAAAAAAAAAAAAAAAAAAAGTTGCCTAACCAGGATTCAGACAATGATACCACCAACAGACATGCTGACTTTTAAATCTCAGAGAGTCCTACCCCTAGACAGAGAACACAGGCAACTAGTGACTGCTAAGAGTGGGTGGATTAGTCTTTCCAAGGGATAAGCCACCTAACTGGTTATTCAAAGGCAGGTGGTCAGCCCTGAAATCATACACACAAGCAGCAGCATTAAACCAACTCATCAGGTTGTATGCATATATTTACACACACATGTATACATAAATAATAATCAAAGAAAGGGGCCATGGACTTGAGAGGGAGTAGAAAAGTATGGAAGGGGTTGGAGGAAAGAGAATAGGAGAAGTGGTGTAATTCCATTTTAAATGAAAGTTTAAAAAAATAAATAAAATTAATACCAAACTGTTATCAAAAACACAGCAGCTTTGCCAGGAGCTAGGACTGGACTACAGAGATTCAGAGGGTCTCTAAGGAAAGGCAGTACAATACTATGATTATGCTGGTACTGCAGCTTGGCAGTGTATGTAAACAGCATAACACAACCAGCTATCCACTTTAAGTAACAGGTCTATAGTAGATAAGCTACTTCCCAAGGAAGTTAATGAGAAAAAAAAATTATTCTTAAAGTGTTAGGTGAGGATGGAATGCAGGATGTAATCCAACAATTCTAGGAATAAATGGTATATCTAAAAGTAAAGGCAAAGGGCACATAGTGCCTTTTTATTAATTGTGTTTGGATGGACAGGTACAGATCAGCAATTTTGACACTGCTATGCATGTACACTAAACTGAATGACCAAGAAATGGCTCCTAATGACCTATTGTTATACTCATAGATAGTATACAATAGCGCATGTCTCAACCCTCATTGGAGAACCTTGTCTCTGCAGTAGATGGCGATTAAACCAGAGACCCACAATTGGTCAAGGTGGAGAGAATAAGAGACTAAGGGATACTCAGTCCTACATGGGTCATCTCATTATATCTCCTCTTGAGGACCATGCATCATTGTGGAAGAAGGAGTTGAAAGACTGTATGAACCAGAGATGGTAGATGATAATAAAGAGACAGTATTTTCTGGGCACAAGAGTTCAGTTGCACATACGAACAGTGCAACTTTGGTGATGGCATACACAAGAATGGAACAAGCTCAAGCCAAACCAAATTCCAGCATGGAGACGGGAGGTAGGCATGAAGTCTCATCTCTAGCTAAGGAACTACAGGTGATTGATTGCTGCTTTGAGAAGAAAACGCTTTAAGGTTGTGGTTCATGGTACATTCAGCCACCTCCCATGGAAGGTTACACATACAAGACTGCACAGGCACCACAGATTGTACTCAGAGAGGGAAGGGGGACAGAGAGGACACACAGTTGGGTGGGTAGGGAATGGGGGTTGGATGTGGGATGAGTTGGGCAAGGTGGGTGAATATGATCAAAATACATCATATGGAACTCTAAAAGAACTAACAAAAAATGAGAGAGAGAAAAAAGGAAGGATAGCAAATAGTAGAGGACAGTTTACTCTTTAGAGTTTAGAAATAAACAAGGGAAGAGGCTAGGATGATCCACGTGGCAATACACTATTTATGAGCATCCCCAGAAACTCAAGTTTCTCCTAGAAGTGGTTATATCCAGAAGCATCACTGGCTATGTGAAGACACATGCTCTTTGTCAGCTGAGAATCCAGAAGTAATGACACCTCAATAGTAATGAACACACTGGAGCCTATGATTGGGGTTGTACCACAACTTTCTAGGAAGAAGAAGCAGACGACGACAAAGAAGAAGAAGAAGAAGAAGAAGAAGAAGAAGAAGAAGAAGAAGAAGAAGAAGAAGAAGAAGAAGACAAAGAAGAAGAAGAAGAAGAAGAAGACAAAGAAGAAGAAGAAGACAAAGAAGAAGACGAAGAAGACGACGACGAAGAAGACGATGAAGACGACGATGAAGAAGAAGAAGATGAAGAAGAAGAAGACGAAGAAGAAGAAAAAGAAGACGAAGAAGAAGACGAAGAAGAAGAAGACGACGACGACGAA